>NW_008341028.1:10428699-10441535 GCF_000622305.1 Nannospalax galili
TGGGGACTCATTAAAAACAAAAGACTAAGGACAATGACTTAACCTACCATTTTCCCAGTAAGGTCACAAAGCTGGGACTAGTTCTCATCTCCATTACTTACTAGCTGTAATTCATTCTTTGCATTTTAGTTTCCTCATCCTTCAAATGGGTGGGCAGTTGGGTTTACTAGGCCACACAGAAAGCCTATATGGCCACAGTTATTTTCCCCTTACCATACTCTGTGTGTACTCCCTCTTTCCTGGGAAGCTTCCTTGACCATGCCAAGCCTCCTGGGCTTTGTTCCCAATGTCTGGGGCTGTTGGTGACAGAGAGCCCTCAGAAGTTTCAAACCTGTCTCTGCTATTTTCTGCTGGGCTAGATCAAGGCCCACTCACTAGGTACCAGGAATGGAGAGATGGCTCCTGTCAAAGCAGGCTGTCACCTGCATGAGGCCAGGGATCATGCACACGGCATTCTGTTGCCAATGGCACCTGGCACAGAGCCACACCTAGTAGGTGTTCAGCAACCAGTAGTAGTTGGTGAGCTCTACATTTGGGGGTCTTTGTGTACAGTGTTCACACGGTGGGTTCAACACACTCTGGGGCAGTGAGACATCACCCTGTGACGGAAGGAAGGCCTGCCACTGGTTCTCTCCAACACTGAATCTCACCAGTTTCTCTACAACATGGAACACAAGTTGCTGTCTCTTCTGTGGACACATGTAACTCCCTTGACAACAGAAACTAGGCCAAGCCAAATCCATACTGTGTTGTGTGACACAAACATGGGCCCGAACCTCAGAACTGTGCTCTTGAAGCACATTAGCTATATGCTTGCCAGACAGTGGACTATGTAACCCTGTATGATAAAAAATAAAATAAAATAAATATCTTATAAGGTTAAAAAAGAAAGTATTTTTTCAATGAGTAAATGAATGTATATATAATTAGTATAATTACTGTCTTATGAACAATATCCTGTGTTTAGACTAGACAGGTACCAAGGGGCAGAAGATGCCCAGGGCCTGTGTGCTGTGGGTGACTGGGATGGCCAGATACAGGACCAGAGACAGCACCCACCCCCATGAGACACCCAAGGGACCCAGCCAAGGACACCTCCCTCAAAGGCAGCTCCCCCAGCAGGGACAGGGGCATTTAAAGGGCCTCTCTCTGTGCAAAAGGCAGCACAGAGATTTTCACAAGACTTGAGCAGACTCCAAAGTGTGGCTGATTATTATTATACATAGTTCAAAGAATATAGTTTCTCTCATTCAGCCCACACAGATAGATTAGGCTGCCACAGTGCACCAGAGTTTGGACCAAATACACAGAAGTGAAGGTGGCAGGAAACAGGTACGTTTCAAATAAATAAAATGGGAAGCTGGCTGTCTAGAACGTCAGCTCCGGAAGGAAAAGTAGACTTGCCACTAGTGTGAACTGCAGGTTCCTGAGTCATAACTGTGCTCAGGCCAAGCCAGGCTGAAGGCTCTTTAGAAAGGGCGGGCCAGGAGGCAGGGTGGCACCTCTAATGAAGAATAGAAACTGTTGTCTGAGAGGTGATACTACCTTGACTCCTCCCACCTAGGACCCCCTTTCTGTAGGGACCTCTGACCTGGGGGTACATGCGGCTCTGACAGAAGGAGCCTGGCTTTGCAGCCTGACTTCTCAGAGACAGACGCAGCCCTAGCCCCGTTGTTGGCAGGTGTGTGTGTGTGTGTGTGTGTGTGTGTGTGTGTTTATATACAAGGAGTGTGCCTGGGTACAACTAGGTTCTTTCTGTCCTAGCCGGGCTCTTCTTTAGCTCCTCCCTCCCCCTCTTCCCTCCCCACTGCCCCTCCCACCTCTCTGGAAGGAAGCTGCTGGAAGGGGCCAGATGGTCTCCCCTGACCTGCTATTTATCATCAGGCAAAAGCTTATTCAGTTTAATGCTCGTCGGCAATTCATTTAAGGGCTCTGTTTGTTTCTGCTGATGAGGACTGTTAATTTGCACAGCGGTCTCATTAGGCCTAAACCACCAATTAATTCCTTTTGTTCTCATTAAATGGCTGATTCCTAAACATTTCCAGAACAACAATGGGCTGCCCAAGCCTAGCCTGGCAGCATGGGAGGGGACTGAGTGGTTTGGGGAGGGGGTTGGGATCAGATCCCCAAGTCTTTGGCACAGTCACCCTACAGATGGAGTTCTGTAAGCCCTTGGGTCCTGCCAGCCACAGCTGGGCCAAAGTCCAAGCCCTGTGAACCGTCACCTGAGAGGGTCAGAGCAACTTGAGCAGAGGGCAGCAGGTGTCACCCCACAGAGCATGCCCCAGGCTGAAGACCTGTGCTCATGCCCACAATCCCTGGGTCACAGGCAGGCTGAGGCTAGCTCTCTCTCTACACCGTGGGCACTGACAGGCTTTCCCTGAGGCCCTTGCCTCTCATCAGCATCGTCCCATGGATATGCCAAGGCCTCGGTGGCAGTCACCTGTATGATGCATGCTGAATTCCCAGAAGCCAAGGGTGTAGGAGTGGGAAGGTGGCCCTTAGAGTAGGCAGAGGGTGTTGCTGGAGATGGGCTTGGCTTAGAAGGGCAGTGGATCTCTATGACCCTTGCTCCCAAGTGGGAAGGACTCATTTGCCACCAGCCTGTGAGGAACACTAGGTGGAAGCCTGCCTGCTTTTCATTCTCTCTTGCCAGGTTCCCCTG
The DNA here is from genome assembly GCF_000622305.1 of Nannospalax galili. Classification (NCBI taxonomy): domain Eukaryota; kingdom Metazoa; phylum Chordata; class Mammalia; order Rodentia; family Spalacidae; genus Nannospalax; species Nannospalax galili. Next base: position 10,431,365 of record NW_008341028.1, read on the forward strand.
AATGTTCACACCTCTCTTCCCTAAGGGCACCTATGAAAATTCTAGAAGCCTGTTTTCCTGGTTCTGGACTAGCCTGCTTCCTAGAACCTCAAGTTGCCTGGATCCACCTATTTTCTCTTCTGTTGGGGCGGCTGTGACAGTTGCCAACTTTGTCCCACCCTGCAGAGTAAGAAGAGGATGGAGTGAGGGAGACGACACAGAGCAAGCACCATGGAAAATTCCAGTGAGGTCCAGCCACACTTATGTAGGACTGTTGCTTAATCTCCAGGCTTCCTCATCTGTAAAATGGAAACAGGACAAGAACCTCCCTCCCAGTGACTGGGTCAAAAGAAGTGAGTCAGGCCAAAGTGATGGACAGCCCCAGACACTTAGGAACAGCTCCCCAAAACCCCATGTAATAGGCAGGCACTTCTACTCATACTGACTGGAAAGTGCCCTCCCTGCTTCCTCTCCTGACCCTCCTCATGCTATCCTGCCACACAATTCAATATCCTCACACCCACGCTGAGTAGCCAGGGTTAAAGCACATGATGCTAATGAAGATTGACTTTCAAACAAATAAGTTTTGTGTGTATTTCTCCCAATATTGCAATGGATTATATGTATACTAAAATTATTTATCTGAAACTGGAGAAGGGTATAATGGCCCCCACCTATAATCCCAGCACTTGAGGGGCAGAGGCAGGAGGATCACACACAAATACAAAGCCAGCCTGGCCTATGTAAGTGAGTTCCAGGTCAGCCAGTGCTACATAGTGAGATCCTGTTTCACAAGCTAAATAAATAAATTTGAAATTTAACTGGGACATGTCCTATGGCATTTGGCAGCTACCCACCCCAAACACGAGCTCTTATTCGAAAGGAAAGCCATCATGTATTCTGAGGCAGATATGAGTGACTGTGCCGGGGAACATGGATTCAGGATGCCTCTAGTGACATGCTCCATTGTAGAAGAGATTACATGAGCTTTTCTAGTCACAGAACAAAGGAAACTCATAAATCAAGGCATTTACCAAATATATTGGTGGGGACAGCAAATCAAGTAGACAGGTTGCAGCAGAGGGGGGGAAATCTCTGCTATGGATGGTACTTGCTGTCAGAAGGCATTCGTACTTAGCTTTTAAATGGGTGGAAGCTGGTGCTGTGCTAGGTAAATCCATTCAGAAAGGTTTACCTAATGGTGACAAAGATGCTAGGTCAGATACAGAGGCCAGCAACAAATGACCATTAAGAAGACTAAAGATGACCCAAGATCATTTTTGTTCTCAATGGTCAACGTGCCAACTCTCCACAATCACAGAAGATCTAGTCATTTAATGAGTATGGAATGTTCAGTCAATACAGGTGTGGCTTTCTTGGGGTGCTTCAGTTCTCCCCACTTTGCCACCCAGTGTGTAAGCTTCCATTTATCTTTCTATGCTTGATTGGATCATCACTTTCCCTGGGAAGCCTTCCCTGATCTCCAATGAATATAGCCACACCTTGTTGGGGCTTCCAGAGTTTACCTTTCCTGCCCACTGCTCCACAGTGCATGGCCTACATGCCTAGTCTCCACTCTAGCTTTTGAGCCCCTTTGAGTGATGGGCGGGGCGTTTGATCTGACTGGGGTTGGGTGAAGTGTCTGGCTCCACCTTCTGTAGACCTGCTCCCACGGTACTTCCCTTCCCTTCTCTTTTCCTCAGGGATACTGTACTCACTGTGTGGCATGTGTCCAATCTCAGGAACTCTTTCCCTACCAATAAGACCAGGGTATAGGTGGGAGATTGAGACTTAGTGACTTCTGGTTGTCACCAACACATTATTTACTGCTTACAAAGTCCTGCACAAGGCAGCATTGTGCTGAACTTAAAGGCTCTCTTGCAGCTAGATAGGTCCAAATAACTAAGTCATGGCCAATGTCTGGAGTTCAGATGTGCTGGCTGATGCCACAGCAGCCATCTTTAACCTAAAGCAATCTTGGAGGTGGAGGTTGGAGCCTGGCTTAGCTCACCTTGGGAAGCCACCATTTCTGCCCTTTATTGTATACCTTCAAGACTTAGGAAGAATCGGGAATTTGACCTGACTTGCAAGGTGACAAGTTAACCTACCACAGATGTATGGATGTGGGTAGGAAACAGGAGACTCCTGGGTCAGAGACATAGACCTTCCCACTCATGGCCCTCAGGCAGCACAAAGTTCAAGGTCACGTTAGTTAGCATTGGGTTTTCTCCCTAGTTTTTCTACCTGTCTGTTGGTGTGAACAGCTGCTTCTAATGATGTTCCATCCAGCTGGGTGTAGTGGTGCACACTTTTTAATCTCAGCATGGGGGGGGGATGCAAGTGGAGTTCTGTGAGTTCTAGCTACATAATGAGACCCTGTCTCAAACAACAACAACAAAAATGAGAACCTAAACTAAACAAAAGAGCAACAATAAAATAAGTCAATGAGGTGACAGCAGGTAGGAGCCCTTGTTGTCAAGCCCGATGGCCTGAATTTGATCCCCATTAAGGTAGAAGAAGAGAACTGACTCCTGAACGTTGTCCCCCGTTTTCAGCTTTGCACACATGTGATAAATGTAATTTTAAAGGGTCTAAAAAAAATTTTTTTTTATTTTGTTTTGTTTGAGATATGGTCTCCCTGTATCCCTTAATTGGCCTGGAACTTGCTTTATAGACCAATAGACCAGGATGAGTTTGCTCTCACAGAGCTCTGGCCTGCCTCTGTCTCCCAAGTACTGGGACTAAAGGCATGCATCACCATGCCTGGCTTATTTTTATATTATGTGTATGAGTGTTTTACCTGTATGTAAGTACACCACACGCATGCAATGCCTGTGGAGGGCAGAAGAGGACATTGGATCCTCTAGAACTGGAGTTACAGACAGTTGTTAACTGCCATGTGGGTGCCAGGAACCGAACCTGGGTCCTCTACAAGACCAGTCAGTACTCTTAACTGGAAAACTATCTCTCCAGCCTCTAAAACGATTTTTAAAAATTAAATCTTGGCTAGTAAAAGATCAAAACACTCTTATCTCTACCCCTCGTGTGGGGTAACCCACCTACAGATAGTCTACCAACCTTCGTCTGCTGGCGTTCCCATAGTCTGAATATGAGCCAGCACAAGGAAAGCAAGTGGGACCCACTAACTCTGTACCACCAGAATTCCCTTCCATTTGTCCCTCCCTCTTCTCTCTGAAATAATTGCTCTTTGGGGGTTCCTGGCATGGGAGGGCAGAGGGGTATGCCCCTGCTTACTCACTCACTGGATGCTTGCTGCACCACATACTGACTCACCCAGGAGCAACAGGAGAGCAGACTTCTGGCCTGCCTCATTCCAACCTGCTTCCCTCTCATCTGGGAATAGCTGTTCTGAAAATATCCAGCAACAGTTCAGTTCCCATAGCTCCACATTGTTTTGTTTCTTCTTTTCATTTTTACCTTTTGCTTCTCTCTCTCCCTCCGCATACTTCCTCTCTTCTCTCCCCACCCTAAACAGAGTCTCCCGTATCCCACCCTGTCCTTGAACTCACTATGTAGTCAAGGATGACCTTCTGATCTTCTTGCCTCCACCTTCCAAGTGCTGGGATTACAATCAGGCACCACCATTCCAGGTTTATGATCAAACCCAGGTTTTGTGCATGCTGGACAAGAACTCTAACAACAACATCCACAGCCCTTGTTTTTGGTTAGTTTGTTCATTGTTTTGTTTTTGTTTTAGAGATAGGCTGTCCTCAGATTGGCCTGGCACTTGCTATATATCCAGGATGGTCTTGAATTTATAACCCTTCTGTCTCTCACACCCTGTGTACCACAGCCCACCATGGGTCTGCTTTCCTGGGTCCCCACTCCTCCTCTCACTCCACCATGGCCAATGGGACCGGAATCACAGCCATCCCATACACACAATGGTCTCAGCCTGCAGTGTAGATCACATCAGTGGCCATCACCTCAAGTGACAAGATAAACAGGAAAGCAGGCCCCTTGCTGCTCCAAATCTCCACTCCAGTCGCCTCTTTTCCCTGAGCTGGGCCCTTCAGTCGTTAGGTCAACGTAAGCGGTCCTCAGACATCTTTCAAATGTACCTACTCTTCAGGCATCAGCTAGCTATGCCTGCAAGATGAACATCAGCCATGTTCATGGGTGGGTTTAAAGAGCCACCATTACGGACCTCACTACTCTGAGTCTGGCAATTCAGGCTGGGCTTCCTGCCTAAGAATACCTCAGCCCATCTTTCAGTAAACACGGCCAGCTCCTTCGTCACCACTGCTGAGAGAAACTGGGGTGAAAGGGCTGCTGGGCAGAACTGGGGGTTGGAAGCCAGCCCCTTCCAGCTGCTAAGTTTTGCTTTTGGTTTCCATTGTTTCCTGTTCACCTGACTTCGGGACTGTGGTGGCAGGTGATGGAGGAAGAAGAGGAAGCAGCTTCCTCTCAGTGTGGTCCCTCTTGTCCCAAGATGCTTTGTCTTCTCTGACATCTTCCCATTCATTGAGTCCTGCAGGGCCCCCAATTGCCTCACAGCAGAACAAACCCAACCATGGTGCAAATTAGCTGTATCGATTTGCAATTAGAAGAATCAATTAAGAAAAATATTACGACCATTTCTAATCCCTGCCATAAAAAATCAGTTCAGTGGAAAGCTCCGAGTGGTCAGACTTTTCCCAGTCTGTCCCAATGGCCTTGTGCTCAGAGGACCCAACACCCCTTCCCTGCTACTCAGAGGTTGGAAGGAAGGAAGGGAGCAGATCTGGGAGAGGGCAGGCTCCCCCTCTGCAGTAGCCCCCAGACCTAAGTCCTCTAGGCCTGGGAGAGGGCAGGCTCCCCCTCTGCAGTGGCCCCCAGACCTAAGTCCTCTAGGTCATGAGCAACAGACCAGTCTTGCTCTCACCAGCTAGGGTATAAATCCTAGCCCTGCAGGAGGTCCCCAAATGTTTCAGAGCATCCCTAGGGTACCTCACAGGGACTTCTGAATAAACCTTTTGGGTAACATAGCAACCCTGCCCCCACGCCTCTGTTGTGTGTTCCCAGCCCTCCACTGAGCTGAGCACCACGGAGCAGATTCAACATGAGCTCCCTGCCTTCTCTCTAGGGGCCTCTGGGCAACTTTAGCACTTTCTCCTGCCTTGGGCAGGGCCTGTGGGCAGACACGGCACCCAGTAGTGGGACACTTGTACTAGAAAGCGAGGATTGCCCTGGAGGAGGTTCCAAAACAGAACTGATGGACATCAGACTCCCCAGTTTGCCAGTGGCAGACGCTGTCCTCCCAGGAAATTGAGCTGGGAGAACACCCAAGAGACAGCTCCTGGGAGGACTGGCAATGGAATTCCATTGCTTCAGAGCTTATCTAGTATGTATGAAGCCTTGGATCCATCCCCAGCACATCCTCAAACCAGGCCATGCATGCCTATAATTCCAGCACTTGGGAGGTAAAGGCGGGAAGATCAAGAGTTCAAGGTCATCCTCACCTACATAGCAAGTTTGAGGTCAATCTGGGATACATGAGACCCTATCTCGGAAAACAAAACCCCAAACATACACACACAGTCCATGGGATGTTTGGAAGGTCTATGTCCTTGGAAAGCTGAACAATCCTTGGGCCAGGTGCAGTTCCACCCTCTGGGTGAGCAGCCTCTGCTCCCATCACATTTCTGTTTTGTTCTGCCAGCCTGTCATTGGTCTGTCTGAATTCTAATGGTGGACACCATGCAGGCTCAAAGGAGGGCCCTTAGAAGAAGCATACTGATGCTCAAGTCTGGTCAGAATGTTCTCTTTCCAGAGAACGCCAGTCTAAAGGATCCACAGGGATTATTTAGGATGCATTTGATAAAAAGCTCCCACCCAGCCCAGCAGTCATTCAGATCAGGCTGTGTTGGAGGAAGGATGGGCCAGTGGTCCTCACCTTGGCTGGTTCAGTTGCTGCATGATGCTATCAAGTGACACAGTCTCCCTCAGGGAGTTGACTTTTGTCCTCAGGCAAGTACCTTCATGCTTGCAATATGCTGCTGTTGCTCCAAAGATCACATACTCACCCAGCAATGCCAAGAGGCCAAAAATAAGAAGGCCCTTCTCTGCAAGACACATTTTTCTGAGAAGCCCCAGTGGGCTTTCTGCCTTTGGGCCAGGATTGCATTACATGACTTATTGTCTGTCTCCGTCACTGATGGTTGGTTTGGACTGAGCACTGACTACTGCCTGGGTTGGATAGGGACCCGCACTGTCCTGTACCAGCTGCTGTCCACCTGGGCTCTGCTAGTAAGAAAGGATCAGGGGGACAACCTTGAGCAGGCATGCATGACAACATAAAGAATCTGCCTCTCACTTCCAAGTGTAAACAGGAAAGAAACCGATGCTCACTTCATGAAGGTGGAAAAACCTGGCACAGGTCACAAGACCATAGCAGAGCAGGGTCAGTTCTCAACCTCTGACCATACATCCTCCTCACCCCTAGGGGTTAGCCTGCTACTGATAAGAGAGCCAGGTAGAGGTAGGAAGCAGGGCTGGGGCCCTGTCACCCAGGGTAAGATTTGCAAAGGAGGGAGGAGAACACCCACAGTGCTCACACACCCCACTGGCAGCTAGAGAACTTTCCAAGAGGCACCAGAAGTTATTGAATTAACAAACTACCACCCCAGGAGGGACTGGATGACCCTACTTTTCCTCTTCTGATGCTTGCTTCGCTCCCTTACATCTGTCCTTCTCTGCCCTCCTGGGGCCTGCAAGCAGGACAGTTTACACTGTCCACTGCTACATGAACATCTGACCAAGAGGTCATTAGCAGAGTCACAATCAATTTCTCCAGCATGATCTACATTGTCCTGGAACTTAATAGAATCATTGGGTCATTTTTCATTGAAAAAAAGGAAGGAGGCAGCCAGTGGGTAGCAAAGAGAGAAAGACAGGCTTATCCCAGTTTAGGGCAGATCCCAGGACCCCTCGCAGAGGTGGTCAAGAGCCTACACGGTATTCTAACTGGGTAATCAGCAGAGAAACGACAGGGCTTATTAAGCAAACAGTAAATGACGGATGCTGTGTATAGTCCAGTTGAGCAACTGGGAGGGTGGGCCATAACCACTAGATAAAACTGGTCAGGGGGGCAAGTGGAGGGGTGGTGAGTACAGGAGGACAACAGGCAGCAGGAAAAGCAGGCTTAAGGACCAACAAGCAACACCACCGGCTTTCTTTCATTGAACCAGAAACCTCTGAAATGTCACCTTGTTCCCACCGCCTCCGTGGCCCCAGATGGCAAGCAGATTGGGGACAGTACACACTTTCTGTGTCCTCAGGGGAAGCCCCCTCATAGGACTGCTTCCTCTATAGAAAGGAGACCTGCTGTTCTGGGGTGCCTTCCCTGTGGGAGAACAACACTGAGCTGCAGTTAGGTCTCAATAATGTCACTCTCCTTGAGGCTGTGAGACTATAATACCCTGGAGGCTCTGCAGAAAGGAGCACTGGCAACAGCTTTCAAAAGCCTGGCTTAGACACCCAGCTGTCCTCATAGAGTGGGGAAGAACCCATTTCTCTAGGGCTCAGAAGACACTGGCAGTAAGTCTTCTGAGGACAGAAGCCATCAGCTTGGCTGTCCTGAAAACCCAACAAGACATGTGTGGCCTTACCAAATCTGCCCCCAGCTAGGGTCAGGGACTGTGTGAGGTGACCACTTGGTCTGGGAGTGAATTCTAGAGGAACTAGAAACAGACCCACATCATCCAGACTGGGATTAGAGTATGGATGGTGCGTGGCCCTGTGAGGGTCATGGAGTGGTGCCCCTTGAGTTTACCTTCTTTCTTCAAGTCTCTTTAGGGAGCTGCTCTGTCAACCCAAGCAGAGCATGCCATGCCTCCTTCTCATGAGTGCATTTGTTCATCCACAAAGTCTTAAACAGGTAAAGACTTGGTGCCTGGGACATGCTCAGTACCCTTGGTGCAGAATCAGACACAGGCCCTCAGGGAGCTTCAGGAGCCTGACAGGGAGGAGGGCTGCAAAGGGACCAGCATTGGGGCTACAGAGGCTGAGACTAGAGTCTTGACCTTACATTTCCCATTCGTGGTACCCAGGACAAGCCCTTTAACCCCAAAACTCTGTCTAGACAGTGGGAGCCCCTTTCATGCCTATCTCAGCACTTGGAAGAGAGAGCTTGGAGCCATAGGGCCTTAGTCAAATTCCTTGGGAAACATTTCAGGATTCAAAAATCTCTTCAGACTTCATAAGTCGAGTGAGGTGGGCATGGTCCTCTTGTGTGTCATCCTAGGAGGACAGACACCCCACCAAGGATGGAGCCCTGGAGTAAACTCATACATTTCTACAGGAAACAGATGCACAATCAGTCCACAGCATGAAGACCTCACATGCTGCCAAGTAGTTTTTCCAAAGCCTTTTGTGTCTGGTGTTAGGGAATTCAGGACATCAAATCAGGGCTCTATAAAGTAAGGGCAATGACGGCTACAACACAACATACATGCATGAGCAGGGGCTGTGATGATCCCTGCCTTGGGGTAGAGAGTAGCAGACCAGAGAGGTTAATTCACTTGCCTTTAACCACACAGTGCCTTGTTGGGCAGAGCCAAAATAGGCCCTGGGAAATCTGGCTTTGGCTTCTGTGGTTGTTCCGGTAAGATACTCAGAAAGGGGCCCGGGCTGCTGGCAGGGCCTCAGAGATCCCTGGCTTGTCTTCTTGATGAGACACAAAGAGGACAAGTGATTTCCAAGATCTCTTGTCTTTGCACGGGGCCTGGGGCCAGAGAGAAACATTTCCAGACTGAATCCATCGCTCTTTTAACTCACATACAAACACAGGAACCCACCAGCCTCTGCCTCCCCAACACACACAGAACCCAGGAGCTGGAAAACAGCAGCCCCTGGCCCCCTTTCTCCTTCTCTCCCCTTGAGTGATGATGCCCCATGTCCAGAGACCCTCAGCTCCCTCTTGTTCTCTCCGTAGGGATGAGACCTTCTGGGGCAATATCCGTGAGGGTCTGTTGCTGGACTGAAGGGAACAGAGAACATAGCTTCCTCCTGATGGTGACTATGTAGATTCAGGCCAAGGGAGGCCTGGGATCACTGGACTCATCCAGGTCTGGAGTTCAAGTGTGGCTTCTTTTCTATGATGATCATTGACAGGAACATTCAGCCCCTGAGGCCCAGGAAGAATAGCAGCTCCCATCGGCCCTCTGGGTCAGTGAATTCCAAATCTGTTTCCATTTCCAACTGTGAATTGAAAGTGTTAAGACAATAATTGCAGTCATATTGAATATGTACAGACTTTTTTGCCATTATTTCTCAAATAATACAGTGCAACATCGATTCCCAAAAATCTACTTGCATTTGATAGATTATTTAAGCATGGAGGGATGTGGGTATAGGCAAGTACTAGGTATACTATTTTATATAGGAACTTGAGCATCCCTGATCTGGGTACTCACAGTGGTCCTGGGCCCTATCCCCTGGGGATAACAAGGAATGACTGTTCTCTCCAGGAATGGGCCTATTAAGTTCTCAGGAAGCTGGAGCCCAGCTGACGGCTTCTGTCCCCAGGCAACTTGCTGCCAACTCTCTGGAGCCCTGAAGAAATAGACACCGCCCCCATGAGAACAGCTGGGTGCCCAAGACAGGCTCTCCTCTCAGCAGACCTCCAGGGCACTGTTGCTTACTTCCCAGAGAGCTAAGTCTTGGCCTTGGATCACCTCATCCACTTTATTCATGTGATAGCATTTAGGATGTGACTTCTGGCCATCTGTCTGTCCAGAGAAAGATGATCCCCTGACAGGACAGTTCCTGGTCCACAGCAGAGTGGTGAACTGAGAGTCTAAACTCAGATCACATTGATTACTAGCACCGTGGCCTTGTTTCCCTCTCCAACCCTTCCTGTGCTCATCTGTGGAAAGGGACAATAATGGCATTTACTTCTAAGGGCTGCATGAGGACTAAACATCAAAAGAGGTAAGTGGTTGAACAGCAAAGATACATTGAGGGCCTGCTGTTCAAGGGCATGTTGCCTTGTGCTTTGAATGGAGCTCTGAGAATACAGACATGACTCTGGCTTGGCTGACCTTGGGCAAACTGAAGTTCAGGATATCCAATAAAATAAAATAGAGTCTGAAGAACTTGGCTTAATCAATAATTGATTCTGTTATCTACATATTATATATACATATATACATATATATGTATATATCCTCATACAACACCTGTGTGGAAG
>NW_008341028.1:10441600-10490141 GCF_000622305.1 Nannospalax galili
ACACACACACACACACACACACACACACACACACACACACCAGCCCTCAGCTATGGAAAGTAGTTTTAGAGAGATAAAGTGACTTGGTCAAGATCACACAGCAGGAAAGTATTGCAACAGAGACTTGAAACCAAGCAGGGTGTCCCTCAGGAGTATATTTGATCCGCAGGGATGCCGCCCCTCACTCACTCAGAGACCGTGGAAAATAGGAGCAAACTCTGCAAACCCCAGAACTGGGGCTAGGACAAGAGGCTGCTATGACTGCTTTCTCTGTTGTACATCTGGTTCCCTAGCAGGACACAGGGCAGCGAAGCCTGGAATGGGAGCCAAGGACACAAGCACAGGAGGACACCAAAGGAGGATTCTGTTTCCCTGGCCATGGAGGGGGATGCTTGATGACACAGGTGCCACCCTTCTTGTTGGTACCTCTTCTAGTTTCCTTAATACTGCTTGGTTCAGAATGGAGGTATCACTGGAAAGCCCTGTTGTCCTGGGGATGACATTAGTTGGTTACTCCCCCCATTGTCTGGAGGCCAGCTTCATCCCAGGTTATCCTCTACACCCCTGATCTGATAGGAAACCTTGGGCTTCAGTGACAGACAGATTCACCTCAGAATCCCAGCTCGGTGACCTCTGGCATACCCCTTAACCTCACTGGGCCTCATCTGTCTCATCTGGCAGGCAGGGGCACAAGCTATCTGTAGGGGTGTTGTCGAGACTGAAAAATGATGTCCACAAAGCCCAGCAGGATGGGCCTGGCACAGAGTCACCATTTTGTGATGGTCAGAGACAGAGACATGACTCCTGGGAGGGTGCTGCCAGAGCAAAGTCCTACCTATTACTACTTATTGGTGCAGCAGACTTTCAAGAAGCAGGGACGAAGACACTGAATCCAGCCAATTAGAATTTCCCATAAAAATTTAATTCTCTAATGAAATAACAGAGCAAAATGAAATAGGTGAAGCATTTTTAAACTGTAAATTAATGATCTATAGTTATAGCCATAATAACAATAATAGCTACCAATTACAGAAAATGAAAGACCGGATTTGAGCCAAGAGCTAAGTGTGGGAGGCCCTGGCCTTCTGAGATTGGGACCCTCTGTGACACTGGCGACCAGGAGGCGGGCTTCAGCAGGACCCACAGATATGGGGTGGTATAACTACCCTTCCTCATTCTCGACTTCTCACTCCAAGGTCCAGACTTTCCAAATGCACGGAAAGTAAAATGTAAAGAAAAGCATCCTGAACCCCCAAATACTCCTTGGAATGGAATTTAGTCTAGCCTTTTTAAGCCTCTGTCTCCAGATACCAGTTCTGTTTCTGGGCCAGGACTGCCTTATGCTCGTTCCTCTGCTGGGTCAGAAATAGACAAGACTCAACCCTTTGGGGACTCGTGGGTTGAGCCCCCTCAGCCCCTCTGCCTGTGTGTGTGTGTGTGTGTGTGTGTGTGTGTATGTAACATTTGTGTGTAGTGTACATGTATGTATGTACACATGCATGTGAAGGCTGGAGGACAATCTCACCTGCCATTTCTCAGGTCCCATCCACTTTGTTTCTTGAGACAGGGTTTCTCACTGGCCTGGAACTCACCAGTTCCAGGCTGGCCAAACAGACCTCATGGATCTGCTTATTACCACCTCTCCAGTGTCGGGATTATAAAATATTTTATTTTTTATTATTTTTATTTTATGCATACAAGTGTGTTGCCTGCACGGAAGTGCACCAGTGTCTTGCAGTGCCCGTGGACTTCAGAAGAGGGTGTCAGATCTCCTGGAACTGGAGTTACAGGTGATTGTTAGCTGCCATGTGGGTGCTGGGAACTGAACCTGGGTTTTCTACAAGAGCAGCCAGTGCTTTTAACTGCTGAGCCATCTCTCCAGTCCCCAATACTAGGATTATAAATGTGTGTTATCACATCTCGCTTTTTTAAAACATGAATTCTGGGGTTCAAACACATTTTCTTGACCTTGTAAGGTAAGCTCTTGACTGAATGAGCTGTGTCTCTAGCACCTGCTACATCTATGAGGTCGATAGAAATAGTGCCTCACTCCTAGGGGGTCTTGCATGTTTAAACAAATGAATCCCTGCAATGCAATTAGAATCCTAAGTGCTCAGTAGTTGTTAGCGACTGTTATTATGTTCTGAGTGGTCATTTTCAGCCATGGCTCAACAGGTAACATAAGAAGCAGGATAACCCCCACTCACAGCCATGCCAGCACTAAGCTCATTAAATCTATCAGCTCTGAAAATCATGGAGGATGGGGAATGGCACATAATAGATGCTCAGTAAATGTCAGGATCCCCAGGTACCAGTTACTCTCTCTCCCCACGATTCCATTAAAAGTAAGAAGACTGTCCTCAATGTGTCTGGTCATTTTTGTAGTGCTAGGGATGAACTGAACCCATCCCCACTGTGCATGCTAGACAAGCACTCTGCCACAGAGCTACATCCCTAGCCCTGGCTTTTTGAGACAGGGTCTTACAGTAGCTCCAGCTGGCTTGGATTCACAGTCTTTCTGTTTCATCCTGAGTGCTGGGTTACACATTTGCACCACTCCTCCCGACAACGTGTGTTTCTTAAAGAAAACAAGACTTGTTTGTCCCTTTGCCATCTTTAAAAACAGCTATTTCTTACAGGTCACCCACTGACCAACCCACACCTCCTAGAATTGCTGGTCTATCATCTATTTATCTATCTATTCATTTATTTATTTATATTTCATATGTATGGATGTTTTTTGTTTTTTATTTTTATTTTATGTGTGTGAGTGTATTGGATGCATGCGTGTAAGTGCACCCGTGTCTTGCAATGCCTGTGGAATCAGAAGACAGCGTCAGATCCCCTGGAACTGGTGGTTGTTAGCTGCCGTGTGGGTGCTGGGAATTGAACTCAGGTCCTCTACAAGAGCAGCCAGTGCTCTTAACTGTTGAGCTATCTCTCCAGCCCCCTAGCATTGCTGTTTTTGTGGTACCTTTCTCTCATTTTCTCAAGGTCTGATGTTCAAGGCCTGGCCTGTATCTAGTCAGCCCTCAGTTCCTATGGCTTTCTCTTTTAAATGTTCCTCCTTTCCAGGCTTTGCTGTTTTTGGTCCCAAGCTGTGACAATTCCTCCCACCGTTGTCCTTCCCAATCAGTCTCCCTGTGCATCATCCCTGTTGCAGAAGCCATTGTCAAGGGTCCCTGCTGCCTCAGTCCACCTACTCCCAGAAGCTACTTTCCTCTGGCCTCCCTGGGGGCAGTCTGTTTCACTTCCTCAGTTCTGTTGAGAACTCTGAAAGGTAGTACCTTCCTGCTGGCACTGCCAGGAGCTCCTAGCTCCCCAACCTCTGGCCAGATGAGCACACAAAGCCACCTGCAGCTTGCCCTGCCAGCCGGTCACTCCGTGAGGTAGCTGGCCTCATACTCTCCAGTTTCTGTTCTCAGGCTGAGCAATGTTCGGGGGCCTGATTTGCCAGTCTGAGTAACTAGGTGTGGCATCAAATGTCAGCAGCTAATTATGCTTAACCATTATTAATAGGTCTGCACTAATTATCTCTTGTGAATAGGCAAGATTTTTACAGATGAGATGGAGGGAGTTGGGGAGGGAGGAATTTGCCCAAGGTTGCCAGCTGAGTGGGTTGACAAGCTGGGGCTGGCACCAGGGGAGCTGGGGTCCTTAAGTGGGGAGTCCCTTGGAGATGGAGAGGACATAAGGGTGGGTGGCCCTAGGGCTGCTTGGTTGGAAAGAGACCAGGCAGAGCAGTCCTTCCTCGGTTGCTGGAGCTTCAAGGCTGGCCTCCCCCATCCCCCTCTCAGAATGCAATCTACTGAAACCTCTTATTAAAAGTATTCTGGAGGTGATAAAAGTGTCACCAAAGATTTGCTCATTTTCTAAACTGTCATTAAAATAAAATTTATGGTCCCAGGAAATCTCGGCAGTGGAGGACGGAGGTGGGCAGAGAGAGGGAGGATGATTTAAAATCTGTCCCTTAATAAATTAAAAGACGTTCACTTATAAGAGAAGGCTCAAAAAGGAAATTGCTAGAAAGTCGTTGCTTTCTATGCTCCTTGCCAGCGTCTTCACAGGCTGCCAAGCACACCCCAAACTCTTGTTGCCTCCCTTTCTCCCATCCCACTCTCCTGCCCTTCTAACCAACCCACAGATGCCTCTGTCTACCCCAGCCTCCTCCAGGGTCCTCAGCCCCTCCTCAGGGCTCTGGCAGCTGAACCCCAAGTGCCCCATTTCTCACTCCCACTGGACTGTAAGATCTTTGCAAGCAGGAGTCCTGGCTCCAGTTACTGGTGATTCATAATCCTTATGATGTCACATGGAGTGGGGGAGTTCTTCCTTTGTAAGCACTAGCAGAGGAGGAGTTGGGGTCAGAGCCTGAGTCCTGCCAGCCCCAGCAAGCTAGGCTCAGCCACTGGTCCTCAATAGGTCAATTAAACAGGTAAGTGAAAAGCAGACGAGGGAGAGCCATTCACTTGGGAAGAGGAGCAAAGAGGTCTAGTGACACCCCTCCCACATCTTCAGGGTCCTGACAGGTAGTTCAAGTTCAAATAGAAGACAAGAAGAATGCATAGGTAAACAGTCCTGGTCAGGAGGTGGCCCTGCCTGTCACTGACCCATCGTCTGGGCTCCTGTACTTCCTGCAAGGCAGTCTGACAAATTGTTAGAGTTGTGGGCAATTTCTTTACGAAAGACAAACACCCCTTCTGGCTGGCACCAGGGTCTCAACTTTTCCTTTCTCCCAGTACGAGAGTCCAGGGAAATTCTAGCTCCTTGTATTCCATTATTAGGGAGGGGCACCGATGTTTCTCTAGACTATCTTTGCTCCTTCCAGGATGGTTATGAGAGTAGAGTGAAGAACACAAGAGGTTCAAGCCCTTATTTTACACATGGGGAGCCTGAACTCAGACATGAGATGCCGCTGGCCCAGGGCCACACAGAGCAGCAACTATCTCTGGCTAGCGAAGTGCTCAAGAGCTTTGACTCTGACCCACCCTCACCACCCAGTGGCTATGTGACTTAGAACAAGTCTCTGGGGCCCTGAATCTAGTACCTGAGCTCTCTGTTACGCAGGACATTGTCTGTGCTCTGCTTGGAAGTGTTCTTATCCACCATCCTGTTGCTACAACTATCATTGAAGTCAGGGAACAACACTGCAGCTGGATGCTGGGAAGGTTCCAGCCCCTTGCCTGGTCCACATTATCTGCTCCACACTGGACTGAGCCTCCCCCACCTGCCAAGACTTAAGTAGATGTTGGGGTAGGAGGCAATCAAGACCATAAATCCCAAAATGCTCTAGCCTGGGGGGCAGCGTTGTGAGTATAGGATCCTTGGGATAGCCCAAAATCTACCAGGCAAGGGGTGGGCTCATATTTCCTCACCCACTGGAAGACAGAGACACAGGGTCTCATTTTGACCCAGAGGACAAGCTCAGCCAGAGGTCTCTAGGGAATGGAAGAGGGTGTGTCTGGCTGGGGTGAGGACAAGGGCGTGGGGTGTTCAACAGATGCCCAGCTACTAGGAAGGGGAAGTGAAAGAGCAGGTGGGGCCAGGTTGGGGTTCTCATGCCCCAGTCAGGTCAGTAAGGTGTCCTGCACACCCCACTGCTCAGCTGGACACCTTCCCTGTTCTGCTTCCGGTTCTCCGGACTGAGGGCCAAGCAAGGGTTTCACACCAAAGTAACAAGCACTGTATGAATCCAAGCAACACATTCCAGAACCTTGTGAAATCCTTGAAAGCCTTTGGGGGACATGCCTAGAGGCCTGGGAGGGGAGAGAAGAGGAGCAGCAGGGTATAATCTAAATGGCTAGGGAAGGGAGCTTACTTTCCACCATTTAGGTCATAAGTACTGAGTCACCACCAGCGGCCTAGAGCGATCCCTGGAGGCCAAGCGCCAAGGGCTGCTTGGAGGAGGAAGGGCCCTGGACAGGTTTTTTCAGACAGAGTGCACACAGGTAGAGCAAGCAAGGCCTCAGGCCAAGAGGAGTAGGGCTCTGGAATACAGCCTCTGCCACTGTAGGCCTGACCTGGGCCCTGTCCTATGTGGTCTCTGGGGTAAGGGGTGGGGGTTCTAGCCTCCAAGGGCTAAAGAATGAAAACCAAGCTCCCCAGAGCCTCTCTAGCCTGTTTGGAGGGTTGTCACCAGCCTCTGTTTGGCAGCCTCCATGGAAGGGATGGGGTGGGGCAGTCCAAGATGAGCACTCTGCATGCCAGTCTGAGGCCTCCATGGCAAATCTTGGTACTGGTTCTCTCTCTCTCTCTCTCTCTCTCTCTCTTTCTCTTTCTCTCTTCCTCTCTTTTCTATGTAGTACTGCCCCACTTTGTGCTTGTGGCTTTCTGGGTTTGTTGTGGTGGTGGCGGCCTGTTGTTTTCCTGTGCCTTACTCTCCCCTCCCACACACCTGCCTCTAGCCTTGCTCTGTGTGACTCTAATCTGTACCCCATCCTCTGTCCCAGTACCAGCTGATAGGCTAGGATTTTAGGCCAGAGCTACTTTGGGGGCACCAAGCAGGCCTCCTGGAAGCTTCTGCCTGAGGGAGCGCAGTCTCCCCTCCTTTAATCCCAGGGTGATCTGACTGGCTTCTTTGACCTCCTCTGCCTTTGATCTCTATCTTCCTTTGAACCGTGTTGTTGAAACCTATTGACTTCAGATGTTCTCATACACCCCAGGCAGCAGGAGAGGGCGGGGAGCAGCAGGCCTGGAGCCAGGCTGGCACCCTAGAGATCACATAACTTGCTCTTACTGGGCTGAACCAGAAGTTGCCCCCAACTTTCCCACACAGGGAGGAAGGCTGCTGCAGGGGTGAGGGCTGAAGAACTGGACCTTCCAACACTAACTCCAGCTTGGCTCATTTTTTTTCTGTGAACATTCCATTCCCTCAGCCATTCCAAACCCAATCCAGCCTGGCCTGGACCCCTGTGTTCTACAGTTGATATTGAGGAATGCCTCTGTCACCCACTCTATGGTCTCCTTACTGAGTGGGGAAGTGAGTTGGAAGCTCCTGGCTCTCAACACTGGCTACTTGCTGGAATCATTTAGAGGTTTTAACCAATATCAACGGCTGGAGTCAGCTCACAAGGGTAGGTGGGTCTAAGGTGTGGCTGGGAATAAGAGGACATTTAAAAGCTCCCAGAAGATTCCAGGTTTGGCAAACACACTTGTGCCCTATGACAAAGTGCAGAGCAGGTGTGACACAGGAAGTGTATGTGTCCAAATTTCTGTGCTTGTTGGGTGTCTCTGTGTGCTGTTGTGTGTGAGCGAGAAGGTAGGAGGGCAGTACACAGTGGGGCTGGGAAGGACTGCAGAGGGGTCCTCTATGCACACAAGCCTCCTCACTTTACTTTCTTAAAAACGTCTTATTTATTTATTTATTTATTTATTTAGGGGGACACATGCATTCTATGGCACATGTATGGAAGTCAGAGGACAACACTTGGGAGTCAGTTATCTCCTTCTCAGGGATTGAATTCAAATCGTCAAGTTTGGTGGTAAGCACTTTTACCTTGTTAGCCTTGTCTCCTCACATTAGACAGAGCCCAAAAAAGGTAAATGACTTCCATAGCATCCCAAGGTCCAAGGATGGACGCAGCCTCCCCAGTGCCATGTCCACACCCCAAGATCTGAGACAGAAGAGAGAAAAAGGCCATTGGGGCTGGTATATGGCTGTAGATCTTGCCTTTAACACAAATTCTTGCTTTACTTCCTTATCTTCAATGAAAGGCTTTGTTCAGCTCAGGTCAGCCTGTGTCAGCCTGATTTGAAGCAGGGATGAGAAGAAATGCCTCTACCCTCAACCACTGAGCCCTGCTTCTTGCCAGGGCTACGCCTCCAGGTATGTTACACATTCAAGATACTCCTACCTGAGGAGGGGCCAGGTCGACTCCCTTTCCAGGTGGCCCTGTAATGTCTTGGGATTGACAACAAACCCTAAGAGCTCTTACCAGCCCTATGATCTTGGGTACAGGTAAGCCCTTGTGACACCTGCCCCACCTCCTACAAAGGGAAACTGGAATTTGAGCAGGTGAATGCCCAGCAAAGGAGGCCATCCACACAGGCAAGAGGTCATCACCTGGCATAAGCCCAGGAATGTCCTAGGACTTCCTCTCACTGGTCCATTAAGTCCTGCTGTTTGCTCTCTTCCATTTGCCCTTCTGAGTCACCCATTTGGTAACTTATAACCTTGATTTCTGTGACACACCAGAGTGGCCCTCCCTTGTACCACTCATACCAAACATGCAGTGTGATCTACAGTCAGCCAGCAGCAGGAGACAGGAGCTAGGAGGAAAGGGTCATTGTTGGGGAGGACCTGAGGGGCCTCAGAGGGAAGGAGCAGCTGGCTCCCCTGAGGTCTTCTGACTACAGGATTGTGGGTGCTGGTTAAGTGTCTGGGGGACCTGGAAGTAACCGGCTTGGCGGTAGAGAGGTAGTGAGTCCAAGATCAATTTGACTCACTATAGCCTCACCTAGGGGAAGGACCCAGGGCCTGGAGCCTGACAAATGGGGACTCTATGCAACTGTGTAGCACAGCTCCTAACCTCCTTGAACATGACAGTGACACGTGTAAAATGGAGATAAGAGCAGTTGCCTTGTGGAGTAATTTAAGGATTAAAATCACAAATGTTAAAGCCAAGCAGCTGTTATCATTATTGACAGCTTTGCTGAGACCCTCCCACAGCCACACTCTGTGTTTCCCCTGTAGCCACATTGTGCATTTCCCCCACATCCTTACGGCCTTGTCCTCCCTCCAGGCCGGATGAAGTACTGGAGAACGGACACGGTGGAGCTGGGAGACCCAGGCTAATTCTCTTTTGCACTAATTGGAAGACCACAGACAACTACTCACCACTCAGACCCACATTTGTAAAATGAGGATGATAGGTGGGTTGACAAAGTCTAACTCATGAGGGTGCTGGAAGAGGACAGGAAAAGAACAGCAGCTAACACTTGCCCAGCACTTACTGAGCGGGTACGGAGAGCAGCAGGCACTGTACAGGAACCACTAATGGCTTCACATGCACTCTGTCCTCCTCCTCCTCCTCCTCCTTCTCATCCTCTTCCTCCTCCTTCCCCTCCTCCTCCTCTTCCTCCTTCTCCTTCTCCTCCTCTTTCTTGTCCTGGTCCTTATCCTCATCATTGCCCTCCTCCTCCTCCTTTGTCTTTTGAGACAGGATCTCAGTATATAGTCCAATCTGCATTGAATTTGCAGTAGTGATCCTCCTGCTACCACCCGAATGCTGAGATCACAGGTATCACCATGGTTGGTTTGAGATAGATCAACTTAGGCTTGTTTTCTTTCTTTTCCTCCCCTCCTCCTCCTCCTCTTCTTCCTCTTCTCTTTGAAACAGGGTCTTACTTAGAACAGGTTGGCTTCAAACTCACTATGAAGCCAAGGACAACCTTGAGCTCCTGATCCTCCTGTTTCTATTCCCCCATTGCTGGAATTACAGGCACATGCTATCATGCCTGGCCTCCCTTCCTGTCCCTTCCCTTCCCTGTCCTGCCCTGCCCTGACAGGGCTTTTGATGTCCTACACTGCCCTGCCCTGCTCTCCCATGCTGGGGATCAAACCCAGGGTCTTATACATGCTAGGCAAGTACTCTACCACTGAACTATATTCCTGGTCATTTCCACAAGCATCCTTCAAGAGCGAGCCCTACTGTAACCTTAAAATTATCCTTACTTTTGTATATGAGAGAGTGGAGACTCAGAAAAGTTAAGCAGTGTGGTCAAAGGTGGAACAACTGGAAAACAGCTGAGCTTTTGATCTGAGTCCAGGTGGCCACTGCTTCACGGGGCACAGGCTCTAAGTACAACCAAGCTGGAGGACGCCTTAAACCATGCCTGCTCTAACCAGCTGCTTACCACTAAGGGGCTGGAAAGATACATCCCCAAAGCATATTTCACCTTCACAGTGACCTACAGCTTGATGTCTAGTTGACTCCCTAAATCTGACAGGTTTCACTGGCCATGTGGCCTCCATAGAACATGTCTTGCTCCTTCAGAGGAGGGTGCCAAGATGTAGAGATGCCAAGGAGCCTGCTCTGGGCCCCATGGCAAGTGTAAAGGCAAGCTGAGACTCTGCCCCCTTCTGCAGCTCCTACCTGCAGTAGCCCGGGCTCTGCCCCCTCTGCAGCTCTGTCCTACATGGCCTGGGCTCCACCCTTTTCTGCAGCTCTTTGCTGCAATGGCCGGTGCCATGTGTTCTTGCCCGGCTGGGCTTTTGATGCTGGGTAGAGGTGCTCAGTGTTGCTGAGATTCTTGACATGTCTCAAAGCCTCCAGGTTGGAACCCTTGGCACCTTGTAGTCTGGGTTCTGAAGAGACCCAGGCAACAGTTCCTAAGGAATGTTCCAGAAACGTTCTCTCTGACCCTCCTCTTCCCTGGAACACAATAGAGTGCTTAAAGAGCCTGGGGTGTGGGATTCTTTCAGCTTCCGGGGCTATCCTTCAGGCTCCCTTCTCTGGATATTTTTAGGAGCTTTTAATTTGGTGGTGCTGAACACTTTGAGTTCACAATGATTAGTTAGAGCCCAAGAGCCCCACTGTTTTTTTTCTTCCTGCCTGCCTGTCTTCCCCCAAGGGGACTGGGTGTTGTTTTGACTTTTATGTGCTACAATAAAAACTTTCATTGTAGCAAAATGTTTGCTCGTCAAAATTAGCTCGGTTAATTCCAAAGAATTGTTTCATCTTGGCTCCACAGGCACCAAGATCCTTTTTACAAGAGGAATTGGCCACCAGCCAGCTGTCTCCCTGAAGAGTCCTCTGCAACTTCTCCCCCTGGAATTTACCTTTGAGGGGGAAAAGACCTGCCTGGAAGGTTCTACAGCATGTTCCTGGTCATGTGATGGGAGGCAAGACAGGGACAGCTCACCAAGTATGTGCTTGGTTTTATTGATTTTTTTTTTTTAATGCAAACCTGAAAGTCATTCACAGAGACATGCAAGCAGGACATACAGCACACAGACTTACTGAGCCCCAGTCCACACTCAGAGTCACACTTACAGCACAGAGAAGCATAGTCACAAATGTATAGACAGGCAGAGGATGCAGACAGGGGACTCACTCAGGTATGTACAGGAAGACAGAGATTAAAGGCACATACAGAGTACTCCGCCGATCCACATAGGACACACTTGAACTACCCCCCAAACATTCACAGGGGCTCTATAGCCTCAGCTTGCTGAAAGCCTACTGTATCAGTTAGGAAGGCAGTAGGCACCATCTCCTAATGGTTATTCCAAGGCCCAAGCTCAGACATCCTCTTGGCATGACTGCCCAAGCAAGCCCATGTTCCTATACCCAATTCTCAGCTCTTGCCTAGAGCTCAAGCCACCCATTATGAAAAGACCTTGCAGAAGCAACTGGAAAACTTCCTACACTGCAATGTGCCAGCTGGGGTTGAGACTGAGCCAAGAGCCTGGCCCATAACTCAGCTGGGCAGAGAGGCAAGAACAAGACCTGGGTTGAGTGATAGGGATTCTTTTGGCCAGCTGTGTAGCCTTGAGGAAATTGCCTGGCCTCTCTGAGATTCAGATTCCCCAAGGTCAAACAGAGACGCCCCACTATGGAGCTGGAAGTCATCCTGAATACAAGAGTCCTGCACATTAGCCCAGGGATCCTCCTGTCTCTATCTTCCCAGTGCTGGCATTATAAGTGAGTGCTACGGCCACATCCTGCTTTTTACATGGGTGCTGGGAATCAAATTCAGGTAGGTCTTCATGCTTCGGGGCAAGCACTTACTGACTAAGCCATCTGCTTTGCCCCCTGGCTGGGATTTTTCCCCCTCAGACTCCTGGCTTCTCTCAGTATCCTGTGAGGGTATGATTTGCACCCAGAACATAGACCAGGCCCCAAGCTGAGAAGATGTGAGCTGCCTTGCATGAACCATAGTCTGGTTATTCCTCTCAGTGACCAGTTCTGCCAGGAAGGGCTAGATTGGCTTTATGATGTGATCTGGGTGGTCCAACCATGGCTGTCTTACATTGGAGAGTGGAAAAACCTAGTTAGCTGCTTGGTCTCGGAGGCTGGATGTCTCAGCAGTCCAAGTCTGGAGCTAAGGCCTGGGGGGTTCCTAGGAACCTACTGGTCTTCAGTTCACATCTGAAGCCTGAAGAAGTGGTCTCTAATATTAATGAAGGAGTGCTGCAGCAGCAAGGTAGATTAGCTTGCCAGCAAGAGGGAAGACAAGCAGGCAAAGGCCAAGCCTCTCTCTCCTACTTTCTTCTAGCTAACTGGTCACTGGAAATGTGCCCTCCACATTTAGGGCAGGTCTTCCCACTTCAAATAACCCAATCAAGAAAATCCCTTATGGGTGTGCCCAGAAGCTTGCCTTTTAGTTGATTCCAGATTGATTCAGGTTGACAACCAAGATTAACCATCACAGAAGGTGTCTCCAAACAGTAACTAAGGGGTAACCTGCTCTGTATGTGGGCGGCACCATCCCATAGGCTGAGAATGCAAATGGAACAAATGTGGAGAAGCAGCTCTCTAGTACCAGCCAGTCTCTCTCTCCTCTCTCTCTCTCTCTCTCTCTCTCTCTCTCTCTCTCTCTCTCTCTCCCCCTCCCTCTCCCTCTCCCTCTCCCTTTCCCCCTCCTCCCCCCCCAGAACTTGAGGCGTCAGCTATCTCCCTTATTGCACCTGTGCACTTTGCTGGTGCTACAGTCCACATTGGGGAATCCACTCTACACATGGAATGCTCAGGGTGTCCGATGAGCAGTCACTTGTGTCCCTTAGCAGCCTTCTCACAGTGTCTTCCCACCATCCCTACACTCTGTGGGATCAGCACAATAAATCTGGTGCTTAAATGGCCCAGGGTTGAACTGGTGTCTCAGTGTTCCTCCACATAGCTTGTTATCATTCGCTGAGCACTTACGCACTCTCCAGGTCTGCTAAGTGCTGTGGAAGCATTAATTCATTCAGTTCTCCCAGAATCCTGAGATAGGAATGGCACCTTTTTCAGGGTGGGGCGTTATCATTCGCTGAGCACTTACGCACTCTCCAGGTCTGCTAAGTGTCGTGGAAGCATTAATTCGTTCAGTTCTCCCAGAATCCTGAGATAGGAATGGCACCTTTTTCAGGGTGGGGATTCTAAGCAGAATCCCAGACAGGGGTGCTTTCATCCTGAGCTCCCTATTCCCCCAAGAAGACTGGAAGCCCTTTCATCCTTGCCTGCCTCCCTCGCCTGGGTCTGTCCTGCCACTGAGCCTCTGGTCAAATGTGAGCCTTACTAGATCTACTGACCCTGGGCAAAAGCACCTCATTTTAAGACCTTTGTCCAGACCATGGCTCTGAACCAAGTCAGAATGTGCTGTTCTTGACTGTTTCCAATCCTGCCATGCTGGAACAGGAGACTCTAGTCTCCTGAGTCACCTCTCCTTCTCCTCCAAAGCTCCTTGCCATTCTTCCCAGCCCTGCTTCCTTTACTTACCAGTTCTACTAAATGGCACAGTCAGGTAGAACTCAGAGCACTGGCTATTCCTTAGCATCAAGTCCATGGGGACAGGGTCATGTCAGATGGCAGCAGCTGGAGGCTGTGAGGGTTAAACTTATACAGCTTGGCAGAAGGTGACAGGCTTTCGGAGGTCCTTTTGAACTCCAACAGCATTCTGAGAAGCAGGAGGAGTCTGTAATTGGCCTGTGACACAAGGATTGTGCTTCATCAACACCCTCAGTCAGAGGTCACTTACAATTTTGTCACTTGAGACACCCTTCAAGAGCAGCTTTGAGCTCACCCCCCATCCACAGCCCAGACTGAAGATGCCTCTGCCAAGCACCCTCAGAGCCAAGCACTGCTCACTCAGGCACCTCCTTCGAGAAGGACCCATGCTTAACAGGGACCCAGGGCTGAAGGTCAGGAAGGGCACCAATAGGGCTGGGCTAACCTGAAGAACAACTACCCAACTTCCAGAAGGGGCTGAGGTCTCACTCTTGGAGGTTATGCGTGGGGAGGCCACACTTCTAGACCGTTGACCATCCCTTACCTCCTCATACAGGCAACAGTTGACTGTTTACAAGGCTTTTTTTTTAAAGACAGTGTCTTACATATCTCAGGCTGGCTTTTACTTCATCATGTAGCCCAGGATGACCATGAATAGCCTATTCTCCTGCCTCCACCTCCTCCTGAGTGCTAAGATTACCACTCCCAGTTTATTCAGTGCTGGGGAGCAAATGCACGACTTTGTGCATGCTAAGCAAGCCCACTGAGCTACATACACCATCAGCCCCCTACAAGACTAGACTTAGCTTTACCACTTTTTTTCTCAAACCCGTAACCCCAAGAGACAGGTGAAGAGACTGGGGTATGGAGAGACTCTCTCCCCATGCCCTGACATGTGATCAGCACCCATGGTGGATCCTGAGCTATGCCCATGGTAGAACCACCCAGATCAGCCAAGAAGCACAACCAGAGCCCAACTCCAGCACCACTGTGTCCTCTGAAGAGTAAACTGAGGAAACACAATGACTCTAGGCCATTGATCACTTTCCACAAGTGGTCAGGGTTGCCCACGTCCAGAGCCTGTATCCCTGGGAAGATGATTATGTCAACCCAAGTAGAAAAATGCAGTGAGCACTGTAACTGCCCTGCCCCATCCTCCCCTAGGAGGTCTTCCAGATATATTACAGGGATAGCATAGAACAGCAAAGGCACATTCAGGCGGACCGGAGACCAGGTTGGTGGCAGGGCTGTGGGGAGCTCAAAGTGAGATCAGCGGAGGTACCAGAAAGGAAACAGGTGGGGGTTAGAGCTTTGCCTGATCTGGGGTCCCTAGCCCAGACCTATTGGAACAATTGCATCCTCCCTCCTTCCTCTGTCCCTGGCCTGTGCTGGGTCCCCTCCTGATAGCCTGGAACCAGTAGGCTATGCTTAGGGTAGGAAGGGCAGATTGGGCCTTGACCAAGCAGAGCCATTCCCAGTCTGGAGAAAGCAGCAGAGGTGCAGCCCACCTGAGGAGGACGGAGGGGACTAGAGAAACACCCTGATCATAGAAGCTGCATTGGCCATGCTTGGTGGTACCATCGGGGCATCATTCTCTAGGTGGGCACTGTCTGTGTCATGCATATGTAAGAGAGTAGAGTCTCAGCTCTGGGACACTCTGGGGTTCACACAGTTCTTACCAAGAGAAGGAGTAGCTCCTCCTCTTCAGCTCACAGGCCATGTGAGCAGGGCTCAGGTGACAATATCTAGCAAGACAGTGCACAGTGGATAGGGGTGCTAAGCTTCAGTGAGCAGTATTGTGAATGTGAATGTGCACACGTGTACATGTGTATGTGTACACATATGCAGGTATGTATATGTGTTTGCAAGGGTGATACACAAGGAGGCATTGGCTCTCAGGTGGAGCCCTGAGGGGTGTATCAGAGCTTGAGATGAAGAGGAGCTATGTGCATCTCACTCTTACCCCCCCCCAGGGGGAGGGCTGCTAGCCCAGAACATAGGATTATGAGGCTGTACCTTCACCAACTGTGAGGCCCTGGGCAAGGCAAGTTTTTAAATCTCTCTGTGATTCATTCAGATTCCTGAAAAATGGAGCTGGTACTAGAGTTGTGGAGAGGATTGGGAGACGGTAAAGAATGGGGGGTATCCTCCTTGCTGGTGTCCCTTGTGGCCACAGAGCAACCAAAAACATAAACACTGGGGTCCTTGGCTCCCCAGAAGGGACTTTTTTTCATCCTAGAAATGGGAGCTAGCATCAAAAGAAAAGGCACAGGAAACCCTGAAACCTGGGGCATGTGCTCACAGAGAGCACTTCACCAGAGTAATCATTGTTTTCCCAAGAAGTAGATCTCCAAAGGGCACTTGACATGCTTTCCCAAGAAGCACTCCAAGAACAAGCACCAAGGCTTGCTGGGAGGGCGGCTCTGCTAAGGCTGCAGACTGCACAGGTGCAGAGGGGTGAAGGGGCAGAGATGGAGAACTGGATCAGCACCTCTACTAGAGCCTGGCTTTCAAAACACAGGTTTCTCAGGGTTGCACATCCGTTTATGAATGGCTCTGGTTTGTAGCCACAGAAGAGTACTCAATTTTCAGTAAGAAAAAGGGTAGAGTGTAGAAGCACAGTGCCCACCACCTACCACTGAGGGCTCAATGAATGTTAATCATAAAATAAGTGTTATTTATGTAATGTAAATACCATTATTTGTAAATATCTATCTATAAATATAAATATTTATTTTAATAATAAATTTAGTGTTACTTGATTGAAAATAAAAATGGCACTGGTGTGGCATAAATACCCATAATCCCAGTAATTGGAAGGTAGAGGCAGGAAGATTAGGAGTTCAAGGTTATTGTTGACCACATAGTCAGTTCAAGACTAGCCTTGGCTACATGACAGTCTGTCTCAAAAAAAAAAAAAAGAATGAGAGAGGAGAGGAGGAGGAGGAGGAAGAGGAGGAAGAAGAGGGAGAGGAGGAGGAAGAGGAAGAGGAGGAGGAGGAAGAAGAGGAGGAGGAAGAGGAGGAGGAGGAGGAAGAGGAGGAGGAAGAAGAGGAGGAGGAAGAGGGGGAGGAGGAGGAAGAGGAGGAGGAAAGGGAAAGAAAAGAGAAAGGAAACAAATGCTGCTAACTGGAAGAGTAGAGGACACAATCAGGTGACCTCTGAGCTCATCTTTTAGAGCAGAGTCCCTGGACTGAGGGGGTAAATATGGCCAGGTGACAAAGAGTCACATGCTGCTGGCATGAGCTCTGTCTACTGGCCTCAAGCTCACTGCTCCTCACACATGGGGTGACCCACTCTGCCCCACCTGACTGGTCTGGCAAAGGGATCCACACTCCTCCTTTCTCAACACTCTCCTGGGGGAGATGACTCCCACCAGCTGCAGGCATCTCCCTTTGTCCCTTGTCAGCACTAAGTGCCTAGAGTGATTGGGATGGCACTATCTGCTGGCCCAGGGGAACAGCAGAGCTGGCAAGTCACCCTAGAAAGGTCCTTTTGCCCTCCTCTATGGATGGAGCAGCAAAGTATGTAGGGCCCTGCTTCCGTTTCTTTTCCTGTTGCTGTTATAAAACATTTCTGATAAAAGGAACCTAAGGGAGAAAGGATTTATTTTAGCTCACAGTTCCAGGTCTCAGTCCATTAGGTGGGGAAGTCGCTGTGGCTGGAGACTGAGGCAGCTGGTCACATTGCATCTACAGTCAGGGAGCAGAGAGCTTCCAAGGCTTGTGTTTAGCTTGATTTCTCCTTTCTATACAACCCAAGATCCCGGCCCATCTCATTGGCCTGATCAAGATAATCTTCTACTGGCACGCCCAGAGGCCCATCTCCCAGGAGATTCTAGATCTCAGCAAATTGACAATTGAAATTAGCCATCATAGGTCCCCAACTTAGCCACAGGTAGTAACAGCCCACAAGGGTAGCCAGCATCCAGACTTCACAGAGGACTTAACTGGTTTCCCGGAAGTGCTGAACAGCCTGGGTGCTCAGTCCTTGGTGAACACTGGTGTGGTGTAATGAGAAAGATCTTTAAGCCTCAGGATCCATCTTGCTTCTCTGATGAGCGGCAGGAGGCTGGAGAATGTAGAGAGGAGTGCCTAATGTCTCACAGTCTAGTCATTTGTCATTTGCATGCTGAGCAGGGACCCAGCAAGCTCATCAAGGGGGTGGAGGTGGGGGGTAGCAGGGCAGTGGGCCTTCCAGCTGTGTGAATTAAGGGGGAGGGGGCTGTGCAGCAGGCTTTGAGCCTGATCTGCAGAATGGGGACCAGCAGAGCTGCCTGCAGGAGTTGCTGCAAGAGGTTATATGGGGGGAGAGGCTTGTGACAATGCACTCAGCACAGACTTGCATGCACAGCAATGTGGGGTGGTGGCAGCTGTAATTCCTCTCCAATGTTTTTTTTTTTTTTTTTTTTTTTTAAAAAAAAAAAAAGTGTAAAGACTGGGGCTGTAGCTCAGTTGGTAGAGTGCTTGCTCACCATGCACAAGAGCCCTGGGTTTGAGTCTCATGAATTGGGCATGGTGGTGCATGCCTCCTAACCCCAGCACTTGGGAGGTAGAGGCAGGAGATCAGAAGTTAAAATTCACCATTGGCTTGAAGAGTGAATTCAAGGCCAACCTGGGCTAGAGACTCCGTTTTAAAAACTGAAAGTAAAAATAAATCCAGGGGCCAGCAGGAAGGTTATCACTGGGTTAGGGTTGGGGGAGGGCAGTAGTAATTCAGTGACTTCAGTGACTGCCTTAATACTTTTTTTGCTTGTCTAAATTTCCCAAATATTTCACATATTCCTAAATGCGTTGTCATTTGAAAATGACAGTACAGTGAAACACAAGCCTGGAGGTGGCTGTCTCCACAATGGAGAAGGGAACCAAGAGCGGACTGGGGACCCCAGCCTGAGGGCTCAGAGGGAGGCAGTGTCCCTTCTCTGGGTAGTGCAGACCCCTGCCTGGGCAGCCCAGCTCGCTGGCTTGTTCCGGCTGTGCTTGGCTCAGACAATGTGAACGCACAATCATTCATTATAACTCAATTACAGTGATTAAAGCTGGTGGCATGCAGAGGCAGGAGGGAGTGTTGCCAACAAAATTTACACTCCGTGTCATCAGCGAGAGATAACAGCAGCTGACGGCCCGCCGCCTCCCCTGCCATCTGCTCAGTGTGGCTGCCTGAGGGGCGATGGCGGGCCGCTGTGCTCATAGTGGCCCACAGAGCTGAAATGAGCTGCCAGGGGATGGGCCAGGACTTGGACAGGGTACGCTCAGGACAGTGTGAGTGGGGGTTCTAAACCCCTCCACATGGAGATGGCGCCTGACACCCAGCATCTGAAATGGGGTTGTGGAGGGGCAGGGATAAAGCTGCTCCCCAGTCTCTGTCCACCGTGACACAGCTTGGGATTCTGAGACCCAGTTTCCCCTCCGTGTTCCACATGAGGAAACTGAGACATAGATACACTAAGGATCAATCAAGCCAGTCTCCAAGGGCATCACAGATCGGACCCTCTCTGATTTTCCCTGGGGATATACAGAGGGATGTGGAAATTTGGGGCCACACTCAGCTGCAAGGAACTGGAGGAGCCAAGCTCACGCCCCAGAGTCTGGAGGGTCCAGAAAATCATAGGTGGTGACAGAAGGGGCCATCGAGCAATGTAAGGACACCGGGCAGGGCTGTGGTGAGATCAGAACACAGGACAACACCCCAGACATGGATAGACTCTGGTCATGGCTACCAAGAAGGGCTTATAGGGGATGTGGAGGCAGAAGTGTAAGGTGAAGCCTTTGCTAGCATGAGGCTGAGAGGCATAAACAGAACTGCCTTTCCTGGGGCAGCAGTGTCCCAGGTCTCCCAGAACACAGGCTTGCAGCTCTGGGTTTCCAAGCAACAGGACTCCTGTGTACTGGCCCAGCAGATGTGCTAGGTCTATCACCATGAAAGGTCTGTTCTGAGCCCCCATGGACCAGTGGTGGTGGGGGGTCTGGGAGGGAAAGGAGGGTCTGAGACCCCTCTTCCCTTGATTGTTCCAGAACACTTGTTTGTTTGATTTTATTTTGTTGTTTTTGAGACAGGGCCTCATGCAGTCCAGGCTGACCTCTTGTAGCTGAAGTTGACTTTGAACTTTGAATCTTCCTACCCCACCTCCCTAGTGAAGAATTATAAGTAGGTATCCACCACACCCAGGTCTAAGTGGTGCTAAGGACCCAACCCAGGGCTTCATCCTATCAGCTGAGCTACACTCCCAACCCCTGTTTGCTCCAAGTCATTCACTCAGCTCACGAATGCTGTGCCTAGCCTAGGTCACACTCACCTGCCAGCTGCCAGTTGCCCGCTGCCCACCCCGTTGCCCTTACCTGCACTACTGGCCACAACAGAATGTGCTTTCCTCCTAGCCTCAATCCCACTCCCTTTCGGTGTCCCTCTGGCTCCCCCAGGGTATGTCTGACCCCTCAGAGATTCTTCTTTGTGCCCTTCTCCCATGTTTCCCCCAAAACCTTTGCAAGTGCTACAGCTGCCTGACCCCAAAGCCCAAAGGAAACCTCCTTTTCTATGGGGACCAATGTGTTCATGCTAGTACCCTGGGAGCACTGATCAGGAAATATTGGGGTCATCTGGGGCAGGATTGTTCTCCATCTTCAATTAGCTTCAAACCCAGCAATAGCTTAAAGGCAGATAGTTTTGTTGTTGTTCTGTTTGGTGTGTGGTGTGTGTGTGTGGTGTGTGTGTGTGTGTGTGTGTGTGTGTGTGTGTGTGTGTGTGTTTGGGAGGTGGTTGTTGTTGTTTGTATTTTTTTGAGACAGGGACTCATGTATCCCAGCAACTTGTGTTATAGCCCAGAACTGCCTTAAATTCCTGATCCTCCTGCCTCTGCCTCCCAATGACAGGCTTATGCCACCATGCCGCCCAGTTTCTGGCTGGGTTGTCTTAGTTTCTGAAGTCTGTGCCTGGAACCCAGTGAATCTTAGAAAATGTTAGCTGACTGCAAAGATGCCCGAGGGGAGAGGGAAGAAGAGACAGGTGATACCCTTGGGGAGGAGGACTGGTTTGGAAGGAGGGAAGGTTGGGAGACTGTTGCCCTCCTCCAGCTCACCCTCACCCAACATATCCATTCCTATGCCCATCCAACCCCAGGGTATTTCTCCAATTCTGGCTCCCAGGCAGGTAGACGGAGAGTGTGATAGTCTAGTATATGTCTTGAGTTGCAGCCTGCTGAGGGCCCCAGGAGTGGAGAGGGCCTGGCTATGGCCTTCTCACCCCAATACTTTGCTGGTGAGGTCACCTGGGCAGCAGTCTCCTGACCTTCTCTCCTTCCAAGCCAGCCTTCCTGGGACACTTGGAGGCACAGTAGAAAGCATGAGACCCAGACAGGAGGGCACTGCCCTGCTGGAGAGACATAGTCCCTGGAATTCCCCCAAGAAGAACTGAAAGAGGAAGCTGTGGAGGCGGGCCTGGGGCTGGGGAGGGTGGGGAAAGCTGTGATGCAAAATCCAAGCACCTAGGTATCAGTGCCCAGCTTGAGTAACTAGGTCCTCCATTCTGCAAATGAACTGGGCACTGGGGACACAAAGGGACCTGGACTGGCAGTTCCTGCTTCTGAGAAATTTCTAGTCCAAGTCCCTGTGGTCTCTGCACCTCAATTTCTCCATCTGTAGCAAAAAATTCAGACTAGATCAGGATTTTCCCAACAGTGGCATGGTGAAGGTCTATAGGATGACAAGGCTCTGAATACCACAGGGCCATAGAATATGAGTAGTAGTTTTCCTGTTGCTGGGGTAAAATACGTTGATGAAAGTAACTTAAGGATGAAAGGGCTTATTTTGGCTCAGAGTTCAAAGGTAGAATCCATGGTGGTAGGGAAAGCGTGGGGCTTAAAGCAACTGGTCACACCACATCCACACAGGAAACAGAGACAGATGAGTACTGGGGCTCAGCTCTTTCCTTCCTATTTGGTTTGGGTGTAACTCATAGTTAAGAAGGGTCTTCCTACCTCAGTTAACCTAATCAGAATAATCCTCATAGACATGCCCAGAGGCTTGTCTCCTAGGTGATTCTAGATGCTGTCCAGTTGACAGTATTAACTGCCACAGCAGGAAAAGCTCTCCCCTTCCCAGTCCTCCACCCTCCCAGACACTGGCTTACCTCTCTTTACACAGAGGAATGGGGAGGGCTTGAGACAGGCCTAGCAGGCTCCTTTGCATCCCACTGACTCCAGAGAGCAGTGTCCATTTCAGTTCCGTAACACTGGGTTTGCCTTTAGGGTTGTGATATCAAGTTGCCTTCTTTAGACAGATATTTGCTTTCAGAAGTAATTTTAAAAAACAAGTTAGTCATCACAGGCTAGTGGATTCTAGGCCAAAGCAAATTAGTTACTAATGACCTCACACTTGGATTGTGTGGGTCCAGGTGGCTCTGCCCATATTAGAGTCAGAACTCAGAGGCTTGAACACCTGCACTTCGTGGGCACTCAATCAGCAGGGCTGAGAAAGGGGATGGGGAGTTGTGGCAGATTCTGGGTAACATCTGATCTTGGGGCTTCCTGGGGACTAGGGAGTGTGTCCCCACGCAGGCTTGAATGCAAATTCCTCTCGTGGACAAACAAGCTGATCTATGTAGCTCCTATACAGCAGTTGCAAACAGGGCTATTCAAGAGTGCTGCCTCTTTTTGCAGATTCCACAGTGACTTCAGCCTGTTGCTGCCCCTTCTCCTCCTTCTTTCCTCCCCTCCTGCACACTCCTGGAGGAGATCGGAGGCCTCCTCTAAGGCAAAGCCCCACAAGGGATCTTTAAGCTCTTTAACCCCATCTGGGAACAAACAAGTCAGTGCCATAGTGAGGCAACCAGCTCAGGGACTAGCTTGTCTAAAATGGCTCTCTTCTCAACTAACTCCTATTCATCCTTCAATACCCAGTTCAAACATGATCTTCTCTGCAAAGCCTTCATGGATGTATCTCCTTCTGTTCCTTCTAAGAGTTGCCTGATTCCTCTGCTGGGACCCCCTACATCATGCTGTCCAGGTGACTAGTTGCTAACAGCAACATTTTACAATTTATTTTTATCCCTTTCAGCAATATTCTGGGAGGGTGTGGACCATGTCTCTCATGCCCCTAGCCTCCAGCACCAGTCTATCTGCCCACATTGCTAGCCATTTTAAAAAATATTTTATATTTTGATTATACATGAATATGTGGTAGGGGGATGTGCATATGTATGAAATTTCCCTCAAAAACCAGAAGAGGGTTTTGGATCTCTTGGTACTGGAGTGGCAGGTGGTTCTGAGCTACTCAGTGTGGGTGCTGGGAACTGAATGCGGGTCCTCTGCAACAGCAGTGCACTCTCAACTGCTGAGCCATCTCTCCAGACCCCCTGCATTGCTGAATTAATGCATGACTGGGTGGGTAGATAGGCATGGCTTCAAGTTCTGAGCTTGTTTTCAGATTCTATTCTTTCTGCTTCTCTATTTAAGGAAAGGAAACTGTTCGTTGAAAGCATCATCTTTCAGGCGTTCAGTAACTGCTGACCAAGCAGCACATGGATACTTCAAGGGAAGAACTTGACATTGTCCTTAGTAGTGTGAACCACTCCCAACTGAATCTATTTTGAAAGAGAGATTCAGATAGATCAGTGAGGTTAAATAAAAATCCTATAGCCCTATATTTCAAGAATCAGTAGTCCTCAGGATCACACACACACACACACACACACACACACACACACACACACACACACACACACACACAGGATATTTGTGGGTGAATGGCCATCTTGTTAGCACCCAGCACCCCCTAGCATCCAGATTATGGTGTCTAATTCTACTTCCCACTGAATGGATTCAGGTTCATTGGAGAAAGGGCTGCCCCCTTTCCAGGACAGGGCCTCATCTTTCCGGAAATGGCAGTGAAGATGTCAATGCTGCTGAGGAGGTCTCACAAAGTCTCAGGTGTCACAGGACTGACTACTCAATGAGGATAATCTGATAAGCAGTAATGGCAAACATCTCTGGATTGAAATGTACCAAATCTGTTTAAATCCATATATTTTCGAAAAGAAAACCTGATTGGTCAACTTTTTTGGAAAGTCTTTGTGTGGGGTTAAAGAAGTGGCTCAGTAGTTAAGAGCACTTGCTGATCTTGTAGAGGACCTAGGTTTGCTTCCCAACACTCACGTGGCAGCTAACCACCATCCTTAACTTCAGTGCCAGGGGATCTGACATCCTCTTCTGGCCTCTCTGGGCATTGCTTACATGGGTGCACTTACATACACCCAGGCAAAACACTCAAGCACATAAAATAAAAATGAGTAAATAAAAATGTTTAAGAAGTCATTGTTGTGTGCATGTGTTCATGTGTGTAAGGACAAGCACACACACAGCACAGCAGGCATACTACAGTGCACATGTGGAAGTCAGGGTTAGTCCTCACTTTCCTTTCTCTTTTTCACTGATGCATACCCAAGGCTAGCCTGCCTTCGACCCTCCGGGAGTCTCCCATCTCTACCTCCCATCTTGTAGGAGTTCTGGGACTACAGGTGTGGACTCCTCCCTGCCACTTTCTATAGGTTTGGGGAATTCAGATGCCCGTCCTCATGCTTATGAGGCAAGTGCCTTACTCACTGAGCCATTTCTCCAGTCCAGCTGGTCAACTTCTGAAGATCCTAGTGTTTTGAGTTCCTTTAGTAGCGGCTGTCCTTAAGCTGTTTTTGTCACTAAGGGATTAACTTGTTATTGTGAAACTTGGAAAATGAAGCAAGTAAATCAAACTTTTAAAATGTTGCTATTTTTATTTTACGTGTATGAGTGTATTGTTTGCATGCATGTGAATGCACTGTTTTGTGCAGTGCCTGCAGAGGTCAGATCCTCTGGAACTGGAGTTACAAACAGTTGTTAGCTGCCATGTAGGTGCTAGGAATCGAACCTGGGTCCTCTGTAAGAGAAAATAGTGCTCTTAACCACTGAGTCATCTCTCCAGTCTCATAAATCTAGCTTTTTTCTTTTTCTTTTTTTTCTTTTTTTGTCTTTTTGATGCAGGGTCTCCCTGTAGCCCCAGCTGGCCTGGATTCACTATGGAGACCAGGCTGGCCTAGAACTCCCAGAGATCCGCCTGCCTCTGCCTCCCAAGTGCTGGGATTAAAGGCATGCATCACCACGCCTGGCCATACATCTAGCTTTTTATCCTGCATTTCCTGTACATACTGCAAAATGGTTGAGGAGAGGAAACAGTTTCTCTTTATAGCAAGGAGATTAAAAAGAAGGGACACACAGGGCATGGTGCTGCACGCCTTAAGTCCCAGCACTCAGAAGGCAGAAGCAGGCAGATCTCTGTGAGACTGAAGTCAGCCTGATCTATGTAGTGAGTTCCAGGCCAGCTGGGGCTGCAGAGAGATACTGTCTCAATAAAAAGGATGTTTATTAATTACTTTTCTGTTGCTGTGATAAAACACTATGACCAAGGAAACTTATAGAAGGAAGAGTTTATTGGGCTTACAGTTCAGAGGATAAGAGTCCATCATGGTGGGAAGTCATGGCAGGAGGCAATTGGAACAGAGAGCTGAGCGCAGGCACAGGAAGAGAGAAAGACAGACTGTAAGTGGGCATGGCTATATATGCTCACAGCCTGCCCCCAGGGATGCACTTCCTCCAGCAAGGGCACGCCTCCTAAATCCTCCGAAAACAACACCAACTGGGGACAAAGTGTTCAAATACTTGGAGCCTGTAAGGGGGGGCACATTCCATATTCAGGCCCTCACAGGATGTAACTAGAACACAACCACCTTCTTGTAGCTCCAATGAAAAGGCACTTGTCACCAGCCTCACTAATTCCATTCTGTCCCCCTCTGCCTCTGCTTTGCCTCTTGACATGTTTTTATCCTCCTGAGTCACTCTCTTCTGCAGTTACTCTGGGTTCTGAGAATGACAAGATGGATCAATACCCTGAAGCAGCAGCAAGCCTTGCAGGACAGATCACCCATGATGAGATCACCCCTTAAAGGTGATATTGCAGAGCAGGAGCAATCATCTGGCAGGAACCAGATTGCTTTCTTCATGGAACGATGGCAATAACAACTTCTCAGTCACCTCACTGACCTGGTCACAGTCGCCTGCGCTGCCATCTTTGCAAATCTCCAAGCTCTATCGCTGTTTCCCTTTCCTATGAAATCTCAGTGCCTTGCACTCAGATGTGGGCTTACTGAGGCTGTTTTCCCTAACAAAATCCCACTGATTAAAGTTCTTCCCTACAGGTCTCACCTATAGGATGATGACTGTCAGGAATGGGGCTGGCTTTTGTCCTAACATTCTCACAACAAGTTTTGGTGAGCCAGCCAGGAGAAAGAATACATTTTGAACATTAGCCAGTGACAGCAGATCACTGTCAAATGAAAAGACTGAGTGGTCCCACACATTGCTGAGATTTATATTTTTAGATATTTTTTATGTGTATGAGTGTTTTGCCTATATGCATGCATGTGCACCACCTGCATGGAGTGCCCATAGAGGCCAGAAGAGGGCATTGGAACTCATGGAACAGGAGTCCTACATAGTTATAAGCCACCATGTGGATGCTGGGAACTGAACCCAAGTCCTTTGCAAGGGCAGCCAGTGCTCTTAACTGCTGAACCATCTCTCCAGCCCCTAGAATTCCTTTTATTCTTGAGACTTTTTCTAATTTTTCAACTACAGGCCCCTATTGGCTTCTTTCTACCACTACTTGCTGAAGCAGAGAAATAATTGTGTGGATCGACTCTAATATCCCTGGTAAGACCTTTTCCGGTATGGCACATGGGACCTTATTCTTTCTTGTTTCTTGGTTGAACTCTTTCAGATTCTGGAATTAGGCCATTTGCTTTTGACAAAGAAATTTGAAATTATTCAGGAACAGCTGTACCAAATAATAGGAAGAGATACAAGCTGCTTTAAGGAACTCAGGTGTTTGGAAGATCTCTATTGTAATTTATGTAAAGATGGGAAATTCTAAGGTTGCACTATGAGGAAGGCCTCTATGGAGAATTCTAGATGATTCATCTAACTACAGCATTAAACTCAATAACTAAAGAAAAGAGTATTATTAGACACAATATGGCCTGAGTATGCATTATATGCAAAAGAAAAGTAACCTCCACATGGCTAATTGGGTATTTTTACTAGTTTATAGTGGGAATTATTTTGTCAAAAATCAGGAAAATGGGCTGAGGTGCTGCATCTCCATCTTTCCCAAATGGCACTATTGATTAAAATCTGTTCCACTATTACTTTTCTGTTTGGTTTCTGGAGTAAACAGCTGGACCTAATTTATTGGGATAACCCAGACCTGGACATCTGGCCTAGGATTCCAGCTACACTAATGATTTAATGAATTTATATAATTATCAGTAATGGCTAGTATACCTAAGGAGAAACACACAGATACTATGAGCTTCCTATGGCGTCTAGGATGTGTTCTTGCCACTCCCCAAATCAAGCCTGAATCTAATCAGGATCTAGGATCTAGCTACAATTTAGTAATCAGCAAACTTCAGGCTGTGTGAAGCTTTAAGGATAATTTGGTTCTTTCAATGAGAGAGAGAGAGAGAGAGAGAGAGAACTAAAAGACATGGACTTTATTTGGATTCTAAGTCAAATAAAGACATGTTACCAAATTGTGACATGAGACTAGGAACTTAGACTCTAGACCGGGGATTTTATTTGATGGCTGCATTTATTCTCACCCTGTGACAAATGTCTGCAGAAGCAACTTAAGGGAGAAAGGATGTTTTTTTGGTTCACAGTTTCAGTCCATTATGGTGAGGGAGGCATGGTGGTGGGAAAGCTAAGCAGCTCGTCTTATACCTTGGTAGAACAGGAAGCAGAGAGCTCAGGCAGGGACCGGAAGTGGATATCACCTTCAAAGCCTACCCCCAATGACCTACTTCTGCCAGAGATACCACAAGTCTCCAAGGCTCATCAACCTCTCAAAACAGCACTACCAGCCAGGGACCAAGTGTTCAAACACACAAGCCTGGGAGGGGCACATACACTGAAGTGTAACAATCATACTTAAAATTATTATTAATTTGTTAGGTTATGGTATACTAGTGTCAGAGTTGTATCTTAAAACATCTGCCTTTTGGATATGCTAAAATACTTACTAATTCAATAATGAATATCTAGAATTTCCTAGATAACACTCGAGTGGGGCTAACTGAATGAGAAGAACTAGGATAGATGGGTGAGAGTTCCTGAGCTGACAAGTACTGAAGTTGGGTGATCAGTATGTGGAGTCATTACACTATTTCTAATATTTTCTGTTTGGCATTTCATTTATTTTTTATTTTTTTATTTTTTATTTTTTGGTCTGAGACAGGGTCTCCCTGTAGCCTGAGCTGTCCTGGAGCTCACTATGTAGACCAGGCTGGCCTTGAACTCACAGAGATCCGCCTGCCTCTGCCTCCCAAGTGCTGGGACTACAGGCGTGTACCACCACGCCAGGCATCTTTGGTTTTTTTTAAGATTTTATATTATTTTTAATCATGTGCATGTGTGGGTATGTGCCTGCAAATACAGTTTCCCTCAGAGGTCAGAGGCAGTTGTGAGGTGCCCAATGTGGATATAGGGAACCAAACCTGGGTTCTCTACAGAGAAGTAAAAGCTCTTAACTGCTGAGTCATCTCTTGCCTTTAATCCCAGCACTTTGGAGGCAGAGGCAGGCGGATCTCTGTGAGTTCAAGGCCAGCTGGGGCTACAGGGAAACCTGTCTTGAAAAGACAAAAAAAAACAAACAAAATAACCAAAACAAACTCATTGCTTCAGGAAGAGAAAAGCTAAACAAATCTAATCCACCTTGTCTCTGTATGAGTCTTTGAATACTAACAAAACCACTAGCAGAGCAAAGCACCCAGGGCTGGCTCACACAGTCTTCATCTTTTGGTGGGTGAGAAGATGCTGGACTGGAGACTGGAGCAATCCATTGGCATATGTGACTCAGTCAGTACAATGAGCTTTCTTCTCTGCCACTGGACATGCCGTCCTTACCCCAGGCCCCTTGTAGTCACCAGAAAATACCATAGAGGTGATTCTTGATAGAATTCTGATCCTGCAGGCTTTATTTCCCTTACTTAAATCTTTACTTATGAAACATTTCAAATTTAGAAAACAATACATTATCCAACCACCACAAGAACTCTTAAACTGTGAACATTTGAACAATTTTCTTCAGTTTGTTTAGCTTTGTCCTTTTTTTCATTGTTGAAGATCAAACACAGGGCCACATAAATGGAATACAAGGTAAGCACGCTACCACTGAGTCACACTCCTAAACTTCCATTTTAAAACATAATAAAATGTGATAGGTGGAGCTGAATTCTACCAACTCCCATTCCTCCCTTCCTTTCCTTTCTTAGTGGTGTAGGTGAAAAGCTAAGCAAATCTAATCCACATTGTCTCTGCATGAGACAGCTGTCTTTGAACACTAACAAAATCTCTGGTTTTACCCTCACCTATCCATATCATCTATACTTACCTATAGTCTATCAGACCATCTATTATTCATCTATCTATCCTGTATCTATCATCTAGCAACTATCCATCTAGCATCCATCTAATCTATCCAGCCCCTACCTATCTAATGTCTGGGCACTAATAAAGAAGTGTGGATTGATGTTTTACATAAATAGAATCACATAGCAGAGACTTGCTCTTTTCACATAACATTTTATTTTTTAGACTGATCTAAATTGATATATAAAACCCTGGCTTGTACACTTTAATACCTATGAATGATTTTATCATACAGAAAAATCCATTGATTTGAAATAACAATGCTGCCTCCCATTACGGAATGGGTTGTTCCCAGTGACTTTTGCTCAAACGAGGAGGCAGTGAAGGTTCTGTCCACACTTTTCTGTGAACTTGCTGAAGAGTTTCCCTAGAGTTCATTCCTGGATGTGGAGTTGCCAGGTCCTAGAGTCATGTCGCTTCCACGTCACTATGGCCAAATAGGTCTACAGAGTGGTTGAACCAGTTTATGCTCTGGGAAAGTATTTGACAAGACTAATGGGTCTCTATCCTCCTAGAAGCTTCTTATTGTACAACTCATGACTTGCTAATCCAATGGGAGTAGGTTGTTGAATCTGTATTTCAGTTTGCAGTTCATGAGAAGTAGAGAGACAGGGACTTTTCACACTAGCCCTTTGGGCTTCCTCTCCTGTGACTCCATCAGTGTCCTTTACCCACCCTTTTAGGTTGTTTGCATTCCTGTACTGACTTGGAAGAGTCAGAATTTGTTATACAATCTAGGTACCACTTAGATTGGTATTCTTAGATTGGTTCTGCCATTTTTAATGTTTTCTTGTTTATTATTTCTTATTGTACAGGTATTTTGACTTTTAATTTAATCAAATTGATCTATCTCATTATAGGTTTGTTGTTCTAAGTCTTGTTCAACGATCCTTTGATCCTTTGAAACTCCTCAGCATGGAGGTTGTTCTTTGCTATGGTTTGAATACATGACCACAGCAAGCTCCTATATTGGAGTCTTGCTGCCCGCTGATGAGCTTTGGCAATGTGATTGGACACGGGGGACTCTGTTTTCATGAATAAATCAGCCCATCAGTGAACTCAAAATCTGAGTAGAATACTGAGAGGTAGAACTGTGGACGGTGAAGCTTGGTTGGAGGAAGTAGGTCCCTGGAGGTCTTTCCTTCAGAGCTGTTTCTTGCCCTAGCCCTGTCCTGTTACAGCTGCCTCTGCTTCCTGTCAGTTATCATGTGGCTAGCCTCTGCCATATCTCCCTGTTAACTGCCATGATGTTCTGCTTCTGCTACTGGCCCAGAATGGACAGACCCAAGGACTGTGACTTGAAACTTCTAAACTTGTGAGCCAAAGTAAATTCCACCCCGTGCAGTTGTTTAGGTTAGATATTTTGTCACAGCAAGCAAAGTCTGACCAATACATTCTCAAATATTCTGTCTCAAAAGCTAAAAGCTTTCAATTCCTCTAGAATTAAATTTTGTGTATTGTGTGAGATAGAGATCTATCTTCCCACCAGAAACATGGCCTATTGGTTGGTAATGTAACTCAGTGACAGACTTGCCTAGCATGTCCAGGGTTAGGAGGTCCAGGTTAGACTCCAGCACCATGGGACCGGGGAGAGGTGGATTGTTATCTAGAAACTATTTGTTATTTACTGTATTTCCACCCTCTGAAGCTGCCGCCATCTATGATGCAGGCACCTTCTCCTCTACAGAGCCTGTTGATGGATTCTGCATTCTGTTTCACTGGTATATTGTCTACACTTCACCAACAGCACAATTTCCTACCTATTGTTGCTTAATGAAGTCTTAATACCTGGCAGCCCTCCTTCCTCCTTTATTCCTCTTCAAGGTCGTATTTGATATTTTAGTATCTTCATTTACATTTTGGTATCAAATTACCCAGAAAATATCCTGTTTGGATTTTGCTTAATATTATTACATTTACAGATTGTTAGGAAAGGCACCTTTTTTTAATGGAATCAAATTTCTTGTCACTCACTAGTTCTATTTGTGATCTACAGATTTTCAACTCCTTTTTTGAAATGTGTGGTTTTCTAAATAAAGATCCTATTTAGCTGTATTACTTCTCTGTTGCTGTGATAAAACACCATGATGAAGGCAACTTACAGAAGGAAGAGTTTATCTGGGCTTATGGCACCAGAGGGCCAAGAGTCCATCATGGCAGCGAGGCCTGGCAAGCAGCAGAAAGCTTGCATCTCCAACAGCAAAGAAGCAGAGAGAGCAAACAAGAAGTGGGATCAGACTATGAGCTCTCAAAGCCCACCCCCAGTGACGCACTCCCTCCAGCATGGCCACACCTTCTAAAGAGTCCATGACCTCCCCAAACAATGCCACCTGCTGGGATCATACGGCAAGTGTCCAAATTACTTGCACCTATGGGGGACATTTCTCTTTCAAACCAACACAGTAGTATTACTTAGACATATTCATAGGTCGTTTTTGTTGTTACTGTAACTGCGTTTTTCCTTCATGTTGCAATTCGCATTGGGTCCTGCTTATAGAAAGGAGTGTTATTGGTTAATGAATGTTGATCTTGGATCCAGTCTCTCGACTAGATTTTCTATTTGTTTGTGTAGTCTCTAGATGCGTAGACAGATCACCTGCAAATAATAACCTTGTTTCACGTCAATCATTATACCTGTGTTTATCACTTTATTGTCTTATTGCATTGGGTAGAAGTCTCCACATAAAGAATTTTGGGGGTGAATATCATCAAAGTACATGCATGACAAGACCATAATGAAACTCATATGTGGTAATGAAAATTTTTAATCATAAAAAGAATATTCTTGGTGTGGTTTTTTTTTGCTAAAATATTTCTAAAACATGATCATTATCTAATATTTGGCTATAGGGCTAGTATACCTG
This sequence comes from Nannospalax galili, assembly GCF_000622305.1. NCBI lineage: Eukaryota > Metazoa > Chordata > Mammalia > Rodentia > Spalacidae > Nannospalax > Nannospalax galili. The sequence continues at coordinate 10,473,403 of NW_008341028.1, forward strand.
TCCATAGTAGCTTAATTTTTAAAAAAAATTTTACTCTGATATTTTAAGAAATGTCATGAATGGGTGTCAATTTTTATAAAATCTTTTCTCTGCTTCATTTCATTGATAATACTGAGCCTTCCTTGTGTCCTCAAAAATAATGTATGCTCGCCAAAAGTTGGTTGTGAGACTCTGTGCCTTAAGTCTGTTAATTTTGTTCTTCAAACCTTTTCTATCCTGTTTATTTCTCTCAGTGTGTTCTACCTGTCCCTTTCAGTGGTGTGTTAAAGCCTCCCAATCCTTTCCTAGGTTTGGCTTTGCTTTATGGAATTTTAGGAGGCTGCTCTGCACTGGAAACTTCACATTCTGCCCTTTAAGGTATTATTTATTATCTTAGCAGGTTCCCTCTTTCATTTATGCTAGTAAAATTGATTTAGCATGCCACATTGTTTTGTGTGTGTTTCATGTGTGTGGTGTATGTATGTGTGTGCATGGGTGTGCTCACCTGTACAGGCATATGTGGGGCCAGAAGCTAGCATTTGGAGGTCATTCTTAATGCTTCACCTTATTTTTTGAGATAAGCTCTCATTGAACCTCGGGCTCACCATTTCATCGAGACTGGCTGGCCAGCAAGCCTCCCAGGGTCTACTTATCTCAGGCCCCCACAGATGTAGTTAGACACTCACCACCATGCCCAGCACTTTAAGATTTGAACTCAGGTCCAGGTGCTTGGACAGCAAGCACTCTAACCACTGAGCCATCTTCTCAGCCCTTAGTCCAGAACGTCTGTGTCCACATAGGTAAAGGAACTCCTTCTTAGCTCGCTGTTTTATTTCCTGAACTGGACATTCCAGTCTTGCTCTTTTCAAGTCTAATAACATAATTAGCAGACTTGAGACCTAGAACTACACAACCACACACCCGCAAGGGACAACATCTATCTGTGATTTCCAGGAGAGACAAGGCTATAAGCCCTGTCATCTGACTTCATATAGCCGCCAAATCCCCAAGATCCCACTTCAGAGCCATCAGCTCTGCCCTGCCTGAGCTGTCTGGAAAGGTGTGTTCGACTTTTCATTATTGTGACAAAACACCTAGAGGACAACTGAAAAGATTAAAAACTTATTTTGGCTCATGATTTTAGAGGTTTCAGCCCATGGTAGACAGCTGCTGTTTCTGGGCTATGGTAATACAGTGCATCATGGTGGTAGAGGTGCAAAATTGTTCACCTTGTAACAGCCAGGAGGCAGGGAGAGGCCTGTGCTTTCTTCTTTCTCCCTTTATTTTATTTATTTATTTATTTATTTATTATTTATTTATCTATTTATTTTATCTGAGCCTTAACTTATGGGATGGTGTGACCCACCATCAGTAGGTATTCTTATCTTAATCATCACAGGAGAGAAGCTCCAGGGTGAGCATGTTCAGGAAGTTCTGAACTTTCAAAGACCCTGGCTGGACAGGGGCTTTTGTCTCTGGGCTTTTTTCCCCTTGTGCTCTTCACCCCATGATCTCTAATTTCTTCTACCTAAGTAATCAGTTCTGAGACTGAACCAGTTCTCATGATGCAGTCAATCTACCATCCATCCACATACCCCAAGTCTCCATCCATCCATCCATGCATCCATCCATCCATCCACCCATCCGTCCACCCTAGTGGCAATGTCATACAAACTCTACATCCACATGAGGCTGGGCACATGGAACACATTCATAAAGTTCACTCGTTTATAAAGTGAACAGAGCAATAGTGACGATCTTATAGGGCAGTTACCAGTATATACAAGAAAATATTCACAAAGCTCTGACTAAAACACTAAGCACTCTAGGATATTAACTATTGTCTTCATCACATACTAATTCACTCACCTAACACTTCCTGAGTGCTGGAATGTGCTAAGCTCTGGAGACACAAGTCTTGCTCACCGAGTTTACTGTCTGGCAGGAGGGTCAGGCATCAGGATTGATGGACTTGTGAAATTAAACTGTGATAGGCCACGCTTGATATGTGCTTCATTGAGCTGGCAGAGGTTGCCGTGGGAACATAAAGCAGCACGGAAATGGGGAGTCAAGGGAGACGTCTAGGAGGAAGGGACACAGAGCCTGTGACCTCAAGAATGAGGAGCTCAAAGAAGGATATAGGGCATGATTGGCTGAAAGTGGAACACATTCAAAGCCTAACGTGGGCAAGCTTTGCTTTCTAGGGCAGTAGCAATGGTGGGTGACTGGCATGTGAGGGCAGGCGAGAACAATGTTCTAGGGCACATCTAGAGATGCAGGGTCCAGGCCTAGATAAATTGAGCATTTAGGACATAAGCTATGAGGGGAGTGGGGGTTGAGCAGGGGAATGATCTGGCTCAGAAGGTAACTTTGGGGATGTGGTGGCCAGCTTAGAATAAGTGTGCCATCCAGATAAGAGCCTGGGTGAGATCCAGTGAACATATCCCCAGGGCTTTTAAAGCCACTTACATTGAAGGCCCAGATGCTGAGAGGCCAGCATGGGTATTGATCTCTTTGCTCCTGAGCTGCAGCCCTGCTCCATCTTCCTCTCCCTTGTCTACCTCTTTTGGCTAAGGTAGAACCCTCTTAGACTCACCAATCTGTTCAGTCTGAACTCCTAGACTGCTTTCTGGACTGGGGAGCATTAACTGGGAAGAGCAAGAGCTGGGACTTGCGAAGGTGGACTGGAACAGTAGGGAAGAAGGAGCAGGAGGAACTAGATGGGGTTGGGTAGGGCACGGCAGGACCATGCTTCTTCCTCAGACCACGGCACATGCTGATCCTTCTCCCTGGAGCATTCCTCTCACTTCCCTTGGCACACCACCTGTATCCTTCAGGTGTGCTTAGCTCTTGATCCTCCCAGGGTCCCCTTGCTCTACATCTCTTGCTCATCTCACTGTGTAGAAATTAGTTTTTGTGACTGTCTTTCCCAATAGCTGGGAGTTCTGTGAAGGCATTGCCTTATGGATCCTTGCATCTTAGCAACTAGCCTCTGATCTGGTACATAGATTTTATCACCTAAGAATGCAATGGATGGATGGATGGATGGATGGATGGATAGGTCAGAGAGTGAGCAATGGATAAGTGGATGATGGTGGAAGGGTAAGCAAGAAGAGTAGGCGAGTTCTAGAATGTTCACATGACTGCTCTGGGCTATCTCACTTCCATGAGAAATCTTTCCAGTGTTCCTACTGGAGAAGGCCCAGGAAATTTCTCACTTCCTGGATTATAATCCTCCAAATGAGCTTGTTGAGTCCTGTTCACTTGGCAGCTCCCTTCTCACTTCCTATCCTGAGTGTGTGACAGGCAATGAGCACAGTCACAATCTTGGCTTGGGCTGTGACTCAAGGTTAAGTCACTAACTCTTTCTGGGCCTTAAATGTCCTGTGTATAAAATCAAGGGACTCAGCATAGATATCTCTTCAAACATCAAAGGCTATTGTGGCGTTATTTCTTTTTCAGAGTTGGAGGAGGATACTCTGTAGCCCAAGCTGACCTGAAACCCACTACATAGCCCAGGCTAGCTGAAAATTCACAGTAATCTTCTTGCCTCAGCCTCCTAGGTACTGGGATTACAAGAGACATCAGGCCTGGCTGATACAATAGTTTGAAATGAGTATAGTCTATCTTTTATATTGTTTGGACCAAAAACCAAAACATCAAAAACCTAGTGTCAAATAATTGTTAAAAGATAAAAGTATAAAAATTGAAGGCCGGGCATAGTGGCTTACTCCTTTAATCCCAGCACTCAGGAGGCAGAGGTGGATCTCTCTCAGTTCCAGGTCAGCTGGGGCTACAGGGAGACCGTCTCAAAAAAAAAGACCAAAAAGAAAAAAAGAAAAAAAATTAACCATACTTTATATTTAGAAGGATGTTCACTGTCACAGTTTTTTGGGGTTTTGTTTGTTTTTTTTTTTTTTCAGTCTTTTTGAGACAGGGTCTCCCTGCAGCCCCAGCTGTCCTGGAACTATGTAGACCAGGCTGGCCTTGAACTCACAGAGATCTGCCTGCCTCTGCCTCCCGAGGGCTGGGATTAAAGGTGTGCACCACCACTCTGTCACAAAGTTTTTTAAAAAAAACAAAACTATTATGATCATCTTGAGCCATCCAGTGGCTATTTCATAACACCTAAGAGCTGTGTGAAGAACCCTTTTAGCTCCAACATGGAGGTCTCTGGGCCTTCATACCTTCCCATGGGCTCCAAGACTTAAACAATCACTTCCCTAGGCTGGGGATAGAGGGTACCTGGGGGTGGGGGGAGAATGTCAGGACGCTGTGCTATGAGAAGCTTGAAGTGGTCTAGTTAGCTGCCACCAGCGATGCCCTGGACACCTGCACATAGCCATGGGAATGAGAACTCAATACCCCCCCACTCCCATTGAACAACATATTGCTTTGAACAAGTGGTATAAGAACTCTAGGCATCATTTCCCAGACACTGAAAATTCATGAAGGTCTGAGCTGGGTAGACTTGGCTATGGAGACTCACAGGCAGACACAAGAAACACTGCACAGGCTGATTGTCTAGATTTTTGCATAAGACCAAACAGTCTGGGGGTGACTTTTTTTTTAAAGCCTAGAAAATGACACCAAGGCCCCCTGCCACCCCATTAAGAGTGCAGAGGTTAAGGATGGTGGCAGAATTGTTTACTGTGGATTCATTAGGAGAGCACTTGGCAAACCTTTTTCTGCACCTGCAGATCATGAAAAATGCAGTCTGATTTCTAAGGAGCTCCCAGAAGAGGCCAAAGTGCTGAGCAGAGGGGAGGAAGGGCAGGTGGGTGACCTGAGGAAGCAGTGAACACTGGAGTAGCAGAGGCTTGCTGTGCTTGAGGCTGGTGGGTGGAAACAACACTGTGGTGTTTGGAAGCCACAGCCCCTGAATGGCACCTTCCACTTACACTTGGGCTTCTGGGATAGGAACTGAGTCTGGCTTATGTCTTGTCAGACTCAGAAATGGGAGTCCTTTGTATAACATACCTGCACATTTGTGTTCACTAGTAAGCTACCTTTCCCTCCACTCCCCTGGGGCCATTAAACCCAAACTTCAACCAACTTTTGGCTATTATAACCATCCCCACCCCCTCCAGTTCTCTCTTGAGTGAGGCTGGTCCAGAGGGGCCACAAATAGGATGGAGCTGAAACCTCCAGTTGTGTTCCTTTTCCCTGTGGCCAGTCCCCTCTCCAGCCAATGACCTAAGTAGGCAGCTGTTTGCTCTAGGCAGACTTCATTCTGAGACCCTCAATGTAACTTCTAGTGTTGTTCCCCTTTAGCAATGAAGGGGTAGCAGGCAATTGTTGGTATGATTGATAATGACTTGGACATGGTACCAAGCTGGGAACTGCAAACCCTGGGTCCTACTTAAGGCTTTTGTCAGTAGTGACACGAAAGACTGAGAACTCTCAATCTCCTCTGCCCTCCCACCTGGCCCTGCCTCCTGGGGATAGACTCAGCCTTTCCTGCCTTGCTCTGTCTTAACCATGAAAAGCACACCTTTGTGACCCAGAGATTGAATGCCCTGTTACACCTAAATTTATTAAGCTTTAAAAATAATGGTCTAGTTTTTTGTTCGGGGATTCTGATGATCATATACTATGAAATTCCTTAATGTTTTATCCAAACAGCTTTGTGTGGACAAGCCCTATGCAACTCTGGTGCTACCAGCTGGCCTGCCTGGCCCTTGGGACCTATCTCAACCAGGAGTTCTTATCCCTCTGTTGGGTGCTTAGATGGGGAGATGATGCAGGATTAGAAAGCCCAAGAGCCCTGAACAATCAAGACTTTTTAGAGGGTGGAGGAGAGTGTGGCTTTGACATGACATAGATGTGGGGCTCTATGACAGGCTACCCAGGTTCTAGAATCCAAGTGGCCCTAAGCCTTCCCAGGCATGACCCACACACTGGAGAGAAAAGGCAATTAAAACACAACAACCAAACCAACCTTTAAATAGCAACTTTTAAAAATATAAAAACAGCTCATTACAATGACTTTTCAATTTTCTTTTTTTTTTCTTCAGGAATAACTTTCTTCTACCCTCATCACCTCTTCTGGCTACAGCCTTAACAAGAGGTGGACGGTGACCATTTGAGACCCAGAGACAGACAGACGGACAAACTCTGGACACACCTCACCAAAGGTGCCATGCCCACTTCATGTCCAGATTTGTCGTGTTGGGGACAGCTGCTCATCAGGAGCACCTGGAGATGGGCAGATTTCACAGGAAGCCCTTTCTTTCTACACCAAGTCCCACATTATAAAATAATCCATAAAAATGCAGTATAAAAACTCTTCCATACGCTACATCCATGGAGAGCTCACCAGCAGAGCTCACACAGCCTTTAGCTTTTCTTTAATAAAACAACAAAAAACAAAAACAAAACAATCCTAATACCTCGAACATTGGTACCAAAAGGTGGTACCTGCAGATTACATTCTACCTGTAATCTGCCTGAGCCTACAGATAGCTGCAAGTCACCACAGTGCACCAGGCTGTGTCCCCCAGCCCAGCTCCCAGTCCACTGCCCTGCCCAAAGGCAGACTTTCAGACTCTACAACCATGTGGTTTACCATTTCCCCCCACTTTGAAGAGAGGAAGGGGCTGAAAGCAGAGAAGGGGAGAAGGCATTTTATGAAAGGATATCACTTCTAATTCTTTTTATTCAAATTAAAAATAAAAATAAAAGCACCCACACCAGTTGCTGTTTTCCTCTGGTAGCTCCCTGAGCTGAGTTGCTTTGTTCCCCCTCTAACATGGTATCCTTTCTAGGCTGTACTGGGGAGTCAGAGAGGGGGTTTCCCTTGAACCTCCATTTCTCATTGCAGTGACTAAGTGTGCACCAAAGAGAAAGATGGGGTCCAGGGCGACAAGAGATGGATAGACGCCTGAGAGAGTGAGAGATGGTGAGGCAGACAGGGCAGAGGAACCCACAGGAAATCCTCGCTGTTCCTGTGGGTGGCGGCCCAGGCTGGCCCATCCCATTACTACCTATCAGTCTGTCTGTCCTTCTGCCTGCCTGCTTGGTACTCCATCTAACATGCCCTGGCTGGTACTCAAACCCGTATGGAGGTGTGCTCGTCCCTGGTGGTCAGGTTGTTCACCCACTCCCAGGAAGTTTCTCGTTTTATACCCCTCTTCCTCTTCCTGCCCTCCCTAGCCCATGGGAACATCTGTTTAAAAAAAAAGAAAAGAAAAAAAGCCACCACCACGAGTGGATTACAAATACAGCAGGCAAAATACACAGCTTCGGTGGGAAGGGGCCTCCTCTCCCACTGGCCAGTCGGCAACCGCACTCTCTTATTTACATTTTTCACAAACCTTGTGCACTGCACAATCAGGAACAAGACACCCCTCCCAGAATATCAATGTGGTCTACTCCAGTGTCCCCACCCAGGGTGTGGAGGGGACAGGTCAGAAAAAAGGGAGAAAGAGACGGAGACTCATGAGGGTGTCTGTGGGGGGAAACGGGGACAGAAGCCTCCAGGTAAGTCTATTTGAAGCATCTGCCAGCACTCGTAAGGGGGAGAGGAGAGAGTCCATCTGAGTCTCTCAGACACATCAGTTCATGCCCAGGAGCCCAGGCCACGAAGGGGCGCCCATCCTCTCTGCCCTCCAGAGTGCAGCCCCACAGAGCTCGCTGCTCGCCCATTCCTCTGCCATCCTTGGGGCCTGGCCTGCGTCTCCCTATCAGAGCCGCGTGGGTGTCTCCCAGAGTTTGACAGCCCTGTTAGAGTCCTTGTTCAGTAGATGACCTCGTAAACTGTGGCCTTCTTGTCACCAGAGCCTGTTACAATATATTTGTCATCCGCTGAAATATCACAACTCAAGACAGACGAGGATTCTTTAGACTGGAGGAGGAAGACGAGGAGAAATGGGAAGGCAGTTAGTGTGGAGAAAAAACAGATGGGAATTTGTTCCGGGCACTCCCCTGCACTTGCTTCAGGGCTCTGAATGCAATCACCTCCCATCCTCAACAGCTCCCGTTCTGAGCAGGCACAGGCAGGGAGGGGCCAACCTCTGCCAAGGCCTAGAGCACTGCTCCCACCTGCCTCTCCTTATAGAAAAGCTCATGACTGACTCCAGTAGGATCTTCAGCCCAAGGTGTAAGGGTGGAAACTGGACACTCTGCAAAGGGTTTTCTGCTATGTTCACTGGCAGGAAGGAGCATTCCTAAACTGCAGTAGATGGATCCTCAGCTGGATGAGCCAGGGCTGGCACCAAACTTTGAGACCCTCAACATAACCAGAGACCTTGAAAGGGACATGTGTGGCATATGGGACACCAGATATTTTAGCAAGAAATGGAAAGTGGCTTGCTGTGATTGTGTGTGTGTGTGTGTGACCGTATGTGTCTAAAGTAGAGGGCTCTCAAGCTTAAAAACTTACTTTAAAAAACTGTCATATCCTCCCTAGCATCCTCTCTCACACAGATGGTCACAGTGGCCATCCTAACTTGACCAAGCATCAATGGCAGAAAGGACTACTCCATGGGCCAAGCTGCCCAGAGCTGGGTATGCTCACTTTGCCTTACTCTGTCCCATGTGAGTGAGCCCCTACAGAGCTCCTACCCTCGGGGCACAAACCTTTAAGCAGGAGAAGGTATGTCTCACTACAGCTCCCAAACCTTCTCCTCTGGAGCTCCCATCTATTAGGGGCTAGGCAGAGACAGGGGCAGGCCTGCTCCCAGTTCCTGGTTCCCTGTGTCCTGCCTGCCCGCTGTGTGTGCTCTTGCCCCATCACTTGGCCCAGTCCTGACTCAGGAATAGTCGGGAGGAGAATGAGGAGAGGCGCACCTGGAAGATGCTGGCTCCGTAGGGCGTCCTCCAGGCATTGAGAAGGTTGTCTTTCCCAGTGCTCACGAACCACTTGCCTGTAGGCAGAAGCAGAAGAACCTTCAGGCTGTGGCTCACTGTCCTGGACAGCAGACCCGGCCCAGATGTAAATGGCTACCATGGAAACACCCCAACACTTGCTAATGGGGGCTTAGTGCTGCTTTCCACTCATGAGAGGCATTTGCAAGCAGGGCACATGAACACCCCATGGACGCCTTGCTCTCTACCCAGAGGGAGAGCCAGGAGGCCAGGACAGGGAAATAAGGTTCACAGTTAGTTACAGTGACTGCAATCTCCCAAAAGATTTCCACTGAAGCCACTAAGATCAATCGGCCCTTCTCAATCCACTACTGGAAGATGGCAGGGAGCATGGGGAACAGCAAAGCCCTAACAAGTGTGGAGAGTCAGTATCAGTAAAAGATAGAGGTCAGAGTGCTTTCCTTCAGATAGGCTCTCAAGCCATGTCTCTGGATATTCTAGGGTCCCAATACCCCCGAAGCCACAGCTCTCTCCCCTAGAGACAAATCCTTTGGAGTCAAGAGATATTTCCACAGCTCCCCAGCTCATACTAAGGAGCAGGCTACTGGATGCCAAAGCTTGTAGCCACAGCCTCCACAGGAACTATCTGAACTGCTTCGTATCCTAGTCTTTTTGCCCAGGTTAACAAGAAGGGCCCCAAGAGCTCAGTGTCCCAGGGTGACCTCTGTGTCCAAGGGACAAGGATGAGGGACAAGAAAGATACTTCCCTCCAAGTTGTTGACGGGACACCGGCATGGCTCACTGTAGGACTGCAGAACCTGGCCCTCCCCGAAAGTCCCATCAGATCAAGCCTCTGACTCTGCTTCCCATGACAGGCTGGGGCCCCAAGGCTCACCACAGTAGGCAAACTTGAGGGACAGCACACAGCTCTCATGCAGATGGAGCTGATACTTGTCAGGCTTGGTGTGGTGCAGGACTTCCACGTTGCTGCTTTCCATGCCCACGGCCAGCCACTCCCCAGTGGGGCAGTAACCCAGCGAGAAGATCTGCAGAGACAGAGAGCTCAGTATCTACTGCCCGCAAGGCTGGAACAGCTAGCTCTCTAGGCTGCGACCCACCTCATACTACATCCACCATTTACAAACTCAGCCCATTAACCAACTGCACATTGGCCTAGGGGACCAAGATGTCATTTCTACTCCATTCTACAGTGGAGGAAGCTAGACACCAAGAAGGGGCACTTTTAAGAATGCAGGCAGTGGGGCCAGGGTTCAAAAGCAAAGCAGTATGCTCGCTCCTTAATATTGAGCATCTAAATTAAAATATTAAAGCAAGCGTAAGAGAAATAAAAAGCAGCAATAGTTGGCCTTTACTGAATGCTACAAGGCAGGCTCACGGTCAAGGTTTTTAGGAGGCTTTAGTAAGGCCACGCTCACTCTACATTCTCTCATCATTTCCTCCAGAAAGCCTTCCCAGATGGCTGTGTGTGATCCCTTGACAATGAAGACCCCATGAGATCCCCCTGTGCCGACTCAGGTGCTGGAGCCTCAGAGAAGAGGGGCACACAGTGTTGGGGCTGCATACCTGGGAGGTGAAGTCATGTTGCTGTAGCTGCCGCCCCTCCCGCAGGTCCCAGGAACGCACGGTGTTGTCCAGGCCCCCAGTCCACAGTTTGGTGCCATCATGGGAGATGTCTATACAGCTGGCTCCATCTGTGTGGCCCTGGAACTGCCTGTGACAGTCAAACAGAGAAGGGTGAGCCCCTGGCTGCCAGTAACCCCAGGAAACAAGCCAGCTCTACAGCAAGGCCAGAAGAAGACACTGAGGCCTGGACCCTTAAGCAGCAGGAAAGCAGAGGTAGGTTGGACTCTTCCCACTCCATTAAGGGGTGTTGCTGAGGACAGATTCCATGAAAACGGGGGTAACCTCTGATTCCAAGTCTGTCCAGGTGGACATCTTAGCAAGCCCTCTTTATAGGAGGCAGAGCTGGAGGCTCCGAAAGGAGATGAAGGCAGGAAGATCCTAGAGGACTGTGAGATGTTTCAGAGTAAGCAAGCCCCTGCCTTTGGGATACATGCTTCAACCGACACTTGACATGGATTCGATTAATCGTTAACTGTCCTCCTCATCCTGCAGATTTTAAGGCTGAAGTCCACAGCGAGCCCAAAAATCTTATGGACAGTACTAGGACTGACTATGGGTGGATCCTGCTGTCCACTATCATGTGGTGTGACTCAAGAGGATATCCCAGTTCACACAGGGCCTTAAAAGTGACCTATACAAGATCTCAGAGGCAGGACTCAAGCTCAGTCCAAGCCCCAGCAGTAAGAACACTGCTCTTTCTCCCGCCCTCTGCTGCCCTGCTAGACCTGCTCCAGCTCTGCCATCTCCCTATAGCCTCCCCCAACTGCTTCTTGCCCAAGGCAGGCCAAGCTAGCTTTTCCCTTACCCATCCCTTCACACCTCCAAAAGAACCAAGATCACAGCAAACTGTTGGGTTGGGTGAGTGTAAACACCCGAGCTGCTCCCTCGCCAGCCTCACCTGACCAGTGTCTGGTTGTGTAGGTCCCACACGGCAATGTTTCCATCGCTGCAGCAGGAGAAGCAGACTTTGGCATCAGGGCTGATGGCCAGGGCGTAACAGGCGGGGGCTGAGGACGTCAGCTCGGCCTTGATGCGAGGCGTCGGGGAGGCCAGGTCCCAGATGGTGAGCGTGCTGGCCTCTCCACCCACAATGAGTGTGCGCCCATCTGGAAGCAGTTTGCAGGAGCGGATGTAGTTGTCCCTGTTCTAGAAGGAGAAGGGGGACAGGGGCGTAGTTAGGTTATGTGCTGCCCCCTTGCTCTCTCGTGGACCAAGAAAGCCACATTAGGTAACACTTAGTATCCTTTTGACCCAAGCCCTGGTCATCAAGTGTCAGATTGCCCCAATCCTCAAATTTACACCCAGTCAGTCTCTCAGGCCTTTCTCTACAAACTCAATAAGCCTATGAACCTTGCAGTCAGCCCCACTTGCAGATGGCCCAATGTGGGATCAAACACATTGGCCAGCTTACTCAAAGCTGCTCAGCCAACCCATGGCTAAGCCAGGCCACTGACTTTCCCCTGTGGCCCAGGTTGTCTGGCCCTCCTCTGCCTCCTACACCCTAAGGGATGCTTGCAGAGCATCTGTTTGCAGAGCCCCAGTCTCTCACCAGGCAGTCCAGTTGGGAGATGGGACTCTTGCTGCCTGGCTGGCTGATGTCCCAGATCTTCACACAGCCCTTGCCACCTGTGTAGACGTGCCGAGTGGGGTTGCTGATAGTCACGGCACATACTACCTCCCCATGGCTGAGCGTGTTGATCTGCCGGGCATGCCTGGGGATGCCAGGGCCTGCTAGCGCATCATGGGGGAAAGGCACGGGTTGCATCTGCCCATCAGCACTCACGTGGAAGGAGTACGCCCTGCAAGAAGGAGGCGGGTCACTCCTACCATTCACCCTCCAACCAGGTCGATGTGCTTTTCCCTCTCTGCCCTAAGAAGCAGTCAAGAAACACAGCCAGCACTTACGGTTTCCCTCCAGGAATGGAGGCAAGGCTCGAGGGCAGGCCTGTAGCCCGCATTGGGGGGTGAGGGTCAAAACCAACCTGCAAAGAAAGGCAAACCCCCTTGAGTCAGTTTGCCACCATACATCCCCTCCTGTTCTCCTCTGCCACCTTGCTCTGGACCTGCAGTACCCTTGGCCTCTCCAGAATCAGGTGATGAACAGCATTGCTCAGTAGAGCCCATTTCAGAGAAGCCAAAAGGCCTCAAGACCTGGCCAAAATGGTAAGAAGATAGGGTGGCAGTGTAGAACCCAACTTTGAACCAGCATCTCCTGCTTTGCTAGGCAGAGTGAGGCTCACTTTATTTTTCTCCTTCTTGAATATGTTGTGAGGCTCAATGGGGGACACCTCAGGTATAAGAAGAACGGAAAGAGACTGTCGTGAAAAGGGGGCCCACTCTGCAATCCCCAATCCTAACTGTTCATCCACCACCAGTCACCACTGTCCTACTTCCTAAACACCTACTACCTGGATGGCACTAAGCGCTTACTTAGTTTCCCATTCCCTTTCAGGTATTAGTCCCAAGTGCCAGAATAGAGGAGGCAGCTCAGGAACACCCTATTAAGGTCAAATGACAACTGACAGGCAGGTGAGAGTGAAACCCAGGTCTACCAACCCACGGCATGTGCCCTGTTAAATGGACCTCAACTCTCTGAAAAATATTCTCCCATTGGGGTAGCTGCCCCCAGGGTGTCTACACCCAAGGGCCCCTTTAGCATGTAGGGAACCCTACCCCAACCCCACGAGCTCCCTACCCCCTGTCCAGCCCCTCCCCCCAAAGGAGCCAAAAGGTCTACGTACAGCTCCAAAGCTCACCATTGGCGATCGGCCATAGGCAGCAGCAGCAGCTGCCGCAGCCGCACTCATCTGGGGTGGGATGTTGTGCAGGCCGGCGTAGGCGCTCGGGCTGGTGAGGGAGCCATTCATTTCATGGTGGCTCATCATGGCAAAGGGTGCCGCATAGGAGCTGGTGATGGAGATGGGCGTGCGCAGGGCCGAGGCTGTGAGGTGAGTGAGGAGGCATTAGTGGGGAGTGGGTCCACCCTCCTGCCAGACAGTGCTGGAGCCACAGCCTTCTTGCATTCTGAAGCAGCCAACCAATGAACTAACCCACTGGGATCCCTGACTTCAGAACCCAAGGTTGGAGTCAGAAGACATGCCCATCTTTTTCTACTGAGCAGCATCTAAGATCCACAGAAGGGAGCTTGTTCAGAGCCTCGCCAAATTAACAATAAAGATGAGCGCAGGTCTGGAGGTACCCTAACCTGTCTGAAGCTCCTCCCATGGACCTGGCCCAGCAGCAGCCTTATAAATCCCAATACATACATCAACATCAAAAGTCTAGGCTTTCATCTCCTTAAATCTCACTATGAATACTACTGGGCAAACCTAGGAAGTCCCAGTTGGGACATACCACTTGTGCTCTCACCCACCCACGTGGCTCCAGCCTAGTCAGGGACCACCCTTCCCCCCGGCCCCCATCAGATCGACCCAGGCCCATGGTGCCTACCCATTATACCTATCGGGTCCATGCCCGGAGGTTTGCCTGGCATGGACCGGAGCCCCGGGGTTGTGCTGGTGCCTGGAGTTGGGGCATCATTCCTTGGAGTTGGTGTGTTGGATTTGAGCCCAGGAGTGGAGGATTTATCATTCTGAGAGGGAAAATCACAAAGACCAAGGGAAGCCATGAGGATTCCTTTCTCCCAAGGGATGGGCAGAATGCCTAGCCCCCAGTCCTACATGAAGCCAGGCATGGGTTGAACAGAAGTCCCTATTTGGCAGGGACTGTGGTGAAGATTCCAATCTTACAGATCAGAAACCAAGGCTCAGAAACATTCAACAGTGAGGGCCTCAGCCAGGATGGGATAAGAGCAAAGATTTAAACCCAGCCAATTTCCACAGCCACCCTGCAACTGGCATTACTTGAGTTCTAGTCTCCACACATCTTCCATTCCCTCTTCCCCTCCTCCGTAAGGTGCCAGGGCAGAGCCCACATACATGACCAAGGTCTTTGGTCTTGGATGAAGGTGTGCTGCTGGAAGAGGCCACCGAGGCGGGGCTGGTGGGGGCATCCTTCTTCAGGCCACGGGCTTTGTCCAGTCCATTTTCAGGAGGCGAGTGTGCTGGGCTCACCCGGGGTGTCGCTGGGTCCTGAAAGCAGAAGTGATACAGAGATGCTCTAAAGCTGCCCTGTCCTAGCAACAGGAAGGTGAGAGGGTGGTGGGCAACTAGCGCCTAACAATCTGGAGCCCGAGCCCTTCACCTCACAGATGGGGAGACCAGGGCCTGCCTCAGATCACACAAGTCCAGAACTCTTAGTTGGCAAGGCTGGACTCGGCCTTATGAAGAGTCTCTCCAGTAACTCACACCCCCACCTCTGGGCGGGATGGATAGGGCCACCTGGAGGACTATGGGAATAGAAGACTGCTGCTACCTGGGATCTTTCAGTATACACATAGGCCTAGCCAAAGCCTATGCAGCAAAGCCCTGCCCTACCCTCCTGCTCCAAAGATGCTCCAAGACCAGAGGCCTTGTTCCCTTGTTCTGGCAGCAGTAAAACAGACTTTACCCCGGATGTGTGCCAAGCCACCCCAGCTAGGGGTCTGCCCTTACCTCATTAGAGACATCCACTACCAAATCATCACTTTTGTCCCCATCACTGTCCTACAACCAAAAGAAAAGCCAACCAGTCAGTAAGAGCCCACTCTGCATTGCCAACCCTGTCCCCGGCCAAACCCCAAAGTCTGTATGAGCAGCACTCCATGACAAAGCTGGCCTGCCTCCCCGGTTCTTCCTAGCTCAGCCTCTGGAGCTCTGGGGTTTCTGGGCAGCCTCAATGGCACCTGCCCCAATACTGTATCTCTAAGCTTTCTCAAACCAGAACCTCTTCCTAGCTGGTTTTCTGGCTGTTGACATTAACAAGATGGCATGCTATTCTCAGTCACTCTGGGATGGATGACTGGCTTCATCTCACAAAAACATAGCTGAGCTTTGAGAGACTGAAGAGAGCTTACAGAGCCCCAGAGTCCCAGCTTTCAACACTTTTGGGTCTGCCAACGGGGGACACATGGCCATGTTCCCACTGGGGTATCACATGCTAGGATCATTGTATCATCAGGTTGTTAGAAGTCTTAGCTCAGAGGCTGAATGCTTGAGGTGGACTGTGAGGACTGTAGGACTCACATCAGGGATGCCAGGGTGTTCCCTTTGAGCAGCACTGGACGAGCTGTCTAGAGAGCCTTTAGCTCTCACTAGGCCCCATGTAGGCTGGGACAATGTCCAGGCCCATTCCCTTCACAATGGCTTAATTGTCCATAAGCTGTGCATGAACCTTCCTCTGGGCTCATCCCACCAATCTCTCAGACTCATTGTCCACCCTCCAGAGAGTTGGGGCCATAGCACTGGACACATCTTGGGCCCCACCCCAACGCAACGATGTCCAGCTGCACCTGCCAACCCCGACATACGTATCGACTCAGGCTGTCCTTTTCCTCCGCTTTCCGCTTCTTGGCTTCCATGCTGTAGTCTGCAGAGCCCCGGTGCTTCTCACTCGCCCGGAGACTTTCCGAAGGCGACACAGAGTTGTTCTGGAAAGCAAGAAGATCTTGGGGGTCAAAACTTTGTGCTGAATGGAGTATTGCACACAGCCTCTGACACAACTAAGCACGGGGGACAGAGGATGGAAGACAGCCCCCACTCTGTGTCTGTAGACCTGGTCTACAAAGGACATTCCCAGGGTGCCCTCAATCTTTTGGAAGCAAGAGACTACTGTCCAACAATGAACCTTGCAGTGAGTGGGCTGTTTCCTGTATTTCATGAAGGCGAGAGGGGTGCTTGTGACTCACTTGGGTAGTTGACACAGTAATATACTCAAAGGAAGGCTGACTCTTGAAAGTTTATCAAAGCCATAGAGAACCACGTGTAGAACTTCCATTATGAAAGAGGGTGCTGGGTTGCTGACAAAGCCCTAACCACAGTCCAGGAACTGTGAATTCCCTGCTCCTACACAGCCAGACCTCTACTAACCTGAAGAGGCACCAAGGTCATAAAGAAACAAACCCTGCAGGGTCAGCAAGCCTTCCCCTTAAAAATGAAAAAAGTGTCCAGTCTATAAAGAGGAGGGTCAACACAGAGGAATCATTTCCTCCATGCTTCCAAGCGAAGCCAACCATGTTCGAGCAGGACCTTTGACTTATCTCCACACAGGCAGAACTGGTAAAAGAAAGGAGCCAGGGGCTCCTCCCAAGCCCATGTGACCCCTGAGGAACAGATCCTCAAACGACCTTAAGAGTTTATCTGGACCAACTGTGTGGCCTTAAACACCCAAAAGGAAAGTATAACCAAAGATTAAAGGGGCCAATATAATTT
>NW_008341028.1:10490411-10517067 GCF_000622305.1 Nannospalax galili
CAGAATGGCAAGTAGTGGGGAATGGCTGGGGGTGCCGACAACACAGCAGACAGTAGCAGGGCTATCAGAGTATAAGGGCTCTACTGGGGGGAGGGTGCCATCTGGGAAGTGGGTATAAAAATTAAAAAAAATTTAAAAAAAGAATGATATAAAAAATGTTCTGTATGAAATACAGAACTCAATAAAAAAAATTTTTTTTTAATGAAAATAAAAATAAATAAATGAAAAAAAGGATCCCCAAAGGGCAAGAAGTGCCCCAAGTTGGAAAGCAGGGCCTGAGTGGTTACAGACTGAACTAAGGTCTACAGCAAGCTGCCCCAAGAAAGCCCAGGAGGTTCATGCTAGTAAGAGCAGAGGGACTGCTCAGGTGGGGTACTCTGTGGCTACGGACAGAAGGGGAGCCTCTGGCAAAGGCTCTGTCTGCAAACCCCAAAGGATCAGTGAGGCCTACACCTTTCTAAGAGCTCAATGTTTCTACATGCCTTCTCCCTCTCCGCCTCATCACTGTTGTAGTTTGAAATGCCCCCACAGGCTACTTGGTTCCCAGCAGGTGCTGCTTTGGGAGGCTATGGAACTTCTTGAACATGGAGCTTTGCTGGCAGACACAAGGCCATAAAGATGGGGTCCTGAGGATCCCAGCTCTCCTCTTCCTAACTGTAGCCATGCTAGAACCAGGTGCTTCACACTCCTGTTGCTCCAGTTGTTCCCACCACCATGACGGACTATGCCATCTCAAACTTTACTGTGAGCCAAAATAAACCTTTGCTCCCTCCGGTTATTTTAGCACAGTGACGGTGATGAAAAAAGTAGGTGATACATCTACCCACATGCTCTAAGCACCTGACCCCAGATGAGTCTGGCCTAGATGACAGAAGGAGCAGGATGGTCCTGCAGTCCATGAATTTGTAGTCTAGCTATAGGGAAGAGAAAGGCCAGGGGTCCACAGACTTAGGTAGACCAAAGATGCCTGGTAGGGTCACGGAACGTAGGACGACATCTGCTCAGAAGAGAAGGGCTTAAAATTAAAGGCAAGTAAAGTGATCCTTCACTCCTATCCCTATTTTACCAAAGGCCAGTGCTGGCCCAGGGACAGGGTCACAGAGAGGGGACGGATTGGACAGCAGGTGGATGGTGTTTGGGGGACTGGTGTGGGTGGGAGCCAGTCGCAGAACTTAATTTCCTTTCCTAAGCCGGTTTCTGGGCAGCCCTTCCCTGCCAAGTTTCTGCCTGAAGCAAATTAAAATGGCAGAGTTATCAAGCCTTGAAGAAAAAAATAGAGGTTATAATGGAACTGCAGCTCAACCTTCCCCGCAGCCGGGCGAGCGCGGAGGCGAAGAACGCACAGCCGCAATTCAATTAGCTGCTGCAAGCGCTGGCAAGAAAAAAAAAAATCACCGTCATTTCATTTCCTCTGATGGTGGCGGCCACCCCGTGCTAAGCAGAAATGCTTCCAGCCCCTGGGGCTGGCTGCCCCGTGCAGGCAGGCAATGGAGAGGGAGGGGAACGGGTGGCTGCTTGTGTTTCTCCCTGCGACCCAGTGCGAGGCTCAGGGAGAACAGGGAGCTCTTTCTTCTCATGCAGTCAGGCTGAAAACCCTCCCCGCTACAGGAGAGTCATGTCAGGCATTTAGCGGCATCGATCCAGCCCGCTTCTGCCTGGCAGGCAGCCAAAAAACTAAGTATTTTTTATTGCTTCGGCTAGGCTAGGAAATATGAATGAAGCTACCTTTAATTGGACTCCAGACTTAACCCCTCTGGGACAGCTTCCAGCCTGTACACCCGGCCCCCTCCCCGCTCTGACACGGCCCTGTCCTTCCTGCCCGAGGCCTCCTCTGTTGACAACCTGTTTTCCAAAGGCTGATTATTTTGGTCTCTACCATCCAACACTGACCACAGCAATGAGCACACAGCACCCCAACTCCCATCCCCCAGCTGCCCAGCCCCCAGATGGCATCGGATTCACTCCCAGTCTATTCTCCAGTATACTCTGGGTGCCCATCTGTTGAGTCCACCCTGCATGGACGTCAGTGAGCACACAGAGCTCAGCACTCACAGGTCCCTGTGGACTCCTAGCAGAAAGCTTTCATCAACAGGGGCACAAAGCCCAGAGTGACCAGGGATGAAGAGGAGGATGCTGGGCTTCAAATACCTACTTCCTGTGGGAGGCCCCAAGCAAGCTAGGTAATTCAGACCTGAATACGGGTTACGAGGGGTCTTCCTACCTGACCAAAGTTGAGAGGCTGGCTGGGCAGGAATAATTTCCATGGTATGCATAAAGAAATAGGCTTAGAGGTCAAGAAACTGCCCAGCATCTCACAAAGCTGAGACTGGAGCTAAGCCTGGTGCAGGTTTGATTCAGCCTTACTTCTATGTAGGCAAACTGCCTCACCAAAAAATGCCACTGTTTGCAGATCAACCCCAAAGCGATCAAAATGGATTTTTAGCTTTAATTATTTCTTTCTTCTGTGCCTAGCCATTTCTGGGTCCAAGCAGAGACCTGGATTTCTGAGCACATAGGCAGGGCTCAGGGAGAGAGCAGACTCACTGATAATGGGAAGTTTGAAAACAGCCTAGGTGGAGGATGGGAAGGGAAGGCAGGTCAGAACGAGGGAGCTGCCCAAGGAAGCTGCCTGCCTGGATGGTTAGTTAACTGCCTGACCTTCCAAGTCCTACTTAACAGGAGGTAATAACCAAAGCCATCCTAACAGATTAGATGGCCCCGGATACAAGCACGACGATGAAGAATAAAAAGCTCTGCTAATCGCTGGAGGATTTTTTTTTTTTTATCCAGACTCCCTGCGCTTATTCAGAAGGCTTATTCACTTGAAACAGAACCTCCGAGTCTCAGTGTGATCAGAAGATTTACAGCAAATCTCCAAGCTGGCAGACATGCAGGCGGCCTGGCCTTAATGCTCGCTTGCTAGCACTTTCTTAAACAGAGTAAGAGCACAGAGCAGGGAGAAACTTCAAGCATTTGAAAGTAAAGAAAATTTAGGATTATGCTGGGGGCAGGCATCTAACCTTCAGGGTGGGTAAGAATTGGGCCCCAGCATGGGGGTCAAACCAGCACTCCAGCTGACCATTTCATATAAGAGGGAGTTAGAGCTCATGTAGCCAAGTTCCTCATTTGAACAACACCTAGAGAAATAACGGGCTTCCCTAACTGAAAGTCACTCTCAACAGATGACAGCAACTCCTACCTCTTTCACTGAATCTAAATAATGACACTGTGATCTGCATATCAGCCCTAAAAGCCAGGTCTCCCAGTCCTGGGCACCCATATACGAACGGGAACCCCTGCCCCCCAGCTTCTGCCCACAGGGCACAACAGAGAACTCTGGAGTAAGTTGTGGGCAATGCAGACTGGTACCAAGCCCACAGCTCTAGGAATGGGTCTCCAGGCTGCCCCGTCCTCCTCCCGTGCCCCTCCTCACCACAGATCTACAGCACCCACTTACCGCACTGGACTCTCTCTCTGGGGAAGGAAGGCCAGGACAGGAAAAAGACAAAAAAAAAAAAAAAAAAAACTAACGCCCCCCCTTACCGCACCTGACCCCTCCCCCGGGGAAGGGAGGGCAAGAAAAGAAAAAAAAAAAAAAAAAAAAAGAAAGGAAAAAGGTCAGTCTCAGCTCAGCTCAGTTGACTTTTGTGATTTGCTAAAACCCCTGGTTGACCTGATGCTCAGTCTGTAGGTGCAACAGAAGCACAGCCCGGTTTGGAAACTGAATACCCCACTTTCAATTCCAGCGGCCTTCTCCCATCAGACCTCAGCACGAACTGGGAAACCTTCGGCCTACTTCTCCCTGATGTCAGAAGGGCCCAAGTTTGCTTCCCAACATACTTTCTAAACTCACAAGCTTTGGAAGGGTCATGCTGTGCACAAAAAGCATAGGATCTGGAAGTTGAGAAAGTTACTGCTTCTGTTTTCTTAGCATCATTTTCTGTTTCTTTGCCAAAAAACTCCTGGAAACTGAAACCTCACATCACACCAGCCCAGCTTATTATAAGCAGCAACTGCCACCATCCCCTCTTCCCCCTTTGACCCATCTACTACGGACAAAAACCTTGGTCTCTGGATACAGCCTGGGCCAGGGCTTGGATGGTGACCCGTCCCCAAAATCCCTTAGTGCCCTAACAGTTTGGAAGGTGTTGGCCATGTGTCCCAGTAAATACTTGAGGGCAGAACACAGAAGCTACCAACTTTAAGGCCCTTTCTCTGACGTCATCCTGAGTCCTCAACTAGCCCTATGTCCTGGATCTTCACAGGAAGGGCTAAAGTGAGGGATTGGAAACTCATTTCCCTGCCGGAGCATGTTCAAGACTCCACTTAAAGATGGTCCACCAACAAACAGGCCTTCTCATTCTAAAACAGGGTTTCCATGTATCCAAGACTGACCTCAAACTTGCAGCCAAAGATGTTTATAAACTTCTAATCCCTCCTGCTCCACCTCCTACGATTGGGATTACAGGCATGAGTCAACAGGCCTGGTTTATGTGGTATTAAGGATTGAACTCTGGGCTCATGCATCCTAGGCAAGCACTTTACCAATTAAGCTACAGCCCAGCTGAACAGTTCTATTCTTTGAGCACCAACTGTGTCCCACCCTGGAAGTTCCTGCACTGCCTGCCTGTACACTTAGGAAAGCACCCAGGAACCTGACCTGTGAGGATGGATAACCCTTGATTTTTCCCTAGGGATAGGATATCAGAAGATAGTAACAACTTGGAGCCCCAACTCTTAAGCTTTTTTAAGAATAAAGGCCCCAATCCAATCAGGAAGGCATCCTGAAGGACAGGGGCTGGGTTAGCCCTAAAGAATGGGCAGGATATGCTGGCTAGGAAGACAGGGGTTGCTCTAAATAAGCAAATTTCTTCCAGGTCAAGTCACTGGTCTAAATCAGGTATTGAAGTATAGCTCATTAAGGAAGGAGGGTTGGTTTCCATGCACCAAGGACTCAACAGAGAGCACCAGGTCTTTGCCTAACTCCTGATGCTAGGGAGACAGCATTTGCTGCTTCCATTCACTGTGGGTCTACAGGTATGTTACCCAGTCCCACCCAGCTCCAGCCCAGCCCAGCCCACTCGAGCCGCACCTCTGTGGTCCAGTTCATGGTGATTCTTCTCATCCTTCACTGCCAGGTGGGCCTGACTGCCCAGGGCGCCAAGTGCCAGCAGCCCAGAGCTGCTCCCCGTCACTGGGGGGATCCCAGGAGGCTGGAGGCCTGATGGGTGGGGTGGCAGCTGGACCGGGGGACCGTGTGTGGCGTGGGAGAGGTGCTGCGCCTGGAGTTGCTGCTGCTGTAATGAAGTCGGTGGTGAGCACAGCTGGGTAGGATAGGGCAGAGGATGGATCGCCTCTGCCCCTCCCCCTCGCTCCTCCACTAGGAAGCGACAGGAAGACTTGCCCCCAGCTTAGTCCACATGCTCCCCTTACTGAACAAAGTCTGTCAGTGGACTGTAACTCGGAGATTTGTGTCTTCAAAGCACCCCCCACCACCCCCACCCCTCCACACACCTCAGCCCCAGTTTCAGGGCAGAGTTTCTCAGGTCTGTTTCTAAGGCTGAGATAAATGATGCATGCATTTAAAACCCACAGTCACCAGGGCTTCCTCTCAATTGAGGGCAATCCATTTTTAAGCTCATGCGCACATGCCTTTGATATCAGCAGCCAGCACCTCCCACCCAAAGCTGGATCGCGGGGGGTGGGGGAAGCCTCCCTAATTCTGAGGAACCCCAAGTCTGGCTTATAGAGTAGAGGCAGGGTGGAACAGAGCAGAGAAGTAACTGCCAGGGCAAGATGAAGAGAGCAGTGGTAGGAGAGCTGGTGTCCTGGGCCATCATGGGAGAGAATGCAGTATTGGGAAGAGCAGAGCCTTTGGAGCCAGATGTGCCGAGATCTGAATCCCAGCTCTGGCACTTACTATCTGTGTGGCCTTGGTCAGGTACTTCAACTCCCTGAGCCTCAAATTTCCTCATCTGCAAAAGGGGGAAGGTAGCACCTACTGCAGAGGCTGGCAGGAAGATGACACAGGGCTCGGGGCATGCAGCTGCAGCTCACTGGGCATCAGGGCAGTAGCCAGCATCTCCTGAGAGTTCTCCCTGGGCTCCCACTGTTCCAGCATCTTCAGTACTCCCAGCTACAGCAACAACCATTCTCCCCTTCGCCCCATGCCTAATCCAGGACCCTGCTGCCCGGTAACTCTTTCCAACACTAGTCTCAAGGCTCCTCTTCCCATTAGGCCCTCATGCCCAAGTTACCAGCTCAGAGGCTTCTGTGATCCCTCAGCAGCCCCAAAAGAATACCCCTCTTATTTGACTACAACTATGCCAAGAACCACTGGTAATGTGGGACGGGTCATGTGGTGCCAATTATTTCTCAGGGATGGAAATGTTTCTTGGGAATGGTTGGAGCCTTGGGCGTGCTTGCTGCCTTCACCCATGCATACTATCTCCTCTCAAATAGTGAAAGAGAAGAGGAGCAACACTATGTGAATGTGTGAATGAATGCCCAGGCATTTTAATATAGCCTCAAATCCTGCCAGCCATCCAGGGAGGCACTGTGTCCACTTTACAGAGGGCAAACTGATACAGGGCACTGGAGTGGGCAGTCCAAGTCCCATCATTACTAAGTGGGATTTGGACTCAAATGTGTCAGTCACCAACATCATCCAAAGAATGTTCCAGAGATATTAAAACAAGAGGAACGGTGGAATGAGATGCCCAGCAAAGATCTGATAAGCCAAGACCTTACCACAGGCTGAGGAAGCTTATGCCTCTCGATGTAACAGCTCTCAACAGACAACAGGACCCTGAGATGGCCCATAAATGTCTGGTCAAGGATTAAAAGCTTCCACATTCCCCTCAACCAAGCTGCATATCACTGGTCTAGTTCTAACCAAAAGTAAAGGCAGTCGAGTACCCTGGCTCCAGAGGTTCCGTTTCTTAGTTCTATGGGTAAGGCTGGCACCCATGGCCTGTGCCGTGGACCACAGTGCATCTCTGAAATGACCTCTGTTGCTAGGTACCCATGGAAGCTGTTGGTGGATACTGGACCCAGAGTAGCCTGACCCTAGATCTGCCAGCAACGTCACAGTGGACCTACGCTATGGGGGCCCTCAGAGATGAATCACGGGGCTTCGGGTAGATCTCTAGTCCTTCCAGCTAAGGGACTTCTCTCAGATGGAAGCCAAATACAGCTCCTCCGCCATTTCTTTTAAAGAAAACTAATTTTTAACATCTTACTATAAAAATAACACATATTCATTGTAAGAAAACACTTTAAAAGTTCTGTTCTTTTAAATTATCTGTCCATCCCACCCTTAGAAGACTCTGTTAGTCTATCTAGATTTTCCTTTATGAGAAAGTTACAATTCTATATGCATTTCACACAAATGGACTCTTGTTACCCATGACCTGATTCAAAAAGTGTTTTGAAGACATCAACTTTCCTTTTGAATAACTACTTAGGATTCTGTGGTGTGGTTAGACCACACAGCTTTATCTGGAATACAGTGTTCCAGGGTCTCCAGTAGGGCCCCTTTGGTTTTAAACATCTTGCTGGGGGGCCCTTTAATTCTGCTGGTGATAGTCACGTAGTAAAATTCCAGAAAGTTCGGGGTGTGGCGACCCACACCTTTAATCCCAGCACTCCGGAGGCAGAGGCAGGCGGATCTCTTGAGTTCCAGGCTAGTCTGGTCTACAGAGTGAGTTCTAGGTCAACTGGGGCTACAAGGAGACCCTGTCTCAAAAAGACATCCCCCCCACCAAAAAAAATTTCCAAAAAGCAAGGGCTGATTGAGGTACTTAAATCCACATTTCATAGTGCAGGACCAGTAAGACCCCTTAAGGAACAGACAAGCGAGTAGTGGGTGGAGGACAACGGCTTTGAAGAAGCGTTTTACTGGCTGCAGATGTGCAAAACTCTCCATGTAAACATAAAGCTACCTGAAGACTGTGTGCAAGGAAAGGTGGGTTGAACAGCTTTAAACACCTGGACTCTCACCCTTCCAGGTAAGGTCTCCTCTGCTACCTAATCATCTACACTCCACTCTGCCCAGTCAAACAGATAACTCTCTCATCCTCTTGGTTGGAAGGATCGCTCCTCTCTGAAGGCTCAGACCTTGGAGCCAGGCAGTCTAAGGTGAACTCTCAGCTCTATCCTTCAGGTGGATGAGTCCCTGGACAAGTCAGCTGACGTCTCTTGGCCTGTTTCCTCATTTGCAAAATAAACCCCAAAGGGAAGCTCATCCTTAGGCTATGCAAACAACATGAAAGTTATTCCATGTAACGTATTCGTGCTCAAACAACAGAGAGCGCTTCAGGTGATCATGCGTCTTTATGCGGCCGTGGCAATTTGTGTGTGAGCAGCCTCTGCGTTATCCATCCAGAACCTTCAAGAGTCCTGGTGCATTTCCTGCACCCATTTTCTGAGTGCATATGCAATATGTTGGAAAAGGTAAGAGCAGAAAGGTGGGGAACCAAGTGTAGAGCACTTTGTCCAAATGTGGCTGTCGCAGCCTCAGAAGCCCAGTTAAGAGTAACAAGAAGCACCAGGCAGGCAGGCAGGTGCCTTGCTTCCCCCAAATTTCCAACAGGTAAATCCACACCGGAAGCTTGAGGCAAAGGCAGTGGCAGCTGTTCCGCCAACAGTGACATTCAAAGCTGCACGTCAAGACTGGCAGGGTGGTTCTCTGCCTTGGTGTCTTGGGTAAGAGTATGCCTGCAACAGAGGGAAGGAAGCCTCCACGCAAAACGGGAATTCCTCGTCTTCACCGCGAAGAGCAGTTGGCTATGCACAACCAGAAACATTCCTGTGGTCTGAAGGCACCATCAATACCCAGCTGACTGTGAACACAAGGACGTCCATAAGGGCCAAGCTACAAGCTCTTCCCGAGTGCCAGCAGATTTCCAGGGCTTGACAGTGGAAGGTCTGCCAGCAGAGGTTTTGGGTGTGTTAGAGCAAAGCAACATTGTCTCCCTGATGGGATCACATAGGTAGGGCCATCATCTATTATCACTGTCCGGGCAGGCAGGCAGACAGGATGTAGCTATCCTCTGGCTATATTTCTAGCCTTCCCAACCCACATTCTGGCTTCAAATTATGATGCACTCAAATATGGTTTTAGTCCGAGTGGGAGGGTGACATTATTTTCAACTGGGAGCTTTCTCAATAGTAGAGAAATGTCATCAATGCCATATAGTCTGAGGTCACCTTTATTGTTCCTCCTAACGCTGGCTCTTCTTCATCCACAGGATGAAAGGAAGTTGATGACTGTTTCTTCTGCCCTTAACCCCTACAGGGGCATGGAACCCAGAACCAAGTACACTCCTGAATACCCTCTTCTCTCTCTTCATCATTTCAAGATAGAATAGAAACACATCAGAGATCATGTCCTCTGGGGCATCCTTGTGCCCTCTGTCCACATGTGTACCTGGTGCCTGTGGCCAGGACTCAGGTATGGCCCTGCCAGAGAGGTTGATGAGAGAACTTTGCACCTCACACTGAATTCATGCCTGGCTAGCTGATTTGATGCTTCACCTCTGAGGTCGATGACTTGGGTTAAGCTTAGGGGAAGTTGTCTAACCACTTCAATTCCAGAGCCAAACAGGCCAAGAGCAGCACCGGAGGAGACAGACAGGCTCCTGCTGCACAAAGAGCGTGTCTTGACTCCCAAGGAAGAAGAGCAGTTCGAGACCCCTGATGGTTCTCTTTCACACAGCTTGGTGGGTTCCAAGACTCCCCACAGAACTGAGCTTTGGGGCTTGGCAGTAGGGATTAGAATTCACAGCTGTCCTTAGTAGCCCCACTTCGGGGCTAGGGGACAAGTGTGAGGGTCGAGCAGCTCCACTAAGCAGCAGTAATGTGCGCCTGCTTCACAGATCTTGCAGAGTCTGGGACAAACTACAACATCCTTCCTTTTTTTCCTCTTTCTTTCACTCAAGGAAAACATCAAGTCAATGCTTCATGTCATTTATTAATTCCCCAGGCAATGACCTGTAGCCAAGGATCCAAGAGCTCTACACCTCCTTGTCAAGGGCTTTGGTCCACCAGAGAGCTCGGTAAAAAGCAAATTCTGGGAATAGTTGATACATAAGCTCACGGGGTCTTGGATCACTGACTTCTGCAAGCTGCTGGCCAAGAATATGACATCTCTTCTCATGAACAAGAATCCTGTCTTCCTTGGGATCCTCCAATAAGGTGAGTTTCAGACATAAAGGCACGCAACAGTCACAGGTCTATAGTAGCTGAGTCTTGCCATCCCCAGAGAGAAGGGAGACCACATCTGAGCCCACCTTTCCCAAGTGAACACGGGACCCCCCCACAGACCAGCTGGGTAATGAGGGGAATTTGGCCAGCAAGCCTGGGTCCCTTTACCTGTCTTTCCTTTATGCTCTCCATACACACCACCTTGACCTTGGGAGCAGCCTTTTTCACCACAAAAGACCCCTGAAAGACTAATTCTCCTGGTGATATCCTCCAGGCTACATCCATGTCCTTTGCCTGATACTGCTAACAGTCCAGTGGGGACCTTGGGCTCCAATTAAATGCCAGATACTGCTAACAGTCCAGTGGGGACCTTGGGCTCCAATTAAATACCAGAAGGCCACAACCAACCAACTGGATAGACAGGTCACAGGAAAGCTATCTAGTCCCTCTCCATCTTTACATCAATGAGGAAACTGAGGCTTGGAGCTTGCTTTGCTTTCTTATCTCAGCAGGCTGGTTCCCCTCTCCTACAGGAGGAGATAAAGAACATGCCCCTTGCTGGAGACCAGTCAAGCACAGCTCCTCAGTACCATCACGCCCCAGCTGTCCGTAACTCCTGCCTTGTGAGGCTCTGTCAGGCGCAGCGATTAGACGGCTGCCTGCCTAATGACAGGGCTATGGCCGCATTCACTCAGAGCCCAAGAAGCAATTACCTTGAAAATGGGGGTCACAGGCCCCACTTGTAGACTTTAATTGAATTCCAATATCTGCCTCGGGCTGCCTTGACCTAACTTGCAGCTTCCTAAATGCTACTTAAAGGAAGTAGAGCTAATCTAAGCAGCGCTTCTTCCCAATGTGACTCTTCTTGAAACTTAAAAAAAAAAAAAAATTCTTTAAGTGGATTCTAATTCCAAAGAGGGGACAGGTAGAGAGGACTCTACTGTAACCCCTATGGGGGTATAAGAACTTGCTCTGGAAACCTTGAGGAGATGGACGCAGATGAGCAGTGCATATCTCACACGTAACTCACTCTACCACCAATGCAGGACACCTGAGGAATAGGATACAGGTTATGCACGGGGCTGCCAAGCAAGTGGGAAAAGCCTGGGTCTTGAGTCTGGCTTGGCTGCTATCTCTGTAAAATAAGGGCATGGGCTAAGCCAGTAGTTCTCAACTGGGGGCCCTTGGCCCTCACAGATATGGGTAACATCTAGGGACATTCTGGGTGTCATAAGTATGTGGGGGAGGGGAGGGAGTACAGGCCAGGGTTGCTGCTGAGCATTCAAAAATGCACAGAGCAAGAGAAATTAGCCTCAAATTTCCAGTGTCAAGAACCCTGGGCTACATAGTCCAGTAAATAAGCCCACACCAATGCTCACGAAAGCAACCCTAATTAAACTCAGTGGGTCATTAACAAAAGTAGGAGGGGGACCTATTGGGAAGAAGAGGTTCAGAGGGAGTGAGAGGAGGTGTTAAGAGGGTAATGAGGGGCCAGCAAGATGGCTCAGTGGGTTAAAGGTACTTGCCATGAAGCCTGACAACCCGAGTTAATCCAAGGGGTTCAACACAATGGAAGGAAACAACTGAATCCTTAAGTTGTCCTCTGACTGCCATGCACATGGACTTGTGCCCATACATATGTACACTAAAGAGATAAATGTGATGGGGGTGAGGGTGTTCAAACTATATTATATGCATGTATGAAATTAGCAGAGAATAATTTTTAAAAATTTGCAAAGAACCTTGTACTAGATGAGGATGCTTCAAACTGTAAAATAACATGGTTTCTCTCAGGGTGTTACTTTCCAGTGCCAAGCCGCTCTTCTCCCACACAGCAGGCAGGGCTAACTCTCCCCACAACAATGCCAGAAATCAGTGCAAGCTGATACTTTCCCCAGTCCCCAGCAGCTCCCACAGGGGTGATGCCAGAAGGGAACCCACTGAACCGCCTTGGTCCAAGTATCAGTGAGCACTGACAGCAGGAAGGAGGGGGTTTGGAGCCACATTTGCCCCCCATCACACTGACTCTGGGCTCCCGGTACTGCTGGGAGGAGCTGGGAAGGCCTAGAGTGATGAACTGCCCAATCTCACCTTTGGCAGGCACAGAGATGAGGCCCTAGACAGAGAAGGGGCCTGCCCAAGGTCACATAGGGAAGAACCGTGACTAAAACACAGGTCTCTAGGCTTCTGTCTCATATAGAAGAGTTGAGTCACCATTTATCCCACTAAGCAGGAGAAAATCCCCAGCCTTCAGTTCCACCTTGAAATGACCACCTCACACAAGACCAGAAAGAGAAATAATGAAGACAAGTATTCCAGAAAAAGCTAGGGCTTAAGGGTTCTCAGCTAACCCCTCCACTGCTTCCTAAACTTAGCCTTCTGAATGATATGGAAAACTTGCGAAGCATAGGTTTTTATAACCAACTCCCTAGACCTAAGAACAGAGCTCTAGGGCCAGTGGTCTGGTTTCAGAAGATCCGTGATGGGGGAAAGCAACTCAGCTGTCTGTGCACGGAGCAACAGGGACTCCATCCACCCTCTTCAATTTAGAGACAAGAGGAAGACAGGTACACTCCAAAGTCACACTGAAAGAATCAGTTCCTGCACTGCTTATTTAAATATCCTTCACCTCACACTAAAGCAATAAGCAGGAGAAAGATGCTGTTTGGATCTAAGAGTTGTGCTCCTGAAGGAAGCCAGGTAGGGAACATGCTCGCTTCACCTCTCCACTAAGGGCTCAGGCCTGCAGTGGGCCTCACAGAGCACTCTGGGATGTTTGCTCTTGTGTCTGGGGTGAGCTGGGACTTCTAGAAGGTTAGAGGGATCCATTTAGGTGTATAGCTGGAATTCATAAGGGCATGTGAGGAGTACTCAGCCATGCAGCCCAGAGCATGGGGCACCAAGACCCCAACCCCAATTCCAAAGCACGGTGCACATTAATATACATCAGAGACGGTTCTGACCTCAGGAGCTCAAAAAAGGACAGCCCGGCCCCAGGGAGGGGAGGCAGCAGGGCACCAATCAGTGAGCCCCATCCGCTTCAAAGGCAGGGGGACCAGACAGTAGGGGATGTCAAAGCTAATGATGCTGGAGGGGGATTTGAGGTATATCTGGTATTCCTTTAGTTTGGGGGCAGGGAAGCAACTGGGGAGCCACCCAGGAGAGAGTCCTAAAAAGATCCAAGCCCTTGGGTTGCTTAGGAAAGCCAGGGTCGGGGGTGCTGGGGCTGCCATTCTTTGAGGCCAGCTAAGGTCAGGTTTCATCTCTGGTCATGGTAAATGAGAGGAATAAAAGGGCTATACACACGGTAAGAGGCAGATTGGGGAGTCCACGTACCCCGATGATGGCGTTCAGCTCCGTCATGGTGACCTGCTTGGCACGTTCCACCGCCTGAGCCACCTGCTGCTGGTGCTGTGGGGAACAAGATGTAATCAGGCATGGCCACCCTCACCATCTTCCATTACAGAGTAGACAGAAAAAGATTCACCTCAACAGACCCGGGACACAGGGATAATGGTGACAGGTGCTGTCACTTCTTTAAAATCTTTCAAATGAACATGTATCACTTTCCAAGGAAAACAGCATTTTAATTGTTTAACATCACAAAGGAGAGATGAGCAACAAAAGATGGGCGTTGGTCAGTAACTCTTTCCAACCTCATGCACAACAAAGCCTTTGTTCTACGCAATATGGATCTAAGCTGGATGTTGCATATTACAAAGTGGTTATTAATTTTCTAAACATGGTACCATCACTGTGATCACATATTCAGGGGACCCTATATTCAGGACATGTTGCTAGAGTAGTTAGTAGTGAATCGTACAGGATGTGTGCAATTGAACATTCAAAGGGCTCAAAAAACATGTACCTGATCTTTAGATTGGGGGGGGGGTAGAAGGAGAAAGTAAAAGCAGCAAAAGAATTCTAAGTGATCTGGACCCCAAGTGTAAGGAGTTATGTAGATTCATCATTGTAACAAATACGCCACCCTGGTGTAGGGAAGGCTAAGGGAAATCTTTGTGCTTTCCACTCAACTTTTGCCAAACCTTAAAACAGCCCTTGAAAAAATAAAGTCTACTAATAAAAAGTTTTTTAAAAAGTTGTGTGCATTCCCTTGAGCCTTAAGGTAGCATGGGCCACACAGAGCTATCTTCCTTACTGGGCTAGAAGCACCCAGGGCATCATATCTACTTCTTAAGATTTATTCAGTTAGACTCTGGCTACTACCTCAGAGACCCAAGACACCACCAGGGAGTTGATATGGTCCTATCCTACCCAAGGGAGTAGAGGGTGGGTCCTGGCCCCGCTTGTGCTGAAATGGGATTGGCCTGACAGAAGTGGGCTCACTGAGGTCAGTCCACCTGTCTGCCCAGCAAGCACCTTGGAACCTCTCCTTGAAGATGTTTTCCTCAAAATGCCCCAGAGCATAGTCCCTGCCTTCAGTGGAGGACTCTCTGAAGGCGTGCTTGAAAGGTGGTGTGACCAGCTCATCACACCTTTGGAGGGCACATTGCACTAGGGGAGGCAGTACCCCACACAACACAGGGTCTGACTTTTGGTACCAACCAGTCTTGCTTGAACCAGATAGGGGGACTGCTTGAACCAGAGACTGGTGATGCTGTGTAGGTGGAACAGAGGACTATTCTTCTAGACAGAGAACTATTTTCCCAGGAAAAGGAGCAAACAGTTCCTGTGATGTGGCCCCTGATCCCAGATCTGTGGAAGAAGGCTTCATAATTCTCAGTCAGTTGGGTTGGTATGATGAACAGGGCTGAACTCAGGCTGCAGTAAAACCCAGCTACCCTGAGCTGCCCTGGATGGAGGAGGACGAAACAGAAGGCTTACCTCTTGTGACAAGAAAGGCATGATCTGGGCTAAAATTGTGTTCAGTCTCTTCGCAATCTCTGTCTGTAACGGCAAAGAGACCACAAATAAATCAAGTCTCTCTCTCTCTCTCTCTCTCTCTCTCTCACACACACACACACATAGCCCCTCAACCTAAGCTCCATCCTTTCTGGCCTCACTCAATTCCCATCTTTAAAGATCTTCCCCCTCCAGCATCCAGGCTGCCCACATTTTGGGGAGCTCCACTGTCTAGCAGAGGTGGTCTGTATGTTTGATTTAGGTCACAGCTCACATCCCCTGGAGAGAATCCCCAGTTAAAGCAAAGCAAAGCAAAGACAAAAACCACTCCACATTCCAGAAAAACCCATGACAAGACTAAAACCCAGTGTGTTGAGAGAGGAACTGCTCTGGCCCAACAGCTCCCTCAACTGAAGGGGTGGCAGGCAAGAGAAGCCTACGAACAAGTGAAGCCTGGGACCAATGACAGGCAACTCTTGGAATTGCTCTTCTTATCTCCCCAGGGCCAGTTTCACATGCAGTGGTATGTGGCTAACTGATGCTCCCTCCCTCACCCCCACTTTTCACTGCTGCCTTTTTATTTTAAAAATGTATTCATTTATTTATTTTTAACCACTGAGCCATCTCTCTAGCCCCACCACTGCCTCTTTCAATAGAAAGCAATAGCTGACCAATCTCACCCTGATATTTGTGCCAACCAGAAACCACACCATTAAGTCTTCAATTTCTAGGGCCTAGTGTAAGAAGGGAATCCAGTAGCTCCAAACACCCTCATAGAAAAGCAGATCAGTTCTCCGCCTGCCCCAGCCATCCAGAAAAGCCCCCATTTAGAAAAACATTAAGTATTTGCAAGCAGGGCCATGTATGACCCACATCTCAGATCAAGAGTGGTGCTAAATGGTTAACTGAGTCCCCGACAGGAAGGCCTGGGACTACTGACAGACAACTCTTGGAATTGCTTTTCTTATCTCGTCTGAATCCTGAGCGCCAGGACTGAGGTCCCAGGGCTGCCTTCAAAGCTTTCAGCAGCACAGAGCAATCTTTCAGACAGAACCATGACAACAGCTTTTTAAAAACCTGTGATCATCTGCATGTCAAATGATTCCGAATGCGAAATCCCTGTGCTTAAGATAAAGACAAAGCGCTCTGAAGCCTCACCAACAAACACTGGCCTTGGAGAATTCCAGGGGCCAGCACCCCCTCCATCCCTGGCCACTAAAGAGAGTGAGTGGAGACAACAGGCCTTTGACAAGAGCCTGATGGGCCTTGGCAGCCCTGTGTTCTGTGGCCACTGCAGCCACAGGAAGCCAGGCTATCCAACCCAGACAGCCTGCCCACTATAGCAAGGGCTCCTGGGTGGAGACTGGGTCATGGTAACAGTGCTCTGCCTGGAGCATCTAGGTCTTCTCAGGAACAGGACCAGTGTTTCCCAGCAGGCACCACTCTGGCAGTTGTAGTGAAACAATTCTTTGTTGTGAAGGACTGCCCCTCAAAACCTAGACCAACTGCATCAGTACGGGTCCCAATTTCTAAGCTTTCTGGGAGCAGCGGACAGTAGGGACCCACATTAGCACAATGGTTTCCCCAACCAGGGGAACC
This sequence comes from Nannospalax galili, assembly GCF_000622305.1. Classification (NCBI taxonomy): domain Eukaryota; kingdom Metazoa; phylum Chordata; class Mammalia; order Rodentia; family Spalacidae; genus Nannospalax; species Nannospalax galili. The sequence goes on from NW_008341028.1 coordinate 10,507,080, forward strand.
CACATTAGCACAATGGTGGCAGATGGTGACAAGGATGCCATACCTCGAGGTTTCTCAGCCTCACTGGTCAGAAATTCTTTGTATCAGGCTGCACTGTACAGTACAGGATTCTTAGCTGCATCCCCGGCTCTTGAAGCCTACCACTCATGTCACAAGGAACCTTGGAAGATCACTTCCTAATCATTGCCTAAATTTGCCTGGGTAAGCAATAAGAACTGTGTTCTAAACAGGGCCCTCATGCTCTGTTCACTTTCTTCTCGCTGACACTAAGTGGGAAAGGGGGATGAACTATAAGGTCAGGGTCTATTCAGCAAGAGTTCTAGAAACAATAATCAGCTAGCCTGCCTCTCCTCAGAACTGGCACAGAACCACAAGTTCACATGGATGTGACATGTGCCAAGTAAGAACAGAAGGATGTATGAAAAGAAAAGCAAAATACAAACAAATCAGACCTGTGTCTGAGGAAACACAGGTCCAAGGCCTCCTGCCTCAAGTAACTAGAGTAGCAACGACTGGAAAAATAGTATGTGCTCAATAAATGTTTGACAAATAATAATGATGATGCTAGCCTGTCTGCATTATTTTTTTCCTTTGTGTGTGTGTGGGGGGGATACACATGTAGATGTATGTATGTGTGTGTGGAGGCCAGAGGTTGACAACAGGTGTCTTCTTTGATCATGCTCTACCTTATGTTTGTGTGTATGTGTGGTTTTGGTGAGGTTTTGTTTTTTTTTTTTTTGCGGGGCGGGGCTGGGGGGCAGGGTCTCCCTGTAGCCCCAGCTGGCCTGGAGCTCACTATGTAGACCAGGCTGCCCTCGATCTCACAAAGATTGGCCTGCTCCTGTCTCCTGAGTGTTCGGATTAAAGGCATGCATCACCATGCCCGGTCTACCTTATGTTTCGAGCTAGGGTCAAAACGAGGCAGAGCTGGCAAGATTGGCTAGCAGTCAGTGAGACCTTGGGATCCTTCTGTCCTCACGACCCTCCCCGCCCCCCTGGCCAGTGCTGGGGTAGCCAGTGCCCACTGCTGCACCTTGCTTTTACACATTTGCAGAGCGAGCACTTTACCCACTGAGCCATCTCACCACCGACCCCACTATGTTTATTTATAAGACTTTGTACTGCTGAATGTCTGTGACCATGATTCCCGATGTGGGCACCATCTTTGGGAGGGGCTGTGGTGGGCAAAGTGTTGACATAAGGCTGGCAGGGGTGGGGAAGGGCAGTGGCTCAAGCCCTTCACCAAGCAGGGTGAGAGCATATAGTTAAGCCAGGCCAATCACAAGCCAGCTCACTGGGTCTCTGATTACTGTCTGCTCCCCAGAGTCAGGCTCTGATCCCTGCCAACCATTTGGACTACTATAGTTCACAAGGGTTGCGGGGGCCATAACAGGGCTTCTACTTCCTCTAACAGGTCAAGCCAAGGGTCAGGGTTTTGATAGTAAAGGAAGAGAATAAAAAATAAATAAATAAATAAATAAATAAATAAATAAATAAAGTTAGCCTTTCCCACACCTTTAGCAAGGATGTGGCGGACACCAGTTACCCACAGGTGGGATCTTCCTGCAGCGCTGGGTTCAGAGCCCAGCATCCTCTATTAGTAGGAAAAGGGATCCACTGGGATTTTACACGGCCTTGCTCAGGGTCAAAGCCTGACACCCAGGCCACAGGTGACCACAGCTGGATTGCTCAGAAGCCCTGCAGGTGGCTCAGACCAAGTTCCCATTCAGCATCATTCTCCCATGCTATTTCACCTGCCTTCAACACTACAAACATTAACCAAGAACAAGAGTCATCGGAACAACTCCAGAGATAAGAGGTTCCAGAAGCCTGGGGCATTGACTCCCATACTGTCTTTCCTGGGCTCAGGCATGATGGAGAGAGGAGAGGGCACTGTGACTGGCAGGAAGGATTCTAAGAGTTCATAGGCAGCATTTCCAGAGTGCCGGGGGAGTGGAGAGGAGTAAGGGTACATTAGGAGACCCTTGATAACAACTCCAGCTTCCATCATTGGGATTTAGGCTTATTTTATCGTATCCTACTCGCCCAGCACCTGCTGCCCAATATTAGGCCTTCCTTGGTCTCCCCTCAAAACAGAAGCAAGCACTAAGCCTTTCCCACCTTCTACATGGGCTGCCTAAGCCCAAGAATATGATACATCCAAAGACAGACAGGAAAATTGTTTACTAAACAACTTTGGGGGGGGGCTGTGTTAGAGGGAGGGGAGGCAACTGGCCAGACAGAGCCACTCTTAAAAATAAGGATAATAGTAACTGGCCAGACAGTACTCTTAAAAATAAGGATAATCGAGCTGGAGAGATGGCTCAGCGGTTAAGAGCACTGACTGCTCTTGCAGCGGACCAGGGTTCAATTCCCAGAATCCACATGGTGGCTACAAACCATCCTTAACTCCAGTTCCAGGGGAATCCGAAGCCCTCTTCTGACCTCCGCAGCACTGCACAACACAGGCGCACTCACATACATGCAGGCAACACACTCATACACATCAAATAAAAATACTAAATAAAATATATTTTAAAAAAATAAGGATAACAGTAATGGAAAATCAGCACAGCCACCGGCTGCCAGCACTGTGTCAGCTCTAGTAACTCCACAGCATGGCACTTGCTACCAATCTCTATTTTCCAGGTAGGGAAACTGATGCTTAGCAATTAGGCGACTTCACTAAATGACTTCCCACCAAGAAGTCGGATTTCAGCATGTTGAGACAGCTCAAAATGTTTTTGAAAGAAAATCGACCATCCAGGCTAATGATTGACAGCATTTCTGATTAGAACAGCTGTCCAAATACCATTAGATCCAATTCAAACAACCTCTAAGCATCAGTTTCCCCCAAAAAAGGAATAAAAAGAAACTAGATGTGATTCAACAATTAAGAGAAGGCAGAGCAGAGCATATACTGGGTCCGATCTGTTATCAGCGTGGCAGCTGGGGTCCAGCAAGCCCACCTCCGTCCTTCCCTTCCTCCTGAGGGCGCGAGGTTGCTGCCTGTGAGCCAGATCTGCAGATGTACCTGAGAGATGGTAGGAGGGGAAGAAGGCTTGCTTTGGAACTCCAGGAGAAGGTGTTTGGGGAGGCTGTTCTGGCCTTTGAACGTGCTTTTAAAGTATGGTTCAAAGGCAGCGGCTTTGCTGGTGGAAAAACTGCTGCTCACAGGTAACTAATCTCTGAGATGCAGACAGAAGCAGTCAGGGACACGGGCAGAGGTCCCCAAATTCAGAATCTGTGCTACCAACTGGGCGCTAGGAGGAACATCTGCCTGTAGTCTCTGCTGAGATTGTTAGGCAAATAAATGACAGAAAACAAGATAGTGGGGGGCAAGTGTGATTTCCCAAAGAGCAATCTGTTCTGTGTGCCTTAGCAGCTCCCATTTGCAGGCAGGACCTCTAAACATCTGGTTGTAAGCTAAGGGTACTTGAACACTCTGAAAGTGCGGGTCTCTAACAGCAGTCTACTTGCTGCTGGGGCCCCTTCGGCACCCAGTCATTCTTGGCCCATTTGCCTTCTTTAGCTTACCATGTTCAACACGGCCTGAGACCACACCAGACGGTCTGATAGTTAGCTTTAAACTGCCCAGTGCCTGCACCTGTAGGCTCTGAGTGCATTATTTCATTTTCCCTTCGGCCAAACAAAAACAAAGCAGGGGAGAAACCTGCCACTTTAGAGAGCACGCCAAGCTCCAAAGCCTTGTGGAAACAACCCAGCTTCTACTCCCAGCTGTCTCCATCCAGTTGTGTGGCAACAGGTGAGTCACTTCCCTTCTCTGAGCTTTAATGTTGCCTATGAAAGGGAAGGACAGACTAGGCAACTCAGAAAGTTCCAGAGGCTGGGTTCAGACTTTAGAATGTACATTCTTCTGAATAGCCTGCTGACTTGCTATGTGACCTCCAAATTCCCACTTCCTCATGCAGTTGTGCAAAACAGAGCATCACATAAAGGCATAAGTGGGGATGAGCCAAGCCACACACAAGAGCTGGATGGGGAGGCCTGCTGTGGTACCTGCTGGAGCTGGGTCCTGAGGTCTTCATCACACAAGCCGTTCAAGTCTGTCCAACGGCAAAACTATGTAACTGTTCTAGAGCCTTGGCAAGAATAATGTGGTGATGGCTAATACTGATTGTCAACTTGACAGGATCTAGAATCACCTAGGAGACAATGTGTGAAGGTGTGCGTGAAGGCTAATACTGATTGTCAACGTCAACTTGACAGGGCCTAGACTCACCTAACAAACAGATCTCTCTGTTCATGACTGAGAGGGATTTTCTAGATTAGGTCAACTGAGGTGGGAAGGCCTACCTTAAATGTGAGAGGCGTGACCTGTGGACTGGATTACATTAAAAGGAGAAATCAAGTCAAAAGTCAACATGCAACGCTCTTTGCTTCCAGACTGGGGACCAAATGTGACCAGCTGCCTCAACTTCCTGCCACTGTGACTTCCTGCCCTCTCAGATTTCCTCTCAAACTGTGAGCCAAAATGAATCTCCCTTCCTTACATTGCTTTGGTTTGGAATTTTCTCACAGCAGAAGGAAGGTAGCTAAAGCAGTCTCTGCAGTCTTCTAGGAAATTCTGACAAGTCCAAGTCTCTGAGAGGGAGTTTCTAGACTATGTTACGTGGGAAGGCCTAGAGGCTTGTGCTATTCAGTGAGCTGGGGTTCCTCTAGACTGCACGAAAAGGGGAACACATCAGCATTCATCTCTCTGCTTCCTGACTGTGGATGCAGTGTGACCAGCCTCCTGCCTTCTCCATCATGATGGACTGATGGACTGTACCCTCAAACTGTAAACTCCCTCCTTCCTTGAGCGCTCTCTCTCTCTCTCTCTCTCTCTCTCTCTCTCATGCATATTGTGTGTAGGCCAGATGTTAACCTTTGGTGCCTTCTTTGAGACATGGTCTCTCTCTCTGAACTCTTGATTTGGCTAGGCTGGCTGGCCAAAGAACTTCAGGGATCCACTTGTGTCTGTCCCCTACCCAACTGCAGTCACAGATACATAATGTGGATGCTGGGGATCCAAACTCAGGTCCTCCGGATTGTGCATCAGGCATTTTAACTAACTGAAACATCTCCCAAGCCTCCTTAAGTTACTTTTGTCACAGTAATGAGGAAAGTAACCAATACAAGCAGCCATTGCACATCTAAGTACCTTCTGTATAGATTCTGTGATGCCCAAGGAAGTCAGGCAAGGCTTCTTTACAAGTTCTGATTAAGAGGAGGCAGCTCCATGTCTGTTAGGCAGGCAAATGACTTGTCCCGTGCCACTAGGCTTCTGGCTACATCTCTAACATAAGAATTTCTTCCAAGGAGAATCAGGGTGGGCCCCTTGAATAATCATTGTGATGAGCCTAGAGACCCATTTGCAGATGTGTAAGACACGAAACAGACACCTGCCTAGCTGAAGTGCAAATTATACTTCAAAGTCATACGGAACTAAAGGTTTTTTCACCCCAGCCCCATGTCTAATTTGCCAATGCCACTGTGACCTTTGGAAAGGAAGATCTTGTCTTATCACTGGGTCCCCTGTCACTCCTCTAAACCCGTGTTTGGGGTGGGATCTCAAGGCGGCTTTGGAGTGCCTCAATTTGAGTCAGGATTTACCTGGTTCTCTGGGTATTTAAAGTGAGCCTGCTATAATCTGAATTAAACTTGAAAGGGATTAGGAGAAAGGGGGCTGTAGAGGGAAGTGGCTCTAGACGGGTATTGGAAGAATCCAGAGCGAAGTGTCTGGGCAATCTTGACTTGAAATATCCTCGTGCATTTTCTTGACTTGAAATATCCTCGTGCATTTCCTAAGCAATTCTAAATTGATAGGCCCTCAATTATTGACTAGAGGATACTTTTGGCCAGGCACTTTCTCCTTGGCCTGAGCCAGGTGGTGTTGATCAACAGAAGAAGGAAAATCAGGGGAGGAAAGGAGGACCAGGGTGGGGTTCCCAGGCCCCATTCCTACCATGACACTGGCAAGGACTGAGATGGGGGAAAATAAATGATCCACTTAGCAGCCTGGGAGATGATGCTTGAAGCTCCTGGGGGGGGGGGGGGCTGGTTTATATCACAGATTGCTCGGTGATAGGTGAACCTCCTTAAAGGCCCTCTTAGCACTGACATATTGATCAAATTATATATAACTACAACGCCATTAAATATTTATGCCCTCTGAGGAAGCCTGCTGAATTCTTTATTCTGGGAGGACTTGGTATAAGGCAGACCTGAGCCTCCACATGACCCCGAAGATCTTTGTCTACTGGGGGAAGGCTGGCAAGGCTGGCCTGGAATAGACCCATGAATCAGCCCCTGAGCTTTTCCTATGAGAGAAAGGAAGTCAGTGAGGGCAAGGAGGAAGGAAGTCACGAGTGTCCCAGCCAGGGAGCATGGGGTGACATGACCCGTCTATGCACTTCCCTGAAAGAAATCAAGACTTCCCTGCTATTCCAAGAAGTCAGGGAATTGGGAATGACAGAGGCTAAATGAGGAGGCAAGAAGGAATTGGAAGTCTAGAGAGGGCCACCCTTGAAGGGACCTGTTTCTATAGCAGGAAGGAGGCAGGTGGAATGGAATACATTGAGAACTCTCAGAAATGCTCAGTACCATGGCATGGCAGCACCCACAGGGTAGTGGAGGCACCCCACTCCGGAACTGGACCTGGATGACAGCCCACGACCCTCCAAGGCTCTAAGACGCTAACACTTTCATTTCTCCAACTCTCACTTTCCATCCAACCAGGCTTCCTGTTAACAAGATCCAATAATCTTTAAATATTTGTTCACTTTAATTTCTTGGTTCCCAAACACATTAAACTGCTTGCCTCCTACCCCTCCACACGAGGAGATGGCTCTCAAAGAGCCTGCTTGTATGAACAGAACAGGGAGAGCTTTTCAGCTTATACCTTCCCCCAAGCTGCCTATTCATCCCAGGAACCCCCTTCCCCCTCTCCCTCCCCTCCCCTCAGATAACCCTCTGCCCCCTCCCCCACCTTCCCAGACTCCATTGGCCAACTCCTGCCAGGAGGAAAAATTCTCAATTCATCCCTGTAGGGTTACCATGGCAACCCCCAGCCACCTAATCCCCCTTGGAGCATTATGCAAATCTCCCCCTTACCCCTCAACAGGCTGTAAAAAGTCACATTTCCCTTGCTGAGGCAGCTCATTAAATTTTGGGGGTCTCCTCACCAGGTCGGGGCTACAAATGAAACCAACTGCCATGACATTTTGAGGACAGGAGCTCTTTGGGAAACCAGGGTGGCATGAAGGGAAAAAGAGATGGTATGCAGCTAGGCAGAAACAGGGCCCCATTCTAGTTGAGCTCACAACCACTGAGCACATCTCTTCCTGAAGTTGAAATTCAAAGGGTCAGAGGGTCCTCTTTTCTCAAATAAGCAGAACAGGAAAGGTGGCATTTCGTAGGCCATGGAAATCAAGATCAGGCATTTAGAAACTTATCCATCTATTCCCTCTCAAACCCACCTCTTCTCAAACAAACAAAAAATACCTCTCATTTTACAGATGAAGCCTGAGGTCCAGAGCAGGCAGGTGTTCCTCTAGATCACAGATGAAGGCAGAAGCAACCAAGCTCTGGGGCCAGAATCCTTCTCCCTACAAAGGGTCCTCTCAGCCAGTGGTGACTCTGCCCCGTATGGGATTGACATTTTTCAGTACTGGAACTTGGGCAGTGCTGACAACTGGTGGGTTAGAAGCCCAAGGGCACAGCCGAGTATCCCATAAGCACAAAGCCCTTCAACCTGCATGTCCATTGTGCCCAGGAGGATAAACCCTGATGCACACATTGCTCAATATTTTACTGAATTCTTAAAAGTTTTTGTCCAGAGATTTTCCAGTCCATGCCTTAAAAGTCTACACTATGAACAAAACTCACTGGTACCCAGGTAAAACGGATGTGGTTTGCACATCTGATTGAACCACTGGTTTACCATTAGATCAGCCACAAGTCAACAGCAGTGCTTCTGTTTAAAGTACCCAGTTATGTGGTACTCACAATGATGAAACTAAGATGCTGCACAGAGCTGGGATACAGGATGGAGATGGGCTCAGAGAAGTCTAAGGACCCTGGCTAGTCTCCCCCGCCACACGCTTTGGCAATTTCTGGGTTCTGCCAGTCCCATTGTAAGAAGCTCCTTCTGGGGCCTATCTGTGTGCCAGCAATTCATGTAACATCGTCTCCTACAATCCCTATTACCTATCCCCATACCCATGCTGTCCAGAGCAGAAAATCATGTGCCACAGGGGGCTAGCACAACTGAATTTAAATCTAATTTGAAACTCAGTTCCTCAGCCACAAGGCCACATTTCAACTGCTCAGTAGTCACACGCAGCTGATGGTGACCACCTTGAGCAGTGCAATCCATTGTCTCCTGAGTAGCTCTGCTCCTTCAGCAGGCATGATTATAACCCATCTTACCAACCAAACCTTACAAAGCACAAGCAGCTGCCCAGAGTCACACACAAGTAGGTACAGATCAAGGATGGAGACCTGTTTGTAGACTCCAAAGTCCCTCTTGCAGCCATTTGGAGAGTCAAGTCCCCTGCCCCCAAGCTCCCAGTGGCTCTGCCTCTAGGGGACCAGGATACCCCTTGCAAGAAAAAGAAACTCCAAAGTCACTAACACAATACAAAAACTGGCTTGTGAGAAATCCTGCCCCCAACCTCTAGAAAACAGCCCTGCACAGTCAGTATCATAGGAATTTAGGGGGCCTGGTCAGACAGGGCAAAGAAGGGCTCCCTTGAGAAGTAGATTAAGAATCAAGTCAAAGAATAGAGGGGAAAAAAAAAAAAAAGGCTAAAGGCTGCACATCTACCTTTAGGAGGCTTCCTGCAAGTTAGGTGCCATACTCATGTACCTGGTGACCTGACATAGAAGCCAATGTCAAGCCCACAGTGGGAGGACCCTGGCAGCAAGGGCAGCTCTAGGTGACAGGCTCCATGGAGCTGTCCACTTCCTGTGGAATACTGACATGCGATCCCAAAGCCCAAGGGGCAGAGACAGGAACTACTATGGCTGCAATACCTCTAGAAAAGCCCTCAGACTTCTGCCCTGAGACCAAGCTGAACTGGGCTATAGGCTTCAAGGGAAACCAGAGGACAGGGCTCTGCTAGGAAAAGCATCTGGACTGGCTTGAGACGAATCAAGGGAGGCACCTGCTCAATCACCCAGGCGTACTCCACCTCTCATTGCCATCCGACTACCATGCCAGCTACCGGAACCCACATTCCAGAACACACATCATCACCTGCCACTTCTCCACATCCCACTGGATGTCTCTTACCAGATGGAGGCCAGTGTGAGGACCAGATCCTGATTCCCACTTGACAAGGCCTAGGACCAACTCCCACTTCTTGTTCACTAAGTCTACAATGAATCTTCCTCCTCTCCAGCTTTTACCATTGGCCAACAAAGCAACTGTGTGCCATTAGTTTGACTAACAGTCTCAGTTTCAGATCCTGAGCAGGAAAGACTAAGGACTTGGGAGTGAGTGAAGGTGGCCTTGGCCTTGGCCTTGGCCTCCTCCTCCTCCCTTTCAGTCACATGGCTAGCTGGACAAAGGTCCAAAGCCTTCACAGCCAACCAGGAGAGGTCCTTCCTACCCCAAGTTACACTGCATAGTCCCTTGAGACAGGACCAGGGGAGGAACTCTGGCCATGCTGTGCTTGCACCTTCATCTGAGGGAAGATGTAGGCTTCCAGTACAAACTGAAGAAGCATCACCTGTTGGGTTCCTGTCATTCTCAGAATGACAATCAACTGAAACCTAGCTCAAGAGGTTTTAAGGCACAAAGGAGCACACCAGGAGCTCCACCACTGAAAGCCAAGGTAGACCAAGCCTCATCAGCTCCCTTGGTACTCAGATCCTTCTTACCGCCCAACCTGAGCAATCTCACCTGCCTCTTCCTCATTTCTGTCACTACCTCTGCCTTATCATCTCTTCTTCTCCTGCCCCTGCCCCCCTGCCCCCCTGC
>NW_008341028.1:10517280-10524200 GCF_000622305.1 Nannospalax galili
CCCCCTTCCCCTTTTGACTTAAAACTGCACAAATATGAGATGAAAAGAAAAACATTTTGCAATCAAGGTGCAGGGCACTAACCTCTCCTTTTATAATCATAACCTTTTTAGCCCACAGGTCTCAGAAACCTGAAAAAAGTCATGTGTTCAGCACACGGTCAGGAAAAGAACCATGGGCTGCAGCATGACCGTTCTCTCTTGAATTCCCCACAAAATGGACACTGGGATCAGGGCTCAGTCAACACAAAACAATTCTGTCCCTCATACCAAATTGTGACACACCCAAGATGAGAGGCAGCCCACTCAAGTCTTGGGGTGCACCCAGGTCATCCCCAGGCCTTTCCAGTGCCTGAACCTTTCTTTCATCCTCTAGGCAAATGGCTGTTATTTCAGATGAAGATGTCTAACCACCTTTCCAGTGCTACAAGAATCTAAAAGGGCTCATCAGTGACATTTGCAACATCAGTTTTCCCCATTCTTGTCCTCAGTCAGGTTGTGATGACTGCTGCCTTGGAATCCTGGACTCTGCCTGGGCCACTCACACAGCAAGCGAGGGGAAAGTCTTCTGTGCACATGGCAGCCAGGCCCAATCAGACTCCTTCCTTCTGTGGGAGAAGCTGGCTGCAGAGAGAAGAGGGTACCGCCCACAGCCAAACTCCAGATGCTCAACAGGGCTCCCCTGCCTCCCAGGCCTATCCGCTGCCCTTCCCGCATCTGGGCGCTTAGTTCTCTCACCACCACTCACGGGGAGGTTGAGGTGAAAGGAAAGGAGGTCTCTGTCCTCAGACTCTGCAAAATGAAAGACCTGATGGAATCTAACCAGGAAGGGGCTTAGAACCCAGGTTAGCTCCAAAAGGGTGAACTGTGACTGCCCCCTCCCCCGACATCCTGGTCAGGGCAGCCTCTGCCTGAATAATATTCACTCAGCCACCGCTCAGTAGCTCGAATCCCCCAGCCTCTGGCTGCCAGTGCAACATGCACAGCAAACAAAAGGATTTGAAAAATCAGTGCCTAAGAGAACAGAGACAGACTCCCGACTCCCTCCTTGAGAAACTCAAGGCCCTGAGGACCCTTAGTGGGGAGAGGCTGACCTGCAGTTTGCAGTCTGGAATGGACGATGCCTCAAACAGAGGCACCAGATATCCTTGCTGATGTCAGGGCAGGTCATCCCCACTTCCCTAAGTTTCTCTTAGCCCCGACTGGAGGGGAGCATTTATTTTGAAAGGCGAGAGAAAGAAAAGAAGCCTAGAGAGGAGGAGAGGTACAAGAGAGAGGAAGAAAAGGATCTTGGATGTGTCTCGGAGAGCATTTGTTGAAAACAAGATATTGTCCCTTTAAGCATATAAAAACAAGGCCCTTGAGCACGCAGTTCTCACTCTGGTACACAATTATGGGTGCTTTCGGCTGTCTAGCACTACTTCAAGTATGCTCTTAAGCCAGACTGTCAATGGCATGCTGAAAGCTATTCTGCTGGCTGCTATCATTAATAGCAAAGTGGAGAGCCGGGCTGATGAGAATTAAATGTGGGGGAGGGGCGGGTCATACCCAGTCATTACAAAATTACCACTATGAGAAAAGAGATAGAGCCACTTTGGGAAATAGAGTTCCAACCAGCGCATTACGGTGGGGAAGCAGACGGGGGGGCCACAGACACCCAGAGCGTCCCCCCAACGCCCCCGTCCCATGCCAGATGGACTGGAGCCAGCCCTGGAGAGCCATATGGGGATGGAGAGAGCCACTGAGTTGTGTGGTGAATGCGAGGGTGGAGAGGCCTTGGAGATCCCTGTGCTGCAAAATGTCACCACCTCCCCTCACTTCTCACCCTCCCCCTCCATTCCAGAGACTTCCTGGATGTATCTCATGGCACTCCCAGGAACTGTTGTCACCCTGATGGAGCCTGACAACCCCCACCCTTCCTTTAAGGCTCCACTCAAGTTAACAGTCCTTCTGCAGGGACGTCCTTTCTTCCCCTCTGGGATCAGGCTCCCCTTTCCCTGGAAGAGTAAAGCAAGTGTGGCTGCAGCAACCACATTAGCACTTACCTCACCGCATCGCAATTACTTATTTAGAGGCCTGACGCCCCAGTGGAGGGAATGGTGTCTTATTCGCCTGTGTGACCAAGCCGGGCCCACACTCATCCCAGACCCCTAATAACCGTTTTGGGAATGGATCCAACTCCCTCATTTCACTGATGAGGAAACTGGATGCTGAGCCACAGAGAACAGCCTTCAGATCAGCAAGACCAGCAGGCAGCCCACAGTAACAACTCCCACTTCCATCCCAGGGCTCTGTGCAGCTCAGTCACCCACCCATCCACAGCCTGAGCAACTGCCAATGCAGAGAACCCTGCATGTTTACTGAGCACCTACTACAGCCTGCAAGCACTGGAGACCTGGCAGAGGAGTATTCTCCGTAACTGCATAGTTTCAACACTGAGATAAGGAGGTTCACCCTGTGCTGGGTCACAAGGCAAAGCCCTGCTGTGAGTAGATTTATCGACTCCTGGCCCCTGGTGTCCCAGTATTTTGTACAAACAATGAGACAGAAAAAAAAATTCCTATGTGGAAGGGAAAAGGGAATTTATTCCTTGACTGACTCTCTCCTTCAACAATACCAACTCTGACTTGGAAAACCAGACCCTGTGTCTGGGGTGGAGGGAGGAATGAGGACAGGAGGAGCAGCTCAGGGCCTACCACACTCCATCTCCAGGAGTTTACAGACTAGAATTAGAAGGTTCCTAGGTGGTTTAGCTATCTTAACCTGTAAGATAAGGACAGGGCCATCTACCCAGCTCTAGAGTGGTCTCAATGATCAAATAGTCAAGAAAGACAAAGAACCCGCCCTCCGCCCAAAAAACCCCACTCTGTACAGCCCTACTTAGAGAAAAAGCACCCACAGAAACTGCAGTGGGAGACAGCCTTGAGGCACCCCCTCAAAGTCAATCACCTCCCTCTGTGCTAGATGGGACAAGGTAAAACGTGATTCCAGGATCAGTCGTCCCCAGAGCAGAGTAAGGATGGTGCCCAGGCAGGGAGATGACACAATCCCTGTGATTTCAGGGACCAAATCCGGTGACTCTAGGTGACATCAGGTAGAATCCAAAGCAAGATGAACTCTGACAAAGCTGCGAATTTCACAGCTCAACTCAGATGTCACACAAACAGGTTCTGCCCCACTGTCCAGTCTTCCCATCAAACCCTGACGCCTAATGACTTACCTAGCAGTGGTCAGAGGCCCTTTGAGCTGCTTTGCCTAGAAGTCTTATACCCAAGTCCATACTTCTTAGATATACTTCTTATACCCAAGCCCATCCTTCCAAGAAAGAGATTTCCCAGGTCCCCCCTTCAGTGCTGTGTTTATGGCCGCCTTGTGGCTCAGATAAAAAGTTCACAGGTTTTACCACCCAACCTCATCTGTGAACCTGCCCTCTGGGATTGCCAGTTATGCGTTCTGTGTTATTACTGAACATGCCAAATCATTAGTTGTGCAAATAGCTGGCAAATGGGGACAGGACTGTGGACACAGAAGGTTCAGCTGATATGGTTATACAACCTGAAATGGGGTACTTTGGACTTTGGTGGAGTCAGGTTAGTAGCCTGAGACTGGCTGGATAATAGCATGGGGGCAAGCAGGGGTAATTAAAGATGCAGTTTGCTAGGAGTAAGCAAAAGAGGCTTGCCACAAAAAGCTCTGGAATTCGGAGGGAACCTGTGCCTTCAGGAGTCTGGGCATACCAGTTAACATCTCTGGGCCTCAGTTTCCTCCATGAAGTCAAAGGGCTCTTTCATCCCTGGAACTCCAGGACTTGTCTGGGTTACTGAAAACAGTGACTGTCTATTATTGACATGATGCTGCTCCCGAATTAAAATGCCTCGAGTCAGCTTGCCAAACATCAGTGCTCACCAACAGAGGGTGAAAGGTCAGCCTGCCGGCTTCTCTCAGCACCACTTCTCAAAGCCACCACATGACAGTTGCTGTGGAGTCACTGTTTCTAAGCTGGCTTTGTCGTTTGCAGCTGACACTGGAAAGACTTTGCAGGAACAAGACGGGAACTGATGAGCCGGTCAGCCATCATCATCTCCCTGGCCCTCGCTGAATCATCCTTGACATTCTGCCTGGAAGCAAGAGCCTGGAGGAGGTGGTGACCTCTTCAAGTCCTAGGCCAGGCCTGTGATTCTGTAATCTTTGCTTTACCATAATTAGGGAGGGAGGCAGAAGAGTAGGAGGAGGAACCTTTTATTTTTTCTCTGGGATTTGACAGCTTGGAAGAGAAAGAGCAAGAGAGACAGAGACACAGAGCCAATCACAATGAGTTTAACCTCTCAGTAAAATCAAAACAGGCTGGACGCACCTCATCAGCTGCCCTCTGTCAATACTTGGGACCATCTGGCAGAACGAGAGGTTCTTGGCTAATTGGCATTTCCCATAGAGCCAATAAAGAGGAGCTTTTAAAAAAAATATATGGCGGTGGTGGTGGTGGTTGTGCGTGTGTGTGTGTGTGTGTGTGTGTGTGTGTGTGTGTGTGTAGGCTGAGGACAGCCACACTTCCTAAGGAGACAGTTCTGTAGATCATCTATTATATAAAAGTACAGAGTCCCCACCCCCACCCTGTGCGCTTAAAGATGAAGAATCCAGCCTGTTTGTTCCAGGCAGATGTAATCACACGAACAGTCAAGTCTAGAGGGCAGGACACTGCATGAATAATTCAAGCACTCCAGTCACTTGATTGTGTGTGCAGATAAAACACCAGTCAACCGCTAAACAGGTCAGCTGATAAACTTGTTTGCTCAGGCCTAACCACCATCCGCCAAACGCACCTAAGGCCCACACTACAATTAGTGGCAGGGTTTTCTTCTACAGAACCTTGCAAGCCTAGGGAGTGGCCAGAGCCATTAGGTCAGGGTTGTATTGCATTTCTCAGCCTGGTTTCTCCACCTCTTTGTTCCTACACAGCCACAGGGTGAGTTCACCCAACCCAGACTGCACAGCATGCATTCATGCTGGGAAGGGGTTGGAGGGCAAAGGCCCCAGGGCCTGGGGCAAAGGGCCTAGCTGCAGAGCCCAGAGGCTCTGATGTAAGCCCCTGCTCTTGCCCTCCAGGCTTCCTTGAAGCCTCAGTTTCCCACCTATAAAAAGAGGGTCGAGTCCCCAGGATCCACCACTAGCATCTGAGAGGATTAAAAGTGACCAGACCTCAGGCATTCTCTCCCTCAGAACCCCGTTTGGGGGATAGCCAGAAATCCCAGATGCATACAGCTGCTCTTTATACAATCCCCACCACCAAATGCATCAAGATGTTTAACTCTTCAGGGTTTTAAGGCCATCCCCAGAGCTCAGAATAGCTTTGCCAAGGTGACTTTTTTATACCGAAGAACCATCCACTCAGACACAGGGAACACCACCCATGCAGAGCTCAACATGCAAGGGCATATTACACCTTAATTACGAAGCTCTTAGAATAACTGCTGCTATAAATTTTGAACCTGGGTGCAATTACCCTCTTTAAACACACCCAAGATACTAAGTACAGAGGAGTGGGAGGGCTGGAGAAAGGGAGGAAGTGGCGCCTCACATAATATCCCAAAGGACTTAAAGCACCTGGGACCCCAGTTTCATCTCATACATTCTTCCTGAACCAGTCAGGTCTGGGCCAGTTCTGCCTAGAGTGAGGACAGAACTGATTTCTAGTCTTTCCTTCCCAGGAGAACTTTCTTTACATATAAAGCAGTGTCTATGGTTTCTACAGGTAGAGATGTCAAAATGCAGTAAGTAGTCTTCATGTGTGCCGGCCTAGGGACCCAATTCCTCGGGAAACCACAAGCTGGCTTCCCGTACTGCTCAGTAAATGCTGGCCCCTTTCTGGCTGCCCTTCACCCAACAGCAGGACTTCCCTCCAGGAGGGGAAAGGAAAGAAAACTACAGATTCAAAAGGCTCTATAGGAAGCCACTGAAGCGGGCAGGAATCTGCACACTCCCTCTGGCCCCCCTCCCCAGGGGTCACCTGCCCTTCTCACCTGCCTGGGGTCCTGTCCCCTTTAAAGAGCAAAATTTAAACCTCGTAAATGACTGTTAATTTAGAGCAGAAAATCCATTCACGTCACGGTCACCAAAGGCTAGAATGAGTCAACAGCCTTCTGAGATTTCAAGAACACCAATTGTTAAAAAGAACAACCGGCCTGAGCCATTTATACGTGCAAATCATGGCCAAGCCAAATTATAGGCAGCCTCTCCTTGGAACACAAATACACAAATAGGCCTCTCCCACAGCCTGGCCTAGCACAGGACTAGTTACTGATATGCACCAAGATAAAGGGTGTTTGTATTTGCTCAGTTTGAGGTATACTGTTATTAGAAGAGTGACAAAGTGAGGTAGTTTACATATCCATCAAAGGATACCACATCTAGCTAAACTGGTTTGACTTCAGGATTACAAAGCTGAGCTCAACTGCCAGCCATCTCCAAAGGCCTGGTGAGGCTGCCCCTGGCAAGTTACTTCACCCCTGGGCTTCGGCTTCCTCCTGTGAAATGGGGACGCAGCTGCTTTCAAATGAAGAGTTGAGAAACTCGCCTCCAAAATGCGAGACACTAGGATTGCATTTCACTCTGGCTTTACGTTTTTTAGGCCGTTTGTGGCTTCATTCCCTTAAATTTCGACAGCTCAGCCTAGCTTTTAAGGTCCTTGAAGTGTAATCTTATCGAGGCAGTGCATCACATTTTTGCAAGAAAAAGAAAGAAAAGCGGGGGGGGGGGGGGGGGGGGCCGGGGGGGGGACACGGGACCACACACACGACACGACACGACAGGACACGGACGGACACACCAGCAGAAGGAATCTGGACCTTCAAAGAGGCAGCCAGGAGTAGACTCTGGCCATCCCTGTGACCCCAGAAAGGAACTGACAGGCCCACCAAAAAAGCCAC
>NW_008341028.1:10524327-10540902 GCF_000622305.1 Nannospalax galili
CCTCCTGCATTTCCTCCTTGAAGATGTTACATTGAAACAGATAAAAGTAGTCAGTCACCGCTAGGCCTTGGGACTTAGTGAAGCAGCTCCTGCAGGTACAACTTTCCCTTTAGTCCTTCACCTACCCAGATCCAAGACCAGGCCTAACTCACAAGCACAACACTAAAAGCTCAAAGTAGACAAGAAATCAGCAGAACCTGGCACCTGGCATTTCAAGGACTGGAACCACTCATTCTTCAAGGCAAATCAGGACAGAAGAACTATGCTCATTTTCAAACAAGAGGGGGAAAAAAAATTCATACATATATAGTATAGTTTGTTCTTTTTTTTGTAAAAAAATGAAATCTATTTCTTAAAGAGAAAAGCACTTACCTGCTTGTGCATTTCAATGTTCAAGCCATAGGACATCTCATAATACTACAAGTAAAAAGAATTGCCATTAGCAGACAACTCAGGGCCTGCTCATTTTTTTAAATCTTTGAGAAGGCTTTGACCAAATCATACACTAATTCCAAACAAGCTTAAGTCAAACCCCCAAAGTCAGCCTATGGAGAGAGGTTTAAGAGCTGATACCCGGGAGTGGGCAGTGGGTGAGTGCTGGTGTCAGCTCAAGAGAACTGTACACACAGTAGTAAGAAAGCTGGACCTTCCCTCCTACAAGCCCTGCATGTACCACATATCCTGTTTATACAAGGTGCAGGCTTTACAGGGAATGCTGTGCACACCAGGCCCCTCTTGTCCTCTGAGAGTTATTTAGCACTGGGTGGAAGGTCTCTTATGTGGAAAAAGGCACTGGGGGCCTGCCTTAAGTGGCTCTCATGTCCTCTCCCAAAAGGAAGATGTCAACAGAAACAGACACTGGGTAAAAAGGGAATGGTCTAGCTCAGGTCCCGGGTAGGCCCAGCCTCTCAACTGAGGGGATCCCTGAGGAGGCGGCATGGGTAAGGGGAGAGCAGAGGGCTTTAAAAGGCTCTTCCACTCCTTGGAAAAAATCCCAGGGAAGGCTGGGCACTTCTGTCCCACTGGCTAGATCCCAGGGCTGCAAAACAGAAAAGTTTGCGAACACTCCCAGGAGGTCCTCAACCCTGACACAGGCTGATCCAATTCTATGTTACTAGCCAGTGTAGAGGAAGCAGCCCGCAGGGAAACCTTCAAAACACAAATGAAAAGCTCTTTACAAAGGTAGTGCAAAGATCGCGGGCCTGGAATGCGGGTATGTTTCTTTCTTCCCTATCTCTCACCACCCTCCTCTTAAGTGCCGGGGTGAAGGAAGCCGAGGAAGAGAGCCCTCCCGGGGGCTGTCCAGCGGCTCCAGCCCTGGCCTCCTAAGGTCCCAGCTGCGCCCCACCGAGTCGGTGCCCTGCTCTGCCCTCCCCTCCGCCCTGCTGCGGGCAGCCTCTCACCATCACATAATGGCGCTGCATCTCCGTCTTCTCGTTCGCCAGCTTGTCGTACTCCACTTTGAGGCTGCGAGGGCAGGAGGAGACGCTCAGGCCTGGCGCCAGCATGGTCCCCCTCTGGGACCCAACCCCAGGGCGTCCGAGAACCACTTCTCTCTACTGCCCTGACACCCTGGGTTACCCCCATTATCCAGCATCCCCGGGGCAGAGGGGGGTGGCTCACCACCACCCAGAGCCCGATTCAAACAACTCCAAACTTCCCTGGATCAGGCGAGCGGACTCCTCGCGGCCGCGCGGGGGCGGCTCTTCACCCAGACCCCAGAAGCGATGGACCCGCGACCCCGACCCCCAACCCGGACGGCGCCGGGAGCCCGTACAGCGGGCCGCAAAGGGTTAAGGCGGCGCGCTTGGAAAGGGGAAACAAAAGGCGGAGGCCTGGCCACCCCTCTGTCCCTGCGGGAGGTGGCAGGAGCCTTCGGGGCGCCCCCCACGCCAGCCCGGGGGTACCCCTCAACCGCCTTACCTGTGATACTGAGCTTGCAGGAACTGGAATTCGTCTTTGATCCTGTCGCAAGACTCGGCCACCGTGAATTTAAATCCCGGCTGCCCGGGTTGATGGGGAGCCTGGAGCCCGAAAAGGCGACACAGGGGAAGAGGGGTGGGGACATCAGATGGGCTCCCCACGGCCCGGGCCCTCCGTGGGGTCCCCAGCCCCTCCCCGGCATGAACCACCAGCAAGGCCACACCACCCCACTGCCTAGAACCTTCTGGGCAAGTTTCTGCGCTCCCCGACGAGGCGGGGGAGGGGGGCGTCGCGACCCTCCCCAGAGGGAGTAGGGTTCCCATGGCCAAGAGCCGCGGGGGCGGGGAGACCCGCCGGGCGACTCCGGGCGAGTAGGGAGACTTGCGAGAGGGGGCGGGGGAGCGAGTCAGCGTCCCCCTCCAACGCAGGCCGCCCCCGGCCACCCGGGCGCAATTACCCTCCGCTCTCTACGGCGCCCCCCACCCGAGCCCTTTGTGTGAGCGCGCACACACGCACACACATGCACACACACACACACGCCATAAAGGTAGCAACAAGCAAAATGGAGGTGCCAGAAAAACTGCCTCGTTTACCCTACCATGATAGATGCTTAAATAAACCGACTTGCAATTACTCACCGGATGTCTGCCTTGCGGATACATGGCAGGGAGGGGTCGCGATTCCGACACCGTGGAAGCGCCGAGAACCCGGGCCGGGGAGGTGCGGGGAAGGGGGGAGCCGAGCCCGAGCGGGGGGCGGCCGGGGAACCGAGAGCTCGCCCCCGGCCCCCCCAGCTCGCTTTCACAGCGAAATCCCAGAGTCGGGCGTCCGCCCCAAGTGGAGACAAAGAAGGGCCGAACGGGCGACAAAGTCGTCTGCGGGCGCCGGTGCGGGCGGCGGGCTTGGGCTTTGTGCGCCTAGGGCTCCGCGGGCTGCAGCCGGCCGCGTTTCCCCCGCTGCGTGGACAGCGTCAGAAGCCGGGGCTGCGCGGACATCGTCGGTTCCCCGGCGGGTCCAGCGCGGGGTCCCGAAGTCGGGGGCCCCCTCCTGGGGCGAGCGCGGGTCCCCCGTGGGTCACTCAAGGCGTGGAGACTGGAGAGGGACGCGCGTCAGGGCGGCCCCGAGCATCCGAGGCGTGCGGGTCGGATCCCAGAGAGAAAAGAAGGGCAGGCCACCGAGGTGAAGGCTTGCGGACCGCAGGGGCTCAGAGGGGGACTGCTGGAGCCGGGCGCTGACGCCCCCCACCCTCGCCCGGGCGTGGGGAGCCTGCTATTCCGTCTGCCTCTGCTGCCGCCACGAGCCCTTCCCAGGGCCAAGGAGGAACTCCGGGCTCAGTAGGTGCAAATCAACCGGCCTGGCATCCAAACTCCAGCGGGCACAGGGAGCCTCGGCGCAGAGTCCTTGCTGCTCCCCAGATCCAGCGGCCGCGTCCCCTGCCGGGAGCGTTCAGCGCCACGGCCGCCTCGGAGCGCGCAGGCTGGAGAGCGCCGGGAGGGTGGGGGGGGGGGGGGGGGGGGGGGGGGAGACTCAGCTCGACACCCGGAGCTCTGCGGCTTCCTTCCTTCCTCTCGGCCTGGCTCTCCTCTCCGCGCCCCGACAAACCCCCAAAACACACACACACACACACACACACACACACACACACACACCCCGGAAAAAAAAGTGATCGGACCTGCGGATACCACACACAGACAGAGGAAGGGGGACGAGCACGAGGTATGAACTGCCGCGAGAGCAGTTCCAAATACGGACTGAAAAGTAACAAAATAATGTGGCAGCTTTGCCCAGCGCTGGCCAATGGAAGCGCGAGGTTCCCACGTGGGGTTGCCGGACTCGGCCTGCGACTGGGCGCCGCTAGGCGCGACGTCACAATGCCCTCTTGTGTCTAAAACTATGCATGAAAAGTAGCAATCCGGCCCTACCCGCTGGTGACTTTCGCTTGGGAGTGAAAAACAGCGCTCCTCACATCAGGAATTAACCGAAAGACATATAATAAATAGATATATATTATAGTCCTGGGCTGCTAGGGTGGGTTTTTTTTTTCTTTTTTTTTTCCCCCACGATCTACTAGCAATTATTTGGCGGGAGGGGGAAGAGAGAGAAAACAGGAATAACAACAAAAGGGGAGGGAAAAAAAAGGACAAGTTGTACAATTCTCAAAACCTGTGGCTGGTAGTAATGGATCCGTTGATTCTGCAGAGGCGGAGAACGATTGCTTCCCCCCCCCAATCTCATTAGGGCTGCAAAGGAGCCCAATTAGATACTATAAAACAAACAGAATCACTTTGTCAGTTTAATGTTTTCACTTCAGAAGATTTAGGACCGATAAAATGGTGGCTCCCAAAGTTACCTCCGACCTTTAAAATTGTACTCGGAGCCGAGTTTTCCTTTCTTTTGCCCCCTTCTGCCCCCCTCCCCTCCTGGAACAAAAAAAATTTTTCCTGGGGGCCGTTTTTTCCTTTCTTTGCCCCCCTCCCCCCCCCCCCCCCCCCCGAACCCCCCCCCCCCCCAGCTTTCCTTCCTTTGTTCCTTCGCCCTTCTTTTCAGAAAGCCAAACAAACAGCGCCTCTGATGCGCGGCGGCGGCTGTCGGCGAGGGGAAGCCTGAGAACTCCGGCTGGGCGGGCAACGCAGATGGAAGGGCCCGGCTGTCTGCCGACCGTAGGCCCGGGACGCGGCTGACCCCACTCGCGGCCCCTTCCCTTTGCGGACAGCGACGTCCTGGCCGCAGCCTGGCCCGGCGGGCTCCCAAGCTGCGCTACCGGCCCGAAGGAGTGGAGAAGGGACCCGGGTCGGGGTCGGGGTCTGGCCCTCCCAGCCTCCGGTTCCCTAAGTCTGCCGGCCGGACAGTCCCCACGGACCACCGACAGCCACCCGTGGATGAGTGACTGCGAACCTGGAGAGTCCATGATCAGTCGCCGGCCTCGACGTTCCCGAGGGGCACAGACACTCCCCACGCCGTGGCACGGACCACTGGACTCCCGGACCAATTTGTCCGCAAACCGGGGTTCGGCGGGGCCACCCTGCCCACGCGGCCCTTGGACAGGCACGGCCGGAGTGGGTGGCACAGGAGGCCCCCGGGTTCTCATGGGGCGGGAACGCACGCACGCACGCACGCACACACTCCGGTCCGCGCGAGGCCGGCCGCGAGCCCCCGGAATCTATGTTTTCCCCTCATTAGGAGCCCGAGGTTCGGGTTTGCATCTTAATGAGGATGCTGAGAGCGAGCGAGTGCGCAGAGGTCCGCGCGAGGGCATTTCCACGTGAGCGTCCGCCTCGGATGGAGCCTCCCCGCGCCCGCTCTGGCCGCTGGCCCCAACCGCGCTCTTCTCTTCATTTATTTATTCTCCTAAATAAAAACATAAATCGTGTACGACGCGCACTGGAAAGGGGAGGGGGGAGCAGGAAGAAGCCGGGCACAACAGATGCGAGCATCTGGCCGCAGCATTCATTAGACTCAAAATGGCTCCTCTTCGGAGCTTCCCTCTCCCCTCCCCCTTCTTTGCCCTCCCCCTTACGTCACGGGTGGGCGCACCCGCTTCCTACCAGTCCCGCCCCCTTCTCGCTCCGGTCCCCCACGTGGGAGACGCCGATCACGCCCCGAGCACGCATAGTGTCCAATCATCAGCCAAATAGAGACTCTTTCCACTGCTGATTGGTGGAGCTGCTTGGCGCTGTCAGTCCTGGAGCCGAGCTGTCAGTCAAAACCACGCGGGGTGGGGGAGCGCTGACAAATGCCGAGGCTTCTGAGCCTCCCGCTTGCAAATAGTGCTTGGAATGGCTGCTTAATTAGCTTTGAATGGCTTTTCCTTCCAGCTCAAACAATCTGTCACTACCATGTGGTATAAAGGAGCCATGCATAAAAAAGTAAGCAGAGGCTAAATATCAATTTGATTTTGTGTATCAAAGGAATATTTTATTTTTCTCCCTAGTAATGAAACGTATCAATTTAAATAATAAAAGGTAAAAACACACAAACTAAAAAAAAAAAAAACAAGAAAAAAAGAAAGACAAAATTTTTTAAATAAAGAAAAAAAAAGAAAAAATCAAAACCCAAACTCCACGGTGTTCCGACTCCTGCGCACGCCCGAAATAGGTAATTTCGATGGAGCACGTTCAGGAGGAAGTCTGAGACTCCTTTCCCCACCACCCCACTTTAAACTTGCTTTGAGTGTTTTGTTGTACTGGTTCTAAGTCTAGGCGCTGTGGGAGAGGGGTGGCCTGGAAAGGGGGAGGAGAGCCGGGGTTGAGAAGAAGGGCGAACTTTAAAGGGATCTCTTTGAAGCTGCTAATCAAAGTGCAGGGGTTTTAAGACCCCTTAAACTGGGGGTACTACAGCAGGTCTTGATTTGGGAGCCCGGAGGAGAGGGGGGAGAGAGCGGGTGTGCGTCTCGCCCAGATTTATTAAACACAATGCCTTCAAGATGCCCGGGACGCGGCGCCTCGCCGGGGCTCCCTTTCTCTGTCTCCCCCGGGACTGGCTCCGTCGGCGCCCGCCTGCTGGCGGCTTTGGAGGCCACGGTCTTCCAGGTCTACGCGGACTGTGTACAGAAAAGCACAGCAGCTCTGTCTCCGGTCTTTGGGTCTCCTGCCGAGACAGCGGTGCTCCCGGGGACCCCACGAGCCAGCGTGAGCGCCTATAAGGCAGACCCCACGTTGAGTTCGCCTGTTAGCCAAGCCGCCAGCGCCCGGCCTGGCACACTGGAGGATGCGTGTGATAGGTGAGATTTTTGCAGAGCGCAGCCCTCACGGCCAAGACGAGCTACAGAAGAACACCCCATCGTGAGAGTGAACAGCCCCGCTGGGGTACAAAGCAGGCCATGGCTACCCTCTCCGTCCTCACTTCACTCCCAAAGGAAGCGGACTGGCAGGTGGCCCGTTTCAAACAAAAGAAAAGGCCTAGTAATAGGCCCCGAACTGGACACGGAGGTCAGAACTGGAATCCAGGACAGCCGGATCCACAGCCAACCTCAGAAGAGCCATTGCTTGTGCAAACTGAATCCATATGAATGTTTGCTAAAAGACATACATTCACTATTCACCCACTCATTCATTCATTCCAGCCCTCTCTGTGAGTCTGGTCCCTCTAGCTCCATCACCTTCCCCAACCCTCCGGGGCTGCCTGAACCCCGACCACGAAAGCGGGGCAGGGTGATCAGTAAGCTGGTTCTTACCCCTTAAGCTCAAAGCTCATCACTGCTCATACTCACATACCCCACCCCACCCCCACCCTACAAATTGAGAAAAACAAGGAAAATATCCTTATTTTATGCTCCAGAAAGAGGAAAGAAAAAAATTTTAATACACACAACACCCTGTGTCCGAAGCGCTTGACAATTATTTTAAAGAAGGAGGGAAGTGGAGATAGAGTTCAAACGTCTCTGTCTCCAGTTCTAATTGGAAACGTTTCAACTGTTTATGTTACAAGAAGTGTCAGGGTCATTTGCTACCGGAGAGCTGACTTTTCATTGGCTGCTTAATTGAGTACCTCGGAGTCCACCCCACGTGGGAGAGGAATTCCTGGCACATTCAAAAAAAAAAAAAAAAATCACACGGCTTGATGGAAAGCCCGGCATGGATCTGCAATGTGGAGGCCTCCCCCAACCCCCAGCCCCTCATTTGGGGATTTGGGATGTAGGATTCGTGGGAACTTCTGCTGGCCAGAGACCTGCTTCTCTGGTTCCTTAAAAACAAATACGAACCACTTAGATGAGTGTTATATCTGGTTTTCTTCTTTTCTCAGGAATTAAAGGAACTGGCTCTGGCCAATCACCAAGCTGTGGCCTCTTCTTTGAGGAACTGATCACAGTGTCTTGGGTGGGGTTGTAAACCTGCCCCCAGACATCCCTTCCCCCTAGAGCTAATGGCTTTGATTTTTGAGAGGCCTCCTGTAAGAACCTGCCTTAAAAGAGTGTATTCTCCACCACCACCCATCTCCCTTTGCTGGACTCTGTGGTTCTGATCCTCTGATTTGTACTCATTACTAGAGTAGATCCCCAACCCCCTTCTGCCCCACCCTCCATCCACCAGTCACACAGATCTTCCTCCTCAAGCCAGCACTCCCAGAGCAGCAAGAGGAAGGGGAATTTGTATTTGTTTAACAAACTTAACATAGTGCTTACTCTGCACCAGATTCCATTCTAAGCACTGGGCAAATATTAACACATTGAATCCTCGGCCAAAGAATGAAGGCCGAGTCATTAGTATCGCTCCCATCATGCAGATGGGCAATTGATATTCAATGGTGCAATGACTTCCCCAAGGTCACTTCGGTGCTTGATGGACTTGAATCCAAACAATTCAACTCCAGAGTTCAGGGCTTAACTGCACTTGCCCTGCCAGTTAGGACTGCCAGATAAACTGCTGCTTGTGTCAGGAAAGACAGCTGAGGCTCTGAGGGAACACAGCCTTTCAAACCCTCTTCCAGCTCTCTGACTCAGTCAAGTTCTGTGACTTTGGGGCACTTATGGATGCTTCCTAAGCCTCCATTTCCTCATCTGTAAAGTGGAGATAACAATCCTGTCCATTTTGGAGGATTGCTTCCAGGATCGATGGAGATAATGCATGCGATGTGCTTAGTACAGCCCTGGCACATTAAGTGATCAATAATAGTTAGCCATGGTGGCCATGATGAGGATATGTAGCTGTGGGGCTTAGCTTCTGGTACATTTTCTGTGTGTCTGTAGAGGCATGAGAGGCCTTGTGGCTTAGGCAGAGGCAAGCAGTTCAGTCATCCTGACCTAGTCTACATATTACATACATGGCCAAGTCAGACAGGAACCCCAGTTCCTTGTGAGCTTCCAGGAAGGCTCCAGAGCTCACAGAGACCTTTCTCCTGACTCTCCACATTCCCATTCTATCTGGGTGGTCCTTGAGTAACCTTGGGTTTCCCCATTGCCCTTGAACTCCTGTGGTAAAGGCTGGGGAGAGACAGGAAGGAAAAGGAGGGAGCACAATTCAAAGCGAACTACTGAGGGGATAGAGGCGGGTGGAACAGAAAGAAACCTGAGCACCATCGCAGTAAGGTTTCTGAGAAGAGAAGCCACGAGTAACTACATAAAAGCCTAACTTGTCTTGTTCTGAGGGCGAACCAGCAGTGAGAGGGGGTTCTCCAAGTTAAGGTTAGAGTTCAGCCAGGGGGCTTAGACAGAAGCCCTGGTGGGCAAAGGAGACCAGAAGAGCCCTTCTCCCTCAGCTGACTAGGGTACTTTCCCTTCCTTGGATCCTTTCTTTTACCAGTCTGGCAAGGTGTTAAGGAAAGAAGCTAAGAACTGGTTTCTCTGTAGGAACCTTGTCCTCATCCCTGTACCTAGCTCAGGATCCTTCTCATCCAGTGGAGGATGTCCCTGAAGACTATAAGGCTATTAAGGTCATGAGGGAGGAATCTACTCTTGGGGTCCTGGTTTCCATAGCTATAACATGAGAACCGTGGTATCTGATTGCCAACCTGACTAGAGTATGCAAGGCTTCTTTGCAGATTCTAGGGAAGCCCTTGCCTTTGAGATAGACACAGGCTATTCAGTTCTAGGGCCCTCAGTGTTAAATAGTCTGCATAGGAAGTGATACTGGATGGAGGAGTTGAAGTGGATGGTCCAGGAAGCTGCCTGTAGTGGGTTGACTGGCAGGAGAAGGGGCAAAGTTCCAGAAAAGGGCAAAGCAGCCCAGCTAGGACAATCCTGAGAGCACTGGGGATATTGGGCCGGTTTGGTGGTACTACTACCTCTGTCCAGAAAGCTAAGGTAACCAGTCTATCACGCTTTCATGGCCACTGGAACTTTGTTGGGGGCAGGTTTGCAGAGTAGGCATGGAATGTGTTTGTTCACCTGTCTTTAGCAGAAGCACAAGACTGGAAACATTCTCCCGGACACCAACACCGCCTCCCAAGCCAGGCAGAATTGCATCCTGCCGTTCCCAAGGTGCACTTTGCTGACCTCTATTGACTCATGGTGCCGGTTTTCCATGCCTCATGCTGGAACTGGGTAAATATTTATCGAAGTGATTGGGCGTCCTAATTAAGAGATTTGTGCTTTTCTCTTTTTCCTTTTTAAAGATTCAAAGCAAAGGCTTAGGAGATTAAGAAATAGTTTGCTGGTATTAATGCATCCAATTTAGCAAGGGTGGGGAAGAATTACCAAGGCCAGAGAAGTGCTGTGGGGAAGCCTGGAGCCTGGATGAAGAGTGGGACAGGACTGGGTGACTAGGACAGGACTCAGGCCCAATGTACCTGCTCTTTGATGGTGGAACTGAGTTGGAGAAAGTAGGAGGAGAGAAAAGAAGGTATTTGCCTGGTAGCTTTGATGTTTTTCACTTCCAAGTCTGCTCTCTGCTTTCTGTTCTTTCTTTAAATGGATTTACAAATGTGTGTTTGTCATGTATACACATTAACAGTTTGATTGCTTATCAGGTATGCTTACATATACTACTGGTTTTCTGGTGATTTGGCCTCCTAGGGAACATTGAGGAATGTCTGGAGACATTTGTGTTGTCACAATTCAAGGTAGGGGTGCTACTGGTATCTGGTTTGGGTTTTTTTTTCCTTAAGCTACATTTATTTTGTGTGTGTGTGTGTGTGTGTGTGTGTGTGTATGTGTGTGTGTGTGACACGTATGCTGGTGCTTGTGGAGAACAGAAGATGGCACCAGAGGTCCTAAAGATGGAGTTACATGTGGTTGTAAGCGAGCTGATGTAGGTGCTGGAACCAAACCTGGGTCCTCTGGAAGATGAGTAATTACTCTTACACTGAACCATCTCTCCAGCTATGTTTTTTGTTTTGTTTTTTAATTTTTATTTATTTGTATGTTATGTGTATGAGTGTTTTGCCTGCCTGTAGGTAAGTGCACCATGTGTGTGCAATGCCTGCAGAGGCCAGAAGAGAGCATTGTATCCCCTGGAACTGGAGTTATAGAAGGTTAGCTGCCATGTGGATTGCCGGGAGCTGAATTCTTGTCCTCTGCAAGAAAAGCCAGTGCCACCTAACTGCTGAGCCATTTCTCCAGCCCCCATGTTTTTTTGGAGGCAAGGTATCATGTAGCTAAGGCTAGCGTTGAGCTCTTAATGGCGCTTCTACCTAGAGCATCTGCCTCCACCTCCCAGATTCATTAAGACCTAGGCCACCATGCCTAGTCAGACTCGGGTCTTGCTTAAAATGACTGGACAGTTCATGGAGGGAAAACTGTTGATTCTATGAGGTCAGCTCCTTCCCCACCACCCCCACCTTTGATAGAAGAGGCAAAGGAGCCCTAGACAGGAGGGATGTGCATGGCAAATCTGGGCTTCACACAAACCCCATACAGCTGCAGAGTCTGTACTACACCCACTGCACTAGCCTACCCAGCACCATCCTGCCTCCTTCCTACCACTGAAAGTTCCAGTGAAACAATGCTCTGCCTTCTGCTAAGTAGGGCCTGGAGCTTTCTGATATGTCAACCAACATATCACTTTGACCTTCTGGCATGATCATCCATTCCAACTCCCTAACTGAGCACCTTCCAGTACTGCAGAAGCCGACAGTGAATCACCACACATCTCCCTCTCTATCAGGGTTCTGGGTGCAAATGCGGTTCTATGATAAGAGGCTTCCCAGCAGAATGGGAAATGGCAGGAAGGTGGAGATTTCCTGACTGGTAACAAGTTTGTAGACAGTGGTTTCTCCTGTGTCCATATTCTAGTGTCCGCCCACTCCCTTCGCGTCCTTCATCCATGTCAAAACCAAGTTGTGTAAGTGTCATACGTATAGTTGTCAGTGCTATGGACTTTGTTGACAGTGGATCTTTGGTTGGTTGATTGATTGATTGATTGATTGATTGATTAAGACAGGGTCCCTGGCTGGCCTAGAACTCACTGTGTAGACCCGCCTGGCTTCAAATTCACAAAGATCCACCTCTCTTTGCCTCCCAAGTTCTGTGATTAAAGTCGTGCATCATCATGCCTAACCCTGACAACAGATCTTGAAATCAAAGGTTCCAGAAGTGACCCCTGGCTCCTCTGTCTTCCCAATGAGGAGAAACAGGCCCCCCCAACTCCTGCCCCCTGTGAGATCCCTAGAAGAAAACATATGGGGAAGCTTCTCTGCATTGAGTATCTTAGCTATAAACACCAAAAGCAAGTACAACAAAAGCCAAACTAGGCACAAGGGTCTAAAGGAATCGCCAGTCACATCAAATTAAATGATCTAAAAAGGACAGCCAACAGAATGAGAGAAAATATCTGCATACTTTATTTAATAAGGGTTCAATATCCTGGATAAATAAAGAATTCTCTTACAACTCACAATGACAAAAAAAAAAAAAAAAAAAAAAAAAACGTAGAAATGGGTCGACTTGAAAGCTATCATAAACATGTAAAAAGATGCTCAATATTGGTAATTACTAGAGTAGTGCGAGTCACAACTGTAAGAAGCTCTCTTACAGTTTGCGGCCATTTGGTTCAAAAGCATAAAAATGAATCAAGAGGGCTGGCAAGATGGCTAGTGGGTAAAGGAGCCTGATGGCAGCCCTGACACCCTGACTTTGATCCCTAGGACCCACATGATGGAAGGAGTGAACCAATTCCTGAAGGCTGTCCTCTGCTCTCTGAGTAGTGCACACCCATACAGCCACATCCAACACAACCTAATAAATAAATATAACAATTTTGAATAAACATGATGCTGGCAAAATGGCTCAGAGGGTAAAGGTGATTGATGTACAAACCTGGCAACCCGAATTGGATCCCCGAAACCCACAGAAAGATAGGAGAGAATTGATTCCACAAGGTTGTCCTTTGACAGCCAAATGTGTGCTATGGCATGTGCCCCCCCACCAACATCATGCACTCTCTCACACACATACACATATACACACAAACTAATTTAAAAAAAGAACAAAAAAGAAAAGAAAAGAAGTATTTTGAGGCCACAGAGACTAGAACCCTTATATGCTGTCAGTGAGAACGTAAAATTGTATAACAATTATGAAGACAGTAAGACAGTTCCTCAAAATATTAAAAATAGAATTACCATGTGATAACAAGTTCACACTTTTTGTCTAAATACAAAAGAATTGAAAACAGAATCTGAAAGAGATGGTTGTGCAACCGTGTGCATTGCCCCATTGTTCATTCACAAGAGGGTTCCACCTCTGGTGATGCTCAGTATTGGTAATTGGTAACCTAGATTTAGGCCATAGGCAGATGGCTAAATAAAGAATATGTGACACATATATACAATGGAATATTATTTAGCCCTTAAAAAGAAGGAAATCCTGTCATGTGTTACAGTATGGATGAACCTTGAGAAGATGACCCTGAGGGAAATAAGTCAGTCATAGACAAATACTCTATGAATCAGCTTTAAGGAGATGTCTAAAGAAGTCAGGCTCAGAGAAACAGAAAGTTGAATGCTGGCTGCCACAGGCTGGGGAGGGATAGATGGTGAGTGGTTCAAAGGGCACAGCATTTCAGTTTTTTCAAGATGAAGAGTTCTATGGATCAGCTGTGTGACAGCCTGTAAATAGCACTTAACTACATGATGGCAGAAAATTTTACGTAATTTAGTTTTTACTAAAATTAAAAAACACAGAGGTAGACTCCCTCAGCAGGGGAGTTCTGTGGTGTCCTGTGCTGGGTTCCCGGCCCTCTCTTCTAGCTTAATACACCAGGTCCTTCTATTAATGTTGCCTGTTTCAGATAACAAAGCGTGTGGTTTCTGGTCCCAGCGCCTGGCCTGACCTGGTCCACTTCATTTTTTCCAACACATTCCTTACCCTGCCACCTTCAACCTGACTTAGGTTATTGGAAGTATATTGTCTTTCTCTGACCTTCTTTTATTGTTACTACTATTATTCTTTTAATTAAAATTTAATTATTTGTGTGCATATGTATGTGTACATGTGTGCATGCATACACCATGGCACATGTGGGGATCAGAGGACAACTTGAGGGAATTGGTTCTCTCCTTCTACTCTGAGGGTCCTGAGGATCAATCTTAGGTCATCAGGCTTGGCAGCAAGTGCCTTTAACCCTGAGCCATTTGCCAGCTGTCCTTGGTGTTCTTGATTCATGATCATAGTGGCACTGGGGCTACGGAGAGGGTTCAGTCAGTAAAGTGCAGTTTGTAAAAAAGCAGAGCATAGTGGGGCATGGTGGTGCATACCTTTAATCTCAGCACATGGGAGGTAGGTGGATTTCTGGGAGTTCAAGACTAGCCTGGTATACATAGGAAGCTCCAGGCCATGGTGAGACACTGTCTCAAAATAAATAAATAAATAAATAAATATATATTAGAGGCTTGAGAGACAGCCTTATAATCTCAGTGTCGGGGAGGTGGAGACAGGAGGAGACTCACTGGTCAGCCAGCCTACCTACTGGGTGAGTTCCAGGCCAGTGATAGACCCTGACTCAGAACACACACACACACACACACACACACACACACACACACACACACATGGTTTAACAATAAAACAATAAGAACAGAGGTATTGATGACATATGGCCCTCAAATTGTGCATAGACAAATAGGCAAACATGTTAGAACCCTGACTCTTTGTATTGTTTTTTTAATTTAATTTTATTTAAATATATGTATATATATATATGTTGTGTGTGTGTGTGTGTGTGTGTATGTGTGTGTGTGTCAGGGTGGGGACATATGTGCACATGAGGGCAGATACCCTCAGAAGCTAGAAGCATTGGATCCCCTAGAGCTGAAGTTATAGGCAGTTGTGAGCCCAGTGTGTGTGCTGGGAACCTCAGATCCTCTGCAGTACTGGCTCTTAACTGCTGAGCCATCTCTCCAGACCACTCTCTTCGTTTTTTTGTTTTTTGTTTTTTTGTTTTGTTTTGTTTTTTTACTGTGGGATTTTGTGTAAGACACACCTTGGTTTCCTCACCTGTGAGGGTTGTCCTGAGAACTAAGTTGACACAGGTTGACACAAGGCTTCTTGTGACCCTTAGTGATTCTGAATGAATGAGGACTCGTCAGCGCCTTTGTCTCTATGTGCACAGACTTGGCTGGCTTCTATCTAAATTCAAGGACTCCTGCTTTTCTACCTGGAGCCAGATTCTCTGTGCCCAGAGCTGAAATATGTCTCCCAATGATGGAAGACCAGATGGAAAGGAGGTTGAGTACTAATAGCCCAAACACTGGAAGTCAGTGTCCCAGGAGCCCTGGGAGGAGAAGGCAGTGTGGATGGGCCTTTGGTGGCAGTGGAACACACCTGTGTATAGCGGGGTAAGAGGGTGGGACACCCTGCTTGATGCTTGCCAGCTCCCTCCACATGGAGGCCATAATACTCAGAAGGGCTGGGAGGCAGAGTCAGGTTGCCCACAGTCGGCTTGAGGGCTCCTGTTAGTAATGACAAGAAGGCCCTGTCCAGCTTGGCAAGTGGTGGAACTGGGACTCCGCGTTCAGGTGAGCAGAAGGCCAGACTCTGACAGGAAGAGCTTAACCTCTCTCCAGGTCAGTGGGCTTGAACTTCAAATATCTGGGTCCCCAGAGTCCTTGGTGACATCATTGGTTATAATTAACATATGGGGTCATCAACCCAAGGGGAACTGAGAATGTGGATCTGTTCCAAATGATACTTCAACATACTGATTGGGGATCGGGCTCCCTCAAAGTTACTGAGGGCATCAGAAGCATATGACTTGGGCCTGGTGACCACCTATAATGCGCTGGACCCCCAGCTCCAGAGAAAAGGGTCCATGGCTAAGTCACTTGGCATGTGACTTAAATCGATGGTGACTGGGTGTCAAGCTAGTTCTGAGCTGTATTTGCACAATCAGCTCATCAAACTGTAAGATAGCAGGGCCAAGCCTGCAGCACTGTGCTGTTGTTGGGCACCCTCAAGACCACAGACCCCAGGCCCTTGCTACAGGGGGGTCTAGGGAGTCACAGCCTTGAGTCCCTTCCTCAAAAGGCCTTCTGTACAGCCATTTCAACTGAGGTCATGCCCTCTCCTGAGGAAAGCTAGCACCCAGTGATTACTGTAGGGTACAGGCCTAGTGACCTCACCTCAGTTTAGAGTCACTCTGAAAGGCTGCTTGGCTCCAGAGCTCCCCTTGGGAGACCTCTGTGTGGCTTCACCAAGCTCCATTCCCCATCCACCTCATCCTGCTTCCAACAGGGCCTCACACTGAGAGTACTTGTCAAAGTCCCAGGGCCAGATTCAGTAAAGAAAATAGGCAGAGCCTCTAGCTCAATCTGAATTTCATTTAAATAATAACTTGTTATTTAGTTTCAATATATTCCAAATATTCCTGGGACATACTTGTATTAAACAAATAACAACAACAGCACACACACACACACACACACACACATACACACACACAATTTATTTTTTCAAACTCAGATCTGACAGGAGTGTCTTAATTTGGAGCTCTGCTCCATCTTAAGCCAATCTGGGGGCAAGCTGTCCTATAACAAACCTCATGAAATGGGTTTTACCATTACCCCCATTTTAGAAACAGAAAAATGAACCTCAGAATTGTGGTTATGGCCTTGGCTAGTAAGAAAGAGAAAAACAATAGCAGAGGTTTCAAGGATTTAGGGTAGGGTTCAGAAATTGCCCAAGCGGTTTTTTTTTTTTTCCCCCAAAGCACCACCTGTAACTCCCTGGGCCCCCAGTTCCAGAGGAAAAGGTTCCAGTCCTGGTTTTCCAGTCAGCGCCAC
>NW_008341028.1:10540924-10575133 GCF_000622305.1 Nannospalax galili
CCACCTCCCCGCGCGGGGCTGAGCAACCCCCGGGAAGAACATTTTAATCTGCCACCTTGTCTCAGCCTCTCATGGCCTTTGCTTTCTTTGTCAGAGCCTGTGTCAATAGCTGGAAATCCAGGCAGAGCCTAAGGAGACGTCGTGCCCCATCCCTAGCAGAAATCTCACAAAGGGCAGGACTCCCCCCACCCCACCTCAACAGGGAAAACAAACAAGTCTACCGGCTCCCAGGGGCTGAGGGCTTGGGGGAGGGGAGCCAGCAGCCAGCTGGCTCAGCCTGGCTCTGGCTCACACCCTCACTAGCTTCCCACTCCCAGCAGCCTTTCTCCAAGCAGCTCTAGACATGGAGGAAGCCTGGATGGACTTCCTTCTCTGCCAAGTCCAGAAGGCTCAAGCCTCAGCCTGGCTCAGCTGGGCCCTAGCAGTCTTACTTTGTCCCTCCCTCCCTCTGAGTCAGGGTGACCTGATCAAAAGGGGTCCTGCCACTTTACTGCTCCAAACCTTTCCACAGCTCCCTGAAGCCACTGGCCTTGTCCTTTGCCATCCCTGGCCTGCCTCCATGCTGTTCCTTCCACCAGGAATACCCTGCCGTCCTCCACTGTGGGAATGGAATTCCATCCATTCAAGATTCTTTTCTTTTGTGAGGCCTTTGTGGTCCTCCCTCAGTCAGAAGAAACCACTTCCTTCTGGGCTGCCAGGTGTCCTTGCTTGGGTAGGATGGCTTCACCCCACCCCACAGTGCCCTGTCTTTGTGCAGCTGGGCATTCTCTTCCAAGTGGTGACAAAGGGTGATGGTTAATATGGATTGTCAACCTGACAGGATCCAGAATCAGCTTGGAGACAAAATTCTGGGCATGTCTGTGAGGGAGTTTCTAGATTGGGTTACCTGTGATAAGAACACCTGTCCTAAATGTGGTGGCCCCATTCTATGGGCTACAGCCCTGGACTGTATAGAAAGGAGAAAGCAGGCTAGGCGCCGGCATTCATCTCGCTCTGCTTATTGATTGGGGAGGTAATGTGACCAGCTGCTTCATGCTCCTGCCACCATGACTCCCCATGGTGGATGGTACCTTCAAACTACGAGCCAGAATCAACCCTTCCTTAAGTTGCTTTTGTCAGATATTTCATCACAGCAAGTAACTAGACCTCGGAGGTTTCCCTCTCCCTGCTCCCCTGGGGCTGTCAGGTAGAGACCAGGTCCTGGAGGTTGGTAAGGTTTCCCTGATTGCCTGACAAGAGGTAGCTAATGACTACAGCACAGACTCAGTTATTCAGACCTTTGGAGTACAACCCAGCTTGTTTCCTGGAAAGACAGGACTTAGGACTGGCACGTGACCACCGTGTGACTCCGTAGGGCCCGTACACACCATTTCCACCATACTGGGTGGAGCCCATTGCTGTACTCCTGCCCCACCCCCACCTGCCACGCTGTTGTGGATAGGCCTAGGCAGGAGTTCCACTTCTGGGGTCTGCCCACTTCCTCTTTAACTGGAATGCTGGGCCAGGTGAGAGGAAGGTCAGCTTCTGGGACTTGAAGTAGGAAGCCACCACGGCTGTGTGCCATTGACGGGAAACACTAGGCATAACTGGATGGAGACCTAAGCAAGCAGCCTGAGGTGGAGAGGTGCTTTCCACCTCTGGGTGGCCTGACATCCCCAGCCTACGTGGAAGAGGAGGCTGGGAATCTCCCATGTTCCCTGGTCACCTGGCCGCCTGGAGTGCAGGGCCTAGCTTACAGCTTCCCACCCAAGATAAAATGACTCTGGGTCCACTGAGACTTCAGTGACACTAATGGGTCCCCTTTTCCCCTGCCACCCACTTTTAGTCTACTCCTAGCAGGGGTCAAGAGCATCATGCTTTACACCCTGCACTGGCTCCCTGTTTCTAAGTTCAAATCCCATGTGGCCCAGAAGGCCTCAACACCTGTCTTAGTATCCTCTGCCCCCGTCACTGGATTCACTCCTCTGGGATGGGCACAGCCCTACCTCTGTGCTTTCATGTTGACTGGTCCTTCAATCTAGAAGGTTCTTTCCCCCGCACCCACTGAGCTAACACTCTCTCTCTCCTCCATCATGTTCCCACCGCACCGAGACCTTACCTGTCAGACAGACCTGCCCTGGTTACTGAATTAACACTAAAGTCCACCCCACTGTCTCACCACTCCCTGCACCCTCCCCCTCCCCCTTGACCCTGTGTATGTGTCTTCATGTTCTAGCAAACCATGGAACTCATTCTAGTTGGTTGACTGTTTGTCTCCTCCCTTAGAGGGTCAGCCCCATGAGGCTAGGGCCTCCACCTTGTTTGATACTATAGCTGTAATACAGTGCCTGGGCACAAGGCCTTGAGCTTAGTAAATACATGTGGGCTGAGGTGGGTCTGTGAATGAGGAGGATAGCAGTCCCTGTACCGTTGGATGAGGAAGAATGAAGTCAATCCAAGGTTGAAGAGATAGCTCAGTCAGTGAAGTGCTTGCCATGCAAGCTCAAGGACCCGAGTTCAATCCCTAGCACCCATGGAAAAAGCTGGATGTAGTGGCACACACTTGTAATTCCATCACTGGGGAAATGGAGACAGGAGGACCCCTGGAGTTCATTGGCCAGCTAGCCTAGCCTAATCAACAAGTCCCAGGTCCCAGTGAGAAATCCTGTCTCAAAAAATAAGGTGGATTGGGGCTGGACAGATGGCTCAGCAGTTAAGAACACTGACTGTTCTTGTAAAAGACCCAAGTTCGAATTTCAGCACCCACATGGCAGCTAACAGCTGTCCATAACTCCAGTCCCAAGGGGAGCCGATGGCCTCTTCTGTCCTCCTCAGGCATTGCACGACACGGGTGCACTTACCTATATGCAGGCAATACACTCATACATATAAAATAAAAATAATAAATAAAATTAAAAAATTAAGGTGGATGGCCTCTGGGGAATGACACTGTAGGTTGACCTCTGGCCTCCATGTATACACACACATACATACACTTGCATACACACACATGCATCAGGGCCCCAGAACAGAGCCTGGCCCTCAGTAAGTGTTCAGAGGATGTTGGTAGGATTAATATGTTAAAATGGTAAAATGGTTGGGTTAGGAATATAAAAGGTGCAAAAGGACATCCTTCCAAGCGGGAGAGGGGGCTCCATTCAGTGACAGAGTCCTGGCCCTGCCCACCTGACTGCCTCCTCAGCCTCTGTCTACCCAAGAGTTTGGTGGATGGGGGCTCCATGGTCTGAGATTCCTAAAATAATCCTGGCTCTTAGAACTTGGAGATGTGATAGCATAATCCCTGTGCTTATTTTATAGAGGAACCCCAAGGCCCCACATGGGAAGGGTCCTGACTAAGATCACAGAGGCCTAGGCTAAGCCTAGTCTGCGCAGTACCCTTTCTCCAGCAGCTGTCTATCTGGAATCCCATCTGGCACAGGGCTTTCGAAGCAGCCAGTTGGTGAGATGTGTTCGCACAGAAAGCCTTCTTTACTTGTTTGTGTTTGTATTAAATCACCTTTGCTGCAATTACAAAGAATAAAATGACACGAAATCTGAAGCATCTTGGAAAATCTGGGATATATTTGCATTTTCCATTTCAACACATTTATTGAGGACCTATTATGTGTAAGTCTTGGAGACATGGAGGGCCAAGACACATTTTTTGCCTTCCAAGAGCTCTTCAGTGAGGTTGGGAGAGGGCCAAGAACACCATGTAAAAGAGTGCCACAAAGGGGCTTGGATATAGTTCAGTACAGAGTGCTTGCCCAGCATGTGTGAGGCTCTGGGTTCCACCTCCAGCACTACAAAAACAAAAGACAACCAAGAAGCAGCATGATATTCACCCAATCGGTTGAAAGTCTATGTCTTGGCAGAAACCTACACATGGATGTTCATTCATAGCAACTTTATTCGTCTTTGCACATTTCAGTTATTTACAGTTTCCCAGACTTGGAAACAGTCAAGATGGATGTCCTTCAAGAGGTGAATGGAAAAACTATGCTACATACACGCCACAGAATATTATTCAGGGGTGAAAAAGATATGTACTATTCAGCCCTGAAAAGATACCTGGGAAACCCAAATGCAAATGACTGAGAGAAGCAGCTGACCTAAAAAGGTTGCAGATGCAGTGACAGTCGGGAAAACACAAAACCGTGGAGATAGCGGTCTGATTGATGGCTGCTGGGGTGGATTGGGGTGAGCAACGCAGGTGAAGTGCAGAGAATTTAAGGAAATAAACTTGCCCTGTGTACAGCTGTGACTACAGTATCTACCATGCAGTACAGTATCAGTGCGTGTCACTTGCTTGTCAAATAATAGGCTGTGTCAAACCCACAGAAGTGCTCAGAGAAATGTCTAACTCCAGCTCCAAGTCACCAGGCTTACACAGCAAGAGCTTTACCTGCTGGGCCATCTCACCAGCACTAACTCAGTTTTCCTAGGAAGCTAAAATGATTCTAAAAAACACTAAAATTTACTAAGCTTTTTATTTTTATTTAAAAATGTTATTTAACTATTTGACACAGAGTATCACTATTCCTGGCTGGCCTGGAATTTGCTAAATAGACCAGGCTGGCCTTGAACCCTCAGAGATCTGCCAGCCTCTGTCTCCTAAGTACTGGTATTAAAGACTACCACTTTCACCCTAATGTTCTGTTTTTGAGGTCTCACTACATAGCCTAGAGTGACCTTGAATTTCCATCCATCTGTCTCAACCTCCTGAGTGGTGGGATCACAGGTGTGTTTCATCACACCTGGCTCTACTAAAACTTTAAAACTGGGGCAGGGGATGTGGCTCAGTTGATAGAGTGCTTGTCTAGCAGACACAAAGCCCGGTGTTGGACCCCCTAGCATTACATAAACTGAGTATGGTGGTGCACACCTGTATTCTCAGCACTGAGGAAGAGGCAGGAGGATCAGAAGGTCATCTTTAGCTTCAGAGCTACAGGCTAGCCTAGGATACATGAAACCTTGTCTCAAAACAAAACAAAGATCAGAATTAATGGAGAGAAAGGCAGAACAAATAAACTGCATGGATCTA
The DNA here is from genome assembly GCF_000622305.1 of Nannospalax galili. NCBI lineage: Eukaryota > Metazoa > Chordata > Mammalia > Rodentia > Spalacidae > Nannospalax > Nannospalax galili. Next base: position 10,545,948 of record NW_008341028.1, read on the forward strand.
CACTCCCGGGATCAGAGGTCTTGGAAGGTCCGTTTTTCCTCTTCCAGTCAATGACCATGACTTCCAGGTTTGTTCACTGGACAGACCTTTCTGGAGACCTCAGTGGATTAGAGGTCAAGGACCTTGCAAGGCTATTGCCCAGCCCCTCTGTAGTTAGGACAGCTCCGAGCTATGGAGAGGCAGTGTGTAGTGTGTGTGTGTGTGTCTCAGCTGTGTAGTGAGTTTGAGGCCAGTCTGGGCTACAGCCTGTGAGGGATTTTCTCAGTTGGATTTGAGGTGGGGAGACGCACCCTGAGTATAGATGATACCATTTCAAGCGCTGGGCTCCGGACTATATAAGAGTGGAAAAAGTGAGCTGAGCATAGCAGGCATGGATTCACTACCTGCTCTTGACTGTGGATGTGACTGGTTGTTTCTTCTACCTTGACTTCCCTGCCATGATGGACTATGAGCTAAAATAAGCCCTTTCTGCCCTAAGTTCCTTTTATCAGGGTATTTGATCACAGAAACAGGAAAGAAACTAAGACACAGCCGTGGAAGCAGAGACCCCAGGTAACCATCTACATATGTCATTTGCTCACTGAAACCCACGTGTGCTCCCACAAAGGCCTACAGGGCCCAGTTACCTCAGCAATCCTGATGTTCTAGGCTATGGCTCAGACCTAAATGTCCCTTCCGTCTGTTTAGCCAAGTGTCACTGTCCACAGCTAAGTGATGGGCTATGATTGTCCCTGTTTAGACACAACACACTATGAGGACACTTACACCACAGTCATGGGCAGACCCTGACTCCCCCTGTCGGGGGCAGTTTTCACCATACTGCCGTACATAATGTGCCTTTTGCTGGGAACGTGCTTTCCTCTTGTTTCACTCAGCTCTGAAGGGTTTCGGAGTCACCTTCTGCTTGCCAGGCTTGGTCACATCTGCTGTTACAGGCCAGTGTGGATATTGCATGCCTCATCTCTGAGCTGAGCAGTCTAAGGCCTGTAGTAGAGACGGGGTATTGGGGGAGGGGCAGCTCAGTGTGCAAGTGTCCACAAGAATGAGGACCTAACACCTACATTAGAAAAACTGGGTGAGGCTATGCATGCCTGTAATCATAGTGCCAGGATGGCTAGAAGGATCCTAGGGGCTCACTGGCCAGCCAGTCTAGCCAGGGTAGTGAGCTCCAAGTTCAGTGAGAGGCTCTGTCTCAGAAAACAAGGTGGAGAGTGATAGTGAAAGACACTAGATGACCTCTGGGACCCCATGGTCTTGGGTGTACACATATAAACATAGGCACGTACTACATACACACATTAAAGGAAGAAAGTAGGGACTCAGGAGGCCTAGAGGTACGTGGGGAGGCTAAGGCATGACAGTTGGTAGAGAGGTAGGAGCGGTGGACACCCTCTTGGGGGACCCTCCTGTAACCCCTTCTCTGTCTGCTTTGGTTAAAGGTGATGTCTTCTTCCTGCATCCTCCTCCCAGGGACAGATGATTCTCATTTTCAGCCTTGCTAGCTTCAAATCCTGGCCTGTTTCCAGGGGGATGCAGGTACTCATCCTTCCTTTTGTCAACAGGAATATCGTACCAGACCTCCAGACCTGGCTTTGTGTTTTCAGCAAAGCCCTTGGAAGTTTCAACCTACGTTCTTCTCTCTGCAAGAGTCCCCCTATCTTCTCAAGCCTTCTCCTTTTCCAGCATCTTCTTTTCCCTCCCTGTGAGCCTCTACTCTGTCCTCTGATCTATTCCCTGCATATGTTACTTCTGGGGTCTGAGACCTGCCGTTGGTCATTTACACTTAAGAACCAATGGTGAGACTGGTTTCCTCTCCTTCAGGCTTCCTCTCCTTCAGGCTTCGCTCAAACCTTAATTAGCAGGGTGTTTTTGGAATGAACTTCAACAACAACTTCTCCTCCTCCTCCTCCTCCTCCTCCTTTTTTTTTTTTTTTTTTTTTTTTTTGTCTTTTTGAGACAGGGTCTCTCTGTAGCCCCAGCTGGCCTGGAACTCACTATGTAGACCAGGCTGGCCTCGAACTCACAGAGATCTCCCTGCCTCTGCCTCCCAAGCACTAGGACTAAAGGTATACGCTACCACACCCAGCAACCTTCTTATTTATAATGATAAAACTTTATCTATCATCTTTATAGTCTTGCTCACAAGTTGTGTATATTTATTTACCTCCTCTTGGCTTGTGTCTGCTTACTGGCCTGCTGGTTGGAGCAGGCCTGGGAATGCATCTATCTCACTCCCTGTGCTTGCCCCTTCTGTGCTTAGAACATTCTTCTGGGCTGCATAGTAAATGCTCCCCCAAATGGAAAAGTGCCCTGCCCAGCTGATTCACCGAAGACCACACCTTGGCATTATCCTCTGTGAATGGGGATAGCAGTGCCCACCTGGCTTTCTGGGTTTCAAGCCTGTGGTAAGCATGGAATGTGATGTCATGAGCTGTCGGGGGTGGTGGGGTGTGTCAGTCACAGGACTATCCAAATGCTATCTGCCCCTGCACCTCCTTCCTTTGTGAAGGGGTTAAAAGAGTCCAGGTGGCAAAGCAGAAAGAACAATAGCTATCTGACAGAAGTCACAATCTTAACGAAATAATAGCTAAATACAATCTAACTGCCTTTATCAAGTACAGCGTCATGGGTCAGGTATGGCGGCACACTTTTAATCCCAGCAGAGGCAGGCTGATCTCTCTGAGTTCAAGGCCAGCCTGGCCTACATAGCGAGCTCCAGGCCATCTGGGGCTACAGGGAGACCCCCGTCTCAAACAAAATAAAGAAGTACAGAGTCAGGTGTGCTGGATCTTGACACTTCTGGGTAGAGGGAACCTCAGTTAAGGAATGTACCTCCATTGAACTGGCCTGTGGCCATGTCTGTGGGGCATTTCTTGATTATTGGGTGATGTGGGAGGGCCCAGCCCACTGTGGGCGATGCCACCCCGGGCAGGTGGTCCTGTATTGTATAAGAAAGCAGGCTGAGCATGGACCAGGGGCGCAAGCCAGGAAGCAGTGTTTTTCCCTGAGTCTGTGCTTCAGACCTGTCCCCATGTTCCTGCTCCGAGTTCCTGCTTGACTTTCCTCAAAGATGGAAAGATGAACTGTGTGTGGGAAGTACATGATGAAATAAACCTTTTTCCTCCCCAAATTGATTTTGGTCAGTGTTTTATCACAGCAACAGAAATAACTAGGACAGCTATTGTCCCAGGCTTTTTACTCCTAGAACAATCTGATTGTGATCCTGTTTTACAGTCTGATCATGACCCTATTTTACAGGGGGAGAAAATGGGTACAGAGAAGTCAGCTTGTTTGGGTAACATAAATGGAAACAGATGTTATGTTTGGTTGATGTTTTTTAAATTTGTTTTACTTTTTGAGACATGGTCTCATGGAGCTCAGGCTGACCTTGAGCTTTTTATGTAACTGACTCTGGTCTTCCTGCCTCTACCTTCTAAGTGCGTGAGCCTGTGACACCTCACCCAGTTTGTACTGTGCTGGCTGGGGATCAAACCCAGAGCTTTATTAGAGCACAACTGGGCCTCAGTCCCAGGTATTGTTTTTGTTGTTTTTTTTTTTTTTTTGGTCTTTTTGAGACAGGGTCTCCCTGTAGTTGCACCTGGCCTGGATTCGCTATGGAGACCAGGTATTAAGTTTTGATGGGACTTTTCCAAGGTCCTTTAATCTAATAACTCTGTCAATTCAACTTCAAGACCTTTGATGAACTTGCTAAAACCCAGAATTTTGTAACCAATGTTTCTTTGCCCCTGGTGGCTGGCACTGGAGGCTCAGAAGCAAATGAGGCTGATCCTCACTCTCAGGGAAAACTATGATCCAAGAGAGGTGCCAGGGAGGGCGGGCAGAGCTTCTGTCAGAGCTCCAGCTTCTCCCCTCTGTGCGTGTGCGCTTGTGCATGCTTGTGGGTGGGTGGGTGTGTCTGAAAGAAAGGGAGAAAGAGAGAGAGAGACAGAGAGACAGAGAGAGAAAGACACAGAGAGAGAGACAGAGACAGAGAGACAGAGATAAAAGACACTTCCTGCAGCTTCTTGCCATGTATACTAATCTGTGATAGACATAAAGTCCTAGAACCTCAGAAATCCAGCATCAGAGGCAGCTGCTCAATCCCAAAACAGTCACAGGTTCCTTGCATCAGTGCCAGGCTCAGGACTCAATGCTAGGGAGGAGCCAAAGCACGCATTCTCACTGGATATCTGTGGGGAGGCACGAGTGGCATCCCAGAGTTCTTAAGCTCATCTGGCCCAGGGGACCCCTGCAGGGTCAGAAAAACCAGCAGCAGAGCCAAGAACTGAGGTTCCTGGCCTCCAACACTGCCCCCTGCCCCCAACCTGCCTCAGGACATTGTGGAGGAGGTCCTGTCTCCTTGCAGAAATTCAGGCAGATGCAGGGGCAGTAGGGATTCAGGTCACACCCAGGCCATGTGCTTTCAGCCCAAGGCCCTTGGGGGCTCTCCAGGGAAAGTGAAGGAAAGAACAGCCTGCCCTCACCACCTGGACAGTCTACCTGCTTCCAGGAGTCAGGATCTCATTACCTCCCAGAAATGCTGAGGGATAATAGGTTGTACTTGAAGGCCGCTTTTCATCTTCAAAGCCCTTGGCAGACTGTTCATTAGTCTCCCAGCCTGCCTGCCCTGTGATAGAGATAAGTATTCTTAGGCTGGGAGGGAGTCCCAAGGGAAGCCAGGGACTTCCCTTAGGGGGTGCAGGGCTGAGCAAAAGTCTGAGGAGGAAGGGGTGGAGCTGTGGATTCTAGAACCTTCTGTTTATGGACACTGAGCTCCTGAGTTTCTCCTTTTCTGAAAGGAGGATGGGATAACTTCAGGTAGGAGCAGATCAGATTCCTTAGTGAGAAAGCAGCTCAGAAGGATCCAGAGCAAACAGAGAAGTCAGAATCCCAACCTCTGCTATTGTACAACCTCAGAGAATGAACCCTCTGCCAGGCACAGCCAACCTTTTGACACTGCAATATGGCATTGTATCTGCAAAGTTCAGGCTCTAGAACTATGCAATTGGGATACAAAAGAAAAAAATATGGCAAAAAAATCTCATGTTTTAAGTAAATTCATGATTTTGTGTAGGGCTACATTCATAGCCACCCCAGCAGCATGTGGCTCATGGGGCCCAGGCTGGACAGGCCTCCCAGCCTCTGCCTCCTTACCTATGACGTGGAAATGACACTGAAGAGATGAGGACTATGGAGGTGTCTGAAATAGTGTGGCACCCTCTTGGGGTGAATTGGTGGGTTGAGTTAGGGGGAGGACTGGAGGTAGAAAGAGGCAAGTGAAGGGGTTCCAAGAACGAAGAGCAGTGTCCCTCCCAATTCTTACTCACAAGCCCATCAGTTCTGCGGCTAGTGGAGAGGAGCTGGTGTGGTCAGCTTTTGTGGCCCTTGGCATCTCTGGAAATGATGAGATGAGCCATTTCCCAGCAACGTTGAGTACCATCTGTGTGTTTTGAGGTGAGGCCACTTCTGTTTCTCCAGCCTCCTTTACTGGGCCACAGAGAGTCAAAGTAGACCCCTGAGTCCCCAGGTCTGGCTTCTGGGTCTCCCAGATGTGGCTCTCACTCTCCATCACTCCACTGACTCAGAGACATGCTCCAGAAAATGAGGGGCAGTCACCTCACCTCTGTGGAGGATTAAATGTGTTCTGTGTGTACTAGGCTGCTCAGTGTTGGGGGTGAGTGGTAGCCCATCATTAAGAATTATGTAGAAACCTGAGGTAAGGAGACTGAGCTATGTTCTCAGTTCCATGGATACCTGAGATAGATACACAGGCTGGTATCAGGGCTGGAGAGGAGGTCTGAGAAATGTGTCCCATCCTTGAAAGTCATTCCTTGACATTCTGGTGCCTTCTACCTTTGACTGGCACTAATCTCTCATCTTACTTAGGCACTATAGATATTGATTAAAGATAGTTTTATTCTTCATGCACTTTCTCCAAACCTATCAAAAGCAGGAATTAAATCCGGTGTGGTGTCACACACCCATAATCCCAGTACTAGGGAGGTAGAGGCAGGATGATCAGAGGCAGGATGATCAGAAGTTCATTTTTTGGTTATCTAGTGAGTTTGAGGTCAGCAAAAAAGAAGAAGAAGAAGAAGAAAGGCAGGAAAAAGGCTCAAGGCTGGCATATAGCACATGTACAGCAGACATTTCCTGCTGGTGCAGTGGAAGGGGTGTTGTTTGAAAGTAAGCAGGCTTAGAGCAGCATTCTTTCATGAGGAAGCTGAAGGGGTCAGAAGGTGAGGAAATGTTGGAAGAGATGACAGGAAAGACACGATAACATTGGCACAGCCTGACTTTTTTTTAAGATTTATTTTATTATTTTTATTTATGTTTATATGTGTTCTCTCAGAGGCTAGAAGAGAATGTCAGATCCCCTGGAGCTGGAGTTAGAGGCAGTTGTGGGCTGACCTATGTGGGTATTGGGAACCAAACTCGGTCCTCTGGAAGAGCAGCATGTGCTCTTAACTGCTGAGCCATCTCTCCAGCCTCTGATTATTATGTTTGAACGTGAAATGTCACCCTCCATCCATGAGTTGAAAGACTCATCCCTAGCTGGTGATGTTACTTTTGGAAGGTCCTGGAAACTTTGTATGTAGGATCTGCTTAGAGGAAGTAGGCCCCTGGGGATGGGTCCTTCCTTTCTCTCTCTCTCTTTCTGCTTTCTGCTCAGTGTGAGGTGAAGAGACTTCTGTGTCACATGCTCCTACCACCATGAAGTTCTGTCTGAGCACATAGGGCCAAAGCCAAGGATGGAATCTTCTAGAACTGTGAGTGAAATAATCTGTCCCTTACATTGTTTACATCAGGTATTTGGTCACAAAACAAAGTCTGACCAACACATTGGTGGATGTTCCATGCTTCACTGGGAAAGGCTCCCCAGTGCCTGTAGCAGGCATCTAGGGCCTAAGAGCCATAAGACAGCCCCTGAGTAATTTGTATTTCTTTTCACACCTTTTGTGATGGTTAATATAGACTCTCAACTTGATGGGATTTAGAATCACCATAGAAACACACCTCTGGGTGTGTCCATGAGCTTGTTTCCAGTAAGGCTTAACTGAGGGGAGAAGCAGGGAAGACCCACTCTGAATGTGGGCAGCATCACACCATGGACTTGGGTCCCAGACTGAATAAAAAAGAGAAAGCAAGCTGAGCCCAGAGTGCATGGCTCTGTTTCCTGACTGCAGATGCAGTGTGACCAATATGACTGCCTCATACTCCTGATGCTGTGCCTTCCCTGCCATGATGGACTAAACCTTTTACCATAGAGCCAAAATAAACCCTTCCTCTCTTATGTTGCTTTCACCAGATACTTGATTATATTGACAAGAAAATTAGCCCATACATTTTCCAGAGACCTGGTGGCTGCCCTATGCTGTGACTGCTTCATGTGTCAAACTAAAATGATGTCACATTCATGCAGATTTTGTTGAGTATTACTCTACTCTGTTGGGCTGGCCACTAGGACTTGGCTGTGGCCTTGGTTTACCCCCAGTGTTCACGGTACCCTAGGGAAGCAGATAAGCAGAATGCAGAAACAGACAGCGTGATCCCACTCATCTCTTTCTAGGACTCAGCAATGTCCATGGAGGAAGTCAGAGACCTGGGAGCTGTGGAGGTGAGGCTGAGTGAGAATTTCCACATGGAGGAACAGCATCTTCAGAAGCCCAGAGCAGGACTTTGAAGAACTACAAGTCCTTTATGAGGCCTAGCAGGAGGTGAAGGGCCTTGCATGTGGGACCAAATCCTAAAGGTACATGGGAGCCACTGAGGAGTTTGGAGCACCAGAGTCACAGATACATAAAATTTTCTTTTTCATATTTGGTTAGAATACTCTTAATGGAACTCACACTGGGCAAACTGTGGGAAAAATGCTTTGATACCTGTTTAATAGACATGATATGTTTAGTAGAGAAAGCCTGCCTAAGATGGGATCCTTAGAAAGTGGAATAAAAGGCACCTGACAGTGACAACTTTGGTGATCTAAGGTTCCTGTCCCAGCTTCACACCCTGCTACTTCAGACAGAGCCTCATTCCAGCTGGGACCTGGTTGTGCTTGTGACCCAGCTCTGTGGCCACCCTGCTTGCACCTTTCTGCTTTGATGGTCACCATTTCATCTCTTCAATCTCTACATACCCTGCAAAACCCCAGTGCTGCTGCTTCCTCTGGAGAGCCTGCTCCAGAATCTTCCAATCCCTGGGAATTTTTTTCCTTTTTCCATGTGGAAGGAATTGCGTAGGATTTCTAGGGCAACCTAACTCTCCCACTGGGTTCTGTGTTGCAGCAGCCTGCTCTGTTCCTTTTAGATTACTATCACTCTTTGCCTGGCAAGCAATGGATCTGTATTGAAATGGTAGATTCCTGTGTGTGTGTGTGTGTGTATGTGTGTGTGTGTGTGTGTGTCTGTGTACATGAACCCCACTCCTGGTACCACAATTTATATTATTCAGGGTTCTGTAAATCAATAGAATTGACAGAATTATATATATATATATGTGTGTGTGTGTGTGTGTGTGTGTGTGTGTGTGTGTGTGATTTATTAGATTGGCTTTCACACTATGGTTTGCTATGGTCTGGATAATCCAACAATGGCTGTCCCACACTGGAGAGGCCTAGTATCCTGTAGTAGCTCAGTCCACAAGGATGGATGTCTCAACATTCCAACCCAGTGCTGAAGGCCTGAAGGATTCCTGGGAACTGCTGTTTAGTCTACATTGGAAGCCCATGGAAGCTGCTTTTAATATCTGTGAAGGAATGCCACAGCAACAGAGTAGATGAGCTTGCCAGTGAGAGTGAAGGCAAGTAAGTGAAAAACAAAAGATTTCTTCTTTCATGTCCTTTTATCTGGACTGCCACCAGAAGGTACTTCCTATATTTGGGGTGGGTCTTCCCACTTCAAATAATCCAACCAAGAAAATCCCTCATAGGAGAGTCCAACAACATGTTTTAGTTGGTTCCAAATCAAGATGACAACCAAGATTAGATTGCAAGTCTACCTCTTGTCAGCTTGACACCCAATCCATCTCCTTTATTCTATGCTTAGTTTCCAAATAAGAACAATAACAAGGTCGTAATTCTATATAACATGGTACAACTGCAAATGCATTATATATGTTAGAAGAGGTGGCAGAGTCCCTTGAGGAACGCTTAGTCTTTTAGTGTCTCATAGTTTAAATATGACAATACAGATTTACAACACTTAACCACTGATATTTTATCTCAATTGATGTTACATGATAAAGAAATGGAGGAAAGAAAATGCAAATATTGGTTTAATACATGTACAAATATGTTCTTAACAAAATAGGACAGAAACACTCATGCCAATAACAATTCTCATTTCGGCAACTGGTCACTTGGCCTCAGCTAATATTTGTAACTACCTTCCTCTACTACCCATTCTGTATTTCCTCCACCTTCAGCAAGCATCTCAGGAGGTCTTGGCTCTTCCCCTGGAAGGGTGACCTACACTTTCATCCCAGAAGGACTTAGGCTACTTTTCATCTACCTGGATTGGCTTGTTACATTTTCCCAGGGACCTTAATCATAGGACATGGTAACACCAGGAGATGTCTTCAAGGATCTCCTGCATTTCACACATAAACTTCCTTTTCCTCTATTGTGAAAAAACAGTCCAACTTCCTCCCTGGTAGTCTGGATCAATCACCCCTCCAAACACTGTATTCCTTTCTCAACCTGTTAACTTAAGGGCATCAGAAGCCCAAAGTGGCCAGGGGGAAGTCTTAGCTTTTGATTCAAAGAAATGTTTGTTGTGTCTCCTGGCAGAGGCACTCCCAAATCTGAAACCCAAACCTCTAGGCCAACAGAGCATAAGGCCATGGGAACAGGAAGCAAAAATTTCGCTAGTGGGTTACCAGGGTGATCGTGAGTAGAACTATTCAGAGGCTTTGGTGCACGTGTGTGGAGGCCAGAGGTCAACATCAGGTGTCTTCCTCAGTAGCTCTTCACTTTATTTTTTGAGACAGTCTCTCACTGAACCAACCTGGAACTTGCAGATTCTGCTGGATTGGTTGGGCACCAAGCCTCAGGGATCCATCTATCTCTGCCCCACCAACATCTGGATTACAGCACCACACCTCTGTGCCTGGCTTTTTCACATGGGTTCTGGGGAATTGAACTCAGGTCCTCACATTTGTCTGGCAAGCCCTTTACTGACTGGACCGTCTCTCCAGCCTGGAACCCCATCTTATTGTGTGCATCCTAAACTTGCCTGGAAGTACCATGAGCCTCCTTAATGGAAGAGGTGTGGGATGCTCCCTACAACTCTGTTGTTTTGGTGTTCACTGGCCCTGGTTCCACCCCCTCCACCTCAATATTCTTGACAAGCACAGGTACAATATCCATCCTTTTCCTGGGGTTCCATAGTCCTTCCTCCTGTCCCTGTTATGCTGGGTCAAAGTCTTTTTAAAGTCTCACTCTCATGCTGGGGAATGTGGCTCAATTAGTAGAGTGCTTGCCTAGCATATACAAAGCCTTGGATTTGATCCCTGGCATCTCATAAACCGAGCATGGTGCTACATGCCTGTAATCTTAGCACTTGGGAGGTGGAGGCAGGAGGATCAGAAGTTCAAGGTCATTTTGGCTACAAAGCAAGCTGGAGGCCAGCCTGGGATGTGTGAGGTACTGCTTCAAGAAAAAAAAAAATACAGAAGAAAAAGAGTAAAGAAATAAAAAAGTCTGCATTCTCTCCATCTCTCTCTTGCAACCCAGGGTCTCTGTCAGAGTAGGAGATCAATAAGTGTTTGTTGAATGAAAAAAGTGCTCTGGCAGGTGTGCAGGACCACTCCTTGGGCATATTAAATGGGAGCACAATCATCAATTGAATGTGTTTCCTTCAAAAGAGCCATATATCCTGGACGCTCTGCTCCAGACACCCAGATGGCAGGGCCGGGAGAGTTCCAAGTTATTCCTATTGAAACCGTTTCCTCTAGAAGGTCCAGAGTTCAAAAGCAAGGCATTTGCCACAAACAATTGGGCCAGTGTGAGAGGATGAGGCTGGCAGGGCTCCAAGGCCTCTTGGGACTTTGAGCAGTTACTAATGCAAATAGAAGGGAAAAGACTTATCCTGGGGGCAAATGTGGTCACCCAGAAATGGAGCCTTTGGCAACAAGAGGAAGAAAAAGGAGGTCAGGCACTGTGCTGCAGGGAGATTGTCCTGGGGCTGCAGAGAGGCCTCAAGACTTGGAGTCAGGAGGTGCAGGCCTCTGTGGGGACCTGGGTGTCAAATAGTCTTCCTTCCTTCCTCCCTCCCTCCCTTCCTTCTTTCTTTTTTCTTTTTCCTTCCTTCCTTCTTTGATTCCTTCCTTTCAGTTTTAAGGTGTGTGTGTGTGTGTGTGTGTGTGTGTGTGTGTGCATGTCTGTGGGAGTGTGTCCTCATGTTCACACACACATGCAAAAGAAGGATGACATGTGTCTTTCTCTGTCACTCTCTGCGTTGTCCCCTTGAGATAGAACGCGAAGGCTGCTGTTTTGGCTGGGTTGACTGATCATTGAACAGGCTGGGTCCATCTGTCTCTGCCGACCCCAGCACTGGAATTAGAAGATGGTTGCCCAGCTGTTATATAGGTATTTGGGATTCGAGCTCAGGACCTCATGCTTGTGCAGCACATGGTCTTACCCACTGAGCCATTTCCCAACCCTCAGATCAAGGTTTCTGCTCATCTAACTCCAGTTTCACTTCCCAGGGACATTTTCCAAGGGGAGAATTATATGCGGGGTGCCTATCAAGAAATTTTCCTGATTAGTGAACTGGCTTCAGAACGAAATGCATTTTTCTCATCTGCTGAGGAGACCCCTCTCTTGAATGTAGATAGCACCCTTGAAAGACCATCTGCTGTGACGTTTATCCCTCACTGCTGACCGTGTGCATGGTCTTCCAGCTGTTCCACCTTGGCCGACCTTCCCTTCTCCTACCACTTCATCCGCTGATATCACCTCAGCTTACACACTTGGTTCAATCTTACTCTTTCTTTGAAGGCTTTCTCTCCTTACCACAATTTATAGGGTTCCAGAGAGAGAGAGGGCAAAAATGAGAGGAAAAAAGAGCAAGTGTTAAGGAGGGCATAGGGAGCACTGGTTCTGTGTGCCACAAAGGGTTAGCCCTGTGAGCTACAGCAGTGATCTGAGTGACAAGATATGCCCATGAGTACAGTAATGGCATGAATATTATAGGGGTAACCAACCCCTTTCATTGTCTGTCACTAAGTGTGCACTGAACACACATTAGCAGGGAACACTGGCTCAGCCAAGGCACTGTGTGGAGCTTACTACTAAAATGTGCATGCCTAGCCCCTATGAAGGACTGCATTCCTATAATATTAATCTTGTGTGTGTGTGTGTGTGTGTGTGTGTGTGTGTGTGTGTGTGTGTGGCGGGGCAGTGGGGGGATGTTTCGTGCCACAACATGTATGTGGAAGTCAGAGGACAACTTGGAGGAGTCCGTTCTTTGCTTTCACCTTTATGTGGGGCCTGAGGCTCCAACCTAGGCCACCAGGCTGGCTTGACAAGTTCCTTCACCCACGGAGCCGTCTTTCCAGCCTTCATTCTTCCATGGTTTTAAAGTCTGCATTGTGGTAGTCATTGGTGTTGTGGCCCTACACTTCTGGTCCTCTTTCTGGGTGCAAAGCAAAATTTCACTTCTTGACCCCATGTGGTTGGGTGGCGTTCTGGCTAATGACTTTGTGAGAGGAAGTAGCCATTATTCTAGGATGAGGAATACTTCTTGTTTCCTCCAGCGTGGTGACAGGCCTGCAGCGTTTGACTAGATGACTGCTTCCTTGGCCTGCTTTTTGCTGTGTGAGTACAGTGAGCAGAGATGTGTCCTGATGGATGTGAGGGATGAGCAAGAAAGACATTTTGTTTGTTTTAAGTCACTGAGATTTGGACTTGCTTGTTCCTGTGCCACTTAGCCCATGCTGACCAATACAGGTTCACAGACAAAGAAATCAAGGTTGCATGGTTATGATGGGACATACTGTGGGAAGGGAGTCTCAGTGAGGGATTGATTAGATTAGATTGGCCTGTGGGCATGTCTGTGAGGAATTTTAATTGGCTAGTTGAAGTGGAAAGACCTATCCTGAATGTGTACAGCAATTTTTCATGGACTGGACCCTAAACTGAATGAAAAGGAGAGAGGGAGTTGAGTATGCGCAGTCCTCGCTCTGAGTGACTATGGATCTGATGTGACCAGCTGTCTCAAGCACCTGCTGCTGTGACTTTTCTGCCATGGTAGATTGCACCTTGAACTGGGAGCTAAATAAACCCTTCCTCCCTTAAGCTTTGTCAGGGTGTTTTATCACAGCAGCAGAAGAGAAACTGAGACCTATAGGAAGAGCCAGATAACCCTTGGGAAGAGGTCACTGAGCCTTTATTGTACCTGACTCATACCCTGACTGACCCAATGACTGTGAAAGACCTTGAGGGCCTGGTGAGCATCTGAACTTGGTGTTAGTAACACTGAGGTACAAGAGATGAGCAGGGTTGGTGGTAAGAAGGGGCTCCCAGGAGGGCCTTCTCCCCACTGAGTGAGCCTGTGGGCGTCCTTGTCTTTTTAAATGACCATAAAACAGCACATAGATGAGTGCCAGCTAACAAGGTTAAAGGAGCCTTAAAAAACAAATGATGCCATTTTCCCCCAACTCGCTGCTGAGTAAAAATTTGTCACTTCAGTAAGCATTTTATTGGTAATTACAGAGTTACTTTATTTGCATATTACAGAGCTGCTAGCGGCCCATGCGAAGATGTTTAATGTCCTTGAGCATCTTGGAAGGAATTACTCAACCCAGAGAGAGAGAATTCAGTAATTATTTCCTTAAAACTGGAATTTGCTAGTAACTTTGAAGTAGATCACTTTTTGTACTCCCCAATACAGCAATTAAATAATAAGCAATTAAGAGCCATAGTGACTTTGGCCTGGCCCCAGATCTACCTCTGCTGTGCTTTGAAGGAGTAGTTAAGCCCTGACTCTGGAACTGCTGGGAAACAGGAACCAGTTTCCAAAGAAGGCTGGTACCAAGTGTCATTTTTTCACCTTTAGAGTAGGATCCAGGATACCAGGGAAGCTGGGGCTCCACCTGCACCTAGGTAGGAACCAGTCTGTCAACCCAAAGGCTAAACTTTGGGGGTCCAGGAATCTGAATGCCTGTGTGTGCTCACAGGTTGCTGCAGAGCTTGTGATGCAGGTGGCTTGGGCAAGTGGTCTCTGTGTTCTGGTCTGTACAGCGAGGCTCCTGAAGGAATCTGCTTCACCTGAGGACTGTAGCAATTCCCTAGTATTATATACCTGAAGTAGAGTGTAGAAGGAAGTGTTCAGTCAACATGTGGTTCATTGTCTCTGGCTCAGGACCCACCACCACACCAAGAAGAAGAGCTGGGTCTCCACCAGGGAAGCTTATGGGAGGAAAGGACAACCCCTCTACAAGGTACAATGTTGAAAGGCGAGGGGACACTTTCCCCATGGAGCCCATTGCCTTCTGGGATCTAATCCCAGCCTCTATGAGCAGGTGCTCAGGAGCCTGTGACTCCTGGACTATCTCATTTTCTGAGAACATTCCCTGACCTTCTTCCTATTACTATTATTATAACATTTATTTGTTGGTTTATTTGTATGTTTAGGTACACAGGTGCCAAAGATTGCATGTGGAGGTCTGCGATAGTGAATCTTGGTTGTCAACCTGACTATATCTAGAATCAACTACAGCACAAGCCACTAGGCACTCCTATGAGGAACTTTAACTAATTAATTTTATGTGAATGAATGCTTTGCCTGCATGTATGTAAGTATACCACATGGATGCAGTACCTGCAGAGGCCAGAAGAGGGTGTTGGATCTCCTGGAACTGGAGTTATGAATGGATGTTAGCTGCCATGTGGGTGCCAGGATCCAAACCCAAGTCCTCTGCAGGGGCAGTCAGTAGTGTTCTTAACCACTGAGCCTATGAGGGACTTAACTGATCAGATTATTTGAACCAGGAATACCCACCCTACATGTGGGCAGCACCTTCTGGTGGTAGCCCAGATAAAAGGGTATGGAAGAAGGAAACTTCACTTTTTGCCTGTTGCCTTGTCTCTTGCTGGCAAGTTCATCTATTCTGCTGCTGTGGCATTCCTTCACGGATATTAGAAGCAGCTACTTTTGGCTTCCAATGTAAACTGAAGACTAGCAGTTCCCAGGACTTCAGTGTCAGATTGGGACTGCTGAGACATCCAGCCTTGTTGCCTAAGAAACTACAGGATTCTCAGCCTCTCCAGAGTGAGACAGTCAATGCTGAATTACCTGGACCATATCCTGTAAGCCAACCTAATATATCCTCTCAATACACATATTCATCTACCACTTCAGTTCCTTTAAAGAACCCTGGCTGTGGCTGTGGTGACACAAGCCTTTATTTAACCTTAGCACTCGGAAGGCAGAGGCAGGTGGATTTCTGGGAGATCAAGGCCAGCCTGGTCTACATAGCAAGCTCCAGGCCATCTGGGGCTACAGGAAGACACTGTCTCAAAACGAAAAACCAAAGAACCCTGGCTAATACATGGTCAAAGGACAACGTATAGGACTTGGTTCTCTCCTTTTACCATGTGGGCTCAGAGGATCGAACTCAGGTTACTAGTCTTGGCAACAAGATCTTTTACCTGCTGTGCCATCTTGCCAGCCCCCTATGGGCTTCTTACATGTAAGACAAGGACATTGATAACCCAGTTGAGTGCCCAGGTTGCCAAACGTCTTGTATTTAAGACTGTGCCTCAGTCACTTAGCTTCCCACCAGGCAAAGTTTCTTTTTTAAAAAATACTTGTTATTTTTATTTTGTGTGTATGAGTGTATTACCTGCATGTATGTGAGTGTACCTGTGTTGTGCAATGCTCGAGGAGGTCAGAAGCAAGCATCAGATCTCATGGAACTGGAATAAGGACGGTTGTTAGCCTCCGTGAAGGTGCTGGGAATCAAATCCGGGTCCACTACAAGAGCAACCAGTGGGAGCCATCTCTCCAGCCCCCAGGCAAATTTTCTTAACGCCACCATTCAGCAGATGTTTCCTTTCCCTTAGAAAGGAAAACTACAATTTCAGGCTCTTTCTATCTTCATTTCTAATGGATGCTTCCTCACAATGGTTTGGAATTCTGGACTTTTGGGCTCCCTGTTAAGTATTTAACAATTTAAAAAGAAACACTGGAAGAGGTGCTGCCTCCCAGCCTCTGTGTCTTTGCAGTTCTGATGGTGGTGGTGGGCTGAGATCACCCTCTGTGTTATCTGTCTGAAAGATCTGTTCAGACGTGGTATTCTGCTGAATAATGTAAAATGTTGTTCCATGAAGGAAAGAGACCTAAGACATGCATCTCTGAAGACAAACACCTTTGAAAAGATTTGCCTTCCTGCCTCCATGTCAGGCCTGACTCTGTCTCCAGGTAGGTTTGAGAAGGAATAATCAGAGAGATAGGAAAGACCAGCCCAGGTACAGAACTCAGCTCTGCATGGGGCCTATAGATACCATTTCCAGTGTTGCGTTGCCTGGCATTAAATCTAGGAAGTTTCCCTGTTTACCCTGTGTATACTCTGTGTGTGTGTGTGTGTGTGTGTGTGTGGTGTATGTGTGTGTTTGGTGTGCATATGTGGTGGTACACTAGGTGTCTTCCTCTGTTGCTCTCTGCCTTCCTCCTCATTGAGCTGGAAGCTTGTCATTTCTCCTAGGCTGGCTGCCCAGCCAGCTCTCGGGATCTACCTGTCTCTTACCTCTCAATGCTGGGGTTAAAAGAACACATACCCAGGCTGGAGAGATAGCTCATTGGTGAAGAGCTCAGGCTGTTCTTGCAGAAGACCTGGGTTCAAATCCCAGCACTGACAAGGTGGCTAACGATCGTCCATAACTCCAGTTCTGTCCTTTGAGGGCATTGCAGGACATGGGTGCACTTACATATGTGCAGGCAGAAAACTCATACTCATAAAAAAATAAATTAAAAACAAAGAACACACACCCATGTCTGGCTTTTTATGTGGGCACTGGTGATTTGAAATCAGGTCTATGCTTGCAGAGCAAGAGCCACCTCCGTAGCCACTCCTCTTTACCTTCAGGTGCTGGTCCACATTCATAATTCCTTTTAGCTCCAGATTCTGAGCACGTCTCAGCGTGAGTCCTTTATGTTTCTTTGTGACTTGCCTGGGACTATGCTTCATGAACATCTTATATCTCAGTGCCAGGAGGAAGGAAGAAGGGTGGTTACATGTTAACATCAGAGAAGGGGACAGGTGCTGGGCTGGTGTGTGGCTCAGTGACAGAATGTGTTCTTAGTGTGCATAAGGCCCTGGGTTCTATCCTCAGCACCAAAACGACAAAGTGCTATTGCTTTCAGTACTTCCTGAGGCCTCTGACCCCTGTTAGCTACTAGGGCTAGAGTAGTCGGGGGTATGTGGGCACTGTTCCAGGTGTCAGCAGTGTCCCCTTGACCAGTGTACAGCCCTTGGACATTCTAGCCCTTACTTTTGTCAACTCCAGAGGCCTCTGCTGGTAGCAGTGAGCAGCTCTGAAACCCAGCATGCCTTTGGCACCAAGTAATGTCTGCTTTGCCTCTCTTCGGCCAAGTCCAGACCTTTATTGCTACACAGAAGATGCATTCTGTGCTTATGTGGGGGTTCTGGAAGCTTTGGAGTCAGAAGGTTCCTAGAGTCAGAATCCCACAGGACCTAATGAGACCTGGACCTTGGGGTTCCTTCTGTCACCTAGCCTTGGGGGTGTCGCTTTATCACTGGGGCTGGGACCCATCCCAGCTCATTACAGCTTCCACTAAAAGTGAGGCCCATCTGCATTTTGCCTGTGGTAACGTTTTGAAGGACCTGAGGCTGACCGATGAACCTCTCCTCTGATGCCCAGCCAGAGTCAGCAAGGGAGACAGTTGATGATCAAGGCTGCAGCTGTAGTGGGGGAGGGCAGGGGCAGGAGAGACTTAGATTGGACTGGGCAGAGGTCACAGAGACTTTGCAAGGAGTAGACAAGTCTCAAAGGGTTCAGCAGGGCTCAAGGGAAATACACAGGAACCTGGAGAATAGTACAAATCAGCTTGAAAAGACTTTGGGGAGATAACATAGCACAGAGTTCCACTGTTCTCTAGATGAAATGACCGAAGACCACTGAGCAAATGATCCTTCTTCCTACCTCCCTGTCTGTGCCAAGCTACCCCTTACAAAGACTACCTTTCCTTCAGGGCTATCAACATATGCCAGGTATTGCTGGTCCATGCATTTGATGACTCTGGGCTGTGCTTTCTCACACATCTGGTTTAATCTGTCATCAACCTCTTCTGCCATTGGTCACTGACAGTCCTGAATATGTATTAGGCTCCTTTTTAAGGGGAAGGGTCTTGCTATGTAGCCCAGGATGACCCCCCCCCCCCCCCAACTCATGATCTTACTACTTCAGCCTCCTGAGTACTGGGGATTACAGGTGTGCACCACCATACCAGGCTTGATTCAAGAATCTCTTCAATGAGGGGTGTGTGTGTATGTGTGTGTGTGTGCGTGTGTGTGTGTATATTTGAAAATCAAGACCAAATCTCGTCTCTGTGGTCCCTCCAGGCCAGCCTATGTTTCCAGTTCTGGTATGCTGGAGGTGGTGGTTAGGCATTCTGGATAGAAAAGAGCACTGGCTGAGAGCATGGGGGGGGTGCATCTGCACCCTGGAAACCAGGAGCCCAGTGCCTGCCCTGGAAGGAATCTGCAGGGATTAAGACACTGACTTTAGATAGCAAGTCCTTGTCCCCAGCCTGGGCTCCTTTTACAGTCACTTAAGGGAAGCTTCTATAACCTGATTTGCTTCCTCATGGCCTGTTCTGGCCTTGCAGACTCTGCCTAACTGGCAGCCAAGCCTGAACCCAGCAGTGTGCTGGCCTTGGGAGGAAAACTAATTTGTATCTCGATGGGTAGCATCAATGATCTTCAGGGCACCCACCTTCTCACTGTGGCTCATGCCACACTATCTATGTGAAGACCCTGAATAAAAAGTGGTGGGGCCAACACCACCATGGTCACTCAGCTGCAGCCCCTCCAGTTTCCCAGCATCACTGGACCCCCTCCCTGGGCTCAGGAGGATGTGCAGGATTCCAGATCCTCCTTCACACCCCTGCCTTTGATCCTCACTGGATTCTTTCCAGTACCTGCCTCTCAGAGAGGAGCACGCTCAGTCCTGACTATGTCTTAGATGCCTTTAGGAAACATCACCACTTATACCCAGGCCTTACCCCAGCCAAATTAAGTCAGGATCCCTGGGCACAGCACCTGGAACCAGTTGTTTGCTAGATATACCAAGGGGTCATCAAGTTTGAGGAGCAGTCTTAAAAAAAATACCAGTGCCTATTCTTACCCTCTCTTGGTCTTTTTTAGGCTTTACCACACTTGTATCCATATATACATATGTAAATATGGGTGCATGTATATAGGTAGGTGTGTGTGTGTACATTATGAGCTAAGATCTACATATGAGAAACAATGTATGGTTTCTGTCTTACTGAGTGTGGATCACTTTGACTAATACTACACTTTCTAGTGATGAGGAAGGCTGGGGTGGGCAGGACAAAAGGACATGTGGAACATGAAAGGATGAAAAGAGTCTCGGGGCTGGAAGGATGTAACGGGGGAGAATCAAAGGTGGCAGGGGGTTGGGAAGATGAGGAAGAAGGAGAATCACTAAAACTTTGGAAATGCCAGAATGATGTCTAACACTTTAGATGTTAATTTAAAAAAGAAAAAGATTTAAAAGTCAGGTTGGGAGTGGCAGTGCACGCCTTTGATGCCAGCACTCGGGAGGCAGAGGCAGGCAGATCTCTGTGAGTTGGAGGCCAGATTGATCTACATAGTTCCAGGAACCGAGACTCTGTTTCAATGAATGAATGACTGACTGACTGACACACACACACCATACACACACACACACACACACACACACACACACACACACCAGGGCCAGTGGCATCCCACCCAGTTGCATCAGGCCTCTCTGGAACAGGCCTTGGTTCCTCTCTGATTTCAGAGCTCTCTGCGGGAGCCACATGCAGTGAGAACCTCCTCTCTAGAAGCCCGAGTCCTGCCCCACCCCTTTCCTATAGGTCTCTCATGCAGTCTTCTCACAGATCTGTTTCCATCTCTCCTCTCCCATATTCCTCCTGCCTTCTCATGACTATTTGGTGGAGGCCCAGCCTTGCCTCCCAGTTCACCATAGCCTCCACCTACCCCAGAGCCTCCTGCCCATCTTGCCTTTTCTGTCTATGCCTGTCCCTGGTGTGCTCCTTTTCACCTCTTCCTCACCCTCTACCTGTCCTGGTTCACACCTGGGGAAGCCTTGAGTTCATGGCTATTTCTTTTTTCTGCTCAAACTACCGCAGCGGCTCCAGCTCGGCTTTTCCAAAGCTGCCTCTGGACTCTGTCTCCCTGCAGTAATCTTCCCCTGATCACTTCTCCTCAGCCACCAGCCTTGGCTACATCAAAGTTACCCACAAGCTTCTACAGCGTCCCTGTTACCCAGAAGTCTCTCTTGCTTTGTGCCTATTACTTCGCAGCCTTGTGGATCTGCTCAGAGCCCAGTAACCAGTCAGCATCATCCTTCCTTAGCAAATGTTCTTCCCTAGCCTCCCTCCCTCCTCCACCCATAGGCCTCCTCCCTTCCCTGAAAAGACCCAAACGTCACCTCTTCCACAGAGGTTCCTTGACACCCTGTACAGTTAACTGCTCTCCAGCCTGGCACTTCACCCCATGTGGTGAATGGTCCCACTGTGCCCCTTTCCTTCCATGGGTGATTTCAGTCCATTTCTGCCACTAGCTCCATGCTGTGTGAGGGCAGAAACTTTTTGATTGTCTTTACTCTCTCCCAGTATTTAGCAAACACCCTGTAGATAGGAAGTGCCTACTGCATGCGGTAAGAATGGATTTGATGAATGGATGAATGAATGAATGATTAATTAGCAGATGTTATGGACCGAGTTGTGTTCACCACAACTGGAGCCTTACTTGTGAATCTCTCTGACCTTATGGGAGACAGACTGTTTTTACAGAAGAAATCAAGTAGATTTGAGATCATTAGGGGAGTCCTAATCCTACATGGTTGGATCCCTTATCAAAGGGAGGGATTTGGACACAGCTCCCCCTGCAGGGAGATGCCCTGTAAAGATGAAGCCAAAGGAACCCAGCACAGCAGCACCCACCAGGAGCTGGGGCAGATTCCTGAAACCCATGTTCTGTCCCAGCCCTTAGGAGATGGAAACCCTGCTGGCCCTTCAGCTGTAGACCTCTACCTTTCAGAATGTACTTCTGATTTCCCAGCCCCTGTTTGTTGCAGCAACTGTAGAAAAGTATTACTTAGACACGGGGGCTGGCTCAGTGGGGAAAGTGTTTGCCACATAAGTATGAGGACCTGAGTTCAGATCCCCAGCACCCATGTAAAAAGCTAGGTGTGGCATCACATATCTGTAACTCCAGTGCTGGGGTCAAGGGCGTGACATGAGAAGATAGGAAGAACTCTGGAATCCATTAGCCAGCCAACCTAGTTGAATTGGTGAGCTCCAGGATCAGTGAAAGACTCTGCCTCAAAAAAATAAGGTGGAGACAACCAAGGAAGATACCCAATGTTGACTGCTGGCTTCTACCCTCACAAGCTTACATGTGCACGTATTACCTGCATGCACACATGCACACACCCACACATCCACTACAGCAGGTGTTGGGTGTACCCTGGGACTCTGATTCAAGCCATAGTTTGTAGACTTTTATTTGTTCTACATGTTTGCTGTGTGGTTACTATTGGCAGGGCACCGTTGTGGGCCTAGGAGACACAGCAGTCAAGTGGGATGCTGTCCTTTCTCAGAGCTTCTTGCCCAGTGGGGAGCCAGGCAGAGTAAACAAACAAGTGCTTGTTCAGTTACACAGTGGCAACAGACCTGGGTCGTGGCCCCTTCTTTCCACTCTCTTCCTTCATGTGAGTCATGAAAGACCATTTATAAAATGTTCCATCTCTGGGGTTTTGCCTATGTAGGGTCCCTAAGAACAAAATGAGGGTTTGAAATAATCAAAGTACCTTTTTTACTCTTCCACTTTCCTCCGCCTTCCCCCAAATAAAAGAAGGCAAATGAAACAAATCCTTTGTTTATATTTCTCCCCTCCCTTCCCCTCCCCTCCCTTCCCTTTCTTTTTAAGACAGACTCTCACTTAGTCCAGGCTGACCTTGAACTCTGTGTAGCTCAGAATGACTGAACTTCTAATCTTCCTTCCTCCACACAACCTTCCTCCTTACCCTAAACACCCCCACCCCCAGCACTCCCTGGGCTGGAATTACTGGAATGTACAACCATGCTCCATTTATGTGGTACTGGGGATGGAACTCAGGTCTTCTTAAATGCTACACAAGCACTCTACCACCCAAGCTATTATCCGCAACCCTTATTTTTATTAATATATAAATAAAAATATGAGATTCTCAGAGGGTCCATGTTTTTCAGGATGAGTTATGAGGAGGATTGTGGCAGAGTGGTGTGCTGGGCATGTTTACTGATTGTGGAAGAGAAGGGCATTTGCTGTTTCATTGCAAATGAGCTATGAGGCCCTGTGGAGTGGAGGCAACATGGAGTGGGCATGTCACTTTGATTAGAAGTAAAACTCTTCCCACTGTACCAAGGGGCCCTGCCCTAAGGCAAGCTTTCACCAGGACCCAGCTGCCTGAGGTACCAGGGCAGTGAGGGTATACTTCAAATACAAGCTTTTGGATAATTTTTTTTCTGGGTGAAGAGTCACAAAGACTCCAATTTGAGAATCTATAGAATCGTAACACCTCATTTAGTGAGTGTCATTAGGGAATGAGGAGTTCCACATAAGTGAGTTTTCCAGATAATTGAACTTTATTCCCCAAAGAGCCAAAGCTTAAAAGGCATTAACCACATTGACAGAAGGCTCTCTAAGGCATGCCACTCTGCCTCCAGACCCTCAGCACCCAGACAGTGGTTTGGCCACTTCTCAGCAACTTGGGTCAGACCCTCCACATCTGTTTCTGTGTTGGGTTGAGTTACAATGGCTTCGGGGGGGGGGTTGTTCTCAGCCAGAGTTGCAGATTTGAATCATTTCCAGAGCTTTACTAACTTCTGATGCCCATGGCAACCTCAGGCCATTTATTTCTGGGTCTCTGAGCCACAGACCCAGGCCTCAGGATTTATCATGGATCCCTGGATGATGCCACTGTGTAGACAACTTTGAGAAGTATCACTTCCCCCCATAATAAAAGACAACATCTAGAGAGCTGGTGTGATGGCTTAGTTGATATAGTACTTACCTTGCAAGCTGAGAACCTGAGTTTGACTCTAAGAACCCACATTAAAAAAATCTAGGGTTGGTGGCACACATCTATAATCCCAGTGCTGGGGACATGGAAACATCTCTTGGGCTCACTGGTCAGTCAGCCTAGCCTCCTTGACAGGTTCAAGGCCAAAGACAGACCCTGTCTCAAAAAACAAGGTCAGTTGTATCCAAGCAACAATACCTGGTTGTCTTCTGATGACATACACTCATACACACATGTGCACCTGCACACATATGAACACACATATGCCCACACACAGACATACACACTATAGTACAGCAACCAGGTACTCAGCAATGGGGAATGGCTCACTTAACTAGGCAGAAGCAAAGTTAGAAGGATCAGCTGTCTCACCCTCAAGCCCTACTGTGTGACACAGCCCTCGCCATCTCTCCTTGCTCTGGGCATCTGTCCCCCTTCCTCACAGTTGGTTCCCAGTAACACCTTCCTTGTGCTGCTTGTATGCCTGCCTCTAGCCATGTCTCACCATTCTGGGGTGTGTGTGTGTGTGTGTGTGTCTGTCTGTCTGTCTGTCTGTCTGCCTGTCTGTCTGTTATATGCCTGTGTGCCTGTATGCGTGTGTGCATGTTCAGAGGCTAGAAAAAGATGTCAGAGGCAGGTGCTACTTTATCACTCTCTGCTTTATTCCTTTGAGACGGTCTGTTGCTGAACCTGGAGCAAAGTTGGCAGCTAGCAAGAACCAGGGAGCATCCTGTCTCTGCCATCCACAGAGCTGGGGTTATAGGTATGCACATGGCCACACCCAGCTTTTCCAGTGGGCTCTGGAGATTCCAACTTAGGTCTTCATGCCTTCTCAGCAAGTGCTGAGCCATCTCCCCATCTTCCTGTCTCATCATTCTGAACCAGAGGTTCTGGTCTTCCTGGTGCTGGGGAGTCCAGGGCTTTCAGCTAGACTGGCTGGCCATTGAGCCCCAAGGAGTTCCTAGCTCTGCCTCCCCAGCTCAGGGATTACAAGTGTACACCACCATACCCTGCTTGTTAATGTGGGGTCTGGTGATCAAACTCAGATCCTTATGTTTGCACAGCAATCATTTTACTGACTGAGCCCTTACTCCAACCCTAGGAGATGTCTGTTTCTAAGGGGAAGTCATGTTAGCTTGGAAGAAGAGCTCTGGAAAGCTGGTGTTTTTGCATATGACTCTTGAGACCTCTGTAGTCATACATAAGTTTCATTCTCTGACCTCTGTGCTCTCCGTGGGGTCCCTGACACTGGCACACTCACGGTACTCTATCAGCATTTACTCTTTCACAGGTTGCTGCGGCCTGGGCTCCTATGACACACAGGGCCATTTGGAGGTCCTTTCCTAGTTATCTCCCGGACAGCTCTGTTACCTCTCCAGCCCCTCCCCACTGTCTGGCCAAACTGGGCTTCTCATAGTCCCTGAGTTTGGCCCCAACTTCCTTTCCTTTCCTTGATGCTTTTGTGGTGGTTTCTCTGTAAACTCTGTGTGCTGGATGGCTTTAGTGTCAACTTGACGCACCTGTATTGAGGGAGCCTCAGTTGGGGAATTGCCTCTATTGGACTGGCCTGTGGCCATGTCTGAAGGGCATCTTCTTGATGAGTGATGTGGGAGGGCCCAGCCCATTGTGGGTGGTGCCACCCCTGGGCAGGTGGGCCTGTGTTGCATAAGAAAGCAGGCTGAGCAGGGGCCAAGGGAGCAAGCCAGTAAGCAGCATTCCTCCATGGCCTGTGCTCCAGCTCCTGCCTCCAGGTTCCTGCCCTGAGTTCCTACCTTGGGCTCCCTGATGAATTACGACCTGGGAGATGTAAGCTGAATAAGCCCTTTCCTCCCCATGTTGGTATTGGTTTAGAGTATTTTGTCACAGCAATGGAGAAACAGACTAGGACACTCTGCTCTTTCTGTTAGCCAGCACTCCCACAGAGCCTTATCAAAGGGTGCTCCCTGAAGGGGCCCATCAGGGCCTGTTCTCAGCAGTGTCCACCACAGTCCAGGCCCCAGCAAGTGTGCATATCTGTTCTCTATCAGGTTTGCTTGTGGCCTGGGCTGGCTCTGCCCATCCTGGGAGACAGATCAAATTAGCAGGGCTGTAAATCACCTGGTGCAGATGACCATCCAGGCTGTGCCCTGTCCTAGGGGACCAGAGAAAAGACTGCCATGGAGTAGCTCTGTCTGTCCAGCCCCCAAAACTTGCCATGGAGTAGCCCTGCTTTCCTATCAGGCCTGGTTTTGTGTGTGCATGTATATGTATGTTTATGTGTCTATATGCTTGCGTGTGTGTGTGTGTGTGTGTGTGTGTGTGCATGTGTGTGTGCCTGGAGGCCAGAGGTCCACTTGGCTATAGTTCCTCATGAACTATTCACCTTTTTTTTGTAGCCCCAGCTGGCCTGGAACTCATTATGCAGACCAGGCTAGCCTTGAACTCACAGAGATCCACCTGCCTCTGCCTCCCGAGTGCTGAGATTAAAGGCATGTGCCACCATGCCTGGCTTTATGAACTATTCACCTTTTGTCTTTTCTTTTACCTCCCTCCCTCCCTCCCTCCTTCCTTCTTTTCTTTCTATTTATGTATTTTTGGAGACAGTCTATTCCAGGGACCTGGGACTCTCTTGGTAAGGTTAGGCAAGTTGGTGAGCCCTAGGAGCCCATCTTGTTTCCGCGTCTCCAGCACTGGGGTTATAAGTCTGCCCCACCATGCCTAGCTTTCATGTGGGTGCTGGGGATCCAACTCTGATCCTCATGCTTGCATAAGGTTCAAGTACCTCCTCAGCCTGCTCCCTCAACCAGATTGCTTTAAAACTGCTCCAGATTGCTGGGCTAAGATGGTTTTTCCTTAGAGCAAGGGGCGTTCATTCATCTGCCCAGCCTTGGCAGGGCATAGTCTGTGTACTCTTGATGGTGGAGGAGAGGAGTTACTGGGCCAGGGCTTCTGTGGCTGGCCTCCAGAGACTTCTGAGCTGCCCCATGCCCCTGGCATACCTCACCTCACAGAGTTTTCCACAGCCAGGCCTGGGCTCCTGGGCAGGGGACCCTTTCCAGCTCAGGTGGCTCCCACAGGCCCAAGCATGGAGCAGAGAGGGTGGTGTGTCCCTGCAAATCAACCTCTAGCCTCATGGAACACAGGGAACACAGGCCTTGAGAGATCTGAGCAAGGTTCCAAATGCAAACAAGGAGTGAAGTATTTCAAAACCTGGTCTTTCACCAGAAATGGCCCTTCAGAGGGGCCCAAAACACACAGCTCAGTGTTTGTACTTCAAAGAGTGGGAGGCCCAGTCAGGCTCTGTGGGCAGCCAGGTCTTCCCTGTGTCAACAGGGAAAGGAAAACAGCCAGGCTGTCTGGCCAACCTGACAAAGGGGTTTTCCGACCAACTGGAGCTAGAGAGGGGAGCGGAGGGAAGAGACTGCCAGTTCCCCCTGGGCGGTCCTACAAACCTGGACACCTTGGGGCTTTCTTGCAGTTCACAAGAATCTCTGTCTCTGGGGAATTCCCCAGGAACACTGATACCTAGAGTTCCCGGCTGGGCCTGGGATATATTGTGCTCTTGTCAGTGGCCGCTCTTTCTAAACAGGATAAAATGGGTCATACTACTGTACACATTTTGTAGAGGCGAAAACTGAGGCCCAGAGAGGCTTGGGTGACATGCTGATGAATGGCAGAATGGGGTTTCAAGGCAGTCTACTCTGGGACAAAGACCTGAGCTCTGACCTTCAGGCCACATATGACTAGGAAGAGCGATAAATAGAGTCCAATATGAAATTGCAAGCTTACTTAAAACATGAGGGTTTTTTTTTTTTTTTTTTGCAGCTCAATCAGGCAGTTCTAGAATACGAAGTTCATAGGTGACAAAGTAATACGACAGTGTCAAAAGGTTGGACACCCCTAGTTATAGCTGGTATTCCCTCGTTTCCTATAACCTCCTCTACAGCCACTGAGCACGGCTGGTATCCAGGCAGGAGCAAAAAAAGAACATAACCTAGCCCTTTCCCTCGCACAGCTGCTGACTCAGAGGAAGATGGCTCCGTGGATCATGGTCGGCACCTGAGAACAAGCACAGGACTCTGATAGTCCCCTAGGGTTCTGGGATGGAGCATGGAAGCCCTTACTTCTGTGGGGCAGTGCCCGAAGAGCCAGCATGTGCCAAGTAGACAAGGAGAGGGCACAGCAGCCCCATGCTAGCTAGCTGCCCTGCCAGCTGTTTGTTATGACTGCAAAATGGGCATGGGCTCCAGGGACAGAGCCACTCTGGTTGAGGCTTTGGAGTGGATAGAGTGGTGGGCAGGTTCCTCTGGGGGACTCAGGGGATTTTGGGGAACCCAGGCTGCTATGTTTCTAGAGTTTGGTGACATGTGCACTGACTTCTCTTGGCATTCCAGTCCTGGGAGGACCCCAGTAACAGTTTCTCAAGATCTGAGACAGGCAGTAGGAGGGGATTCCACAGTTCTGCCAACTCCAGCGCACTCAAGACTTGCCAGCATCTCCTCTCCGGCATCCTTAGCTCTACCCAGGGAGAGGGGCTCTAGTCATTGTGGGCAGTGAGACAGTTCTTGGTGTGTTGGGAGAATGTAGTGCTTTACGGTATGAGGTGAAGGGGTCTTTTTATTTCTCTTGTCAGCAGACCCTAAGGCAGGCAGGGAGATCCCTGAATTCTGGCTTGAACACAGGTCCTGGGGTGGGGGGAGATGAAGGCATCTGCGAATGAATCATTTCAGTGCTATAAAGTGAAGATAATTACCCCTCTCCTGGCTTGATATTGGGGTTACCATGAACATCAAACGAAGGAGCCAGCATGGAAGTGTTCTTTCAACTGTCAAGTACAACAGTGGAATGTTGAATCACCCACCGCTTCAAGGACCTCAGGGATCATTTAACCCAGTTCTCTCCAATTCCAGAAAAGGAAACAAGTTCAAAGTGGCTGAGACTTGCCCAAATCCAAGGGGGGAAGTGCCTTCCCTTCCCCTGACCACCCTATCCCTGAGATGAGTCAGGGGCCTGAACATTTTGTCATCCAAAAAAGAAATGTGACCACTACCCAGCTGACCTTTGGCAGGCAGCATCTCCTTGCCTCCGAAAGAAAAGAGGAAGAAGAAGAAGAAGGAGAAGGAGAAAAAGCAAAAGCCAAGCTCTACCAACCACAGAGCTGTCAGTCTCTGGAAAATAACCAATCACCCTCTGCCAGCGGCAACCGACCTTGACAGAAACTGGCCTCCCTGTTTTCCACCAACCAAACGTGGTCTGTTCTGGTGGCTCAGTGGCCAATGTCTTCCTGTCACCAAGCTCCTCTAAATCACCAGGGGAGGTTGTTTTGACATTTGATTAGCCTCAGAGAGTAACTTGTGAGTGCTTGAGTGAGCAGCTCCTCGAAATCACAGTGCTGAGTGCTTTTGCCTGTTAGAGATATGGCTGTATGGGGAGGGAAAGTGATGGTGGGCAGGGCTCCAAGAGGGAAGATAAGTGGGCTGTTGGGAGAAATTAATATGAGGAAAGGAAGTGGCAGTGAAGCCAAATGAAAGCCCGGTCTGAGGACAGCCGTGACTCATAAATTTCACTGATACCTGGGATGTGACATCCTTGTCGTCCCCCCCTCCAAGTTGGTAAACTCCGTGTCCTTAAGACGACCCTGGGGGAGGAATGGGGAGCGTGTGTGTGTGTGTGTGTGTGTGTGTGTGTGTGTGTGTGTGTGTGTATGCGCGCAATATGCATACCACAGTGAGCACAGGGAGGTCGGAGGACAACTTGTGGGAGTCAGTTCTCTCCTTTCATTTTGTGGGTCTGGGGATTGAACTCAGGTCATCAGGCTTGGCAGCAGGCACCTTTACCCATGCAGCACCTTTACCCATGCAGCACCTTTACCCATGCAGCC
>NW_008341028.1:10575403-10605739 GCF_000622305.1 Nannospalax galili
GCCACCTTGCTGGCCCCTGAATCTGAATTTCTTAGCAAGGCAGCATTGATTAACCTACTTTAAGCTACTTCCTACAAGAGCCCCTTTATTATTTTTTTATTCTTTTTTTGTTGTTTCTGAGACAGTTTCAAGTATCACAATCTGGCCTTGAACTCCCTGCATAGCTGAGGATGACCTTGAGCTCCTGATCTTCTTGTCTCTACCTCCCAAATACTGGGATTACAGATGTGTACCAACATGCCTCGTCTTATACAATGCTGGAGATAGAACCCAAGGCCATCCTTAGTTGTTCTTAATGAATGCCCCGTTGAGAGAATCTGAGCTGGTCATGAGAATTGGGTACTATCTAGGGTCTAACCCTCCAAGTTCATCAAGTCTGTAGTGGAATCTAAAGTTTAGGCTCATGTGTAATTTCCAGCTAGGCTTTTGACATGTTGGCAATCATTCAGGGCCCCCACAATTTCTGCGAGACTTGAGGCAGGTTGGTAGCTATTCATCCCCAACTGTCACTCTCATCCTTAGTGGCATGTACCCCATGCCTAACACCATGTTGGAGATAGGATGGTCTTAGGTGGAAGGAGGATGGTGAGGGCGATGGGAAACAGTCACCCAAAGAAGCTAGGGAGGAGTATGGCCCCAGGACACAAGGCTAGGAAAAGCGGGCTGAATGTCACATCAAGGGGCTTCTAGGAACCTTGGGTTTGCTAACACTGCCTGTCATGATGCTAAGGCCCTGTGACCTCCCTGTGTTAGTCAGAATCATGTGTGCTATCTATCCTCTCTTAGTTCAGGGAAGCCCCTGTTTCAGTGGGCAGGGAACACCATAAGAGTCCTCAGGTGTGTACCCCTAATAAGGCCACCAAAACAGGTCAGAAGACTCACAGGCCTTTCACACACCCCAGAGGCCTACCCTGTCAATGCCCAAGCTCAGCCCCAAACCCCGACTCATCAGGATGATACCTCAGATGTTCCCCCAACCCCCAGTGGAAACCTCAGAACTGCTGGAATAGTTCATCTTCTGGTTTACAGTATTTGTCTGGCTTTGCATACTAGGTTCAGAGTCTAGCTCATCTGACTCCAGCAGGGGCTGGAAGTGGCCACACCCTGTCCCTCAGATGGTTCTGGGTGCACTTCAGTTTCTGTAGCTCTCTTTCTGATGAGGTTGTGAGCATTAGAAGGTGGAACAACATCTCATTGGCTGTTTACATGATTCCACTTAAATACATACTTTGGGATCAGAGAAGTGGTTCAGTTGGGAAAGTGCTTGCCTAGCAGGCATGCATGAAGCCCCGGCTTCAATAATCAGCACTGCATAAACCAGGTGTGGTGGCACATGCCTGTAATCCCAGCACTTGGGAGACAGAGGCAGCAAGATCAAGAGTTCAAGGTCATCCTTGGTTACATAGCCAGTTTGAGGTCAGCATGAGCTACGTGGGATCTTGGGTCCTATAGGTGACAGGTGGGATCAGTGTTCACAAATTTCAAGATGGTGACAAGGCACATTAAGCCAAGTGCAGGGCCTGTGAAAGGCAGCCTACGAAGCTGGTCAGCACTAGAGGAGCAGGGAAGGAACCCTACAGCTCCAGACATAACTGCAGTGTTCTTCGAGAAGAGACAGCAATGGCAGTGAAGTGCAGAGGAGGGCACAGAACCCAGCAGGACTCAACTCGGCGGCCTGCACTACTCACCTGTGGATTCTTTGCATGCCCAGGAAGGTGCTTCGGACCATCCAACCTTATAGTGACAACACGAGGCAGACTCGTGTGTCCCAGGCCGTCCCAGCATATGCTATGAGCTGGGCATTGTCTAAGCATTTCTAGATATTAAGATATTGTTTTTAACAGCCTTGTGCATAGTCACCTTGTCCCCATTTCACAGACCTGGAAACTAAGGTTCATGACATGGCAAAGGCATAGTTTCAACTCCAGATAGGTCTGCCTCCAAGTTTAGAAGTCTGCCTACCACAGCACCGCTGTGCCTCCTGTACAGGTAACCTTGGTGAATCGACTTTAGAAAATCCCACCACTTGCCAGGGTGAACTGACAAGGCCATGTTGGAGTCAGGGGCGGCTGGAACTCTGGAAGGAACTATGGTGGTGGGCAGGGCCTGCAGAGTGCAGATAATCCCTTCCACAAAGATCTGCATGGGTGAAGGCGAGGACAGTTAAAACAGACACATTGTCACTCTCCCAGTTTTAAAGGGGAAAATGTCGGACAATAAAATTAGAAGAAAATATAGGGGAGAAAAGCCTCCATCAGTCCAATATCCAAATGTTGCTGCTCTTAATATTTTAAAATATTTCCCACAACTCTTAGGGGATGTGGGGAAAGTGTACCTATTATGTTGCAGGGGAAATGCAAGGAGAAATAATGCTTGTAGGAAGCACTCTAGCAATATCTACTAAAATTAAAAAAAAAAAAAACCATGAAATAAAGTGCACACACCCTTCATCCTAGCAACGCCACTCCTGGGAATCCAGCCCAGGGAAATAAAAGCTCCATTAGGTAGAAATGTAAGTATAAGGATGTTTATTGCAGCATTATTTGAGTGGTGCTTATGTGTCCGTGTGTGTGCCCAACCCCCCCTCTACACACATACACAGAGAAAGAGAGAGAGAGAGGAGAGAGAGAGAAAGAGAGAGAGAGAGAAACAGTGCCCAATCCCTGCTAAGAGAATGCTGATGTATGATGGTATACAACCCATGGACACTTATATACCCATTAAAAAGAATCCATTTGCACCATATCAGTTGACTGGGAATAGGGAGATAATGTTGAGAGAGAAAAGCAAGATGCAGAAAAGTGTGTGTGACATGATACACATTTTGGAAAACAATGCTATGACCTGCTTTAGTGTTTCTTATGAACAGTCTATCTGGGATTGGACCTGCTCATGTATAAACACAGGAAAAACACTGAGTTCGAATGGTGTCCTAGTTAGCTTTGATTGTCAACTTGATGCTGTCTACAGTCATCTGAGGGAAGATTGGCTGTGGGCATTTCTGTGGGGGATTATCTTGATTGTTGTAGGGGGGGCCAGCTCACAGTGGGTGGCACCATTCCCTAGACCTATTCTGGGCTGTATAAGGAAGCTAGCTAAACACGGGTCTGTGTGAAAGCCAGCAAGCAGTGCTCCTTCATGGTTTCTACTTCAACTTCCTGCTTGAGCTCTTGCCCTGACTTCCTCCATGATGGACTTGAGACCTGGAAGTATAAGCCACAGGAATTCTTTGCTGACATAAGTTGATTTTGGTCAAAAGGAAACCACCCTGAGATGGGGTAGTGGCATGAGAGACGTGGGCATGAGTGGACACAGTCAAGAGATGACAGTTTGGAATTAGAGGAGAGGAAATCCCTAGAAGAAGGAGGAAAACAGACTACTTGTTTCTTTTGCAGCATGTCATCTCCTTGCTGCCCAGGCCTCAGCAGCCTGGCAGTGAACATGCAGGCTGCGTTTCAAGTCCTTTCCTTCTCTCTGGGAGTGTGTCTGTCCAGTGGCTGTGCCCTGTCACTCATTTCGTGACTCTCTTTCCAAAGTGACCACTGCCTGCCAAGCTCTGTGGGACTCTTTAACTACTGCTTCAAAGAGGACTGCCCTCACAGTCCCCAAAGATGACTTGGAAGCTGCTGGAACTACATGCAGCAAAGGCTGTATATACAGTCTGCTCTTGCTGCCTCCTCCCAGGGCTCCTGAGCTCTGCATACAACAGAAACCAAGGTGAGCTAATTCAGACAAGAAATAATTGAATGGAAGAATCTGGGGGAAGCCACAGACAGAAAGCTGCGACCTGACAGGAACTGCTGATCCCTGAGCCACTCGGAGCAAAACCGTCCACCTACAGGGATGCCCACCCCTGGTCAGGAAAGGAATCCTGCCTTGCCTTCTCGCTGGCCTCTTGGCAAGAGGAAGGTCTATTGGTCCTGCAGTCTGTCCCTGGTTGTAGCAGGGCAGTGGGAGGGTGGTCGAGCTTAGGGAGCCTCAGCCTTCCTCTCATCCCTGTGAGACACAACCCTCAGGAGCTCAGAGGGAATTTGGGGTGCTGAGAGAGCAGAATAGGATACCGAGCCTCAGAGACTCAAATGTGTACTTATCACTGCCCTACCCAGTCTGAGGCTAGGGAGATGGGCTGGGCTGGTTTTCACTTAAGATTCTTGTGGTTGTAAGTGATAGAAACGAATTCAAGCAAGCTTAATCAGGAAAGGATCCTTCCCCAAAGAAAACAGGAACTCAGGGAGTTCAAGGCCTTAAGAGCCATTAGCAAACAG
The DNA here is from genome assembly GCF_000622305.1 of Nannospalax galili. Classification (NCBI taxonomy): domain Eukaryota; kingdom Metazoa; phylum Chordata; class Mammalia; order Rodentia; family Spalacidae; genus Nannospalax; species Nannospalax galili. The sequence goes on from NW_008341028.1 coordinate 10,579,669, forward strand.
CTTCTCCCTTGGCCTGGCCACTTGACCCCAGCTTTCCAGCTGGCTTTCCCACTCCACATGGCTGGTCTAGGCCTTTTTTTCCTGCTCTTTCTCCAGAGGACTGTCAGACTGTCTGCCCTGCATGCCGGTGGACTTGGAACTCTTCCATTCTCAGAGCCTTCATTTACATTTCCAGTGTTCAAGAAAGCTTTCCAGCCGATACTCAGCCGCAATTACAAACTTCCTAAAGACACCATGGGATTGGTTGTGCTAGGGTCAGGTGCTCCTCCATGCTCCAATCAGCAGCAGGCAGTGGGCAGGGCCAGTATAAATATGGCTGCCAGGGTGCCTTCCCTCACTCTGTAAGGGGAACTCAGGAGAAAAGAGAGAAAACCAAGACTGAAGCGCTGACTCAACCCAAGAGCATTTCTGAAACCACAGAATATCAGAGACGAAAATATGGGCACCCTATAGAGCTGGGGGCGGGGCGGTCAGAGCAAGGAACTGCAGAATGAAAGAATCAGGTTGGGGCAAACAGGAAGCCACAGCCCTAGAAACTTCGCGAAATCAGCCAAGTAGCGAGTCTGAGTCTTTGCTGCCTGCCTTCAGCGGCTACTTTAGGGTAATCCATACAAGATGGGTCAGCCCGCAGGAACTGCTCTGGAAGCTGACGTTTAAACTCGGAGAAACAAAAACCAATTCTTACCTTTCTTAAAGTAATATATGCACATTCTTCTAAGAAATTAGATACATCTAAGAGGTTTGTATGCAAAGCAGCCATCTCCTGACGTCAACTTCTCATCCCCCCCCCTTAGTCCCCAGAGGAAACAGTTTCACATCTCTTAGCCACTGATTCTCTTATTTATCGAGTTTTTGTGTTTAATTGTGTGTGTGATGTGTGTATGTGTGTGTGCCACGATGCTGTGTGAAGGAGCAGTTCTCTCCTTCTACCATATGGGTATTGGGTATTGAACTCAGGTCATCAGGCTTGGCGGCAGACACCTTTACTGGCTGAGCCGTCTCACCAGCTCTTGTTTATCTTCATATGCTTCTAAGTTTTGCTGCTGGGCCCCCATTACCTATTGACTCCTTGCTCTGGTAATTGAGGATTTAACCACATTACATGTTCCCATCCCCTATTCCCTCTCACTATCCTATTGATTGTATCACAGTTTGGGTCTGTGTTTATATTACTACAGCTATGAAAATATGTTTCTCCACGACTAAGATTAAATTCCCCTTCTGGTATGTCATAGTGTTTTTTCTTAGTAACTCTTTGCATTTTTCATTTGTTTAGTTCTCTATGCTCTAAGGACACTATTGAATGCCTATAATATTACTTTCTAAAGGTTTGAAATATCATACTGGATAATATACAAATTATATCACCATGCCTCTCCCACTTCACCCTTTAGTTAGACTTCTGTGATTGTTGCTGGTAGTCAGGGTTTGGGCCAGTGTTTCTGGCTTCTTGGTCTCTTATTCAAGGAATTAAAATAAAGGCTCATACAGATTGCAAAATTTTGCTTGAAGCAAAGCTGTAGAAGAGGCCAGAATACTCTACAGAAGGGCAGTGGGCCCCATGAGCAGGACCCTGGTAATCATTTCTTGCTTTCTTTTATGGAGTTCAAGAGAAAGAGTTTGGCTACTAGGGGTAGAGTGAGAGTGTTTCTCTGTTTTGATTGGTTAGGCTGTGTAATCATTTTCCCTTCCCACAATGCATCTGATTTTAATCATATGCACACCCAATTATGCATAGGCATAAGATGGTAAATAAGGACTTGTCCCTAAAGTACACTTGAGGATACAGTTTTACCTTAGTAGGCACATATCTCAAACCAGTTCAGGCCAGATAAGTCCTCTTGCTCTCAAACCAGGAGGTGTTGGGAAGTTTGAATCAAAAGTGTCCAAGTTTGAGAGTGAGAAGAAACTTATCCTATTGTTCAGAAAGAGTAGCCTGATGTGGGTGGGGTCCTGAAGTTGCTGGGTGCATAGTCTGAGGAGGGATGGGTGTGCATAATGTGCACAGGTAAAGGAACTAGGCTGCCAAATGCATTATTAGAAGAGGGGGATGTTCATAGCCCAAACCAAGAGGAATCCCAGGTTGATAAGCTATTCTGTGTGCCTGTCTGCCTCATGCCTGGCCCCATGCCAGCTCCCTGGGCCTCTCAGATGCCCACCCCACAGCTGTCTTCTGGAAGTCTGCCAGTTTCTTTGGTGAGAGCTTCTATTTCCTATATCCTATGTGGTCCCATTTCTTTGTTTATTCTCTTGTTTGTTTGAAGCACATCCTGTAGTAACTTTCTGAAAAGAAGTTCATGGAAAGTCAATACTTTCTTTGCTCGTCTGAAATATATCTATTCCATGTTCACTGTTGACTTACAATGATACCGAGTACAGAATTCTGTTGGAGGTGACATTCCTGACTGTGTGCTGAAGGCATGATTCCCTTGACTTCTATCTCTCCAGTGAAGTCAGACACCATGAGGACGGTACCTAGGTGGGAGGGTCCTGGGAGGCACCAGCTCCATGTGCACCTTCAACTCTGTACATCACATGGGTTTTTGCAGAGTCAATGCTTTCAAGCTCAGAGCCTCTGAGGAATTCCTTAAGACAGATCAATTTGCTGTGCACTCATCTGCCCCATGCAAGGCCTGTAGTTTGTAGCTCTCTCTACTCTGCTGAGTCATGACCAATCGCCCCTCTGCTTTCTGGAGCCCAGGTAGTTGCTGAAGCCTCTTATCCCTCCATATCACAAACCACTTTGGACTTTAGATTTTACTAATCTCCCTCCTTTCGTGTTGCTTTAATAAAATGTTGCTGGGGGAGAAGGCCACAGTGTGTTTAATCCACCGTGTTTAATCAGATTGGAGCCCTGATTTTTTTTCCCAGCATGCTATTAAATATTTTTCAATGTAACTGTGAGTTTTATAAACTTTTTTATTGCTATATAATATTTTATATCCTATCAAGAAGACATATGAGGCTTTACTTAATCAGTCAATCCCTTATTTCTGGGCATTTCTGTGGCTTTAGTTTTTTACATAATGAGTGCCTGTGTGCTCGTGGCTCTTACTGCACTTTGCGCTATTGCCTTAGGATGGATTCCAAAGGATATGAACGTTTGTAAAACCCTGAGAAATTCTGCCAGACTGCCTTCCAGAAGTTCTCATACCTGTGGGCAAGAGAAAGAAATAGGCTGTTGAGAAACTGCCTGGCCTGGTTTTGGGTGGCTGTGTGTGGTGTCTTGTTTAAAATTCAGATCTCCTGTGGTTTACCCTGGCACCACACATTGGAGAATCTGGGGAGACTGACAAAGGTGTTCATTCTTGCTGAGAAATGTCCACATGCTTGTCTCAATCAATTTAAAAAAATCCTGAGGGAGGACAAGAACGTGGTTCCTGTCCTCCCCTTTTGCCTCCCCTTTCTCTTGCCCCTGCCCTCCTTTCCCCCTTCCCCATTCCCTCCCTCTTCTTTTGTCTTTTTACATTGGGGCAGGGTCTTGCCATGTAGCCCAGACTGGCCTGGAACTTGCGATCATCTTGCTTCAAGAACAGTTTGAATAGCTGAGACTATAAGCCTGTGCCACTCTGACTGGCTCTCCCCACCCCCTCACCCTCCAGCCCCAGTCCTGGGGAGTGAACTTTGGCCTTGCATGTGCTAGGCAAGTGCTGTGCCACTTAGTGATATCCTCAGTCCTCTTTTTACTTTTTATTTTGAGATAGAGTCTTATGAGTCGCTCAGGCTGGCCTTGAATGTCCCTCCTACCACAGACTCCTGAGTACCTGGGATTATAGGCCTGGACCACAGGGCTTGATTCCAGTTTCCTTCTTCACAGGGCCTCATTTTTCAGATGTGGAAATCAGGGCCCAGAAAGAGAAAAGAGCCAGTCCTGGGCTGCAGAGCAAGCCAGTGGAGGATCTGAAAGAACCCAGGGAACCTCTCTCAGAGTCAGGCAGGGCAGGATCATGACTGGTGTTTGTTTGTCAGCATCTTGTTTGTGACAAACAGCATCTCAGTGGTGGTACAAGGTGGGCTATGGGTTTGCTCCCAGCACAGTGCTCTGGAGGAATCAATACAATACTTAGCAGGAAGCGGTGGCTACTGAATGTGTTGTGAATTGTGACTCCTGGTGCCTGCAGCTTATAGAAGTCTTTCCTGAGAAGAAAGTGGATGCCTTTGAGGTGGGCTGGGCATTCACACTCAGAGTGTAGGGCTCAGCATCTCCAAGAGCCCCAAATACTCTTGAGATCTCAGGGTGTCCCCCCCCATAAAAAGCCTTGCTTTGATTCTTACTGGGTCTTTCTAGACACCTAACTGGGTTTAATGATAGTCTCTGGTACCAACAGGTTTGAGTTGGGGGTGGACATGTAGAGCAGAGCTCCTGCATTATTCTTGGCTTCCAGAGCCCAGGGCTTCTCACAGAACTTTGTGCTTTGCAAGCTGAAGGAACAGGCTCAGATGCCACCTGCCTAGAGCCATCAGGGTCCCCCATTGGCCCTTGAGTCTTGAGCATATCAGGCAGAGTCCCCAGGTCTTCTTCAGTCTAACAGAAAGTGTCAGAGTGAACATGTGAAGTTGCTAATACTTGATCCTTTTTTCCGCTCACCATTGTTTGGGATTGAACCTATGGCCTCATGGTGGGAGGTGCTCTCCACTGAGCTATACATCCCCAGATCTTTTTTAGTTTTTATTTTGTTGCAGGATTTCAGTAAATTGTCCAATCCAGCTCTGATCTCTCTCTGTAGTCCAGGCAGGCCTTGAATTTACAATCCTTTTGCTTTAACCTCCTTAGCAGCTGAGATTACAGATTTGTGTCACTTGTCCCAGCTTGTAATCATTTACTGACTGGTTGAGACAGGGTCTCATGTACCCTAGGCAGGCCTCAAACTCATTATGCAGCTGAGGATGACCTTGAACTTCTCATCCTGCTCCCACCTCCCAGGTGTTGGGATTATAGGCCTGCACTACCACGTCCCCCACTTCCTGAGTCCCACTGAAGGAGGAGTCATGGGTGTTAGGGATTTAGTGGGCTTTTGTCATGTTTTGAATTCAGAATATAGGTAAGGTTATTAGGAGTTACCCCCAATGAATAGCAAGTCTCTGGTATATGTTATTTTGTGTGTGCTTATAAAATAATATGAACTATCAGGGCTGGAGAGATGACTCAGTGGCTAAGAGCACTGACTGCTCTTGTAGAAGACCCCGGTTCAGTTCCCAGCACCCATATAATGGCTAACATCATTCGTATGTCCAGTTCCAGGTGATCCAATGCCTCTCCTGGCCTCTATGGGCAAGGCATGCGTGGGTGCACTTACATACATGCAGGCAAAACATTCATACACATAAAATAGAAACAAATAAATCCTTTAAAAATGATATGGACTATCAAACTGCTCCATGAAAGAATTCTGCTTTCCATTTCACAGATGAAGAAACTGAGAGGTTATGCTTAGGGTCACCCTGCAGGAGGCAGGGCATCTGAGATCCACTTCCAAGTATGTAGGGCTCTGAAACCCATGTTCTGTCCATGCTGGGCAAGGGGCATATCTGCCACCATCCATGGCTAGGGCAACAGTGCAGCCTGGCTGGTTGCTGGAAGCTTCCTCTCATAGAGATGAGGTGGCATTCTGCCATTCTTCCCATCCTGTCTGCACTTGTGCCTGCAGCTGGAGCCCAGGAATGTTCTGTCCCTGAGCCGTGCTTCCCAGCAGCACCCCTTCCCCCAGCACATGCACACTGCAGCCCTGGGGGGAGGCAGGGGCCCTCCTTGCTCAAAATAGCTCTGTGTTATTAGCTGCATTTAATTGAAGGTGTTTCGAGGGCAGCCTCCACCGGGCCCAAACCAAATGGAAAATGACACACTGTCAAATTAATGTCCCCAGACCATGATAAATGGCCAGGCTTGGTGAGTAATGCTTCCATTTCTTGTTTTAAAGGGGAAGGATGCAGCCAGGCTCCACGTGTCTGTCCCTGTTGGGGAAAGGTCAGGGGCATCCTCAGGATAAATAGCAATCCTGGCCCACCCACCCGGGATGGACTTCTGCTGAGTTCTGAGTTCAATCTTTCTTTATATCTCTTGAGGCTGAGAGCTTTCAAACAGCTTTTGCACCTCCAGACCAACATCCAGGGAGGATAAGGCAAATCCTTCACCCCAGCCTGCACTTTTACCTTGTAGAGCATAGTCATTCCATTATCTCAAGTGATTAGTTGGAATGCCAGGCCTGCCCCTGACCTCAGGCTACACCCTCAATGCCATGGTTTCACCTGCGTTGATTCTTTAAGCCTGCCCTGCACTCTGCTATGTCTTGGGCAAGCTAGGCCACAGTTGCTAGAGGCTGTTCCATTCCAGGCTCAGCCCCTGTCCTGGAGGACACAGACGGCTTGGACAATTGGAGCTGGCCAATACCTTTAGCCCTGCTATAACATCTCCTGCCAAAAATAAGCAATGTCTCAGAACAGAAATGTCAGACACGGCCATGAGCAAGAGGCAGACAAGACCACTTGGTAATTGTGTCTGAGCTCAGACAAAAAAAAAAAAACCAAAAAAACAATGATATTGCTCCAACCATAGAAACCGCCACACAGTCTGGATCCTGGCTGATATCAGAGTCTATGACTTCCTTACAGGTCACAACCCCAGACTTGCTAAATCTTCCCTCTTGAAGTTCATGACCACCCCCATGCAGACTGACCCCCTGCTTCACTCCATAGAAAGCTCAGCTTCCTGGAATCCCCCACCCCCCCATTCCCATGTGACACAAGTCCTCCTGCCTCTCCCTGAGGCACCCCATTATTCCCCACTGTGCATATGCTTTCTCATGTAACAGGTAATCCCACCTTATTTCAGACACAGATGTACTCTTGGAGGTCTTTGGCTAAGTAGTGTTGTTACCGCCAACCTCAGCCATAGGGCCCAGCAATATGATGGAAAAGCCAGCTCCATTGCCAGAGAAATCATCTGTTACCAGAGAAGGGTGCCGGACCTGTTTGTTCTAGTTGGGAAGCACTGTTGGGGAGGTGATGTCCTCCTAATTGTCCAAGGAAGAGAAAAACAAGCGGGTAAGGCACAGGGAAAGGGGCACAGGAGCCTCCGGGAGTAAAGTGGGGACAGGCATGTGCGAGTGCAGTGAGGCCCTTCCTGCCTCCTCCCCTTGCCTCCCACTAAGGCAGATCCCTAGCTTATCCTTTAAGGCTTCCCACATACGTCACGCCCCTGAATAGCCCTCACAGGCTGCCTTGGCGTCTCTTCACTGTCCAGGCCTCGGTCTCTCTGTTAGTAAAATTCAAGGACGGCATACATCAAAAGTGCTGTCAAACTTTTCTTTCTTTTTAAAACATTTCTTTTATTACATTTATTTATTTGTTTGTGTGTATACAGTTCTGTTTGTGTGTATATGTATGGGCATGTGCATGCCATTGTGTGCCAGTGAAGGTCAGAGGACAACTTGCAGGAGTTGGCTCTCCTCTTCCACCATGTGGATCCCAGGAACTAAATTCAGGTCATCTGGCCTGGTGGCAGGTGCTTTTATCCACTGAGACATACACCAGCCCTCAAACTTTTCTTTTAAAAAGGGTACATTCAGGCTGGTGAGATGACTCAGCTGGTAAAGACACTTGCTGCCAAGCCTGATTCCTTGGAACACACATGGTGGAAGGAGAGAACTGAGTCCCACAAACTGTCCTCTTACTTGCCCATGTGTGTGTGTGTGTGTGTGTGTGTGTGTGTGTGTGGTAAAAAATGAGTACAGTACTTTATTTAAAGGTGATCTCATACAGAAGCCCAACAAATAAGAAACAAAGACTATGAAAGCCGAGCCGCTAGGGATGAAGTGGAGGCTAAGGGGTTGGTCCTAGCTTTTTGGCAGTCTGGGGTAGGGTGCTCCTGGAGACCCTGAGGGCTCCTCAGTACCAGCTGGAAAAACTTAAAAGGGGACAGAATCTATGGTTACTTCTGACGTCTCAATTTGGTCTCCCCGGTCTCCCTGAAGATGGAAATCACATCCTAATGGCTGTCCAGCTCCATTCCCTGCACATGGAGGGAGGTAAGCTGTACTGCTTGAGTCTGCGTAGGCCTTATATCACATCGGAAGTGCTCTCCCATTCTTTTTGGACTGGTTAATGAGGATCCTGGGGAGGGAGAGATCCAGGCGAGGAAGGGGTGGTATCCCAGATCACATGGGCTGCGAAGGACCTGCCTGTGTGGAGGGATACAAGGTTCAAAGCCAGCTCGATCTATCTGCCCATCTGTCTCTTTGCTCCTGTGGGTTCAGCCTCCTTTCCTCCCCCACACCCTGACAGCCTGAAACAATATTGAGGGCACACAGTAGCCCTCCCAGCTCCATTATTGCCAACTCCTCTGCCGCTGGGAAATGGACCATCAGTTCCTGATGATACATCGCAGAAAATTGGTTGTCAGGCCAATAAATGTATCCGATTGGATTTTTGACATCGGGCGAACCCATCCACAAGGCATTTGATTAAAGTGCTAAGAGGGAGTAGCTGGGTAGAGCCTGCCAGAGTCTGGCCTAAATAGGTGCTGTCTCCCCTCTGGGGAAGAGGCCCCTCCTCCCTGTCTGCGGCTCACCCCCTCCTTTCTCATTTTCATCCTTCATTGCTCTGAAAGTGCCCAGCTCAATCAGGGCTCCCTGAGGGCAGAGGGACAGCCAGCCCAGTTGGAGAGGGATCATCTTTGCTTGGATGCCTGCTGGGGAGGCTCCTGGGGCCCTGCGAGCCTGGTCTGGAGCCCTGCGGGGGCTGCCCTCATCCCAGGCTGTCAGTGGGCATCAGTCACCGAGGCCATTCCGAGGCCGTTCCTTGTCCTGGGGAGTGGAGTAGAAAGAGCCCTGCTATTGTCTAGGCTGTTTTTAAAACTGCTCAGTCCTTCCAAGCTCAGTGACCTCCTGGTGAGTTTATATCTGTGACCTGCTTCCCCACCTGTAAAGACAGGTCAGTAAGCACAGGCACAGCACCTTGTCCCCACATGCACATTTCCATGACTTGAATTGGAAATGGCAGGGCCTGATTAACTGGGGAGTATGGGACCTATTACTGGATTGCCTTTGGGGATGATGTAATCAGAGTAGATGATGACGTAATGTACCCTCCATGCAGGAAACATGTTGTTCTGTTCTTTTTAGCCTGTGATTGAAAAATAAAAGTTGGGTTATGAGACATTTTAATTATTGGAATGACTATAGAGAAAAATCACTATTGTGAGTCCATCTCCGTTAATGCATTTTCTTCTTCTGTAATCTTTTCCTATTGCAAAATTTGCCTTTGATTATATATGAGAGAGAGAGAGAGAGAGAGAGAGAGAGAGAGAGAGAGAGAGAGAGAGAGAGAAGCTATGTCTCTCTGGAAACCATCTACCCATCCTGCTGCACTGGGGGTGGGAAGATGCGACACAGTAGGTGAAAGGGGTCACACTGCATGGTGTCTGACTATGTGTGGTATCCAGCCCACTTCTGCATGCTGCAGACCCCCTGCCCATCTTCCTACTGGTGCCAGTGTGTACTGCCTTGTCACAAGGGCCTCTTTGACATCCAAAGGAGTTCTGACCCTTGTCTACTGCTTTACAGAGCTAACAGGATACTTGAGGGACCTCTTGGTTCCCTCAAGGGAACCTGGGAATGGACCCTGGCGATGGGGAGAACCCTAACCTCAGTCAGTGTAGCACAGGTGGTTAGAGTGACAGGCCCCTGGGCTCTGGGCTCTCCAGAAGTCCTTCCTGCTCTCTGTCCCAGATTCCTCATGACTTTTGACCTCTGATGGAAGGCTGGATTTCTGGACTTTCCAAAATGCATTTCCCTTTCATTGCTTGAGTTTCTTAACCCCTCCCTGGACTTGAACTCTGCCCAGGGCTTGACTCTGCCAAGGACCTCTGGCTCCTGGAGAGATACACAATTGCCAAGAGAACACTCCCCATCCTGGGACTGGGTTTTGGGCTCTGTTCAGGGTGGAGAGTCTCTGTGTAGAGCCTGGCAGACAGGGCACCAGGAGGAGGCGGCTCTTATCTTGTCCTTGTCAATGTGCAATTGGCAGAAATTTCTGTCTTCTTTCATTTGCAAACAATAGAGTTAAAGGACTCTGGGGCCCTGACCTGTAAGACAGGGGGTTAAGGGTGTTTGGTCTGAGGGAGTCTTGAGGCCCCTCAGGCCCTCAGCATACCTGAAGCCAGGAGGATTTGACTCAAATACACTGGGGAAAGGAGGAAGATAGGAAGGGAAGTTTAAGCAGCCACACAAAATGGATAGGGGCCCCATCCCAAATGCTTTCCCAGCTCTCCCCAGCTTTTATTATCCTTACCTGCAAAATGGGGTCACAAGAATTGACCCCTCAGAGAGACCCTGATGACTCAGTGAACGGAAGAAGAGAGGTGCAGCCTGGGGCATAGAGCACAGAGCATACCAGAGGCCCCCAGTGTGTGTGTCTGTCCTTTCCACAGCTTTATGGGTTGGTTGTAGATATGAACATAGCCTAAGGCCTGATTTACAATAGGTACTTAATAAATGCTCTTGTTCATAGTGGTAGCTGGAAGCCAGGACTGACTCATCCAGAAGTCTGCAAAACTCAGGGACGGTCAGACCTGCATATCACAGGAGTGGGGAGATGATGTGGTCAGCCTAGAATCTTATCTAAGCAGCAGAGGAGGACACGTTTCCATGAATCAGCACAGAATAGAAGGAGGACAAGATTTGACATCCAGTAGGCCTGGGTTAAAGTTCTAGCATTGTCATTTACAAGCTGTGTGACCCTGAGCAAGTTACTGACCCTCTCTGAGGGTTAGTTTTCTTCTCTGTAAATAGGAAAGGGGAATGACCACCTCTCCAGGTTGCTGGGAGGATTATATGAGAGGATGTGAATGAGGCAGGCACCTGTCCCAGACAGGCTGGGCAACACACTGAGTGACTTTCTTACTTTAGCCTGCTTCCCTGCGCACAACATTGAGACCAAGGGACTACTTGCAGGTTGGCTCCCTGGAGGCAGCCCAGGCTCAGAGGAGGCTGAGAGAGTCTAATCCTTGAATTACAAAGCTCCTTACCTCCTCCCAAGGGCATCTCCCAGCTAACATGCAACAGGACAGACGCTACCCCATCAGGCTGCCTCTAAAAATAACCTCCCATCTTGACTGAGTATTGGCATTGGCTCAGGGCTTCCTCCTGGCACTGCCCTGGTCCTGGCCTGGTTCTGCTCTGATTCTGCCTGGGTGGGGCTTCTCTGAGCAGCACCAGTGATCCTGCAGACCCAGAGAAGGCAGGGTGCAGCTCAGAGCTGCGGGATCTGGGGCCTGGGGGATGCAGATTGAGGCCAACCGGGACCAAGTCCCTGGGTCTCCTGTTCCTCCTCCTCATCTCATATCTAACGTTAAGGAGGATGGAAGGAAGGGTCCCTCACCAGCACCTTCTTTATTGCTGTCCATCCCAAGAGGACCACTGCAGGGCGGCACCACACAGACCTGGGGAGGAGAGGTGCCATGCATTCGTTAGCACCTTTCTACCCATGAGCTCACCTGGGTCTGACAAGTCCTCACCTAGGTGGAAGAGGGATGGTCCTGGCTTCCAGCAAGTGTCAGAGAATGCTCTCAAGTGATGAATGGAGGGACACAGACTCTGGGCTCACTCCAACAGAGGTGGTTCCAAATCAGGCCCAAATACTTACTAGCCATGCAGTGTTTAAAAAGGGGGTCCTACATTAGACAAACAGTGGGGTTCCTTCTGTATTTCTCTCTCTCTCTCTCTCTCTCTCTCTCTCTCTCTCTCTCTCCTCTTTGACATTTAGTCTCATTTTGCTTCAATTGGCCTCCAACTTGCTATGTAGCCAAGAATGATTTTAAACTTTTAATCCTCCTGCCTCTACCTCCCAAGTGCTAGAACTATAAGCATGTGCCACCACTCCAGGTTTATATGGTATTGAGGATTGAACCCAAGGCTTCATGCATATTAGGTAAGAACAGATGAAGCCGTGCTGTGGGCTGGGTCCCTAGCCCTTGGTGAGGGCATTGGAAACATTCAAAGAAGGAGAGGAAAAAGTGAAGCCGGTAATTAGCTGCGGAGGATGCTGGGAGAATCTTTCTCCAGCTCCTCCTGGGGCTCCAGCTGATGAGGAAGCAGCCCCCCAGGGACCAGGCCTTGGCTTGCTTGCTCCTTTCATTACTGCAGTTTTTCCACCCTGAGTTTCCATACTGGGCTCTCTGCTTCCTCTGGGAGATGCTAGGTGGTGTGGTGGAAACAGCCAAGGCTCTGAAGTCAGAGGATCTGGGTTCAAATCCCAGCCCTGATCTCGTTGGGCAGGTGACAGCCTCTTGGGACCCTGGTCTCTTCACTCCCAGCTCCACCATGACAATGTGTGCCTTCCAGGGTTGCTATATCAATTAAAGAGGACTATGCATATATTGTACCTGATACATAGCCCAGATCCAGTAGGTCTGTTGCCCTGTGTGGTCTCAGGACACAGAAAAGAGGGAAGGTTATTGTGATGATTAGTGTTGTCAACTTGACAGAATCACCTGGAGATGGGCCTCTGGGCATGCTTGTGGGGATTTCTTGAATACTAACTGAAGTGGGAAGATCCTCCCAATCTTGAATACTAATGGAGGTGGGAAGACCTGCCCACTGTGGGCAGGACCATTCTCTAGGCTGGGGATGCTGGACTGTTTAAGTAGAGAAGGAGGAGCTAAGCAGCATCCTGCCTTGGTCTCTGCTTGACTGCAGATGCAATGTGACCAGATGTCTCAGGCTCCTGCTGCTGTGACTTCCACACCATGAATGGACTCTACCTTTGAACTGTGAGCTGAAATAAATCCTTAGGTTGCTTTTGTCAGGGTATTTTATTACAACAATAGGAGAATCAACTAAGACAATGGTCCTTACGGGAGGAGGCCTATGGTTAAGCAGAGGTAAAGGACTGAAGAGAGAGAGGTGGAATGAGCCTGCCTAGGAGGAGAAGGGCTCTGTGCTCCTGTGGGACTCTGGCCCTTCCTTCCTGTGAGTCTCTCAGAGTTGGGGTTAGTTGTTGAAGTTGGTGGCCAGGTTTCAGTGGAGTTTTCGTCATAACAGGTAGTGAAATGGACCAGCAGGCTCAAAGGTTCTTCTTAAGCCCATTCTTAACTTATGGGGCTCCCACACAGCTGCATGCCTCCAGATAGACTGCCCACCAAAGGTCTGCTGCTGGCTGTCTGCAGATTACCTTAGGTCTCCTCGAATGTCCTGGACCAAGAATCAGAAGGCCAACTCCATTCTTTCTCTGGGTTTTGGTTTCTACACCTGAGGAAAATGGAATGATTAGCACCTACCTACAGAGGCTGCTAACTAACTTAAGCCTCACAACAGGCTAATGATGTAGACATTCTATGATCATCATCCCCTGGGGTACACACAGGCAAAGTAACTTGTCTAACATGACACATGTAGTAAAGGGTAGGACTGGAAGTCTGGCGCCAGAGACAGCCCTATTCCCTCTCCTCTTTGATCCACTTGTGAAATACACAGTAATATTCAAAGCATGGCTCTGGCAAGATACTGTATATCAGTTAGCACTGCTGCTTAACAAGCAACCCTAAAACCTAAGGAGCTTGCTCTTTACAGTTTTGTCAGTTGGCCACACAGTGCTGTTCATCCGAGGTCTCCCACTCAGATTCCTCTAGAACAAAATGCCCACCAAAGGCCTACCACTGGCTGTCCACTGAGTGCCTGTGGTCTCTTCTAAGGGTCCTCATATCAGGGATGGGCAGCCCTGGGGCAGCATTTCAAAGGACTAGAAACCCTTTTGAAGTCTAGGCTGCAAAGCTTGCATAACAGCCTCTCTGTCATGCCAGGAGTCACAGTGGGCTCAGGTGGCAGGAGAGTTTGGACGAGCCCACCATTTGCAGGAAGGATATTGGAAGGGTAATCTCCCAATAATGTGTAATCTCTCACTAGATAACCAGGCTTGGCCTTCAGTTTAGAAACTGAGTTGAGAACACTTTTTACATCACATGTCTGAATCTCAGTTTCTTCCTCTGTAAAATGGGCAGTGTAGGTCCTTGATTGTCAGGGGCTATGGTCAAGTAAGAGGATGTGTAAATGCACTGTGTAAAGTGCCTGCCACCTAAGTGTCCACTGCTGCTGTAATTAACAGCTCTACTTATACTGGCCCATGAGTCCTGAGCAGATCAGACATCAGGAAGGAGGGCCTTTGGTCACCTAACCACAGTTTCCATATCCCCAGTTCAGTACTTTCCACCATACAAGCTGCTACTCAGACTAAAGGGAAAAAGACACACACTCTCCACTGTGCAGATAGCACATTGATCTCCACACACTGGCTGATTGTGATTGACCAGAGTTGGCTGCCCTGGAGTTGGGGAGTGGGGCTACATTTCAGAAAGCTGTGCCAGTGAGTCCCTGCTCAGGGCAAGGACAGCCAGGATCACTGGGGCGAACCCCAATTCAGGAACAGGGAGCAGGAGACACGTGCCATTTAACCACCCCAGCTCTGGCCTTATCTCAGACCTCACCTCTGCCACTGCAATATCCCAGCATGAACAATGTCCTTTAGGCCTTTCAATTTATGTTCTGGAAGATGCAAAGTCCAGAGTGGTCCAGGAGGCTGGGCTGAAGTCACACAGAGAGGCTAGAGAGATCACTCCCTGACTGCTGATTTTCCCATGTTCCTAAGCTCCCCCAAACCTTGGGGAGTCTGGACAAGTTAGAACTTGGCTCCTGCTGCCCAAGACTTATATCTCCAACTTAGGACTCTAGGGCTTTCTGCTTTGGCTCAGGCCTCAAGGAGGAAGGCTCCCCTCTCTCTGTTTGGATTCAGATAAGGGCATTTTCAAGTTCTTTGAGATGGCAGTGGAGGCTAGCCAATGCTATTTCCACCCGAAGATCAATCAAGTCTGTCCCCGGTCTCAGGCACATGGCGGCTGGCGTGCATGGACAGAGCCGGCGGGATCTATAGCCAGGGAGGCCTGATTATTCAGCTTCTGGAGCCAGCAGGCTTTGGAGCACCCTCTCCGAGGCACAGACATGACACAAATCTTCCCACCACTGGGCCAACTGCTCCTCTCCTATCTGTGGGGGGTGACAGTCAGGCAAGGTCTACACCCAAGGCCTGGCCATTAAGAAATTCATTAATCAGAATTGTGTTTACAGCTCTCTGGCAAGCAATCGTAATTCACTGGCTCAAGCCAGACCCTGGGCCTTCCTGCAAACTGCTGTGACATTTGGTAAAAATATCAGCTGGGGCCAGGGCCAGGCGGGAGGTGTGTGTGCAATCCATGCTGACTTGTGAAATGCAGGCTCTGTGTGGGTCACAGGCACCAGGGAAGGCTGCAGGGACAGGCTGTCACTGGCTCCAAGGGTCATCTTGAACACATCACTACCCTGTCATCTCACATCTGTAGTTAGGGGGTGGAGGGATTTGGAGTAAGTCAGATGGTAAAATCTGTCAGACCACAGATTTGTCCCGTGTGGTCTGTGGTCTGCATAGGATTGGCCAGCATAGTGTTAAGGGGGAAAAAAAAAAACAAAAAACAAAAAAACTCCTTGCCAACCTTCAAAAACGAAGGATTCACATGAAAATCCAGACTTCCCATAGCACTGGGAGTGTATTCTTATAGAGCAATGGCAGCCTGGAGCTGAGCTGCAGATCAGCCTATGATATGTGGTTTGCCAACATTAACAAAAATCCCCACTACTGGGCATGGGCCCAGGGCCTCCATGTAAGGTTGGGTAAGTTGCTCACTGTATAAGGCACCCAACTCTGGGGTCAAATGGGGACTGAATTGCTATGATCCGCCTTGTTTGCTGTAGGCATTTGTGTAGGAATCCATTTCACCAAGGAAGGGGTGACTTTTTTTTCACAACTCACCAGGGTGCTTTCGGTCAGCATTGATCCTGTCTAGACCCACAGAGTTCCCATAGCTTGCATTCCACAGGAATTGAGGGTGTGTGTGGGGGTGTTCCTTGGTATCCCGAGTGAAAACATGAGGTGTGTGGGCAGGGTGGGCAAGGTGTAGATGTGGGCAGGTCTCTGCCCCTCCTGAGCTATCACTTTATTTAAAAAGCAAGGACCTTAGCCAGCTGATCTCAGAGGCCCTGCCAGCTCTGGAGCCTGTAGTTCTGCAGATGTGCTCTGGCCAAAGGGACATGACAGATGGCTACTTGTGCCTCAGCTCTGTGGAAGAAGTTCGGGACACCTGGCAGGAGCTAGGGCTGGGGCCCAGAACAGGTACATAGCCCTCCTGTGGCACACTTGTGTGTGGTGTATATGTTCATGTGTGTGTGGACACAGGTGCACTTTCGTGTGTGTGTGTGTGTGTGTGTGTGTGTGTGTGTGTGTGTGTGTGTTGGGAGTAGGGTTGCCAGATAAAATACACAGTGCCCCATGAAATTTCAATTGAATAACAACAGGACCTTGTGTGCATGGGTATGAGGGTTTGGTATGTATGTGGAGGCCAGATGTCAACCTTGGGTGTCGTTGCTCAGGAGCCTTCCACTTTGCTTATGAATCAAGTTCTCTCATTCGAATCAGAGGCTCGACCATTTGGCTAGACTGGCTGACTAGCAAGCCCCAGGGATCCTCCTGTCTCCTCCTCCCCAGTACTGAGATTACGAGAATGTGCCATCAACCCAGCTTTTAAAATGTTATTTTTATTTACTATTTATTTTCTTTATATAGGATCTTATCACATGGGCCTGGCTGACCTGGAACTTCCCATGTAGATCAGGCTGGCCTCATACTCATAGAGATCCACCTGCCTTTGCCTCCCAAGTACTGAGATCAAAGGCATGTGCCACCACACCCAGCTCACACCTATTTTTTTTTTTAATGTGGGTTATAGGGATTAAACTCAGGTCCTCACGATTGCACTTGACTAACTGAGCAATCTCTCAGTCCCACCCACATTCATGTTTCCTAAGGAGCCCCTTGGGCTGCTGCCTCCACACTGCCCAGACAACCAGTAAAATCAAGGTGAAGTGAGGCAGCTAGCAGGCCCTGGAGCCCCAGTGTGTCTTTCTTGTGGGTGTGGCTTCAGTGTGTTCTAAGTGTTTCTGACTTTCCCTGGGTGACAAATTTGTCTCCCCACAGACTGCCTCTCTCACCCTGGTCCTGGTATTCTAGAGGCTGGGGTGTTGGCTGTTGACTGTCTCCTATGGGTGATCAGCTTGCTGTCTGCTTTTGCAATCTCATGAGGGACAGTCCCACTCCTTAAGCATCACAAGTAGCTGAGCTGAGACAGAGACTGTGTGCATGATCATCAAGGCCCTGCAAATTCCCTCCCTGGTTCTTTCTAGAAAAATGGTTTGCTCTGCCTTAGACTAGAGCCTGTGAAGAGCATCCTGAATTTCCTTGTTTTACAGACAGAGAAGTGAGCCACAGAGAGGTTTCACTACTTCTGTATCCTCACACAGCAAATGAGAGGAAAAGTCCGTGACTCTGGGGTCAGTGCCCTTTTTCCAAGGAAGTCCACTGCTCCCAGATGGTGAGAATTCTAAGCACAAACCAGTCACTAACACAGGCAATTTGTAGCCATTGGGTTCCAAGCCACACTCTTCCTGGGTCATAATGGACTACATATTTGTGTTTGATCATCCTGTGCCACTAAGCTCTGTCTTTAAATCTTTGATAATAGGGCTGGGAGACCGGCCTTGTATCCTTGGCTCACTTGGAATGTGGACAGACATCTTCACGCAGTGGTTCTGACATTTCAGTAGGGCTAACGTCGAGAGAAGTTTCTCTGAATGCTGCCTGGGAGGTAGAGGGGATCCTGTGATCCACTTTTGAATAAATGAGCTGAACTCTTCCCAAGCCCACCTCTATGTAACTGATCCTCCACGAGGTATGGGTTTGCAGAGAATTGTGTTTGTTTCATGTCGATGAATGAACTGGTTTTATTTTCTTAAAAAAATGTATTACTGAGGGCTGGGGAGATGGCTCAGTGGGTAAAAAGTGCTTGCCACACAAGCATGAGGACCTGAATCCAGATTCCCCAGCAGCCAAGAAAAAGCTAGGAACAGTGCTGTCTGCCTGTAACCCCAGACTGGTGATGATGGGGATGGGGCGGGGACAGAAGGACCCCAAGGGACTCTCTGGACGGCTAGTTTATTAGTGAGTTCCAGGTTCAGGGAGAGACCCTGTCTTAAAAGATAAGATGCAGAGCAACTGAGGAAGACATACAATGTCAACATCTGTCTCACACATACACATGGGTGCAAGCATACATGCACACATCAGCACATGACATATACAGAGTTTATTCCTTGAAATAGGCCCTTAAGGAATATGACTCAGGCAAGCTCACTTAGAATATGTACACGGACCAGGCACAGTGGCGCACACCTTTAATCCCAGCACTCTGGAGGCAGAGGCAGGTGGATCTCTGTGAAATCAAGGCCAGCCTTTTCTACATTGTGAGTTCCAAGTCAGCTGAGGCTACAAGGGGACTTTGTCTCAACCCTCCCCCAGATATGCACATGTGTAATGATTTTTAAATTTTCATGTTAAATAAACATTTGGCATAACAACATGGAACCGTTTTACCATGAGCTGTTTCTTTTCAAGTTGCCATTACGGCTTAAGTCAAATAAACTTACACAATAGATTGTTATGAGGATGTTTTATATACAGTGTGTTCTGTGGTGCGTCATGAATTCTAATGCTTGCTTGCCTTGAATAATATGGAAACAGGGCTAAAGGAAGAAAGTGCAGAGAATGTTGATACCACACCAAGTTAACCTTTAAAATCAGAATCAAACACCTAAGTAGAAGTTGCACCCTTTCCTGGAAGTGGCTCTTTATGATCCAGTGACTAAAGGCATGACCATAAACCCGCAGGCCAGAGCAAAAAAAACACCACTCTTTCCAGAACAATCACCTTGCCTTACTTGCTGAACCAAACAGCTTTATGTCCTTAACAATGTGCTTAAATCCCATTCCAGAGCCAGCCAAATGCCAGGGAGGCAGAGACTTGAAATCTGAAAACAAACCTGTAACTCCATAATTCATCTGAAAACTCGACTCTGCACTTTCACTGTTTTCTAATGGACACCAAACTTACTGCCACGCTGCTTGGAATCCATGCATGAACTGAGCATTGTGGGTATTACAGCCCCACTTCATGAGGAAACCAAGACCTGGGGAGGCAGATGGCTTCACACCGTGGCAGCCCTGTCTTCTGCCAACTCATCCACTGCACTTACCTGGGAACAAAGGCCATGCTGGGTGTTTGGTCCAAAACAACTCAATCTCCTCTCCACTTGGCCCCTGGTAGGCTAATTCAGAGGGCTTCCTCCAATAAGCCTGATGGGAGGATCTTCCAAGCAGAGCCAAAGGCTATATTGTCAGAGGTCAGGCAATGTAGGCAGGAGGTCAGTGCAGAAAGGCCCTTTTTCTAGATGGCCCCAAGGGGATGAGGAAAGAGACTCAGTTAAGGAGCCTCTGTGAAAGCTAGCCAGCTCATCAAGGCTTAGAAGTGCATCAGAGTTCGTGGTACCTCAGTTTCTTCTCCAGCAAAATGGATATACAGTGCCGACCCCATTACTGTAGCTCGGGGTTGTGGCTATTGGGAGACTGAAATGACGAAACATATATAGGATTCCTGGCATGCATGAAGCCACTCAGGCAGTTATTATTTAGGTCAGTTCATTTAATATGCTGCTCTGAGATCAGAAATACACACCAAGTATATACCTAGGTTTTCACTTAATGATTGGAATTTGTCCTCAAAAACTCTGCTGCTAAGTGAAAAGACATTCAATGAAAAATCCATCCCGAGACTGGTGTGGTGGCTCTTATCTGTAATCCCAACACCTGGGAGGCTAAAGCAGGAAATTGCCTTGAGTTCCAGGCCAGCCTGAGCTATAGAGTAAAACTCCATCACAAAAGGAGAGAAAGGGAGGGAGGAGAGAAGGAGGAAAGGGGTGAGAGGGAAGGAGGGAGAGAGGACGAGGAAGAAGAAACAAAGAAAGGAGGGAGAGAGAGAAGGAAGGAAGGGAGGGAGGGAGAGAGGGAGGGAGAAAGGGAGAGAGGGAGGGAAGGAGGGAGGGAGGGAATGGGAAATAGGGAGATGGTTCAGTCAATAAAGAGCGAGCTGTTACAAACCTGAGGATCTGAGTTCACAGCTCAACACTCATGTGAAAAACTGGTGCCTTGGCACATGCCTGCCATCCCAGCACCAGGGAGCCCAGACAGGAAGATTCTTGGGGCTTCCTGGTCAGCCAGCCCAGCCAATCTGTGAGCTCCAGGTTCAGTAAGAGACCTTGTCTCAAAACATAAGGTAGAGAGTGATTGAGCGTACACACAGACACACACACACACACACACACACACACACTTCATTCTATAAATTTTACTAGGCAAAGTCATGCTGCCCTCCACCCATGCCTACAAGAAGTTCCAGGCTGCCTGTTTAGCTGGCTCCCTAAGGACTCAGATCAGGGATTTGTGCCTCTGTGATACTCCACAGGTGATTCCCATACAGTCCCAGGCCTTAGAACTCCCAGGACTTCTTCTATTTTTTTGAAGACCTTTCACCCCCAAATTTCCCTTCCCAGAGATTTGAAAACGTACCTGTATTAAAATGGGGCTTGGTCATCACAGCTGTTGGCCCTGTAGAGAACCCACAGATTGGGTCAATGGCAGCACTCTGGGCTGATTGGCAGGCAGGTCACATAGGAATCACTGGAGAGTCTGGTGGTTGGAGGAGAGTGGCTTTGTTCCTCTATGCTTTCCTGCAATCAGGCCTGTGGGTCTCCGATAACCAGCCACCAAGGACTGAAGACTCCTGGCGGGCATCTGCCTGGCCTCTGCAGCAGCTCACTCTAGGAGCCTCAGCTGGTTTACTGGCAGCTCACAGTTCCCTTGAGCTCTCCAAGTTAATAAATTCCAGGCCTCCTTGGTGTGAATAGGAAGAGATTACTAGCCCAGGCACTTGGCTGGTGCTGCAGGGCCTCCACACACCTCATACATCATACCTGATACATCGTAGCCCCAGAACTGGAGGTAAGCTTGGTACAGGGGGTGAGAGTTCAATAAGGCAACAGGGTAGAGGTAGAGTCCCTCCATCCCTGTATTCCCTTCCCAGCCTGTCTGGCCTCTGCCTGGACCCTGAGACAGTGTGTTCTTATGATACTGCTGACAGACGACGTGTTCCTGTCCTCATGGAGCACGCTGCAGGTCTTGTTTGTATGCACGCGCGCATGTGTGCGTGTGTGTGTGTTGCAGGGAGACCAGGGTTTAGCATGTATACGCCAGGAGCTGAACTGAAACTTGGGAGGAGGAAGATGAAGGAGAAGGAGGGAAAGGGGACATGGGAGGAAAGGAGGGAAAGAGAAGTGGGAGGGGAGAAAGGATGGAGAGAGCATGCAGGGCCTCCATGGAACCAGAGACCTTGAATGCTTTTATTCTCAGCTGTCTCATGATTGGACACAGGGTAGGACTAGTCCCCCAAACCTAGGGCCACAGGCAGACATAGTCTCCGGGGTTTAGGAGATAGTAACAGACAAGAGCCAGGTGGGCTGGTCACAAACTTGAAATGGGACAGTTGACCCATCTTGTGTAAAAGTCCCAGCTTCCACAAGGCTCCGGCTCACTCCTGCTGTGCAGGGAGATGAGAACTCTGTGTTGCCAGATTTTTCACACCCCCCCCCCGGAATTTCTGTAAAAATCTTCAAATTTTAAAATCCTCATTCAGGCCAAACAGCACATACTGTAGGCCAGATTCTGCCTGCTCAGCACCAGGCCTGGTCTCTGCATAGAAAAGGGCGCAGCCTTTGAGGACAGATGGGGGAGTGTTTGCCAGGTTCCTGCCACTTTCTGCCTGTGGGGCCCTGGACCCGCAAGTTAATCTCTGTGCTTCTGTTTCCTTATCTGTAAGATACAGATAGGAATGGCCGTCTGGTGGGGCTGCAGTGGCCTAAAGATAACAGTCCCAAGAATCCTCCTGCAGGAGTGAGCAGCTGCATGCAGCAGCCAGCAGCAAACACCGGGCCTTTTGATCTGCAGTTCTGTCCTTCTTCCCAAGCAATGTTTCTTAGAATCACCCTTTCAGACATCTTTTCTCCTACAACCCATCTCCCTAGGTTTAGGGATAAAGATGTGGACAGTCTGTCCATCTTGGTGGTACTGGCCTATCATCCTAGAGTCACAGGAGGCTGAGACAGGAGGATTGAATATTCAAAATCTACCTGGGCTACAATGGTATTTAAAGCCAGCATGGGAAATTTAACAAGACCCTGTCTCAAAATAAAAAGCAAAAAAGAAGGTGGGTGAGGAGCTGGCTAGAGAGATGTTTCCTTGGGAAAACTGCTTGCCGTACAAGGATGAGGACCAGGGTTTGAATCCCTGTCACCCATGTCAAAGATGGGCTTGATGGTGCTTGGTAACTCCAGCACCTAAGGGCAGAGATAGGCAGATCCCTAGAGCTCATGGTCAGCCAGTATAGTCAATTTTGATGAGCTCCAGTCTCCGTGAGAGACCCTGTCTCAAAAAATATGAATGGAGAGTTATAGACAAAGACAGTTGACATTGACCTCTGACCTCCACACCTAAACACACAAACATATACATACAGGTGCGCGTGCGGGAGGAGGGGGCTAGGGACAGAGCTCAGTGGCAGAGCACTAGTCTAGTATGTAGGAGGTCCTGGGTTCAATACTGAAAAACAAACAAAACACATGGACAGCCTACTACTTTAAATCGAGGACTATCTGAGTTGTAGCTTGCCAGTGCAAGGTGCTTAAAGACAAAACTTCTTTTCCCTAAAGCTGAGAGCACAGAGCAACATGCATGGCAATATACATGAGAGGACCAGGATACCCAATCACCCCCAGCCTCCGGTCACCTCTTTAGGAGGTAAGTCCAGAGAGTGAGGGGGCTTTTCCAAGCCCACCTAGCAGTTGCTGGGATAAGAAGAGATTTGCAGTTTCCCAGCTCTCATTTGGAGCTATCTGCACCCCATCCCCAGCTGTGGGTCCTTCTCTAGAACTGGGGAGTGAGCTTGGGGTAGGCCTAGCTTCTCATCCAGAGGGTGCTATCTGGCCTCATCTGGGTGAGCTGGAATCTGGAGCTAGTCAAAGCTTATGGGTCTGGCAAGTGCTAATGGCAGCTCTCCCAAGCCTTGCAGCCTTCAGCTTTGTGGGAGAGTCAGCCAGCAAGGCCTGGCTTAGGCCATCTCTGCCTGAGCTCCCAGCCTCATACAGTGGATCCCTTTACCTCCTTGGCAAGCCTGTGAGGACTCTCTGAATTGCCTTGGGACTTCCTGTGACTAATCAGGTATCTGAGACCTAGAGGTTGCTTAGTAAAAGCTTTCAGAATGGGGTCAAGCCAGAGAAAGAACTGGCTTCCTGTCTACCAAACCAGCAAAACCAATCTGTGAACAGGAGCATTGGGTGCTGGCAGGACAGTGGGGAACTGGCACACACAGGTGGAATGATTAAGTCTTTTTAGAAAGCAGCAGTGTGACATAAAATACACATTGGGATGCTAGTGCCATCGGCCTCTGCTTCTGGTATACATGAGCCGACTGTTTTCTTCAGCAGTTTGGCTTTCCCACTGTTCCACCTACTCTGTGAACAACCCTTTCCTCTTTTCTCTCCCTCTTTCCCCTTGACTCCTGGAATCACTTTGGTGTTCTTGTGCAAGCTGCTTTTAAAGGAACATTGACTCATGAGCAAGGCTGGTCCTTTGAGGGGCCCATGCAGCTCAATTGCTTTGACTGCTTACCTAGGATGCACAAAGCTCTGGTTCTGTCCCCAGCACTGTGTAAACTGAGTGTGGTGGTACACGCTTAGAATCCTAGCATAAGGATCAAAAATTCAAGTCATTCTAGTTACACAGCTAGTTTGACATCAGTCTGGGATACATGAGACCCTGGGTGTAAACGGATGGAGACCAGAGACTCACTTGGGTGCCTTCCTCAATTGCTGTCTCCATCTACTTTTGAGACAAGGTCTCTCACTTGACCTGGAGCTCATTAATTTGGCTGGCTTGGCTGACCACTGAGCCTAGGGATCCTCCTGTCTTCACCTTCCCAGCACTGGGATTGCTGGTCAGATAGTTTACCTAGGGGAAATTGGTTTGGGCTTGTTTTTTACTTCCTAAACATTATGTCCTTGAGAGATACACAGCCTTTTCTAAGTGTATCCTACGGTTTACTGCTGAATTGTCTACCTGTCCCTGTATCATAAACATCTGTGTGATGGAATCTTTGCACATGTACCTGTGTGGGTCTCTTGGTCAGCTGTAAGAGACCCAATGTCTGCTCTCACCTGAAGGATTTCCTCTTCAGCAGGATGGTGTACCGTGGGATGGTTCTGACCAACTGGTTAACTTTCCATGTAATGGTTCTGAAGCTCTGAGAGGGGGTGTGGCTGTCCCGGACATTCCACCAAATTATTAACAGATTAGAGTTACAACCTTGGTCTATTTGACACCAACCCTTCAGTGAGCTTGAAAAATGACAGAGGCGACATCCAGGGGATTCTGAGGCTGAAACCAGAAAAGGGTACAGAGATTCAGGGCATGTGCCAGGCAGCAGTAAGAGACAGGATGATGGTCATCTAGCATCTGATTATCAACATCTGTCTAAATGAGGTGGTGCCAGATGTGGCCTATTCATGGGACGGATATGTATGTAAGAGAGACACAGAAAAAAGGTGAGAGACAGGGATGCAAAGAGAGACAGAAAGAGAGATAGAGACAGAGAGAAAGAGAAAGAGACAGAGAAAGACAGAGAGAAACAGAGAGACGCAGAGAGACAGAGACAGAGAGACAAAGTCAGAGAAAGACAGAGACAGAGAGAGATGGAGAAAAAGACTGGAAGAGGAAAGAGAAGCGTGTTCCATGCTTCCTGCTGGAAGGGTAGTAGGAACAGCAAGAACGGTGCCTGAGCACCATGGGGAAACCATGGAGGAGCAACTAGTAGAGCCAGCCGTCCTCTCAGCAACACCTGGCTTCTGATTCAGGATCCAGAAGAAGTCAGATCGATCGTGCGTGAGTGACAGCTCTGAAATGGCTCTCTTAGACACTTGTATGTCACCAGGAGGTTTCTGGTAAAATAGTACAAACTGCAGTGCCTTATCTGTTATCACGTGATTTCAGTTCAGGCCTGTGTAACTTAATGTGCTTCAAAAAACAAATGAAGGGGCTGGGGAGAACACACAGCACTTAAGTGCACTGACTGCTCTGTCAGAGGACTGGACTTCGGTTCTCAGCACCACATCAGGCGGCTCACAACCACCTGGAACTCCAGCTCCAGGGATTCTACACCCTCTTCTCACCTTGGCAGGTACCTGCACTCACATGTACATACCCACTCACAGACACACACATACATAACACATGGTTAAAGATCTTTTAAAAATATTTATGGAACTCTTTTACTGGCTTGCATTTTGAGGTGGTTTGTAAGGTTTCAGCTTCTACTCACCTGTCAAGTTCCGGTGTGTGCTGTGTGGATTTTCTTTTTGTATTCTAGTCATTCGGTTCCCAGCTAGTCACATGTATTCTTTTTTTTAAAAAAAATCTTTACTTTTATGTTTTTTATCCTCTTGAACTTTTTTCCACCTTGTTATAGGAGCTGGTAAATATTTGCCTTTGTTTTCTTCCAGATTTTTATGGCTTTGCTTTTTATGTTTAACTCTTTAATCCTTTGTAATTTATTTTGGCACTGAGTGTCATGTGAAGATCTGAATTTATTTAATTTTCTAAATAGCTAACCAATTGCCCAGCACCAGTTAATCAGTAATGTTCCCTTTCCTGGCAGCTGGGAATTGCCACCCTATCACCCACAGACATTAGTTATGTTCCGAGCCCAGTTACATCCTAAGCTTTGCTTTCTGACTGCTTTCTGGTGTTTTTTATCCTTTTCATTGACCTATCTTGTAATTCTTGTGCTATGACCATACTGCTTTATGATAATGATAGCTTTGTTACTGTCATCCTCATCTTAGGTTTTGAACCCAGAGCCTATACACATGCTCTGTCCCTGAGCTATAGCCTTAGTGCTCTATAGCGTTCTTTCCTCCTCCTCCTCCTCCTCATCCTCCTCCTCCTCCTCCTCTTGATCCCCAGTCTAGCTTCTACTTTCATGCCACATATATAAATTATC
>NW_008341028.1:10606028-10651719 GCF_000622305.1 Nannospalax galili
CCCTCCCCATCCTCCTCTTCCTCCTCCTCTTCTTCTCCTTCCTCTTTCCACCTCCTCCTTTCTTTTCTCCTTTTCTTCCTCTTTTTCCCCATCTTTCTAATTCTCTTCTCCTCCCCCCCCGCCCCTCCTCTTCTTCTTTTGAGACGGTCTCACTATGTAGCCCACGCTGGCTTGGAACTCCAGGCAACCCTCTTGCCTCAGTCCTCCGACTCCCGAGGATTACAAAGGTGCACCACCCCACCCAGGTCCCTTACGTTTCATTTTCTCATAGAGGGTGTTCCCTGTCATTACACTTCATTTTCCAACTCCTCATTGGAATATTTAGCTCTTCTCTCTGCAGTGTGCCATATTGCTCCTTTCTTCATGTCTTGCTACCTCAGACATGCTCTGTCTTCTTTGTGGACAAGGTCTTCTGGTCTTTTGGTGTAGCTCAATGGTGGAGTGCTTGCCTAGTATGCAGGATGTTTACACCTCAGCACGCAAAAAGGCAACGACAACCCTAAGCCTCCTAAAGGTTATAGAGGTGTGACTTGCAGGAGTTCTTTCCTTCTACCATGTGGGTCTTCAGACTTGGTGGCAAGCACCTTTACTCCCTGAGCCATCTCACTGGTCCTATGTGTTATATGCTTACTGGTTCTTGTTGGTATATGTAAAAAATAATTGAAAAGAATCTTTCATTTATTTATTTTGCATTGGACTAGCTGAGTTTTTTTTTTTAGTTCTAATAGATTTTCTGTTTGTCTTGAGAATTCTTTTTATGTTTTTGAGATGAAGTCTTGCTCTGAAACCCAGGCTAACCTGGAACTCACAATCCTCTTTCCTCAATTTCCCAAGTGCTGGGATTACAGCATGTACTACCTTATGGTACAGCTGTCTTAAGACATTTTTTAAAGGTAGATTAGTGTACCACCTGACAACTACATCCCAGCTTCCAGTGCCTCTGTCTCACATCTTTCCATGGTTTCTTATATCTATTGAGGCTCACAGAGGAGGATCAGTGCACCAGGGATCAACATTTTCTCCTTGATTTTGATAGGCCTTTTAAGCATTTTGTTAGCACCGACCTTAAAAAAGGAAAATTAAGGAAGGTGGCTGGGGAGATGACTCTATTGTTAATGTGCTTATCTGCCACACAAACATGAGGACCTGAGTTCAGATCCCCAGCATATGCATAAAAAGCCAGGAACAGTGACATGTGCCTATAACCCCAGAGCTGGGCAAGTGGGGACAGCAGGATCCCTGGGTCTCACTGGCCAGCCAGTCTAGCCAACCAGGGAGCTCTGGTTTCAGTGAGAGAGTCTGTCTCAAGAAATAAGGCAGAGAAGCAATTGAGAAAGATACCCATCATTGACCTCTGGCCTCTGACATGCACCCCCACACATGTGCATATACACAAACACAGATACACACAAATAAAATCAAGGTAGGAAGGAACACGTCTTATTTCTTATTCACTTAGATGTTTTAAAATGAGATTTTTATTTAACATTTTATTGAATCATCTTTTCTTTTTCTTTAAAAATAATCTTATTGGGTCACAAGATGGCTCAGCAGGTAAAGGTGCTTACTGCCAAGCCTGATGACTTGAGTTCAATCCCTGAAACCCACACTGTGGAAGGAGAGAAGCAACTCCTGCACGTTGTCCCCTGACTTTCACATATATGTCATGGCATATGCATGTCTACACACACACACGCACACAGACACAAACACAGAGTAAATGTAAAAAAGGAATATTAAAAATGAATCTTATTCTTTTCTCCTGTAACATTTTGATTTCCTACGATTGAATCCTACCCATGTTCCAGGAGTAAAGGTGCTCCACTAACACTTTCCATTTCGAGCTGGCTTTGTTTTGTTCGTATTTTATCTAGGATTTTTGTGTGTCAAGTGATTGAAAAGGAAAGATGAAGAACAGAGCTGTCTGGGTTTGAATCTTAGATCTGCTACTGCTGGCTGTGTGCCTTTTAGTGCGTTCCTTGCCTCTCTGGTCTTCAGAACTGAGATGGCACAGGCATCCAGCTCAGCTAATGGGATTGTAAGGATTCAACACCAACAATGCATGTCCAGTTCTACGTTCATCTCATCTAAACCTGCCTGTGAACTAGGCTTTGTTTCACTTAGCAAAGAAGACAACAGAGGCTTAGAAACTTACTCAGACTTACTCAGCTGGTAAATTGCTGATGAGAAGTGCCTCAGCCTGATCTCTTGTCCGCCCCTCAGTAATTGAGAACTTGCAGTCCCTCCAGGGGCCAGCTGTTTACTTTCTTCAGGCAATGCTTTCTGTTCTGAGGGACTGTATTTTCTGTATCTGAAAAATAGCTTCTATTCTTCCTTCAAAACCCAGATCAAATAACCCCTCCTTGGTGAAGCTTTTGTTTCACCCAAAGATCTTTTCCTTTATAATCGAACCTAATGCTCACTGGGTGGCTGGGGCCCTGATAGCTCCTGCCTGCCTCCCCGGGTGTGCGTGCTTCATCTGTTGAGCTAAACCCTAAATTAGAAGAAGGACCCATGCTTTGGAGACTGATGGAGTCTGAACTCTTGGTTCTACTGATACTAGAAACTTTTTCTGGCCCCACAGACCTCATTTTTCTTTTCTGTGCAACAAGAATAACATCCTGTCTTCACAAGGCAGTTCTGGAAAATTATTTGTGAGTCAAACCCATTAGCTCTGTGCCTAGCACCTAGCAAGTGCTCAGTAAACATGCTTTCTCCCATCCCTTCCTCCAAAGCCCCTTCTCTGTGGGCAGGGGGCATTTCTTACACATGTGTCTCTGTTTGGCTAGAACTTAGCACAAGTTGGGCCAGCAACGCTTTTTTTTTTCTCAAAAAAAAAAACAACAAAAATTATGTGCATGTGTATATGATGGTATATATATGTGTGCGCGTGTGTGTGTGTGTGTGTGTGATTGTACCTTGAATCCTGAGGTTAACACTGAATATCTTTCTTGGTGCTCTTGACTTTATTATTTTTTTAATATTTATTATTAGTGTGTGTGGGGGGGCATGTGCCATCACATGGGTGGAGGCCAGAAGACAATTCTGTGTTCTCTACTTCCACTTTAATGTGGGTTCTTGGGATTGAACTCAGGTCAGGCTTTCACAACAAGCCCTTCGACCTGCTGAGCCATCTTGCCAACCCCTCCACCTTATATTTTGAAACATTTTCTCTCAGACCTGGAGCACACTGATTTGGCAAGGCTGACTGGTCCATGAGCTCCAGGGATCTACCTATCTCAGATCCCCCAGTGTTGGGGTTACATGTGCACTGCCACTCCCAACTTTTATATGGATGTTGGGGGTCTGAACTCGAGTCATCATGTATATGCAGCAGGCAGGTCACTGACTGAGCCATCTCCCCAGTCCCCAGAAAGGCTTAATACAATCTTTCCACATTGAGAGAGGCAAGGACTTGGCATGCCCATTCTACAAATGAAGACCCCGAGGCCCTCTGCAGAAAATGACTGCCCATAGTCACAGAGGGAGCCAGTGCCAGAGCCCAAATTCCTTGATCCAGTTCCTTCTCAAAGCTGTTTTGATGGTTCTTGGTAGATGTGCTTGGAAGCCAGCATCCTCACCCCACCCATGTCCTTCCCTGGGCTGTGCCCACCAGAGAGATGTTACAAATGAGTTCTGGGGAGGAAAAGTCACAGGCCCAACCAACTCAACCCTCTGCAGTGCTGATGTTCAGTTCTGTTTCCCTCTGCAGGCAGGAGTGTTCAGCACTTGTTTCTAGTATTGGTCAGTCCTGGCTCTGAGTCCCAATTCTGCCACTGATTAGCTGGGGGGAGAATTAATAAGTGACAGAGTCAGGAGTTTCATCTGACCTTATGTTTTCCAAACTTATCAACATAATGGCCAGTCAGAAGCCAGACACTGCCAGCAAGGCCAGTTTCCTGCCCTGTGGGTGGAAGAGGCTGGGGGAGCATGTTTCAGCTCTGTTACTGGTGAGGAAACTGAGGCACGAGGCTGGAAAAGGAGTTAGCTCCAACCTGTGTTGGCCGGCTGGTTGCAGAAGCTGTGGAAACGTTATAGAGGTCAGGCCAGCGTTCTGGAGATGGCAGGGAAACTCCATCCTGAAGGACAGTGCACTGCTGCCCAGAGTTCACACTGGGCTCTTCAGAGGGACAAGGCCCCAACTACAGGAGAGTTGTGGACCTGGTAGCCTGCAGCCCCGAGACCGTACTGCCACTGCTGGGGCAGAAATACCAGGCTCTGTGGTTCAGTGATGTGGGGAGACAATGAGGGGCTGGAGTTGGCGTGGCCTTCTTCCACTGTCCTGCACCATAACTGGGAGAGACAGGACTGGGCAGCCCTGCTGGAGGAAGGGACCCCTGTCCAGGCCCTTTCTTCACAAGGCCTGGAAGCACTCCTTCCTTCCTCCTGGCTCTCACCCCCAGGCCTTACCACTTCCTGGACAGGCTGTCCTCTGCCAGCACCTCTCTCTGTTAGGTGGTGAGCAAGCCCAATACACCTGGACATTGTGCACACACACATGCCACACACACACACACACACTCACACACACACACACATGCATACAGTACATGCCACACACACCACATTTTACGTACCACACACACTACACAGAAACCAAATGCCACATACCACATATACATATCACACCACACATCACACACCACATACCACACACACATATACATACATATATATCATAAACATACCACACTATACACATCACATATCACACCAGACATGCCATGCACCACACACACGTGCACAAACACACACCACACTACAAACCACGTACACACATACCACATACCATATATACTACATACCACACACACCAGACATGCCATGTAGCACACATGCACACATGCGCACACACATACACAAGGCACACATGCACACACCAGCACATACATGTACACACACAGTGCACACACACATGCATACACGGGCAGTCTTACTGGGGAAGGCCACGTTTCTCCTCTGGTGTTGCAGGGCAATGTCTCTGACAGAGCCCCTACAGTGCTCTGTCTGCCACACTGCAGTACTGGTGGCATTTTGTCTGTCCCTGGAACCTCCTGTGTCCTTCTGTCCATGCTGGGATTGACTCCTCCACCTCTCCGCTGGCTGGATCCTGCCCATCCTTCAACAGCGGCCTTTGGCCTTTCCTATTGCGTTTCCCTCCCCCTCCCCCCTGACCTCTCTAGCAGCACTCTGGCAGTCTACCTTGTATCCCTGGGAGATAAGTGTTTGCTTTATCTTCTTAGGAACAATGTACAAACCACTTTGTCAAAGAAGGTCACTTGGTTCTTTTCTTTATTTTTGAGACAGGGTCTCACTATATAGCCCTGATTGGCTTGGAACTCCCTATATAGACCAGGCTAGTCTTGAGTTCACAGAGATTCACTTGCCTCAGCCTCCCAAGTACTAGGATTAAAGACCTGTGCTACCACACCCCGCTGGTCTCTTGATTTTTAAAAACAAGCTTCAGAATTAGAAAGGTGGGTGGAATTATTAGCTCTGTTTAGAGCTGAGGTTCAGAGAGGTTGAGTAATTCGCCTCAAAGCTGCACAGCTGGAAAGTTGATATCAGGCTTACTTTCAGGCCTTCTAGGTAGAGAGCTTGCTCTTTCTCCCCACAGCCTCTTCCTGCTCCATCAGTCTTTGATGGCAGAGATGGAGAGCAGCTTAAACCAAGATTTGTTGGCTAGGCAAGGTAGAATAAGTTTGGGTGCATAGAATCTTCTTTGAGCTGTTTCCTGAATGTGGGAAAACTCAGCCCCTGGCTGACAAAAATCACATCAGTTCTTATATTGCCTCAGAGAATCTGGAATTACTCAGACTCTAAGCTCCCTCTTTGGACCCACTCACTTTCATCCAGGCTGTGCTTGGTCTTGGCCCAGCATCCTGCAGCCATCTCCTTCCCCAGCCACCCAGGTGGAGTGGAGAAGCAGCATCTTCCTGCTGTCCCAGGCCCACAAGCTCAATCTCAAGAGACCCGGGGTTGCTGTCAGCGAGGAGAGCCTGGGATTGTGGACAGCTGGTCTCCTATGGAAGAATCAATGTGCCTGAACTCTGGTGCCTCCATTTTTCCTTTGCAAACAGACTCATATCTCATTTCTTTGTACCGCCCCCCACCCCCCCCAAAAAAAATCATGTACCTGCTGGGCTTCAACCACCTGCGTCACCACTGATCTCCAGACCAATTTTCAGCCCACCTCAGAGTTCAGATTTCATACAACTTTCCAAGCAGTCAGGTCTCAAAGGAAACACAGGTCTTTCCCCATAAACTTGAATTTCAGGCAAGAGATTCATCCAATTTGTTGACAGAGCAATCAGTTGACAGAGACTCAGGTTTGCTGACTGAATGCGTCACCGACTTCTCCCACTGGATTAGGAAGTCATTGGGAACTATTTTTATTTGTCTCTGATGACAGGTTTGTGTTAGTCAGGCTAAGAGATGTTACAGTTCAATAACAAATAAACCCGAGCATCTCAGTGGCTCAGCAAAGCAGAGGATGACTTCCTGCTCTTGAAAGGTGTATTGTGGGTAGAGTATCTGTATTAGTCAGGTTCCAAAGACAGTTAATCGATCAGAGAGACAAACAGAAGAGTGTGAACAGAACTTCTGTAACTGAGCCAGGTGTTACAGGCCTGCTTGGTGTATGGAGTAAGTTCAAAGCCAGCCTGGGCTACTTAGTAAGAGTCTGTCTCAAAATAAAAACTACAAAAGGTCTGAGGGGGTGGGGAGCTGGCTCAATGGGTAAAGTGCTTATTGCGTAAGCACAAGGACCTGGGTTCAGTCTTCCAGAACCCACTGGCTGGGCAGCTTAGTTGAGCAAGAGACTCTGGCTAGGCTGATCTCGCCTTCACATACACAAACACACACACACACACACACACATACACACACACACAAAATAAAATAATATTATAGACAGAGACACTCTCTCGAGTCATCTCTCCCCCTCACACACACACACACACACACACACACACACATACACACACACACAAATACACACACACACACACACACACACACTCACACTCACGAGCTACTGCTAGGCACTGACTCCTGTGGCTACAGAGGTAGAGATATCCATTATCTGCTGTCTGGAAGCTGAAGCCTTAGGCAGGCCTTGGTGTAGTTTGAAGGCAGAGTGGGAGAGCTGATGATAGTATGATGATAGACATTCCAGACTGAGCTGCAGGCTGGCAGATCTGCACATTTAGCCATGAGACTGATGCCCCCACCCAAGCACCAGGCTGAGGGGGCAGAGCCTCCTTCCCTTCATCTTTTTGTTCTGTCAGGCCTCAGTGATTGGATGAGACCCACCCACACGGGGAGTGCTGTGTACCTTATCTGGGCTACCAACTCACTGTCAGAAACCCTGTTAGACATACCTAGTATCCCAACCAAGTCAGCACATCCATGAAACAGTCCCAGTAGCCTTCTCCACCCTGTATGGCACAACCACCCAGAATCCACATACTTCAACACTAACTGACAGCCAGTTAGAGAAAAGCACTGTCTCGACTTCAACTTAGAAGTCATTGTCCATTGATTGCATAGAACTCAGTGGTCCCAACCTTTTCCCATTGGAGGCTAAGCGCACCATGTATTTCGTGAGTGGGGTGCTCACTGTGCCTGCTGCCTGACCGAC
This sequence comes from Nannospalax galili, assembly GCF_000622305.1. Taxonomy (NCBI): domain Eukaryota; kingdom Metazoa; phylum Chordata; class Mammalia; order Rodentia; family Spalacidae; genus Nannospalax; species Nannospalax galili. Next base: position 10,613,671 of record NW_008341028.1, read on the forward strand.
CTACGATGCCAGGGGACCCATTTTCCTGTTGGACCACCCACTTCTTGGGCTGGGAATATAGTTCAGTGGCAGAGTGTTTGCCTAGCGTGCCTGAGGCCCTAAGTTCAATCCCCAACACTGCAAAAACAAACCAACTAACCAACGAGCCTCACTGCCTTCCAGAAAGTCTTGCTAAGGGTCTCATATGTGGCTGGGGGCGGTGGGCAGCCCTGGGGCTGTTCCCTGAGGGAGCTAGTGGGGCACACAGAGCTGGTGGCTCTGCTGTATGACTTGTCCCCACTGGGGCAGAAGCCAGAGAGCAGTGCAGGAGGAAGGGGGAACTAGCACATAGATAGGAAGTCCTGAAGAGTTCAACAGGATGGGCAGGGGTAGGTGGGAGGTGTCAGATCAGGCCTGCCCCGCCCCTCCCCTGCCCTATCTCAGTGCTGGGCCTGGGAGGCAGAACCTGACTGGGCCTGTTAGATATGTTACAGGCCCAGTTTGGGAAGCTGTTTTGATTAAATTTGGGAGCATAATTGCAGGGTTTGTGCTGCGGCCTCATTATGGCTTTTTTAATCTTGTTAACCTCTCCTCCCCATCTCCCAATCCCCACCACCCACCCCCCAGCAGCCTCAGGCTGCGGCCTTAGAACAATACCAGGAATATTTTCCATTTCCCTGTCATGGTTTTCTCCTCCTCCCCCAGATTGGCTCCAGGAGGCAGGATGGAGCAAAGAAAACCAGAAGAAAGCAAGGCTGCCTTGGGATCTCACGTGGCTTTCTCTCCCCTTTACCCTAAGAGCCTTTTAGTTCAACTCCCACACATCCACAGCTGGTCTGCAGCCCTGAGGGGCACGAGGCCCGGCGTTAGCTTCAGAAGTTCCCTAAATGAGATTCATATTCCTCTATTTAGAGAGAGAAATAGAAAAGTTGGGTTAGTGACAATGTCCTGGGCTGAAGAGGTAGAGATGGGCAGCATGTGAGGGTTGGATGGGGGAAGTAAATGGGGAGAGTAGGTTTAGATGAAGCTGACAGCAAGCTTGCAAGGCCTGGTGCTGAGCTCTGACCTCTACAGGTGGATTGTATTAGTCAGGATGGGCCAGCTTTGGTGCAGTAACAAATAAGCCTGGCAGTTCTAGGGCTTCACACACTGAAGGTGAGTGCTGAAGGAGGTGATGGAGAGGAGGGGATAGATTAGGAGGGTCCTCAGAGGACATGCTGGCAAGTGAAATCAGCATTGTGGGGTGCAGTGGGATGGGGAGGGGATCCTGGCCTCAGCCTTCCATGGCCTCAGAGGTATAACTAGGTATTGGGCTATGAGCACTCAGCGCAGGACTTGGGAGTGGGTGTTCAGGAGAAGCCAGAGTGGTGAGTGTTTAGGAGCTAGGGGGTTCTCTGAGATAGAGACCAGGGCTTCAGGAAGTAGAGAGCAGGCTGAGGTGGGGAGGGTATAGATACTGGAGGCAAAATGTAACCCCAACCTGGACCTTTGCTCTCAATTGCCCCCTCCCCTGTGCCCCCTAGACCCACCACGAATGTCTAGTCTGTCATCCTGTCTTCTGACTGTCCTCAGCAGCCCCCCCTGCTGTGTTGTTTCTCTGCTCCCTGCCAGCTGCAGGCAGCATGTCCTCATCCATCTCTGGGTAACAGTCCTTATCCCCACCTCTCCCCAGTTCCTACTACTATAGCCAGTGGTGGCTTGTTTCCTATACTGTAATCTTCAGTTCGATACCCCTCAATATCCTTAGTTTGAAGGATTCTGTGTATCTCATCTCCAACATTTAAAGGCCAAGCACAAGTGACCCTGTGATTATGTCATGCCCTCCTGAGGCTCTGAGCCCTGACTTCTTGCCTCATTCACCCCCAAGGGCCAGTTAAGATGCCATCTGCTTTAGGAAGACCTCCCACGGCTCAGTTAAAACAGCCTCCCTGTCCCTTTAGCACTTTGTAAAAGTGACTGCTTGCCAGCCTACGCAGCCACAAGTCACACTCGTTTTCTTGGCTCCATTGGCTCCCGGTCCTCACCAGAGGGTCCATTGCAGCCTGTCAGGGCCCTGCCCAATGCTGCTGCTGCTGCTTCATTCAGATGAGCCCCAAATGCTGGCTTGGGTATTATTAAATGAGGGAGTGGGTAAAATATGGTGTTGGGAGTCAGGCTTCCTGAGGGAGCTGTAGGAACCATGGCATAGCTCTGAGCATTCTAAGTAGCAGGTCCCAGTCAGGCAGGGCAACCTATCTGTCTGACAGAGAAGCCAGCCAGAGAAGGAAGAGGAGAGCCAGGTGACCCTAAGCAAATAGAACTCTACAGGATGCTTCCTGCCAGGGCCCCAGTCAGATTATGGGAGAGAACACATGTGGTTGGCAGTCTCCTCAGGTCAGGGTCTGGGCCACATATAGGAAAGGTGCTCTTTTCCAGAGTTGACCTGGCAGCACAGGTCTGTGACTCAACAGGCACCTTGGGAAATATTAGCTGGGTTTGTCTCAACTTAGGAGGGCCAGGAGCCATCCTTGGAGCACATGGCCAGGGACCAGCTAGGCCACAGTCCCTACCCTGTGCCACAGTATTCGTACCATCCATGGGGCCTTCTCTATCCATTGAGAGCTTTCCCTCCCACTTGGCCTGTCTCTTGCCTCAGCCCCAAAGTGTTTGTCCTCAGTTCTCAGCCACAGGAGCTGGGGACCCCAATGCCTAGCCAGACCTCTCCATCCTCCCGTCCTCCAGGAAGGTGTGTGTCCCTCCACAGCAACTCGGCAACACCGTTTCTCCTTATCCGTGCCTGGACACTGGCCCAAGCCCTGGAGGTCAGGCCATGAGGTGGAGAGCACATTGCTCTCCATGGTCCGAGAGCATCCAGGTCTGCTATTGTCTTTCTAAGCTTCGGTGAAACTGAACTGCATTTTAAGGTAGCCATGAACTGGGAGCCAAGACATCTAGCCCTTGAGCCAGCTCTGCTGAAGCCCAGCTTGTATCTTTTCTCCTTGAGCCCTAGCTGTCCCTACTTCCCATAAGAAAAATGGCAACTGGGAGCCAGATGCTCTCAGTGGGCCCAGGGTACAAATTTTTAGCACGGAGCCCAAAGTACTGGCCAAGGAGAGAGAACAAAAGTCACCAGAGGTCAAGAACAGGTGCTCAGAAAGATTCAGGGCTGGGGAGATGGCTCAGTCTGTAAAGTGCTTGCTGTACAAGCCTAAGTACCTGAGTTTGATTCCCAGAACCCACCTAAGAAGTCGTGTGGTGGTGTGTGCTTGTAATCCCAAGTGCAGGGGAGGTGGAGGACATTCTGATGAATGACAGCTGAGGGTGACCTCTGATCTCTGAAGGAATGTGCATACATGTGCACATGCATGTACACACACACACACATGCACACAGAGGTTCATGGAGGCTAACATTGCTGGGCACACATACTATACCAACCATACCTGGCATACCCCCTGCTGGGCTAATTCTCCCCAGTTTGACCCCGTTATCTTCAGTTCCCAGAGAGGCCACAAGGCCTTGGTCTTCCAGAGAACTGGTGGTCAGAGGCCCCCTCTTCCTCCTGTGGGTGTTACCATTTGCAGAATGTGTATGCTAAGGCTCACAGCCAGCTCAAGCTCTCTGTCACCTCTTCCTAAGCTGGAGCTCAGCCCATCTGGATTGTCATGTCCTGGGCACCTTCCTGGTTCCTTAGCTGCTGCTCTGGTGGGCACAAACAGTTGTACACACATGTAGAGCTTGGCTCCTGGTCCTGTAGCCTTGCCGAGGCCAGAGCAGCGACTGTCTGAAGCTGTCATTCCTCTGCCCAGTTGTTTCCATGAAATGATGCTAGAGATTAGAGTGAATGAGTGGTGGGTGGGGTGACCCCACCCGGACAGGTTGGGTGTGTTTCTGGAATCTTCTGCTGAGGTGGTTTCTGACAAAGCCTGCTAGGCAGGAGGGAGGGGTGGCCCGAATCCCCTGAACTACATTGTTCCTAATGGGCTGCATTCTCAGTGCTGACGAGAGATGTTCGAGATGTTCGACAGGAGCCTAACAGGAGAAGGCTACAGACTCAGCGATGAGTGGGTAATTAGACACTAATTAATTTGCATTTCACAAGAGAGTCAGGGATGTTAAGGGGGAAAAACCTGCAAAGATTAAAGAGAAATCTGGGACAAGGGGCTGGTGGAGCAGACGGAGCTGATGTTGGTGGGTGGGGTGGCGGGAGCTGATGGGGGTTGGGTAGGGTGGCAGTGGGAGCAGGTGGCTGTAGCCAGCAAGGTCAGAAAGGCCAGGGGTTCCTGGCCACATAGCAGAGATAGAGATGCTCATTGAGGGTTTGGTCAGACTGTATCCTGTATCCCAGGCTAGCCTCAAACTTGTTATGTAGCTTAGGATGGCCTTGAACTTCTGATCCTCCTGCTTGTACATCCCAGGTGCTGGGATCACAGGGCATGTGCCTCCATACCAGATTTATGCAGTGCTAGGGAACAAACCCAGGGCTTCATGCATAATAGTCAAACACTGTACCGAGTCACATCCCAGCCCTGGTGAGCAGCTTTTTATGTGTATTTAAAATGAGGTAGAGAGATGGGAATAGACACATGTAGAAGATGAGGCTTCTGTCACAGTCTTCTTTGTAAATGATTCAAAAATCTCAGTTCTAGTGCTATACCAAAACAAGCCAGTGTTACCCTTGGCCTCTGATCCACAGCCTGCTTCTCAAAATATTATGTAGGGGGCCAGCAAGATGGTTCAACCAGTAAAGGTGCTTGCTGCCAAGCTTAACAATCTGTGTTCGATTCCCAGGACTCACATAGTGGAAGGAGAGAATCAACCCAGACAAGTTATTCTCTGACCTTCACAGCCTACCTTGACACAACCCCAGTAAATAAATAAGTGCAATAAAAAATTTTTAATGGAATGTAGGACCCAAGATAGGTTCTGCATTTTAAAGAAGTCCCTGGAGCCCCAGTGTGGCTGGGAAGAAGCACAGAGACACAGGGCTTGACCAAGACTCTAGAATGCCATGCATCTTTGGGTATGTCTGAGCATGATTAAAATGGGCTGGCATCTAGGGTCTTGCCTGGATCACCTGTGACTGCCATAACAAGTGACCATGAACTTGGGGGCATCAGACAACAGAATCTATCTTCTCAAAGTTTTAGAGGTCACAAGGCCAAAATCAGTATCACTGAGCTGAAACCAGGGTCTCTGTACAGGGCTGTGCTTCCCCCAGGAATTCCAGAGGCAAATCACTCCTTGTTTCTTGCAAATCTTGGTGGCTGTAGGAAGCCCTTGGATTGGGGCCTCATTGCCCCAATTTCCAACACCAGCCCCTTCAGATCTCTCTGCATGTCTTCATGTCAGCCCCTCCTCTGTGTCTGCCTATCAAGTCTCCTTCTGCCTATCCCTCATAAGGACACTGGTGATGGCATTAGCTTCACCTTGATAACCCTGTAACCCTTCACCTAATCACATCTACAAAAGTCCTTTCTCCAGATGAGGTCACACATTTAAGGTTCCAAGGGTGGAAAGTGGTATCTGTGTGGGCCTCTGCTCAGCCTGCCTTGCTGGCTCTCATCTCCCTGAGCTACAGCCCTTCATAGTTCAAATGGTCTTATTCTGCAGGAATTATTTTCAACATATATTAACTGTCCAGCTGTTTTGCTCACGCTGTCTCTTCCCTTAGCTACCCGCATCCCACCAGATCTTTAAAAAAATCTTATTACATAAAAAAATTAGTGTATGTAAATCAGAGGACAACTCTAGGAGTCAGTTCTCTCCTCTCTCCTTCCACCATGTGGATCTTGGGAATTGAACTTAGGTCATCAGACTTGACAGCAAGCACCTTTCCCTGCTGAGCCATCTTGCCTGCCCCTATCACAACTGATCATCAGGAAGCATGTAGCACATACTCCCTGTTTTATTTGCATTTTGTCACTTGCTTCTGCCCAGGAGATCATAACTATTAGAACCCCTTTTGTGTTGAAAAGACCAGCAGGGACAGAGCAGTTATTCAACTTGGCCACAGCACACAGATGAGCTACAGAAGCCCCCCTTCTGGGGATCTGACTACAAGGCTCTGTCAGCCCCCACTGCTATCACCAGCATAAACAGGGGTTCTCTGAAATGATTTACAAAGTTCGGTCCCCTTTGAACTTTGAAAGGAGTCTCTTATCAGATGCTACAAGTTGTAGACATAGCACAGGCAGGGCTGTTCCAGAAAGCTGAAAATCCAATTACAAGTCAGGGACACAGCGCTTTTCGGGGCTACATCTGTGACCTCTGCCATTAAGCAAAGCATAGGTGGGGAGAAAGGGATACCTGGGGCTCTGTCTGCCTGTTGGACAGCTTTTATTTATCCTGAGCTATTTGGGACCTGGCATATTGGTCCTTGCTCCTGTTGAAAGCACAGATTGGGCTTCATGGCTAAGCTATTTATTCACGTGTGTGTGTGTGTGTGTGTGTGTGTGTGTGTGTGTGTTTACTTTGCTTCTCAGAGAGACCTGTATTTCCTCTTTGCTCTGACTTTAATTTTAGTCTGTAAGAGTACCTAAGCCTCATATGTGCCCATTTGTATAAGGGGACCACTGGGGAGAAAAGCCTACAGTGAATCCACGTGTACAAGGGTTTCTGAAAATCCAGAGGTGGGAAGATGGCTTGGCCTTTGGAGAACATTTTTGTGGAGGGATTGGAATTTAAAAACAAGCCCGCCAGCAGTCCTTGAGGTTAAAGGGTGGGAAGCTGATCTGAGCACATCTTAGTCTTTTGGGCAAAAAGAGTCACGGAAACAAATGGTGTAAGGACAGCCAGGGTGCCAGGTGTTTGCCCAGCTGGGATTGAGGACCTGAGTGGGCACACCAGGGAGTGCTTTGAGTAGAAGGCGCTAGCCGTGGGGCCCAGGGGCTTTGTAAAATGTGCAAAGAGCTGGAATTGAATTCTCAAGGCCAGAAAAGTGACATGTCGACATGCTTTAGAAATATTTTTTTCTAGGGGCTGGAGAGATGGCTCAGTGGTTAAGAGCACTGGCTGCTCTTGCAGAGGACTTGGGTTTGGTTCCCAGCTAACAACTGCCCATGACTCCAGTTCCAGGGGATCTGATGCTCTTTTCTGGCCTCCTTGGGCATTGCACGCACTGCTGAACTTACATACATGCAAGCAACACTTATTCACATAAGAGAAAAATAAATATTTTTCTGGTTATGACAATAGATCAAGAGAGACAAAGATGAGGAGGGTGTGGTCTCTGGTCGATCAGGAAGAGGGGCTGGATTTATTTTCTTTTTGTGTATGTATGCGTGTACACATGTGAATATGTTCATGTATATGCAAGTGTACACGTGTGATATGTGTGCAAGTATGCATGCACATATTGAGGCTAGTGGGCAACCTCAGCTATTGTTTCTCAGGTGTCATCCACCTTTATTTTGAAACAAGATCTCTCAAACTGGAGTTTGCCAAGTAGGCTAGGCTAGCTGGCCAGCAAGCCACAGGGATCTGCCCATCTCTGCCTCTCAGAGCTGGGATCACAAGACTGCACCACCACACCTGGCTTTTTTACATGGGTTCAGTGCAAGTACTGTATGCACTGAGCTCTGTCCCCAGCCCTTCCATTGGGCTTTACGCCACATTTTCTTTACCTGTTCATCTGTTGCTGGATGCTTAGGTTGATTGCTTATCTTGGCTGCCTCGTGAATGGGGTGATCAACACAGGTGCACAGACATCTCTTTCTTACCAAGTTCATTTCCTCTGGTTACCTACCCACAATGGGATCAATGGATCAGATTGCAGCACTATATTACCTTTTGGAGAAATCTCCATACCCTCTTTTCTAATGGCTGTAACTTGCATTCACACCGACAGTGTGCAAAGATTCCCTCTTTGTGGTCCTGCCAGCACCTCTTTCCCATTTTTCTATTAACAGCTGTCTTCAGGGGTGTGAGACCCCTCCTCATAGTTTTAGTTTACTTTTTTCCCTGTTATTACTGATGTTGAGCATTTTAAAACATCTTATTGCATTTATTTATTTAGTGTGTGTATATGTGTGGGCATGTGTGTGTCATAGCGAGTGTTTGAAAGTCAGAGGGCAACTTCTGTTCCTTCCTTTCACCATGTGGGTCCTGGGGATCAAATTCAGGTCCTCATGCTTGGTGGCAAGCGCCTTTACCTGCTGAGCCATCTTGCTGATCTAAGCATTTATTTTTTAATACATAGCTGTTGGACATTTGTGAATTTCCTTTCAAGCAATGTTCATTCAGATCCTTTGGCCATTTTTAATTGGTTATTTGTTTTCTTACAACTGAGTTGCTTGAGCTTTTATGTACTTTGGATATTAAATCATTGTCACATGTGCAGTTTGCAAATATTTGCTTCCAGTCTGTGGGTTATCCCTCCACTCTGTTGATTGCTTTCTTTGCTGCGTAGCTTTTGAGTCTGAGACAATCCCATTTGTAGGTTTGCTTTTGTTGTCCATGTCTCAGCTTTATATCCCCAGTGCCATTATTGCTTAAACCAGGGTTGAGAGCATTTTTCTCTACATTTTTTTTTTTTTGCTGTAATTTGAAAGCTCTGGGGCTACATTCATATATTTTATCAACCCTGAATTGCTTTGTGTGAGATGTGAGGTAAAAGTCTATATGCGGGCTTCTCTCTGGGACTATCCACTGCTTAGTGAAGATTATCCTCTCGTATTGTTCTTGGAATCTTTGTTGCAATGCAGTTGATTTCAAATGCATGGATTTGATTTGTCTCCAGGCTCTCCATTCTGTCTGCCTTTATGCCAGCACCATGTTGCTCTGATCACTGTAGCTTTGTAGTATACTTTGAGAGGAGGTTGTGTGATGCCCACGGCAGCTTTGCATTTTGTAGTCAAGATGGCTTTGACTAGGGTCTTTGTGGTTTTGTATGAATTTTAGGACTTTTTTATTTCTTAAAAATTTATTTATTTATTATTTATTTATTTTTACTTTATGTAAATGAGTGTTTTCCTGCATGTATGCAAGTGTACCATGTGCATACAGTGCCCATGGAAGCCAGAAGAGGGTGTCAGATCTTCTGGAACTGGAGTTGCAGATGGTTGTTAGCCACCATGTGGGTGCTGAGAACTGAACCCAGGCCATCTGCAAGAGCAGCCAGTGCTCTTCACTGTTGAGCCATCTCTCCAGAACCTCTCTTTTTTATTTCTATAAAAATTTTCATTGGAATTTTTTTCTTTTATAAGATTTATTTTTATTTATGTGTGTGTGTGTGTGTGTGTGTGTGTGTGTGTGTGTGTGTGTATAAGTGCTTATGTGCATGTGTGTGCAGGTATCTATGGAGGACAGAAGAAGGGATTGGACCCCCTGAAGCTGGAGTTACAAAGCAGGTTGTGAGCCATCCTGTGTGGGTGTTGGAAATCAAGCCTGGGTCCTCCGCAAGAGCAGCGGTGCTCTTAACCACTGAGTCATCTCTCTAGCCCTCACTGGGATTATGATAGGGATAACACTGACTGTGTAGATGGCTTTAGGTAGTCTGGATATTTGAACAATATTGATTCTTCCAACCCATAAACATAGGATATCTTTCCATTTACTCACATCCTCTTCAATTTTCCTTACCACTGTCTTATTGTCTTCAATAAGACAATACCTACTTGGTTAAACTTATTAAACTTACTTAAACTTATTCAACAATACCTACTCGGTTAAACTTGGTCTTTACCTACTTGGTTGAACTTATTCTTGTGTTCATTTTTTTGTTTGTGTGAGGCTACTATAAAGTAGATTATTTTCTTGGTTTCTTTTTTTTTTTTTGGTATAGGAAGGGCTGAATTTAAACAAGAAGCACATTAAGCTAGCCATTGGTTCTGGAAAGTGGGTATGGGGAAGACAGGAATGTGCCTGTGTGCAGGGAGGCTGAATGAGTGCTTGGGACACAGGATGTAGATCACAGTGGGACTGTGCATAAGGGAAGAAGATGCACAGGATGTTCTCTTAGGAGAGAAATGACGGGTTGGGAATGGGCAATGGCTAAAGTGCAGAAAGTTCAGGCTAGTCTTTCCATCTAAAACTGTAGCAGGGCAGGACACGTATTTAGCAGGTGATAGCAGCAGGTGCCTCTGGGAGAACTCTTGGGCAGAATCCAGGAGTCTAGGTACATTCTTCCATGACTCACTGGGCAACAATGGAAAGTTACACTTTCTGACTCAATTTCCTTATCTGCAAAACACAGGAGTTAGACCATATCAAGAAGTTCTTCAGGGGCTGGAGAGATGGCTCAAGGGTTAAGAGCACTGGCTGCTTTTGCAGAGGACCTGAGTTCAATTCCCAGCACCCACATGATGGCTCACAATTATCAGTAACTCCAGTTCCAGGGGATCTGATGCCCTCTCTGGCCTCAGCAGGCACGGCATGCATGTGGTGCTCTTATATACATGCAGACAAAACATTCATACCCATAAAATAAGAATAAATAAATGAATAAATAAAGCTCTTCAGGGCTGTGAGATGACTCAGGAAATAATGTTGCTTGCTGCTGAGTCTGATGAGTTTGATCCCTGGAATCTACATGGTAGAAGGACAGAACTGACTTCTACAAGTTGCCCTCTGAACTCCACATGAATACCATGACATGTGAGTCTCCCTCACACAATAAATGTATAAATGTTAAGATATTAAAAGCGGTTCTTCAGAGGAGATAGGTTGGGGGCGTGTCCTTGTCCTCAGGATATGGTATGCAAAGCTGCGTGCATATCTTTCCCTTTCATGGAGGGGCCTGCGGCTTCACCTGCGGAGGAAAGTGACATCAGATGTCCTATGTCCTACCCACAGTTAGAGATCTGCTGGTAAAGATTGCTCTATGCTAGGGGCGCAGCTTGTCTCACCCAACCAGTTCCTGGAAGGCAGAGATAGGGGTGATAGGTTGCCCTCATGTCTCTTGGTAAATGTGTCTCAATGCTCCATGGGGGCCTTGCACATCTCTCTGTATAGTCAGTCACACAAGGTGGCATGTAAGCTGTTCAGAACTTCTAGATTCCCAGGACACCTCAGGCATGTTCGTCCTGCCAAAGTGCCCAGTTTCCAGACCCTCTGTCTCCTCCGCTGTCCCTCAGAGTTCCGTGAAGCCTTGGCAGAAGCCTCCAAGTAACATTGCTAGCTCCCACAAACAGGATTCCACAGGTGAGGTGTGTGCCTCACATACAGCCTGTCTGCCATCAGTCATGTCCCTTTCCTTTTCTCCATGGGCCTTTATGAGTAGGGACCAGGTGTCCCAGTACCACCCTCAGTAGCTAACACACCCTCAATCCCAAAGCAAACTAGTTTCGTTAGTTGTCTGAAGTCATAGAGTGACTGTCACCAGGGTTGTAGCTCCTGTGCTGTACCTCAGGCTCTTCATGGGGTCAAGTGTGTGGAGAGGTGAGTCTGTAGAAGGGACAATGTTTGCTCCATTCTCCTGTTCCTTGGTTCCACTTCAGTCCAAGTTACCTTGTGCAAAATATCTCTAAGTTCTTCCCCACAGCATCCCAGGGTGACCAAACATGGGATGAGACTAACAAAAGACAGCACAGCTCTTGTTGAGGGAGTAGAAAGAGATGTTCACGTCAACAGCTTGCTGGCACAGGCCTCAGGACAGGCTCTCTGTGGAAGTGGTTGCTGGGACTGTGTAGAACAATCTGGCTGTTGGTTTCACACAACCAATCTTGCAGAGGAGAAGTACAGGCCCAGTCTTGGCTCAGATTCCTCTCCCCTGAGGTTGGGGCCACCATAGCACGTGGTATAATGTTTGCCTTAGCACCTGATGGATGGTCTTGCACCTACCTGGGCAGTCCAATTGGAGCTTGTCCTCCCACACATCTCACCTGAAGGTCCAGCCAAGATCCACTTCCCTTCCTGACTGCCATGCACTGGTTGGGCTCAATCCCTTCTCTTCACATATTTCAGACTCTGAACCAGCAGGGGTGGCCTTTGAGCCTGGCTAGCTGTGTGTTCTGCGGAGGACAGGACAGGGACTTTAGGACTGGAAACTACCATAGCCTGTCTGAGGACATGGTTGAGGGAGACAGAGGAATTTAGAAGCATCTCTCTGATCCCAGAAGAGAGGCTGGTGGGCAAAGGAAGATGGTAAATCCTGTGACTGAGGTATAAGAAGGCTGCCAAGCCCCAGGGCCTGGCTGATGGCAGCCTGGCTGCCGGGGCACCCCCACACTGACTGACAGAGCCAAACCGACAGCAGGGAGAGGCCTGCCCTTCCAGATATGTGGGAATGAGGGCACTGACTCACCCTTCCATCTGGACACAGCCACTGCCGAGGGCTGGAAGGCAGGAGAATGATCTCAGCCAGGGCCAGTGGCCTCAGGGTGCCCTGGAGCTGGGGAGGGGCTCTTTGAACTGGCCAGGGTAAGCTTGGCAGCCCCTTGCTTTGCTGAGTGGAGATATATGTTCTCAATGTCTGCTCTTGGGGAGTCGGGGCCAGGCACAGAGCCCTGTGAACAGACAAGATGTCGGACTTGAGATCATAGCCCTGGACCTTAAGAAGACAAGCTTGAGGTCTAATCCTAGGCAAGCAGCATCACTATCTCCCCAGTCTTCATCTTTCTGCTACGTATGCAATGCAAAGGGTATAGGAATGCTCTTAGCATGCTGCCAGCACTACTACTGTTTGTTTCCTGCATCCAGCCAAGGGGCCTGCCCCACGCCATGCCCTAGGCCTCCCAGGAAGGGAAAGCAGTTCGGCCCCAGCTCCCAGCCCATCACTGTTTTTCCTTCCTTTCCTTCTTTGACTTCTTCATTATAGGTCCTTCAGAGAGATCAGCAGGTACCCCATGACTCTGCAGGGTCTGGGGAGCCTAGGGAGGGGCTGGAGTCACCTCCTGACCTGCCTCAGGCTGTGGGCAGAGGAAAGAATGACCTGAAAGGCAAAGCTGGCCCCAGGAACTCCTGCCTACCTGCCCTACCATTGTGCAACCGGGGAAGCAGCCAACTCTGTGGCCATCTCAGCTGGAACAAGTAGCAACAGGGAGCCTCACTGCTCACCAGGCTCCCATTCCAGGATGCCTGAGTCCAGTTCAAGGATGTAAGAAGACTCCACTCTGGCCCTGGCTGCTGGAGAAACAAGCCTGTCTTTCATCTGTCCTCTAAGTCTCCTAATTTGCACAGGCTGCTACCATTAGCACTTTCTGCTATGGGAGTTATAGGGGAGAAGGCTTTCTAATCCTTTTAATTTGTTTTTGATTTATTTATTTTTATGTGTATGGCTGTTTTGCTTGCATGTACATGTACATAAGTGTACATGCAAGCAATTGGAGTTTTTGAAGGTTGTTAGCTGCCTTGTGGGTGCTGAGAATTAGATCCAGATCCTTTGCAAGAGCAGCCAGTGTTCTTAACCACTCAGCTATCTCTCTAGCCCCCTCCCCAGCCCTTTATTGAAGATGCTCTGCTGAGCCCTGAGCAGACAGGAGGGAGTGGTCCTTCAGACACATGGACTCACTACCAGCCACTGTTCACATGGGCCAATCAAAGCAGGAACCTAGTAGAGTCAGCAGAGGATTAAAGCAGAATCCCCTCGTTTGTACTTTGGTATTTTGCATGTAGAGCAGGTCATCTGGGCCAGCTATGCTGGGCCCAGGCAGGCGAACCCCGATCCCAACATATCCAAAGAGGATCCTGAGTCTCCAAGGATATGAGCTTGTGAGGTTGTGGGTGGGATGCTGAGCCGTGAGCCTGCTTCCTAGGACAGGTTCCTTGTGTGTTGTCTATCAGAGGTTGGCTGTGGAAGGCAGACTCCCAGCATCCCACAGAGAGAAGAGCCCTTGCCTTTGCTCCTAGAAAATACCTTATACCCAATTAGTGCCCAGGGAGCCCTCGGGACAGTTCACTGAGCAGGCCACAGCTCTGGGATTAAAGAATAAGACCTGAAAGAAAACCTGCTTAAACGGACCTATTGGTGATTCAAACACACATCTCATACTTTGAGAAAGGGTAGCCTACCCTCACTAGTTGTAAACTGATGACATACCCTTTTGGTTCTGGAACAATCCACAGTGTCACAACTGTAGCCATGGAGAACCCAGAGCTTTTATTTGACAGGAAAGGGACCAAAGTCCCACAGCACCAATTTTTCTGATTTTCATTGTCTTTTTTTTTTTCATATGGTATGCCATTACAGAAATGTACTCCTTCCTCGTGCCATTCCCAGCCAAGCCTCTGCTGTAGAGGCCACCACTTTCAGCAGGGTGTGACATGTTTAAGGGGTACAGAGTTACCAACAGAGGGAAGAGCAAGGGCAAGTTCCCTGAGGCTCCCTGGGGAGCCAGTGAGGTGGCTGCCACCTAGGGTGGGGGCGGGGTTCAGAGGGTAGGAAGTAGATTTTATGGAGGAGTAGGACCCCAGTTTGTAGTTTTGTATTTTGGATGTCAAACAGGTCATCTGGGTCATTGGTGCTGCTTTCAGGTAGATGAGCCTTAACTGAGGAACCTCTGAAATTCTCAGGCTCCCCGGATGTGGGTGTGAGTTTGTGGGATGGTGGGGTGGGACACACTGAACCCACAGAGGGCAGACCTCCAGGACAAGGTATTACAGGGTACATAGCTTGTGTGGGTCTGTCAGAGGCTGGCTGTGGGGAGACAGGCTCCTGGGGTCCCACAGAGGGAAGATCCCTTGCCTTTGTTCACAGAGCTGGCTGACCAGCCCTGGACAAGCTCCCCGATTTTGGTTGGGGATGACTCAGGAGGTCACTACATACATCTGCTTTGCTGAATTAGCTGTACTGAGCATGACTAAAACTTCTACTAAGGCCTGATGTGTGTTGACAGGACAGTCTTGGCCAGAGGCTGGCCTGGGTAGGTGTGTTAGGGGAAGAAATGAGGGGAGGAAAGGTAAGCTAGGCTTCCCAGGCCTGACTTGAGAAATCAACTTGAGGCTAGTCTTCACGAAGCCTAGGGGGAAGAGTGAGGGTTCTAGAGTCTTTGTTGATTGCAAACTGATGATCTTTGTATGTCTGAACAATCTCATAGATTATCACAAACCCTAGTCCTTTGTGACCCACGAGTCAATGCACTCAAAGTTCAACACACACACACACACACTCACACCCTGGAGCCCCACTGTACTAGGCATGGCTGGGAGCTGTGGAGCTCTAGGAGCTCAGATCTGGCAGGAAAGCCCTGAATACTGACAACTGGGCATCAGACAATGGAATTAGGCTTTGTGTAGGTGCCGGAGAGGGGAGAAGGGGATGCTGCCTGAAGAAGGTCAGGCAGTCTGGTCAGTTGTGAAATAAGATGCTGAGCCCTCATAGTGAGGTAGACAAGGGTGAGGAGGGAACCACATTCCAAGCAGTGGGAATAGGTTAGGCTTGGAAGACTGAGGCTCAGGGAGCAGGGAGGGATTGGGTGTGGATGGAGTTAGGAGCCCTTTGAGAAGCCTCGAGAGAGGCTGTGCTGCTGAAGGCATGTAGAAGGTCTTTCTCTTTTTCCCAGCATGCTCTGTTCTGGGCTGTGTCCTAATACCTTGGTCAAGCCTCTGGGACACTTCATCCAGGAAGCCCCTCCAGGCCTGGGTGGGAGCTTGCCGCAGTTCAGAAAACTATATGTGCCTCCAAAAAGCCAAAGCATCTGCTGGAACCCAACAGCCCCCTCCTCCCCACTCCCAGAGATGTGACTCAGCAGGTCTGGGGTAGAGCCCAGGGCTGTGCATTTCAAACCAGGTCTGAGGTGCTTCCAAGGTAGCACACTGGCTAATGGGCTACAGTACAAATGACATTAGTCTAGTTTGTTCACAGGAGATGCCCCAGGCAGTGGTCAGCTGGGAGGTCTCATTCTCCTCGGCCCAGTAACTTCTGGGCCTTTCTTTGGTGCTTGGAGTCCAGGTATATAGGATGTGATGGGATGCAATGACTCCATTCCATGGGCCAAGTCAGGCTTTGATGCATAACAAAGCCCAAGGTCACTTGGTGACACTCTGGGGACAGTCCTGGTCCACAGTCTCTTGCCTAGAAGACTGGCAGAGATTACCTCAGACCAGGACGACAGGAACCAGTCAGTAAGTGGACATCAGATGGGTGTGTATTACTTTGTTCTTTGCTGTGATTAAAAAAACCAAAAACCAAAACCCAACAAACCTGATAAAAGCATCTTATGTAAGAAAGGGTTTATTTTAGCTCCCAGTTTGAGAGTGCAGTTCATCATGGTTGGGAAGGCAGGCAGCAGGAGCATGAGGCAGGTGGTCGAGTGAGGTCTGCAGTCAGGAAACAGAGAGGTAAATGCTGGTGCTCAGCTAGCTTTCTCCATTGTATTCAATCTGACACACCAGCCTGTGGGATGGTGCCACCCACATGTAGGGTGGGCCTTCCCACCTCAGTTACCCTAGTCTAGAAATTCTCTCATGGACTTGTCTAGAGGTTGGTCTCTTAGATGGTTCTAGGTCCTGACACATTGACAGTCAAGATAAACCATCTCAGGGGGTATGTGGTGTGTGCACACACACAGCTCAACAGACATATGGAAAAGAACCCAGATTAGTTTTGACCATGGGCAGGTCCTTCCCCTTCCTGTCAGTTTCCTCAATCTGGAAAAATTAGGGGATACAGATTGGATGGTTTCTTCTGAGCTAGGCCTGAGGGACTGCGTTGGTAACCGCATCATCATCTGATTAGAGCTCAATTTAAAGTAGTTAATAGACATCTGAAACTTTGCAAGGCTGGGCAATTACCAGGCAGTAGCCGGAGAGCACACTGCCAGAGAGCGCACTGGGTCTGTTGGGACCAGTCCATCTATCAGGGTGTCATCAGCCACTCCAGGGACCTCCAGTATGAATAGCATTGCCCAGAGGCCACTTGTAATGCAAAACAAAAGGAGCTTTGCCCTGGCAGCTCCCTGGGGAAGGTGGGGACTCAGAGGCAATTTCCTGGAGTCCCCACCAGGCTTTAGGAGTGGTCTAGGAAGCTGCTGAAGTCTGGCCAGCCCAGCTCCCCTCCCCAGCTTCCCCTGGGCTCTGCCTACTGCCTGCTGCCACTGGTCCAATTAGCATCCTTCTAAGAGACTGGCAAAAAAAAAAAAACAAAAGAAAACAACCAACAAAAACACCCACAACAACAACAAAAACACCCCAAATCAACAAAAAACAAAAAACCCCCAAACAGAACAAAACAAAAAACAAAAACAGAGGTTCTGAGAGTTGAGGGACCCCTGGAGAGAAATTCATAGCTGTGGAGGCTTCTGGAAGGGCCTTGGAGTCAGCCTGGAGTGGGATCCCCAGTTCTACTTTACAAGTGCTGTGACCCTGGAGAGTATACCGGCCTCCTGGTGTCTGGGTTTGGTTGATCTAAGAATGACAATGACGAAAGTGACTTGAAGAGGAGAAAAGATGGAATTCACCAAAATTTCCACAGCTCCAGGTTGCAGATAGGATCTGTGGCTAGGGGTGTGGTGGGCAGAGTCCGAGCGGCGTTTGAGTCTCAGTGACTTGTGGGACGTGTGGAGACACATTTAACCTCTCTGAGTCTTGATGCCTTCATCTAGACTCTAGTGCCTATCATCTGCGTGGTGGAAATATTTATGGTATTTCCCCCAAAGGAATGAAAAGAAAAAGTGCAAACTGCCTGGCTGGTAACAGGGCAGCCATGACTCAGAGAGAGGGTGGCCCTGCCCTTCTCCATAGCCAAGTGCCTGCCTCAGGTGTGTGCCACTGTGCTACCCTCTACAGCCTGGTCAGGCTGGGGCAGGGAGGCACTGTCAAGCCCTGGATGACCCACAGCAGCCCGCCTGCCCAGCGGTTAGCCCAGGAAAGCCTCAAATTATACAATTTATGAAACCCAATCCAGTTTTCCGACTGGAACGTGTGATTAGAGAGATTACACATTGACTGTTGCAATTATGGTAATCTTGATGTGTGGACAGATAACTGGCATCGGGGCTGTTCTGAACGGTCTATTTATAGGCTAAGATTCTTGCTATCTCAAGGCAGACATATGGGCCATAAAGGCAGGCGACAAAAAAACAGGAGGGGGAGGCAGCGAGCCTCCCTCGGAATGAAAAGACAGCAAAGGAAACCGTAATTAGGGCTGGGACTGGCTTATGTAAATCAGGTAATACTTTCAAAACAGACATGAGATCCGGTTTTAATAAAGCGTATTGGAACAAATGGCAGAATAATGACTTAATAAATCTAAATACAAATATTTTGTTCCTTCTCCAAAATGAACAGCCCTGACATCTGCCGAGCCCAGGCCTGGGCGAGGGGGCGGCGCGCAGTGTTACTGGATTCTTGCGCTCCCTCAGCAGGCTTGAGGGTTTTAATTTTTAGCCTTCTGCTAAATTACATGGGCTGTCAGTCAACTGTGGGAGATATTTTGAGTAGAGAGATTTATACAAACACAGAGAGCACACTCAGTAGACTTTGCACAGTATCTTTTACACCGGCCTGGGATGTAAATCACAGGTTGTTCACAGCCTGAATTACAGCTTTTCTGGAAAGACTGCGGATAGATTATTCACCAGTAGGAGGAATCTGCTGGCATTTTCTTGATGCCCCTTCTCACCCTAGTATGAATCAGAGGTACTCTATGATTGCTCTTTTTGGCTTCCCAGCACTTCCCATCCCAACTCGGGTATCTAAACCTGAGGTTGCTGACCTACAAGGCAAAGAAGCTGCACAGGTGTGTTTTGATTAACTAAATAATGTTGGCCTAGGCACAGACTAATCTTTAAAAATGAATTGCAGTGCCAGGCAGGATGACTCAGGCCTATAATCCCAGCACTTGGGAGGCAGAGGCCTGGAGGATGTCAAGTTCAAGGTCAGGCTGGGATACTAGTGAGTTTAAGGCTAGCCTGGGCTAATTCATCCATTGTGACTGACAGTTGGAGCGGAATATATTGAGTGAGCATGGCTCTGTAGGTCTTGACTGTCTCCAAATTCCCATGTTCCACCTACTTCACTTATGTTGCTGGCCTGCTAATATTTTTGTGTATTATCTTGTCCTTATTTTTCTTGTTTAGTAGAATTAGATTTTAGAATTAGTAATTTATGCATACATTATCCATGCTACCTTCAACTGTTTTCCCCAAGCCTATGATTTGTTTTAATTTAAAGGTAACATGAATTTCATATATACTCAACACACCTACACACACACACACACACACACACACACACACACACACACGCACGCACAATTTGAATGTCCAAAAGCTCCTGTTGGAAGTCTGGCTCTCAGAGCAGCAATTGGGAGGTGGTGGGATCTTGAAGAGGTGGAGCTTAGCTGAGAGGTACTTAAGTCTTTAGGGAGGTCCCTTGGGAATGAGATATTGGAGCGCTTCTGGAGCCAGTTCTCCAGAGAGTGGGTTGGTAGGAAAGAGAAAGGCTGCCTACCTTATTCCCTGGCTTTCTGACTTGCCTTGTGAGCTCTCCATCCTGTATGCACTCCCACCATAATGTCCTCTGCCATCATATAGCCAGAGGGGTCCTCACCAGAACCCTCACCATGCTGTTTTCTGTCCTCAAAATGGTGAGCTAAATATAGTTCTTCTCTGTGTGTATTTCCAGGCCCAGGTATTTTGTTGTACCAATGAAAAAAGACTAATGTTACACATGTGTATGTGTGTACGGGGGTTGTTAATGATCCTTACTCAGGGATGGCTAACCTTTATTCTACTGTGTTCTGTTTTGTCTTTTTAAACAGATGATGATCATTATACCGATGGTCTTAAGCTGACAAAATGAAAAGCTAGTAACTTTATGTCAATCTTATATATTTCACAGGGCTGTGCAATCTCAATGACTGGGTGTTACATCATTGTGCAGTTATAGATTCTGAGTAGGGCACTGCCAAAGGCGTTCAACTGTACCTCCTCACCTACATCTCTCCATGCTTCCCTCACTCCATTCATTCCTTCCTCCATGCATTTATTTAACTGTCCAGTCATACATTTGCATGTCCATCCATCCACCCATCCATCCATCCACACATCCATCTATCCATCCACTCTTATAGCCATTCATATAGTCATCCATGTGTCTGTTCGTCTCTCTGTCCATCTATCTGTCTATCTGTCTATCCACCACTCATCCATCAACCCAGTCAAATATTCAACCTATAGAGTTGTACTTTGTACTCCCTCTTGTACAGAGCCCCTCCAGTAACAGTCTGTGTCCTGCTTAAAGCACATGCCCTGTGACTTCAACCCATCATTTGTTTATTTGAGGGTCCTTCAAATAATGAACCTGATTCTCTCATGGGTTCCTTACCTGTGCCCTGTCTCTCTCCAAGTTTCATCCTTCACTAAAGACCACCAGTATTTTCTTCTCTTAGAAAAGTTTCCTGGATCCCTCTTACAATTGCCCCTGTGATGCTGTTCAGGTGTCCTCTTGGTCAGGCTCCCCACTCTTCTTCACTCAGGCACTTTGCCCAGCCACTCTCACTGTGGCTGCTCTTCCTAGGAACTCACTTGGGGTCTGACAGCCCCACCTTACTAATGATACAAAAGGCTCCTAGCCCCCGAACCTGAAAGTTACATTCACACTCACTGTTGAATCCCTATGTAACTATGGATTCAATTCAAAAGGTGATGTTTTTGTTTGTTTTCATAGGTTTGCTTAATTTTTTTCTCCTTCCTGTTTGGAAGGACTGGAAGTATCTCCTCCTGTTGGACATCATTTCCAACCACTCGACGTCAGTGGTATCCATCCTCCATGGAGCCAGATCCAGGGTGAGTCTTTTCTGCTTGAAGAACTTGTAGATTTGAGTTGTCCTTCCATCTGTGGCTGGATCCTCTGAACAATGGACTGGAGTCCCCACGGAATAAAGAGAAGGCGAGCTGAGCACTTCTTCGCCACTCCTCTCTGCTTTGTCATCGTTGTTGTTAGTTTTTTTCTCCCCAGATAAGTCAAGACCATTAAATAGTTGCAGCTCCAACAAGTAAGTCTTCTCCTACAGCAAGAAAAGCTGCAGAGTTACTTAAAGTTGATTATGCCAGCGAGGCTGGGGAGGTCTGTGGGCGGGAAAGGTACAGTCATAGGGAGACCTTGGAGGTGGGAAGGTCAGGGTCCTCCTATCAGAGTTGGGATGCCTACATCCTGCACTCTGTGGTCAGTTCCTGGGGACAGGGGGCAGCTCTTGCCTCCCTTTTGGGGAGTATATCCCTCACCACCTTCCAGTGCTATGTAGGGTCAGCCACCCTGGTGGGGAGGGAACAAGATTGCACTGGCTGGCAGCACTCCCTGCCTCTTGACTGTAGACAGATGTAATGTGACCAGCTGCCTTGGGCTCCTGCTGCCGTGCCTTCCCCTGGTGAGGGACTGTATGCCTGGACATGATGAGCCATAATCAACCCTTCCTTCCTTAAGCTGCTTCTTGTCAAACATTTTTCTTACGGGGAATATACTTAGTGTCCCTTGCCTTTCCCTGAGCTCACTCAGCCTGAACACACAGGTCCTTTTTTCGCAAGTTCTTTCTGTTTAAGGCCAGATGTTCAATGGACTCAGCCTTGGGCCTCAGTTGGGATAAACTCATCCCCTCTGAGTCACCAGCTGCTGTCCCAAAGTACCCTCTGTACCAATGGGCCAGGCAGTGTTTCTCATGGGGTCACAATGGCAGGAGGGCCTTCTGTGAAATGGGAGAGGCAACAGGGAGTTTCTAGAAAGACATGTTCAGACACCCATGGGTGTGTGTGCCTAGATCAGACCCACTTCCCTCCCTAGAGCATTAGAAAGCCACGGGGACCCTGCACCTCACTGGAGAGAAACACTGTTCCAGGCACAGGTGTGGGATGTGACCCATAACCTGACTGGAATTCAGTGATGTGTTGACTTGACTGGGCTTAGGGATACCCAGGCAGCTGGTAAAGCATTCTGGGTGTGTCAGTGAGGAAGCTTCTGGAACAGATTAGCATGTGAATTGGTAGGTGAAGTAAGGAGGATTGCCTTCATCAACCTGATGGATCTAGTCCAATCCACTGAGGACTTGAACAGAGCACAAAGTAGAGGAAGAATGACTTTGCTTTCTGCTTGATCAGGGGCATCAGTCTTCTGTTCTCAGCCAGTTGGCACTCCTAGTTCTTGGGCCTTTGGACTTGTACTGAGACTTACCTTATTGGCTCTGCTGATTCATGGGCTTTCAGATTCTGACTGAATCACACTGCTGGCTCCCGGGCTTCTGGCTTGCAGACAAGTGATTGTGGGACTTCTCAACCACCATAATTACATGAGGCAATCTTGCATCATAAATCCTCTCGGGGGTTGAAGAGATGGCTCAGTGGTTAAGAGCACTGGCTGCTCTTGCAGAGGCCCTGGGTTTGGTTCCAAGAACCCACATGGCAGCTAACAACCATCAATAACTCCAGTTCCAAGGGATCTGATGCCCTCTTCTGGCATCCATGCACATGTGGCACTTACATGCATGCAAAACACTCACATACATAAAATAAAAATAAATAGATTAAGGGATGGAGAGATGGCTCAGTGGTTAAGAGCACTGGATGCTCTTGCAGAGGACTGGGCTTCAATTCCCAGCACCTACATGGTGGCTAACAAATGTCTGTAACTACAGTTCTAGGGAATCCAATGTCCTCTTCTCACCTCCTCGGGCATTGCACAACATGGGTACACCTACCTACATGCAGGCAATACACTCATACACATAGAATAAAAATAATAAGGTATATTAAAAAATAAATTAATTAAAATAAAAAATTCTTTTCTCTATCTTCTAGTTAAAAGCTCATCAGCCAAATTCCCTTAAGTGCTTTGTCATCCTAAATTCACTGATCTTCCCCTGCTTCGTTTAAGTTTATTGTGAATGTCTTTTCGAAATAAATCGTAATTGCCTACTGTCACAACATGAGGACCACTTGACAGGCATCTATCCTGAGATACCAATTCAGCCAGCTGGATGGAAGACATGAGGGAAAGAGTCCAGTAGCCAGACGCAGTGTCCCAGGCCCCCCCATTATTTCTCCCTGGAATGGCAGGATGGTCCCCTCCCCTCATGCCCAACGGCAGGGGAAGAGACACATGCTGTAATAGGACGAGTCAAAACTCCCACGCCTTTAAAAAACAAAAATATTCCAACAGCCCTGAATTTTTATCTTCCCTCTAAATGCCTGGCATTTTCTAAGTTGCAATCACCAGATGACAAATTATTATAGGGAATGATCAATATATTGTTCACAGAGTTGGCATTTGGGGAAAACAGACTGCCATCCAAAGAGACAGTCTTAGATGGGCTTGAGTGCAGGGCCTACCAATTAATCAATAGGTAAATATTTCTCAAGTGCATCCATGTGTGAAAGGAAGCGGCTTGACTGGGCTTAGGGATGAGGAGGGCTGGCTATGCAGCCATGCAGATCTACCTTTGCTCTGACCCACAGCTGGTGTGGTCTGACCTTGAGCAAGCTTTATAACTATGTACACCTTGGTTTCCTCCACCATAGGGGGCCCAGGATTGTCATCAGGACCAAATATAAAGCACAGAAAGTCAGCTACCTTGTTGAGGCCCTGGAAGATAGTCACCCCAGTCTTGCCCTCAAGGGGAGGTGTGCTCCAGACTGCAGGCTCTGTCCTGAGTGCCCTGTGTGGCCAGGAAAAGGAAGGAGGGGCCTGACAGTTCAGCAATTCCCAACGGTCACTTCTTCAGTGACCTGTACTCTCATGCTCTTGGGGTTTGGTTTCTGAGCACACCTTCTTTGGTCTCTGGGGTTATCACATCATTAAGGAAGAACGGAGGCCAGTCCTTGCACAAAGCGCATGTGCTGGGTGGTCCTGGACATGTCCTGGGTTCTGCCCAAACCATACTATACTCTCCTGGGGAAAGTTCCAGAATGCTGCTTTTGTACTTCTTTCCCACAGACGGCAGCAATCCATTCCCAAACTCAGCTGGGATCCTTCCCATTCGGAATAGAATGGCCGGATGTTCTGCGGACACGCTCCCCCACTTGAAGCTCACTTAGGACACTCTCAGAGCAGACGCCTGCCTTTAGTGGACCTTCTGGACTTTCCCTTGAGTCATGTGGGTTTCCTTCCCCCGCCCTGTCCTGGATGGCCTCTGTGCCAGGAGGACATACTCCATTCTTCACGCTCAGAAGCCAGGAAGGACTGGTGGGATGCGACTCGGAGGGCAGCAGGGCTTGCACTTGACCCTGTGTGTGGGTCAGGAGGCCAAGCTATCTACCTGCCCACACACTAAGTCCTCTGGGAAGAGTGAAGAGGGCCTGGGTGGGATACTGGCTCAGGTGACCTTTAGGAAGTACTTGGACCAGTTTCCTCTGATAAGCCTTGTCACGAAGGTCACATTATTGGGGATTACGGGGACTTCAGCCCCTCCCTCTTGACCAGCTGCTGAGATGGACAGGAGGGGCTGTGGCTATACCTCAGGAGTGGGAGCCAGACTCAGACCACAGGGTTAAACCAGAAGTCAGACTCTCAGAGGAAGGGGCTGAGGATATAGCTCTGTGGTAAAACAAACACTAGGTTCTGGGTTCAATCCCAGCACCAGGGGAGACAATTGATGGCAGAGGAGGGCACAGAATATATAGAGAAGATGCCAAAGATCACAGGTCAGAGAGGATACGGGTGAAGAGCCAGGGAGGAGGGGAGCCACAGAGCTCACAGGAATCCGGGGTAGTCAAAATACGCAAATGAATGTGCAGTAAGAGGTAGGCGGGGCTGAATAGGAAGAATCTACAAAGGCTTCTCCCTTCAGGGAGGGGGTGCAGTGGATACCGACTTGCTCAGTGGAGAAGTCTTGCCCAGCCTAGGCTCTGACTTGGCTCTGCCTGCTGGTATTTCCTAGCTGTGAGACATCTGCTGCCTGGTTATTGCTGCTTCCAGAAGAGTCACTGTCTTCTGTTTGCTCAAGTGAGCCTTCTCGCTGACTCACAGGACAGGGGATGGCCTGGCCAGCGGAGCTGCGACTCCAGCACCTTTACCTCAGCATCTCTCGGCACTGGCGTCCCTGTGATGGCTGCTGTGGTGGCTTGGCATCTGGGACTCTTGATTGTCCTGCCGCAGGCACAAAGAAGTCAGACTAAGGGGGCAGAGAGCTCCACCTTCACCCTGTGTGACCTAAGCTTTCACCTCACCCCAGTCTGGGTTTCCCTTATTGCCCACCAAGGATGAAATCAGGTTTTATTTTAGACTATGAAGTCCACAGAGAATAAATCCAGTGGGAGGGAACTATCACAGGTGACTTTGTCCTATGACCTGGATTTAATAAACACTCACGCTTGGCTGTTTCTATCCCTGCTACTCTGTCCTCCTCTCTGCCTGATGGGATTACAGGTCCCCAAGTGCAACCCCTCTTGAGTGTGCATCCCCCAACCCCCAGGTTCCCACCTTTCTCTTGAGAGATGGCTGCCTGGCTGAAGCAGACATGAACTGCCTCTCTTCCTGGACAGGCCACGGTCCAGTGAAGACCCTTTGGAATACCTTTCAATGTTGTGGACATGGAAAACCCCCAGCCCAGGAGTCTTCCCTGTCCCTTGACTGTTCCCTGAGGACAGAAATCTTGTTCCCTGGGGCTGTTATTCCCACTCTGCTCCTCAGAGGCCTATCACACGGTCGGTCTGCCCTTCATGGATGGTGGTTGAATAATTTTTGCTGATGGCCCCACCTCTAGTCCCCTCTTCCCCTGGCTATTTGTGGCAAGCTCCTCAGTGCTGGTGGTGTTTCACAGACCTTCCCAGGTGGCTGACACCTGCCAGGTTTATCTGCTTCTTAGGTGGAGGCTTTGTTTTTCTAGAGCCTTCGAGTGTCTTCCAATAGAAAGGTGACCTGTGAGATGCACACAACAGAGACTTCACATACTCAAACCTGGACCTCAGTCAAGAGCTGAGCCTTGACCTGAGGTATTGGGCCTGGGTGGAACTGGAAGAGTCTGAGGTGGCCTGAAGCAGGCAGGGAGGAACTTAGGGTCCCTGTCAAGAGAACTTCTGGCAGTTCTCTTGAGTGCTTCTCAGGCAAGGCAGGACTTCAAGATAGAGGAAGAGAGACTCAGGGCTACACAGGTATCCTAAGAAGGCTGTGCTTAGGTCACTGAGGGGGGGTGAATTTCCCACTAAATTGTTTTTCTGCCAAGTTGCTTTCTGTCCTCCAATTCTTCCATGTTGGGTCATAAGGGCAGTAGTCACTGGGGCCCCTACTGGCTATGACCCTAAAAGCGTAGCCAAGCCACCTTTGCTCTCTGATCAGAAGGAAGATGCCTTGTCTACCATGCTTGGTCAGTAGATGAAGGGTGTCACCTTTGGGTACTGCCTGACTAGGCACAAGGCCCTCAGATTACAATCTCTCTGGATTGGTGAACAGGTTCTCTTCTCCCCCCCCCTCCTCCTCCTCCTCCCCCCCTCCTCCTCTCCTCCACCCTCTCCCTCTCTCTCTCTCTCTCTCTCTCTCTCTCTCTCTCTCTCTCTCTCTCTCTCCCTCGACAGGATCTCTCACTGGCCTGGAACTCACCAGGTAGGCTAGGATGGCTGGTTAGTGATCCCCAGGCATTTCTGTCTCTCCAGTTGGGATTACAAGTGTGTGCTACCAGAGCTGGAGAGATAGCTTAGTGGTTAAGAGCACTGGCTGCTTGTGCAGAGGACCTGGGTTTGGTTCCTAGCAACCACATAGCAGCTAACAAGGGTCTGAAACTCCAATTCCAGGGGATCTAATGCCCTCTTCTGGCACCTGTGAGCATTGTACACATGTGATATACTTACCTATATGCAAGCACCCATAAACATAAAGTAATAATCCATCCATCCATCAATCAATAAAAAATAAAAACAAATGCATGCCACCATGCCTGGCTGTTTTTAAGTGAGTTCTAGAGTTCTAACTCAGGTCCTCATACTATTGCTCCAGCTCCCACATTACAGTAAATCTTTAAGAATGTGTGTAAGAGGCATGGCCAAGCCACACCACCCCCATCCTCAGGTAGTCAAGTGCAGGCTTTGGTATCAGAGAGCTCCAAGTCTGACTCCTAACCAAAGTCACTGAGTACCTCCAACGCTTTGGGTCAGTCTCTTCATCTCCTGGGACAGTCATATCTACCTCTCTGAGGTAGTGGTATACATTATGGTACCTGGCATACAGTCAGTGCTTAGCAGAAAGCTTTGCACATGCCTCTTGTATACCCTTGTGAGCTGGGAAGATAACTGAATCTGATACCAGTTTCTTTTTTCTTCATTTAAAACTATCTTATTTATTTATTATTACTTTTTTATGTATGTATGAGTGTGTTGCCGGCATGTTTGTGACTACACCTGTGTCATGCAATGCCTGCAGAGGTCAGAAGAGGGCATTGAATCCCCTGGAACTGGAGTTATGGATGGTTGTTAGCTGTCATGTAGGTGATATGAATCAAACCCCGGTCCTCTGCCAGAGCAGCCAGTGCTCTTAACTCCAGCCCCTGTTTCTTTTTACTTAAATTCTTTTTGATATATTTATTTTGATTTTATAAGTGTAAATAAATGTTTTGCCTGCATGTATATAAGTGCATCTGTTACACAATTTCTGTGGAGGCCAGAAGAGGGCATCAGATCCCCTGAAACTGGAGTTTCAAACACTTGTTAGCCTCCATGTAGGTGCTGGGATTTGAACCTGGGTCCTCTGCAAGAACAGTTAGTGCTCCTAACTGCTGAGCCATCTCTCCGGTCCCATCTGACCCCAGTTTTTAACCTGGATATACTCTTCCTTTGAACCTTAATAGACAGCCAAGTCCCCATAAATGCTCTGCTCCACTACTTAAGCTCAGTCAAAGAGAGTTGAGGGGAGGAGCTCAGGTGAACTGGAACCTTTGAGAACAAAATTGCTATCCCTAGGACCAGAATGGAGTGGTCTTAACAGAAAGGACAGTCGGTACCCCTTGGTCCAGCAATACCCTCCCCTTCCTGTAGGGCTCTTGATTTATTTGCCTACTCTTCCCTCTACTGGACATGCTGCCCCTCTCCCAATAGAGGGAAGGCTGAATTCTGAAGCAAGGAGTGGGTTTAGGGGATGATGCATCAGGCAGACAGCAGACACTGCTTCCCACTGCCCCAGACACACACTCTTCACCGTGATATCTCATTCAGCTCACCTAGAGAATGAAATTAGAAGTCACGTCAACTCCCCAGAGTCTTGTTAGATCAATCTGACTTACACAAAACAGGCCAGACAGAGTGTGAGGTTTCCATGAAATTAGGCTCTGTCCCCAGGGCCTGCCTTGGAGCTACCCAACATTTCAGAAAACTGCCAGGCACCCTTTTGCATAATTTATCAATTACACACGGCACAATTCATTGCAGGCAAGAGACAGGAGGGCTGGACTGGGATGGAGAGGACCCTGGGAACAGTATGCATAGGAAACCCAGTCTGTCATCCTCCCTGGATCGGATATATAAAAGAGCTTGGGTAAGTTCTTTGTCCTCTTGGGGCTCCCAACCACAAAGCAAGAGGTTTAGACAAGGGGACCTAATGTTCTTTATCAAATTCTAGAATTCGTTTCAATGCCAGATTTGTGGAATCTGAATACTGTAGTAGGTGGGATAAGCTCGGGGCTCAGACTCTGCCTGGTGAGCTATGGGAATGTTGAGTGGTAAGTTAGGCATGGGGTGTGGGTGCCCAGGTGTCAAGTGATCTGGAGGCCCCACAGAGGACAGCTTCTCCCATCTGCTTTGTGGTTGTCACACTTAAAACGCGGCCCCTTACATCTGTCTATCATGTTACCGTCTTTGGCTGCCTTTGCTTATGTGAATTGACACAGCCCTCTGGGGAGATAGGCTGGGTTGCTGGAAGAGTCCAGCATTTCTGAAAGATGCTGAGGCAGATGTCCAGGGAGCAGGAGTGATTCACCCCAAGCCATCAAAATCACATGTCATTACTCCTGTGGCTTTTCTCCAACCCATTTCCCCTCCTCTTCTGGGCCCCACTGGCCTGGATCATAATTTTTTTCCTGGTGTAGGTAACACTGGTTGTACTTGTTTACCTGCCTGCCCAAGGGCAGAGAGCAGAGCTGTGTCTGTTTCCCAGACACCGGGTCAAGGGCTTGTCTTGTCATAGATATCCAGGAAGTGTTGATGGATGAAGGAGTGCATGAAGATTGAAGACCAGACAGAACCAACTGGAAATGCCACTTTCTTGAGTGGCAGACCACGTTCTTGCACCTGACCTCTGTGCTATGACTAGAGGCCCATCTGAAGGCTTCATCCTCTCAAGGACCCATGCTTGGGCATGACGTACACAGCAAAAGAACTGTGAAATAGTCAGGATTTGAACCTAGTCCTGATAGATTCCTAAGCCTACATTCAATTTATTAAGCCATCAATTATAATTCTATCACTTTATCTAATTTTGTGCTTGCCTATGCTTGTGTGTGTGTGTGTGTGTGTGTGTGTGTGTGTGTGTGTGTGTGTGTGTGTGCGCACTCATGTATGTGAGGGTTCATGTGCCCATTACTTACGTTATCACACATCCAAGGCTAGCTCTCCAATCTATATTACCTAATTCTTTAAAAAAATCATCTATTTTTATCTTACATGTATGAGTATTTTGTCTGTCTGTATGTAAGTGCACCACATATGTGCATTTCCTGTGGGTGGCCAGACAGGGCATTGGATCCCCTGGAACTGGAATTAAGGATGGTTGTTAGCTGCCACGTGGGTATTGGGAACTGAGCCCAGGTTCTATGCAAGAGCAGCCAATGTTCTGAACCACTTAGCCATCTCTCCAGTTCGTG
Organism: Nannospalax galili; assembly: GCF_000622305.1. Lineage (NCBI taxonomy): Eukaryota > Metazoa > Chordata > Mammalia > Rodentia > Spalacidae > Nannospalax > Nannospalax galili. Next base: position 10,643,279 of record NW_008341028.1, read on the forward strand.
TCGTCTAATTCTTAAACTGCTTATCTTCAGTTCTTCCAGGGCTGGGGCTATGTAGGTGGGCAGGGTAGGGATGTCACTATACGAATGGGAAGATACAGGTCACACAGCTCAGGAGAGCTGAGTCCTCACCCACATGACAGGTGGAGGGCAGAAGTCCAGACAGGACCAGTTAGTTACCTGCACAAGGTTCACTCAACACTAACAACAAGCGTAAGTCTAAGTCTGACCCATCAGCCTCCTGATTCCAAAGCAGGTACTTGGTATTGAACTACAGGTTGGGTTTATTTGTTTTTCTTTGTAATTTTTTATTATAGGGACGAACTGAATATGCAGGGCTCCTGCCTCCACCCCAGTGGAGTTCCCATGGCAAGGAGCTTACCAGGGTGAGGTTTCCGAACAGTTGAGAGCCCCTAGCTATTGAGGTTGAACTAAAGGCAATTTTGCTCTACTAAAGTTATAAATTATCTTCCTTGCAAATATCAGCTCTGTTGATGAAACCTAAGTGCTCATTATTTTCTGGAGGAGGGCCATGGTGGGGGCAGGATGAAGTCACAAGGGGAGGGGACCGTCTGTTGTCCCTGAATAGAAGGGTCAGAAGGTCAGGGGGCTGTGGGTGGGAGGAAGCCTGGAGAGCCCCCTGTGTTTTCTAGAAAAGGTCTCCTGAGAAAGCTCTGGTTGCTTGCTGGTCTGTTCCTGGTCTCTGAGCATGCAGGCAGCTTTCCAGGCAGTGCCCATCCCCCTCTCCCCCCAAGCCCCCTGGGGCTGAGTATTCCAGAGCTGAAAGGCTTAAAGAGATGGGGCAGTGCCAGTCCCTGCTTAGAGATGTCTGCAGGGGGTATGTTTGCTGCTGTTGTCTGGAAGGAAGCTCCTTAGCCACTGTTTTCTTCAGCCTCCATGGAAATTAAAGCCAGGAAGCTAAGCGATGGGTGATTATGGGGTTCAACTTGCTTATTAACAGCCCACAAAGGATTGTCATGGGGTTTCTAGGCAAAGCCCGGGTAGGATTGGTGGTGTAGGAGCTTCCTGGCTCTGCTCCCTGAGAATGCAACTTTCTCTAGGTTCCTCTCCTGGCACAGGGTGCTGCCCTCCTAACCCACAGGCACTTCCAAGCCCAGGGAGGCAGAGGCTTTTGGTAACTGTGCCTGCAGGAGGCTCTAGGCAGCAGGGAAGAGAACAGTGCCTACCATTCCAGGCATTCTAAATGCCTTTTGGAGTAGAGGGTCATTCAAGCAAGTTGTCAGAAGAGTTTAGGGAAGAGTTCTGAAAACTCCCACCAAATCCTGACTGCTGTCTGTCTCTACAAATAAAGTTTTATCGACACAGTGACCTGATTCTTTCATACATTATTGATGGCTCTTTTCAAGCTAAGCTGTATGGTTGCAAAAGAGACTGGCCCACAGAGCATAAAATATTACTCTCTTGCTCTCTACAGACAAATTTTGCCCTCCCTTATGTAGGGAGAGTATGTATTTCAGAGTTGGTTAGGTATAGATTTTATTTTACTTTTAATTTTTTTTATTTTACATGCATGAGTGTTTTGCCTGCATGGATTTAAGAGCACCCATGTTGTGCAATGCCCACAGAGGCCAGAAGAGGGCATTAGACCCCCTGAAACTGGAATTACAGATGGTTGTTTGCTGCCATGTGGGTGCTAGGAAATGAGCCCAGCTTCTCTGTAAGAGCAGCCAGTGTTTTTAACTGCTGAGCCATCTCTCCAGCCCTGCACCCCCTTTATTTCTTCGTGTTCTTTGACACGTACTTCCTTCCGTAACATCAGTCTTTTCACTTGCAGGATAAGATGGATGCTGTATTTAGCCTAAACTTATCATGTGGTGGTCTCTTGGTGCCAGGCACTTCTAAATGCATTGCAAATGCTAGTTGTCTCTTCTCACAGCAGCCCAATGGGGTGGGTGCTGTTATGTTCTTACCTAGCCTACAAAGGGGGGAAGCAGAGGCCCAGCCAGGTTTAGTGACTTCTCCGGGTGACACAGCACTGCTCTTATCTGCTGTGCACACGGCCTCTCACCAGACCATGTGATGATTAGGGGATGACAGAACCTTGTCACTGCTCCACAGTGCAGTGAGAACTTAATATGTTAGTTCACCTGACTCCTTGTCCTCTCCCCCAAGTTGTGTTACTTCCTGACTCTCCTCAGAATGAGAGTCCCAGGCCCTTTGAAGTCTGGAGACAGGCCATCATGCTCCCACCTGCCTTTGCCAAAGCTGGGTTTCATGCACTGCAGGCTGCTGCGTTATCCTGCGCTCTTGCTTGCTCCCTCTCCTGCCTGCGACACTCTCCCTCCCACTGTTTAGTTAATAATAACATATCATGTTCTGTCTCAGATGCATATCAGTGGTGTGTAATTATTTATGGAGAAATAGACAGATGAGTCCCTGCTTGGACCATTTGCGCAGGCAGCCTTACCTATCACTTAGCATCCCTCTCTCCCTTAGTCTAATAACACTGTCCACTTTAGATCCCAGGGCCTTGATTTATTAGGTAATTTGTTTCTTCTCTGTGGCTTGGGCCTGCCTGTCATCAATATAATAGAATGATGGAAGTGTAGGCTATAGACACCAGACATTAAAAGCTAGGCAAATATTACCCATTTCAACTCCTTGTCCGGTCACAGCCAATCCATAGCAGTCCTCAGCTTCTGCTTGTCTGACGATAGGAGAAAGATTACAGAAGGGCACCTAGGGCCCAACGTCTCACAAAATGGCTCTTTGAAAATTAGACTGATTGGATATTGCTACTGGGAATATGTCCAGAAGAAGAAAAATGTGTGTGCACACACGTGAACACAAACATCTTCATGCATACACACACAGAGAACACATTGTGCATGCGTGCATGTACACACACACACACACACACACACACACAGGCACACAGAGCACAGAAATCCATCTGAGAGGCTGCGTATCTAAGGAGGGAAAGGGACAGATTGAGAACTGGGTCCTTTCACCTCAACTCCCTGGACTGGAATTACCTCATCTATCAACTGAGGAGGTGATAAGATGAGTTTCAAGTGGCCTTCTAGCCTTCCAGTGCTGTGCTGTGGCCAAGGTTGCACAGAATGGAGAAGGCGGGGCTGGAAATTGAGCCCTTGCCATCTGATGCGCTTTTAACACTCTGCAGCACTGTTGTCATCAATCATAATTGTAATTACGACTATTGGTCTCGTCACTATCAATAGATTTATCACAATTACTGAGGTAATATCACCAATAAGTGATCTTTAATTGCATCATCAAAAGCATCATCAACCATTATCCACAGGAGCATCTTGCCCTTACCATCAGCACCATGCTAATTTCTCGGAATATTTTGCGGACTCGGGGTTTTCATGGGCAGCTTGTTATTTGACCCTCTCAACGGTCCTAGAGAATTGGCACTATTCCAGTGATTCTCACTGACAAATGAGGTAACTGAGTTTCAAAGTGGCTGTTACCCTTGGTAAGTCAGGCAGTAGTAAATGCCTGACTTTAGATTTGAACGCCTATCTGTTCGTTTCCAGAGCATGTTTTCAATCACAAGGCTATGAATTGTCAGTATCGGATCACAAATAACTCTCATTAGTGTGAACACAACCATTTCATCTACACTGGTGTCATCAAGACATACAGTAACATCTTTGTGCATACAAGTGTGTGTGAATATTCATGTGGGCATATGCGTGTATGTGTGTGGTTGTGCATGTGTGTGCACTTGCATGTGGAGGCCAGAGGTTGACATCAGGTGTTTTCTTCAATCGCCTTCCAGTTTAGTTTTTGAGACAGTGTCTCTCACAGAACATGGAGCTCATCAATTCATCCAGGCTGGCTGGCTAGTGAGCTCCAGGGATCTACCTGTCTCTATCTCCCCAGTGTTGGGATGAGAGATGCTTCCTCCAAGCCTGGATTTTATATGGATGCTGGAATACAAACTCAGGTCCACGTACTGCTAAGATCAATATCATCAATATTATTGCTAATGCTATTTCAGTATGAACACTACCACTAAGCACGAGCCATCATGGTCATTGACACTGTCATGATCAATACTATCAAAAGTTTCACCCTTACATATACTAATAATAAGGCTATCGCAGTCAATATCATCAATCTAGTCCACACCAGTATCATTATGATGGTTAGTTTTTAGTTATCAACTTCATGCACTCTAGAATCGTCTGGGAAGGGTGTCTCAGTAAGGGACTGTCTAGATCAGATTGGCCTGGAGTATTCCTATGAGGGATTTTCTTTTCTGTTTGTTTCTTGAGACAGAGTGTTATTGTGTAGCCCTAGCTGGCCTGGAACTTGCTATGTAGACCAGGTTGGCCTCAAACTCACAGAGATCTTCCTGCCTCTGCCTCCCAAGTGCTGGGATTAAGGGCATGGCCAGGCTACAGGAGGCATTTTCTTTCTTTTTAAAAAAATTTTATTCATTATTTTTATTTTATGTGTATGCATGTATTGCCTGCATGTAAGTAAGTACACCATGTCATGCAATGCCTGCGGAGGACAGAAGAGGCAGTCAGATGCCCTGGAACTGGAGTTACAGACAGTTGTTAGCTTCCATGTGGGTGCTGGGATTTGAACCTGGGTCTTCTGCAAGAACAGTCAGTGTTCTTAACCTCTGAGCCATCTCTCCAGTCCCAGAAGGCATTTTCTTAATCTGATTAATTGAGGTGGGAAGACCCACCCTGAATGTGGGCAGTATCATTTCATTGACTGGGTCCTGGTCTGAATGAAAAGGAGAAAAAAACTCTGAGCACAAGTATACCTTCATCATTAATTCCTTGTTCTCTGTTGTTGACTGTGGATGTCATGTGACCAGCTGCTTCAAGATCCTTTCCCATGACTTTCCATAACAACGGACTGTAACTTGGAATCCTCAGCCAAATAGACCCTTTCTCTTCTAAGTTGTTTTTATCAAGTATTTTGTCATAGCAACAGGAAATGTAACTAAGACACTCATAGTCTTTGAGGAATGTTACGAAAGACAGAATCACCATGCAGAGGGTATCAGTCACCAACATGGTCAACAGCCTAGCTAATACCTCCTTACCCTCAGTTTACCTTCAAGGATATTCTCACCAGCACAATTGAAACACAAATCTACATCTTCGGTGAAATGGGTAACATGAAAAATCAACATACCTGCCATTGTTAGAAACATGGTCTGCTGAGTTCTTACCCTGGGACTGTGTGAGTCTTTTCTCTCTGGTTCTATTCAGATACCCTGTGAGGAATGGAGGTACGTGCATATTTGATTCATGGATTCACTGCCCACCCAGATGTTGTTAGGGTTATATGAGAACCCCAAACTTCTCCATTCCCAGAATCACATGATTCCTGATTTGGCGCCATTGACTCTCCTCTTGCCCCTCAATCTCTCACAGTCACATTACTTACTAGGGCTCCAATAGGATCAGCTCCCTCTCTTCCTGGGATTTTATGGAGTGTTGCCTTAGTGTGGATTAGAGGGAGGGTTTATTGTGGCTGACATTTGAAGAAGGGGTATAGTCCACCAAGTGCATGAATGTGAGGCAGCTGGCAGCATTATGTCTGCAGTCAGAAAGCAGAGAGAGAAGAACACTGGTGCTCAGCTCCTCTCTCCTTGTTCAATCTAAGACCCTAGTCCACGGGGTGGTGCCACCCACATTCAGGATAGGTCTTCCTCCCTCAGTTAACCCTTTCTGGAAACATCCTCATAGAGCTATGATTCCATGGTGATTCTGAATCCAATCAGATTAGCAACTAAGATTAAGCATCACTCTGTGCAACCTTGGACCATTCGTTTCCCACCCTCCTTCCTTCCCCCTTCCCTCCCTCCCACTCTCCCTCCTTTCTTCCCCTTCTCTGCCTTCTTTTCCTTTTCTAAATTTAATCATTCTTCTTTTTCTACCCCAAACCATTGGCAGGTTAAGCAGCTCTACCTTGTAGACATCTCTCCAACTGGCCCATTTCTCACCCTTGGTCTTCTAGTCCCCAATTCAGCCCCCTCGTTTCTAGCAGGGGCTACTGCAGTCATCTCACGGCTGGAAATCTGTTTCCACTCTATCTCCCTAAACTTTGCCCCACAGTGGGAACCACAATCAGATATTCTTCCCCACCCCACCCCCTTCCAGGGTATCACTATGTAGGCTGGAACTTATGATGTAGATTCAACTGCCTTTGAACTCACGGATATTCACTTGCCTCTGCCTCCTGAGATTAACGGCATGCACCTTTACTCCTGGCTTTAGACTTCTGTTTTGAAGAGTCCTGTGCATTAGGGGGAAGGGGGAATCCAGCAGCTTCTGTGGTCTCTATTCACAAGATGCCACAAGCAGCTTCCTCCCTGGTATGACAATTAAAATGTTTCCTTCCATTGTTAAATGTCCTCAGAGGGCAACTGTCTGCCTGGTCAGGAGACACTGATGGATTGTGTATTCAGTGCTCTTCTTCCTCTGGACGTGTCAGCGAGTTAAAACCAACAATATGGAGCACAACCTTTCTTCCTTGCACGGAGCAGGGAGGAGGCGACAGACAATGAATATATTAAATAACCTACACCTATATTGGACAGTGACATCACTGTGAGAAAAAAATATAGCAGATTGGAGTGAATCGATGCTGGAGGAGGTACACCTGTGCTGTTTGTTAGTTTGTTTTGAGACAGGGTCTCACTATGTAGCCCAGGCTGGTTTCAAACTCTTGATCCTCTTTCTTTGGCTTTCTGAGTGCCAAGACTGCAAGTGTGTGCCAGCACACTGGATCTGGACATGCCATTTTAATAGGGTAACCCTCATTGGAAAGGTGCTTTAATATTTACTCTGGTTTTTTCTTTCTTAATGATTGCATATATATTGAAACTGGCCTGGCAGAAATGACTACATTCTAAAGGGACGCTATATCCCTCTATCTATCAGTCTACTGAAACAATGGACCCCAGAAACTGGAATTCCCCCCAGGTCTCATCAAAGAGAAGGCAATGGCTGAAGCCTGGTGAAAACCACAGGGGGAATTTGCCTCCTATAAAGATTTCACAGTGCTGACAACTTGTCAGACTACCTCGTAGGAGAGACTGAATGGAACCCTGAAGAGGAGGAGTCAGTGGCTAGAAGGGCCACACCTTCACCTGGACTGCTTAGATTGCTTAGATGTGTATATCCTGGTGGACTCTTTCTATATATTTTAACCTCACTTCAGGACTGCATTTCTTTGTCTCTCTACCCAATGTGTCACATCAAATAGCATTGAATAAATCTCCTTTTTTAAAAACTATTAATTTGGTTGTTTCAATTGGCTTCTTGAGGACAGGTAGCTGAACCTGGCCTCTAAGGGTCTAGACTGTGACACCCCCTCCCCCCAAGTTCAATAACATCATGACATGAATCTGTATCTGTCATAGTTAGCGTCAATTGTTAACTTGACACATCTGGGAAGAGAGGACATCAGTTGAGGAATTATCTCCATCAGATTGGACTACGAGCATGTCTATGAGGTATTTTCTTAATTGTTAATTGATATAGGAGGGCCCAGCCCACTGTGGGTGGTATGACCCCTGGGCAGGTGGTCCTGAGTTATGTAAGTATGCTGCCTGAGCAGGAGCCAGAGGAAGCAAGTCAGGAAGCAGTGCTCTTCCATGGTCCCTGTCTCTGATCCTGCCTTTACTTCCCTGGATGATGGACATTGATCAGTATGACATGGAAGCCAAATTAACCTGTCCTCTCCAAGTTGCTTTTGGTGATAATGTTTGTCACAACAACGGAAACCAAACTAGAACAATATCATTTTAATTTTATTATAATTTCATTATAACGTTCATGTTTCTCATCTGTTTTCACATCTAGAAAGACAGTCTATGAGGGCTCAAAATGTTTCCAGCTTGTTCATTATCTTGTACAGCCAATACAAAGAACAGCGTGTAGCCCATAGTAAGTGCTCTGTAAACATGGAGGTCATTTCCCATTTTGAATAGGCTCTTGTGAATACTGATGCTGGATCAGCCAGAGAACCACACTTGGCATTGCATAGGTCTAGGTGGAGGAGAAGAACAGGGTATCCTACAAGGGGAGGAGGCAGAGGCAGAGAGGGCAGGGTATGTCCTCTGCTGGAAGCCAGTTGGGATAGTGGAGAAAAGGGGATGGGCTGCACCTCATCCTCTCCCTCCCACATTACTACATGTACAGAGGCAGCACCCTGCCACCCACTGCTTCCCTCCAGAGGCCCAAAGAGGTGTTCTCACCCCAGCACAAGCTGATCCCTTCTGCTGAGTGTGATAAACCTTCTTTCATAAGGAAGACATGAATGGCTGTAATCAGATACAATGTTTGTCATGCTAAACAAAATGAGCAAAAAAAAAAAAAAAAAAAAAAAAACTCAGCCAGGCTAAAATTTTGGGGGTAATATTTCACCCCCTTAAAAAAAAAGTTCTCACAAACCACCTGCCCCCCCCCCTCAGCCAAAAA
>NW_008341028.1:10651852-10714361 GCF_000622305.1 Nannospalax galili
CTATAATTATGGGTGTAATATTTCAGCCCATTAGCAAAAAATATCTCAGAAACCTGCTGCCCCGCCTCCTCAGCTAAGAAAAATCGGATGCTAAGCTGGAGAACGTGAATCAAGAGCTCTAAGCACTGAGGCAGGAGGCGAGGGCCTAATTAATTGCTTATAAGTTTTTTTTTTCTCTCTCCCTCCCTCCCTCCCTCCCTTCTCTCTCTCTCTCTCTCTCTCTCCTCTCTCTCTCTCTGTCTCTCTCTCTCTCCCCCCCCCTCTCCTGCCAGTTCTGGGCCTTTTGCTACACAAGACAAAAAGAGAGACTGTCAGCCCTGGCCATGCTGCTCTAAGGACCGAGCATTGTTGAGGGCCTACCATTTCCAAAGCACTTGGTCAATTTGGGGTTGTTGTTTGGCATTGGTATTTTTAATTTTTTTATTTTATTTTATGTGTATGAGTGTATTGCTTACGTGAATGTAACTGTACCCGTGTTGTCTAATGCCCACGGAAGTCAGAAGGTGGTGTTAGATCCCTTGGAACTGGAGTTACAGATGGTTTTTAGCTGTCATATGAGTACTGGGAATCAAACCCAAGTCCTCGGCAAGAGCAGCCACTGCTCTTAACCGCTCAGCCATCTTCTTAACCCCTGGCATTGGTCTTTTGAGGGCTAACTCAATAGGCCAGGCTGGTCTCAAGCACACAATCTTCTTGCTTCAGTCTCTGAGTGCTGGAATGGCAGGCCATGCTCATCATAAATCTAGTGTTTTGTACAATGATAGCTATCTTTAAAATATATTTTATTTATTTTTTATGTGTATGAGTGTATTGCTTGCAATCATGTAAGTCCACCCATGTTGTGCAATGCCCATGGAGTTCAGAAGAAGGCATTGGATCCCCTGAAATTTGAGTTACAGATGGCTCTTAGCCACCATATAGGTGCTGGGAACTGAAGCCGGGTCCTCTGTAAGAACAGGCAGTGCTCTTAACTGCTGAACCATCTCTCCAGTCCCAATAATGGATATCTTTTAAAAAATGGCTTATTTATATTTTATGTGTGTGTTTGTCTGGATGTATGTATGTATACCATGTGCAGGCCTGGAGCCCTTAGAGGCCAGAAGAGGGTGTTGGATCCCCTGGAACTGGAGTTAGAGATGGTTGTGAGCTGAACCCAGGTCCTCTTCAAGAACAGCAAGTGCTTTTAACGACTGAGCCATCTTTGCAGCCCCAATAACAGCTCTCTTTGGTTTCTTGTGATGTGTCATGTGGCCTTGATAGAGATTTTAGAAATTGTATTTCATTTCCCCTCTGGGAATAATGGGAGGTCATAGGATAAGTCCCTGGTCACCTGGAGAGGATACCTCAGAAACTGCGTAGGTAGCAGAGATAGACAGCAGGTGCAGAGAGACTGATACATAGAAAGTTTTTGTTGGATGAATGAGATCCAAGGATGGACTGGTGCATGGGTAAATGGGTGAGTGGATGGAATTGGATAGATGAGGTTAGATGACGGCCATGTTCAACAGGTAGATTGACGATTGCAAGTCTGAAGGAATGATCATCTTCGCAGAAGCTGGGCAGACTCTTGCAGTCTTTGGAGCTGAGGTAAAAGGCAGGTATTTAGGGATGCCAGGGCAAAAGGACTGGATGTAGAGATGACAGTCACTCACAAAGGGCTGAGTTCCCAAGAGCAGAGTTGCAGCTATGGGATTGTTTCGTGGTGGCTAGGAAGGGCATGGCAGTTGGACAGTGCATTTACAGCAACTCCATTCATTCAAGTATTTCATACGTATGTCCAAGGGCTCTGGGCATAGGGTTGGGCCTCAAGATTTTATAGGTATTTAATTAGAATTATGGGACTCTGAGAAGGCAGGCGACACAGGCTTGAGCCTTCCATCCTGAGTCTCAGAGAAATAAGCTGATGAAGGTAGGCGACAGACATACACGTGACACCGTTCGATGCAGCACAGATGGCAAAGGAGGCAATGCCAGTCAGGTTGAGCAGGTTTGGGGCACGCTGTTGGAAAAATTGGAGCAGAGACCTGCAAATGTCTTGCTGACTCTGCTAATCAAAGGTGTCACCAGGCAGAGATTCACAGAAGAGGCCGTGTGATCAGATGACAGGGAGTCTAATCCCAGCCCCCAATTTCTCAGCTGAGTTCCCCGAGTGAGTTACTATCTCAGGGGTAAAATGGTGGTAATTAAGTTGGACTGTCAGAAGACTGAGGAAGGGCAGATGCCTCAGAAGCAACTCAGAGGATTCATGTACCAGGGATTTGTGAAAGGCCTTTCAGGGAGATGTCAGGGAACAGGCCAGGGTGACTTCAGATAGCTCCAGGGAGGAAGCTAGCCTGGGTCTAGTCCCAAGGAGAACTCCCAAATGTAAATTCTCCTTAGTCACCCTGACAAAACCAGAATTGTCTCCCAGAACAGTCCAGTGCTAAAGATAAAGAACAGCGAAGAAAGCAGTTATCCTAATGTTATTGTGGGCAGAGCACTGTGGGCCTTGATGGGGAGAAAGGCTTGCCAAGGCTCCTGAGCTGTGCTCTGCTAGGTGAGTCATGAGAAGAGAGGAGTGGGTGACTGTCCCTGGCAGAGAGATCAGTAGATCTGATGCCAGAGCAAGGCCAGAAATGAGTGAGCACCAAAAGGCTCACAGGATGAAGGCCATTCGCTGTGGCTCAACTTCACGCTGTTGGGAAATGATCAAGATAAGGGCGAAGGGCTGAAGAGCTGACCTGCTTGGACACTGGGGGCTCTGTCTTTTGCTCATGCAGTGAGGCAGAAGGATCAGGACCCTTGAACTGTGGAGTGCCAGTAAGGAAAATGTCAGAGCTATCAGACTTGCATCTGGGCAGAGTGACTGGAGGGAAGGTGACTGGGGGTGGCACTGGGGTTGGGGAGCTGCGGGGACCATTAGGAAGACTGGGATTATCCATGTAGTTCAGATGGGGCACTGTGGTGGCAGGAGGAAGGTAGAAGTCGCTTCCTGTGCTGGAGGAAAGGCTATTTAGCAATGACTGGGGCTTGGTGGTTGACTGGGATGCAGGGAGAGGGTGTGTTCATGGTGGTTGCTGGTTTCTGGCCTGTATAGTGGAGTGACATACTGAGAAGGGAGCTGGGAGCCAGGAGCAGGGGGAGGTAGTGGGCTCAGATTAAGACAGGCTGGATTTCTTGTGGGGCTTTCTAATGAGGTGGCTCAGTAAAGAATTGAGTATCTGCATTTGAAATCCTGGCCAGAGACAAAGGCTGGAAATAAAGATACTGGGCCCATGGACTGGGGATGGCCACAGACTCCCTGCGGTAGCAGTAAGACTCAGAACACCGAGGCAGCTGCAATGTATCACCTTGTTAGTTCCCAATAGATGCTGCATGGTGAGCACCCCATCCGAGTGGTGGATATCCCCTTCCCTGGCTTCCATGCTAACTTCCTGACTGGGTGCCGGGCATCTCCTCCTGTCTCAGATCTCCATGCTCAGCATAGTCCCATACTGATTCCATTCCATGTCCAGTACATGAGTGCACATTGCTGCCACACTGGGTCTTTGCTTCGCCCTTCCTGTTTCACCCCCACTGCTCCTGGATCTGCTCTCTTCGATGGATCAGCCTCTCCTTCCAGAAGGTTCTTTTGCTTGGAGAAAAGGAGATGGTTCATTTCATCATGATTTTCTCTAATAAAAGGTGTCACTAGGAGGGATTCACAGAGGAGGCCTTGGAATCAGATGACAGAGAGTCTAATTCCAGCACTGCATTTTCTCCAAGGATGGGTATCCATCTGAGTCCAAAGCTTGGGGCTTGAGCCTTCCTCTACCATTGCTTTAGGAAGGTTCAGAATTAGGAGCTGGACTGATGACTCAGTCATCAGAAGCATGGGGACCTTAGTTCAGATTCCCAGCACATATGGAAAAGCTAGGTTTTTGTGTATCTGTAACCCCAGCATTTGGCAGGGGGAGCAGGAGGATCCTTTGGGCTCCCTTGCCAGTCAGTCTAACTGAATTGGTGAGAGAGGTTCAGTGAGCGATCCTGTCTCAAAAAATAAGGTGGAGAGTGATTGTAGAAGACATCTAGTACTGACCTCTGGTCTACACACCACACACACACACACACACACACACACACACACACACACGTACCTCCCCACAAATATTTTAAATTATAAAAATACCATATGGACATTGTAAAAGAGACATTTACAACCTAGAATGAAGAAAAATAAATCCAATAGCTCCCCACCTTGTCCTTCTAATACCAGTTCCTGTGCCCCATTCCCTAGTAACAACTACTGTTTCTAAATTCAAACACATTAAACACATTGCACATTTATTGAATTTTTTGTTTATAAAATATAGACTAGATAGATTTTGTCATCAGTGTTTATAGATCTGATTCCATTTCCTTTATTTAATTCTCATTTTTATAATGAGACTCATAGAAGTTTCCAGCTGTGAGTTCTGTGAACTACAATAATGACTGGTGTGGTAAGATAGGCCCACGGGTGCAATAGTGGCATGACTTGTCATAGGGGCAACCAACTGCTTTCTGATTGAGTTTAGGGCACTCTCCATGGAGGAAACTCATGCCTGGTACTGTAAATCTGCTAAAGAACCTATGGCTGGGGAGCCTAGGGTTGAATCAAACTGACCTCTAAATTTGTATCATTATACTCATAGATTAGTAGAGCTCTCAGACCTCATCAGAGAAGAGTTTTTATGTAGTGAACAGTGGCTAGAGCTGGTTAAAGTGTAAAGAATAAGTATCTGTGGAGTACTCAGCCATTAATGCGACATCTATATCACACCCCCACCCCAGGCTTAGTAGAAGAGGGGGCAGAAAGATTGTAGGAGCCAGAAGTCAGAGAGATCCAAATTAAAACAGTGTCTTCTAGACAGGACTGCTGCATTCAAGAACTTATAGCAACTGTGTGGGTGTTAGATTCAAACCCAAGTCTTCAAGAAAAGCCAGTGCTCTTAACCACTGAGCCGTATCTCCAGCCCCCTCTATCTTTTTTTTTTTAACTTTAGAAGAAAAGGTTGAGCAGCTAGAGAGATGGCTCAGTGGTTAGGAGTAATGACTGCTCTTTCAGAGGACCCAGATTCAGTTCCCAGCACCTCACATGGCAACTAAAAGCTGTCCTTAACTCCAGTTCCAGGAGATCTGAAGCCATCTTCTGAACTATAAGGGTGTTGCACAACGTGGGTGCACTTACACACATGCAGGTAATATGCTCATATACAAAAATAAAAATAGGTTGGTGGAAAGAATTTAAGAGCCAGAGGAAGGGTGGAGCGTTAACTGGAAATGTCCTCCGACCACTATGCCGGCAATCTATAGTCACACCTCCTTCCCACACTCATCAAGGAGTCCAAGGGGAGTCAGTTACCCCTCCCACCCAATCAGTCAACCTTAGCTGCATGTGGGGGAGGGGCTAAGGATATATAAGCTGAGAATGCCAGGAGGCCCCTCCCTCACCGTTTTCTTCTCAAGGTCACCCTTTGCTGGGTCCTCTAATTTCTTGTCCTAATTGGAACTAATTGCTCCCTTGGCCAGCTGTACAACCCCCACTGGTATTCCTCTTCATTGTTCTCCTGGGTTATTCTGGGCTTTTTAGAATCTCTTCCTCTTTCCTGGAGTCTGGTTTCATATTGTCAGTGTGAATCCTCAAGGATTTCTTTCAGGAAATGTATCCAACAGGGGTAGGGGCATGAAGCAAGCAAATTTGAGATCCTGGGCACCTAAAAATAGCCTTAGTGGGCCTTGCACTTGAATGAGAGACTCTAAATGATTTCTTTTCCAAATGCTATAGATACTGCTTTGTATAGATACTGTTAATTCCATATGCAAACTCCATTGCATATGGAATTAATGGCTATTCCCTTTCTCTCTCTCTCTCTCTCTCTCTCTCTCTCTCTCTCTCTCTCTGCTGGTTTACCTGAGTGAGAGTGTGCATGTGGAGATGTGGAGGCCAGAAGTCAATGTCAGGTGTCTTCCTCAATCACTTCCCACCTAATTTATTTTATTTTTAAAAATCTATTTTATTGTTATTTTACGTGTATGAGTATTATGCCTGCATGTATGTAAGTGTACCCATGCCATGCAGTGCCCATGGAGGACAGAAGAAGGCATCAGATCCCCTGGAACTGGAGTTACCGATGGTTGTTAACCACCATGTAGGTGCTGGGATTCGAACTTGGGTCCTGTGCAAGAGCAGCTAATGCTCTTAACTGCTGAGCCATCTCTCTAGCCCCCTACCTTATTTTTTGAAAAAGGATCTCTCATTGAACCTGGTGCTTTCTGGTTCAGCTAGACTGACTGGCTAGCAAGCCCCAGGGATCCTCCTGACTCCTCCTCAGCACTGGGATTACAGGCATACACTGTCATACATCACTTTTTATGTGGGTGCTGGGGATCAAACTCAGGCCCTTATGTTTGCACAGCAAGCACTTTACTGACTGAGCCATTTCCCCAGGCTCCAAAGGCTGGTTTGATTGTGGTTTATCTTTAGCTACCCTAAATTTTTTTCCTTAAGAAGTTTTAAGATTTCCCCTTGGTTGTTAGAGTTTGAGAACTTTCCCAGTCTATTAAGTGTGTGTGTTATTTGCCTTACACCTGATCAACATGGAGAAAACAGGAGATGGCTATTGCTTTTTGCCTTGGCTTGCTTCCCTTCCCCTGGGAACTGCCACTAATGCACTTAACTTGGAGAGATCTTGGAGATGCTGTTAAGAAAGGATCCTTTCATTCCCTGCCCCGGGGTAGCCATTAATACACTGCATCTCTCCAGCCAAGAGATGGCTTGTGGGCGGGAACATGTGACCTGAGTACTGTTTTGGACACTGATCATAATTCGGACAGGGAGGGCTCTCCTTTTTTTCTGGGTTTGGTGCAAGGATAAAGTAAGAACGGAACTTGTAGAGATTTTCTTAACCACAAGACCATACTCAAAGAGCATGTCCAGGATGGGTAGGGGAGGGAGAGAGGGAAGAAGGAAGAAAAGGAGGGAGGAAGGGAGGGATAGAGACTCTCAGTGAAGAGCAATTAAAAAGATACCTAACATTGACCTTTGGCCTCCACTCACACATCCACGTTTGTACAAGTATACTAGAACATATGTGTGCTTGCACACATATACATAAGTATACACACACACACAAAGAGAGCTAGACATTAATTTCAGAGAGAGAGAAAAAGAGGGAGAGAGAGAGGGAGAGAGAGGAGGAGGAGGAGGGGGAGGAGGAGGAGGAGGGGGAGGAGGAGGAGGAATTTCTACTTTGGGGCTCTGGATATAAGCCAGACCAAAACCAGATTAACCAATGCATTAATTTCTTTCTTTGAGCCCTTTGAGTTGACTTTCTATCAAAAGAATCCAAGAATCTTGACAGTAGAGTGATCAATCTTAGCCTGAAAACTCATATCTGTCGTCAGCATAGGGAATTTCATTTTCTTTGATGAGTCCTTTTCTTTCAAGGCCTTGGTTCTCTCCTTCTGAAATTCCTGTCCATCGGGTCCTGGCTTTCTGAGAGCCAGTCTCCATCTCGTGAATTGTTCCTCGTTTGAAAAGATCACTTTGAGATTATAACCTATATTCGGACGGAGTCATTTCCTTGACTGTATTGGTCTTTCCTTCTCTTCCATCTTTTAGCGAACAAATTTTGAAAATCTTTTTATCCTCTGCATGGTCTCTTTTCCCTCCACAGTGAACTGCTTTTGTTTTGTAGATGTAACACCTCTTTCAAAAAAATTAGCATTAATTCTTTACCAGATTCCTAAATTTTAAGATCTGCCAAATTGCATATTAAAAATAAGAGGACTAGGGGTGGGAGAAATGGCTCAGTGGTTAAGAGCATCTGATGCTCTTGCAGAGGACTTGGGTTCGAGTCTCAGCACCCAAGTGGTGACTAACAACCATCTGTAACTCCAGTTCCAGGGGCTCTGACTCCCTTTTCTGGTCTCTATAGTTACTATACACATGTGGTGGACTTACATGCATGTAGGTAAACACTCATACACATAAAAAGAAAAAAATAAAAAGGACTAGCCAGGCATGGTGGCACATGTCTGTCATCTTAGCACTGGGGATCCTGTCTCAAATATATATATATATGTCTATATACACATATACATATACACAGGCACACACATGTGCCTATGTGTATGGATTAAAAGGAGATGTAGAGTTAGTGATTCATACAACACTATAATCAGAGTGATCTTTAACAAAAATAAAAAAAAACTGTGATAAAATGTTAGTGTTTCAAGAGCATGTTAAAATTTATAATAAGCAATAACAAAACCAGTAAATATAGGGCTTTACTTTTAAAAAAAGAAGTGAGCTCGCCTCAGTAGAAGGAGGTTTGAAGGAAGCTGTAGGCTTCTAATTGTGAAATGAGGCTCAAAGTCATGGAGAATGAGAACTGTGTCACAATGAAAGTGGCCCTGTGTAGGCATGTAGGTGCAGGGGACTGGCTTCCGGTCCCGAGGGCAGCTCTCTGGGTCTGGCTGCTATTACTTAGTAGTTAAAGATCGTGTGGGGGAAGACTCATGTATCAGCCAGTGGACTCTCTGTATCCCGCTGACACCAAGCTCCTCTGTATTAACTGTGTTTGAGTAACATGGATGATAGAGACCCAAACTGCAGGACACAACCGAAGAGCCATTCCTCTGTGGAATCCTCCTTCATCTTCCCTGCCCCAATCTGTTGAGGAGGTCAGGAAGGGCACTTTGCATAAATGCCTGCTGACTCCCCATTTTATTTGATGAGTTGTTCTCTGGTACCTGCCCCTCCCCTGCCCCCTACAAATGCCAAAGCTAGTTGTTTTGCTTATTCCAGGAAGAGTTGTGATAATTGGACCAGGGATTCCACAAGCAGTTTCCGTTTCAAACTCCACAGATTCTTTGAACTTCTGACACTTGTTCCAACAGGATTTTGGTATGGAGTTCTGTGTGTTCAATCTATACCCCAAATTGGAGATTTGTGTGTGTGTGTGTGTGTGTGTGTGTGTGTGTGTGTGTGTGTATGTGCATGTGTGTGTGGTGTGTTTTGGTTTTGGCTTCAGTTCTTCATGATTTTGACTCCCAGTGCATTGTCTAGAAAATGGGAGGAGTGGTGACCTCAGTCCTACTGTACAGGGTTCACAGATGGATGTGGTAATCCATCAACAAACCAGAAGCAGCACAAACTTAAGTCGCTATCATCTCATGGAGGATAACCCCTAATTTGGAAGCTAATAAAACAAAGCCAAGAGACTGACTGCCATTTTTTTCCCCACAGTTACTCAGAGGTCTCTAGCCTCTGTGCTCTTGGGTCTCCATCACTCTACGACTATGGTATTCAGCAGTCTGCAGATAGCCAGACCAGGGCTGCAGTGCTGGGGAAAGAGCAAGGGAGAATTCAGAAGAGACAAAGATGGCATAAACAATTCACTAATTGCTGACCACGGACCATTACGTTTTTCATGATCCATTTTATTGTAGTTGCTATGTGGAATCAGTCACTGCCAGTTCAGACTGCAAACCAGGCATTTCACTGGGCCTGAAGGAGTCAGTCATTGTTCCTAGGATCCAAGACCATGACGGACCGGCCTTGAGTATGGCTAGGTCTCCATCCTGTAAAGTAGCCAAATGGGTTCACACCACAGCTGCTATGGAAGGCTCCTCCCAGGTCCTGTTCTTCCTTGAACCACCAATAGAAGGGAGATGGTCACTTTGACCTCACCTGGATTCCCTGCTGCTGTCTCCAGTGATCAGGGTATGCTGGGAGAGAGAACATTCAAAGGGCTCATTTGACCCATGTAAACAACAGTAGTTACCAGGACTGTCTGTGTGTGTCTATGTGTGTGTGTAAGTTCATTGTTTTTGGTTGCGTGTGTATACATGTGCATGTGGAAGACAGAGGGCAACCTTGGGTGTCATCCTCAGGACACTATCCACCTTGGTTTTTGCAACAGGGTCTCTCACTTGTCTGGAACTCACCAGTTTAGCTGGCTGGCTACTGAACCCCAGGAACGCACCCATCTCCACCTCCCCAGCACTGGAATTATAAGGACATACCACCAAATATGGCTTTTTTATGTGGCCTCCAGAGATCAAAGTCAGACTCTCATGTTTACACAGTGTATTAGTCAGAGTTCTCCAGAGAAACAAAACTGATAAAATGAATACATATCCACAGCACATATGGACGGCAGAGTCAGAGGAGTGGAGCTGCCAGAACCCTTTGGGCCCAGAAGATCATGAGTGAATCCCAGATGTCCAGCCTCGAGCTATTTTGCTGGACTTTGGCTTTTGCTTAGGTGTGCCCAATTCTTCCCTTTGAAATAAGACAGTACTTGTTTGGTATTTTACAGGAGCCCTCAGTTAAGAGACTTTTAAAAGAGACTATGGACTTTTAAGTGTTTGGGTTTATGAAGAACTGTGGGGCTTTTAAGGTTGTACTGTCTTATGTTGTGATATTAATGTTAACATCATATCTTGGGGATAAGAACTGGAAAGGTATGGTTTAATACGATGTATTTGTGTGTCAAGTTGACAAGGGGTCCATTGTGCTGGGTAGCTTTAGTGTCAACTTGACACACCTAGGTTGAAGGAGCTTCAATTGAGGAATTTCCTCAATAGGCTGGCCTGTGGCCATGTCTGTGGGGTGTCTTCTTGATTGTTGAGTGATGTGGGAGGGCCCAGCCCACTGTGGGTAGTGCCACCTCTGGGCAGGTGGGCCTGTGTTACATAAGAAAGCAAGCTGAGCAGGGGCCAGGGAGCAAGCCAGTAAGCATTGTTCCTCCATGGCCTGTGCCTCAGCTCCTGCCTCCAGGTTCCTGCCCTGAGTTCCTCCTTTGGATTCCCTGATGAACTGTGACCCAGGAGATGTAAGACTAATAAACCCTTTCCTCCCCAAGTTGGTATTGGTCAGAGTGTTTTGTCACAGCAATGGAGGAGCAAACTAGGACAGGTTCCAATGAGTGAATCTTGAAGGTACAAATATTGAAGCCCAAATATAGCAAGATCCAGGGAAGATTTCTGGATACACAACATAGGGAGTGTTGGCCTTTATAGTAAAATGTTATTCTCAATCAGAAATAAGGGATGAAAAATAGTATTATCTTTAAATTTAAAAGTCAACAGTGTTGTCCTTACAATGGCCTTCAAAATACTGACTGAAATAAACTGGTTAAAGCGCGTTAACAAAAATGAATACATGTACATATTAAAAGGGGATTAATTAAGTTGGCTTACACATAGTGGTCCAAGTAGTCTGACAATGGCTGTCTCATTCTGGGGAGGCTGCATATCCCACAGTTACTCAGCCCATGATGCTGGATGTCCCATCAGTCCCAATCTAGCACTGAAGGCCTGGAGGATTCCTGGAGATCTGTTGGTCTTCAGTCAACATTAGAACCCAAAGAAGTTGGTTCAATGAAGGAACACCACAGCAACAAGTAGATACATTTGCCAGGGAGAGTGAAGGTAAGCGGGCAAAAATCAAAAGCTTCCATTTGTCATGCCCTTTCACCTGGACTACACCAGAATGGGGCCCACATTTAAGGTGGGACTTCCGGCTTTAAATAATCTGACCAAGAAAGTCCCTCCTCCATCATGGTGGTGCATGCCTTTAATCCTAGCACTCAAGAGGCAGAGGCTGGCAGATTTTTGTGAGATCAAGCCTGGTCTACATAGTGAGTTCTAGGCCAGCCGGGGCTACAGGGAGACCTGTCTCAAAATAAATAAATAAATAAATAAAAAATAAATAAATAAAAAATAAATAAATAAAATGAAGCTATAAATAAAATAAAATAAAATAAAAAGGAATCCTTCAAGTTTTAGATAATTCAGTCAAGTTAACAATGAAGATCAGCCATCACACACAGTAAGCATTTTACTATATTTTACTATAGTGTTTGCCACCTGTCACCCAAGGTTTACTATCTCTCCCACCTGTCACCAAGGTTTTTGATACGTGGTGTTGCTAGTTTATATTTCTTTATATACTGGGAGCTTCAAGAATCTGGCAAGTCCTAGCCCTCACATCTTCACTTGGTGGGCACTGTGGATTTTCAACTCTAACATTATGCTGCTCAGCACCCTAAAGGTGGCAAGTGAGTCTTTTGAGAAATAGGCTCAGGGAGGGAGGTGGTGGCCCTGATCAAGGACAGCCAGCTGCAGGCAAAGCAAGCCCAGGCCCAAGTCCCAGGACTCCTAGTGTTAGAGTGGAGACTATCCCTCCTTCTCAGATCACTGTTTCAGTAATGCAGGGTCACTGTGACTTTGCAGACTTGTCAGGAGAACTACACCATTTTGCAAGGTCATAGCCCAAGTGCACCCCAGCCCGTGTCACAGTAGAGCACACAAAGGAAGAACGCCATGGCACGCTGCAGGGGAGACTTGTGTTGCAGTCCATGGCATGGCCTGGTCCACCCATCCCAATTCTATTCATTAACATGAGACTCGGGGGCAGGAGGGTACACGAAGACAAAGGCAAGAAAGAAGGTCCTGGAATCATGTAGGAATCACAGTGGCGTGTGGTAGAGAGAGTGGGTTGTGTAGACAGGTGTGTTAGCTCACATTTCAGATTCATTGCTCATAGATTATAGGTTGTCCCTTCTCTGGTCCTCAGTTTCCTCACATGTGAAGGAGGGGACACCAACTATGAAGCCATGGGATTTTACTATGTCATGAAAACTGTGAACTTTGAAGTCCTTTGACAGCTCTCTCAGTTAACTATCACCATACAACAAACCACCCTGAACCTAATGTCTTAACACCACAACTACTTATTACCAGACTCTAGGAATCCATGGACACTGCTATCATTTGGTGATCTGCTGATTTAGGCTTGGGCTCCTCATATGTGCAAGGTCACTGGTTACAACCTGGGCTGTGAAGGGAAGCCTCCGCTCCCTCAGTCTCCAGCAGGATCGCTCAGGCTCATTTACAAGGTAGGTGCAGAGCTCTGAAAGAGAGCACTGGAACACAGGAGTCTGTGGAGGGATGGGCTTGGAACTTGCACGCTGTCACGTCTGCCACATCCTGCTGGCCAAAGCAAGTAACAGAGGCAGCTCCATCTTTGTTCCCTTCTTTTCATGTGCATATGTGTGTGTGATGTATACATGCATATGCATGCGTGGGCTACATGTGCTGTGTGTGCAAAGATTCAAGGTTGATGTCAGAAATCTTCCTCCGTTGCTCTTCCACCTGATTCTATTTTTTTTTTTTTGCCTGAATTTTTCTTTTTCTTTATTATTTTTGTTTCTTTTTTTTTTTAACTTAAAGGCTGGAAAACAGGCTGTCGTGCCCACCTCATATTTATGTGGGTTCTAGGGATTTGAACTCTGATCCTCTTGCTTGTTTGAAAAGCACTTAACTATCCAGTAATCCTCCCAGGCCTTGCTTCACCTTTTGAGGACTACAATCTTTTGCTATTTAATCTACTACAGTAACATGCAGCATAGCAAGTACAGGGACTGCATGCTCAGTAAATATTCATTTTGGCTTTATCTCCTTCCTGCATCCATCCAACCAGTTCCCAGCTATGTGAGACCACTCCCATCTGTCCACCAGCTTTCTCTTGGTCTTCTTAGTTGATAGAAGGGACAGGAAGAGGGGTGACAATCCCCATGAGTAATCTGAATGGAAAGATTGAAAGGGATCCAGGGGATGGCTTCCAGCTTTGAGCACCCCAAAAAGTTATTTTATTTTGTGTATGTATGAATGCATGTTTATATGGGTGTACTACATGTGTGTTTGTATGTGCACGTATGTGCTTGTGCATATGGAGGAGGTCAACTTCAGCTGTCATTTTTCAAAGGTCATGTACCTTGTTTTTGAGACAGGGTCTCTTGCTGACTTGGGGATTGCCAAGTATGCTGGGCTGGCTGGCCAGAGAGCCCCAGGGATCCACCTCTTTCTGCCTCCCCAGTGCTGGGATTATAAGCACATACCACCACATCTGACTTACTTTGTGTGGGTTCTGAGGGATCGAATTCAGGTCTTCATGTTTGCAACACAAACACTTTACCAACTGACCTATCTCCCCCCGTCTCCCAGGAATGACTTCTTTGTTATAAACAGGTCCCCTGTCCTCTTTGGACTCAGTTTCTTTACTTGTCAAATGTTGGGTGACATGAGGAACTCTAAGGTCTTTCTGGCCCAGCTGCTGTACAACTGTACTGCCAGTGTGTTCCTCAACGCTGTCCTGGGGGCTCTGGGGACTCATAACCTGGTGGCCAGGACAAGGGACGTAGTATTTCTGTCCTCGGCGTGGAGACTGTCCTGATACTGTGCCCGGGCAGAGGTGCTGATTTCTAAGCTGGTTCCTCCCTGACTTTCTTTCTTGTGCTCAGTTCTCCCATCCAAGTACTAATCAGGCCTGATCCTGCTTAGCTTTGAGATCAGACCAGATTGGAGTGTTCAGGGTGGTGTGACCCTAGAACTTGTGCTCGGTTCTGAAAGGCCCGTTTGTAAATATGTGTTGATGAGCAGGTGACGGGTCCTCCTTCACAGCATGCTATGGCTGCCTTAGCTGAGGACCAGTCCTGATGTGCTTGCTTCGTGAGTTTCCCAGCTGATTTCCTGGAAACTTCTTGGTGAAGAGTGATGTGAGTCTCAACAGGCCCAACATCTTTTGGGGGTTTCTGAGCCCTCACTCCCACCATGAGTGGGAAAATTTCTGTCTCTGGAAATTTGAGTAGAACATGCACTTTTATTGCTTATGCGCAGCCTACTAGAAACTGCCGGGCCACAGGGAATTGGTATATTCCTAATATGAGTGTAAAGATGCTTCAACAATGTTCCCTTCCAACTTGCCTCTTGGTGGCTGTTCATGAAACTTAACACCAGCTGAGCCTTGCAAGGGGGTAAAATTTAGCTGTGTTCAGGGGAGAGGGGAATGAGTTATAGGATGAGGGACGCCAAGTAAGCAAGGCTGAGGGATGGGGAAGTGGATGCTGTGTCTGTGGAGAATAAAAAGGCCAGCCCAGCTATAGCTGGCCTCTCAATGAGTGCCGATAGGACATGGCTGTCTGGACATAGGTCCTCTTTGCTCGCTTGCATTCACTTATTCCTCATTCATTCCTTTATTCCTTACTGAGCCCCTGCTGTGTAAGGTACAGGGCTGACTCCCGAGATGGTGAATTAAAACAGAACCCTTCCCCGCCTTATATATAGAGAGAAATGAAAGCTAATCATACGGACGCACCAATAAATGTGTGATTTCTGCTGGGACTAGCAAAGTAAGCGGCAGATACCCAATGTGACAAGGCCTTTGGGGGCTGGGTGAAGGCTGACTTAGTCAGAGAGGTCAAGGAAGGCATCCTTGATATTCAAAACATGAATTGAAGGGTGAATAAGAATTAACTACAGGAAGAGGAAAGGGGAAAACATTCTAGATTCTACAACATTCTAGAACATTCTAGGGGCCAGCGTATGCAAAAGTCCTGGACAAGGTTGAAGGAAACATTTCAGCACTAAGGAAGAGGCTGGGGCCCAGCTGAGGTGGGTAAGTGTGGTTTTCCCTCCTTATTAATGAGCTTAGCTCTTAATTCCAAAAAAATCAGCAATGATTATTGATTTGTAAGCCTGTGACTACTGATATGATATGACCTGCTTAATTCTGGCACTGTGGTTCAAGCAGCAGGTACAGAACAGATCACAAGGGGTGCTGGGGGATACGGGAAAGGGTATGAGGAGGCCATTGCATTTGTCCAAGAAAAAGACAGGCTTGGGTGGCAGTGATGGAGCTGATGGAAGGGTGCGTCAAATCCCAAGTTCAGAGTAGACTGACCACAGAGGGCAGAGGGAAGGCTGAGCCTACACTGTTCCTGGCTTGGGCATCTGGGTGGATGCTGTTGCCAGGACAGAAGGGGAAGAACGGAAGAGAGCATTGCTAGGAGGATTGTAGCAAGCTCATGAGGTCCACGGGAGGAAGTGAAGAGATGGCAGCTTTCTGGCTGAGCTCAGGATCGCTGTTAGAGTGTTAGGACCAGAGCTGCCTTAGCCATGTAGGCAGTGACTAAGCCAAGGTGGAGGAAGCAAATGATGCGGGGCTGAACCCAGCAGAGAGAGTAGAGTGGGAGAGAGAGATACCCCACACATGAAGGGGCCAGCCATCACTGCCAGGGCAGACCCAGCCTGTGAAGGAGACCATGAAGGAAACAGACCTGCCCGGGGATGAGTGGCTTGCCCTGAAGGGACTGTCACCACAGCCAGTTTTGCCAGGAACAAGAACCTGGACACTGGCTGGCTTTGCATGTTTTCACCCCCAGCTTGGACACTGTCACTCACTCCAAGATGCTGGTGGCTTCTCCCCAGCCCTTTATAGACTTTCTTCCTGCCCTGTGAGTCCTGACCTAGCGCTCAGTCATCCTTGACCAGCCCTCACGTGGTCACGCAATCAGGGCATGGGGAAGAGCCATGACAGACTTCAATACAGCCTCCAGCTTATAAGGATTTTGAGGGTTTGAACACTCAGGTTGAAAGAAGAGTGTGTACGTGTGTGTGTGGAGGTGGGCTGCTAGAAAGGAGAGTTTTCCAGCTAGAGCCGTGTGAGTCCCTTTGTCCCTCTTCTCATCCTCCTTCTCTCTCATCCCTGTTCCCACCTCCCATCCACTCCCTCCCCCAAGGAGAAAATGAAAACAAGGGGCCAAAATCGTCTTTCAGATCTGTGGACCAGTACTTAAAACCATATGTCTGTGGGCTCCCATGGAGCCTGTAATCTGCCATTCAATTCTATTCACTTCAATTAGATTCAAGTCAATTCAATTCAGCTCAGTCAATTCAAATTAATCCAAGAAACTTAGGAGAGCCTCCCATGCTGGGCAGGGTGAGAGACAGGGAATGCTCAATGTCCCAGGGGCTGAAGTGACTGATAACTTGAGGGAGACACTGAGTAGCAGATGGCAGGTCCTCTGTGACAGGCCAGGTCAAGCTACAAAGGAGAGCCTCCTCAGCCAGGAGAAAACTGGTCAGGACTAGTTCTTCCTAGAACTAGCTTCCTGAAAAGATGCCCTTCCTAAGCTGTTGGCCTGGCTGGTGATTCTCCAGAAATGGTAGGAGGGATGTATTACAGAGACATACCATGCTGCCCAGGCCTCGGTAAGTCAACCAGTCTGTTGCTCAAACCCTTTCTTTGCTATTACTCCACAGAAGGCCCCTTACTCTTCTACCTGGCCTGCAACCTGGACTGTTTTACCCACCTGGCCTTTTCCCATTGGGCATCTGCAGAGGATTAAACCAGGAGGACACTCTGGTTTGGGGGACATAAGCCAGCAGCCAGCTGCTCTTCAAATGCAAGGAGTTTACTCATTCTGGCCATTGAAAGACTGGGGTCAGGCACTAGGCAGAAAGCCATAGAGCTGGGCAAGGGAGGTGGTACAGAGCTATCAGAGCTGCAGGGCCATCTCTCCCTTCACACTTACCTCACTTGCCCCTGCAGGACCAGCATCTTGAAGCAGTGCAAATGTCCTGCTCAGAATGGTATTCTGCACCTGCCATGGGGCTGACTGTGCTTAGTAAAAGAACATGAGTAAACCTGGTCATGCTGTTTATTGGCTCTTTAGATGTGGCCTGTGACAAAGCTTGCTTATACTCATTCATTCCACAAGCAGCTCTGAGCATCTGTCAGGTGACTGGACGATAGTTAACTGGTACCTGCATGGTGGCTGCTCACCTGGATCTCACAGCAAAGTCACAACACAGTGGCCCCATGAGGGATATGATGGAAGCCTATCAGGTGCTCTGGGAAGGGACAGCACTCCTGGAAGGTGGAGCTGCTCCAAGTGACATTGACATAGACGTGCTCTGGCCCATCTCCTTCCTGGGACAGAAGGGGACCCGTTGTCCAGAGGGCCTCTGTATGTTGGCAGTAGGGTTGCTAGCTCCAGGCTGGAGCAGTGTAGTGCTTCCAGACCAGCAAACTTTTCTCTGATTCATGTGACAAAGATAACTGAATGGGGACCAGGACCCAGCTCTAGGCTGAGTGCTGAGGTGAAGATGCGGAAAGGACCAGCCTCCTAAGGAACAGTACCAGGGAAGGGTGCTGGAGAAAGTGCAGACCATAGGGACCCTGTTCCCCCTGCAGTGCCTGCTGGGACTCCCTCTCTGGGCTTAGGCTAGATGCTTTTGTTGAATGATTGCTACTGTTTTCTCCCAGGCCCACTCTGCCTCTCTTGGGTGTGTCTGTGTATTTGCCTTCGTTTCTGCATCTTTTAAAAGAGCCATTAGTGCTTACCCATGGAGTTGCAGGGGAGAATGAGATGGGCCTGTGGGCAGGGTGAGCAGTGAACATGAGCTTTTGTTATTGACAGGCACACTGGCTTTCTCCTCAGTCTTTCCAGGGACTTGGCCCAGTTGCAGAACAGTCCACTGAGACCCAGGAGTCCTAGGTTCCTGTGTTACTGCTGCTTCTCTCTTACCCCTGTCCCTGCTTAGTCCCTTGGGCCTTTGGGCATTGCATTCTCCTGCAGGATGATGCCAGTGTTAAGGTGCCCAAGGATGGCCCTCTGAGCCCTGCAAAGGGCTGGGGCTGCTGGAAGACAGAGCAGCCATCCCTGCTAGACTCCAGCTGAGAGGGGACAGAGCCCTCTCTTGTCTCCCAGCACAAAGACTAAATCCCCTTTGGGTTTTGGTGGGTAATCTGGGCCATCCCGAAGGTAACAATTTGAGAGTTCTGGCCAGTGGGAAACACAGTACGATGGCCACAGGGTAGCCCTGGAGTCAGCTGCTGGTCTTTGACTCTCTTTTTCTGGCTCTATCCCTATCCCAGTTCATTCACCTCAATCTCTACCACTCAAGAGCATTAGGTTCCATCTCAGATGAGTCAGAACTTTAGACCCCAGTCTCAGGTTAGGGGAACCACAGGAGGTTCAGAGCTCCACAAGGCCCCTGTCCAATTTTATAACCAAGGAAACAACTGGGAAGGCTCCCAGGCTCCCAGCCTGGGCTCAGTGGAGATTCAAAATTCCACTTATTTCTCTTCCCCAAAGCCTTTAAGTGTGTGTGTGTGTGTGTGTGTGTGTGTGTGTGTGTGTGTGTGTTATGCTTAAGTATGTGTGCATAGATACACTGAGACCTGGGGAGGACACCCAGTGTCTTGCCTTATCATTAGCCACCTTATTTCTTTGAGACAGGGCCTTTAACTGAACCTGGAGCTAGAAGGGTAGCCAGAAAGCCCCTGAATCTTCCTATTTCTGTCCCTCCTCCATAGCACTGGGTTTACAGGTACACACACACAATCATGCTTGTTTTTTATGTGGGTGCTAGAGATTCAAACTCGGGTCCTCAAGCTTGCACAGCAAGTGTCCTTACCTGCTGAGCCATCTCCCAGGCCCCAAGCCTTTGAAGTTTAAAGGAGGGTACAGAGGGAATGCCTAACCTGAAGCACAACAGCAAATGACCAGGGAGAAATAAACCCACTGTTCCCACAGAAAAAGGACTCATTCCTTTAGTGTACAGGCTTTTTGCCTAGCAACAAGAGAAAGCCAACAAGCCAATTAAAAAATGGACCAGATATAGGAAGACAGCTTTCGAAAGAATATATAAATGTCTCTTAAACCTATGAAAAGTTACTCAGCCTTACTCATAAAAGAAATGCAAATTAAGACTTCAATAAGAGACCTTCTTTCAACCATCAGATTGAAAAAGATCAAAGGCACAGCAATGCTCTGCTGCTGAGGATGCAGGGACAGACACTGGCAGGAGGATGGGCAGGAGTGGGAGGCTGTGGTACCTCTGGGGAGAGCCACTGGGCAACATCTTCCCAGACAACAGCTACCCTTCCCTGTGGCCCAGCACATCCTGCTCTAGGGCTGTGTCATGACACCAGATGCAGAAGTATGTGCTGTGTCTCTTGTTGCAGCATTATATAAAAGCTGGCAATCATGGGAGAGGTAATCAAGAAGAGGCTGAGGAGACAATCAGTGGCATCCCTACCATGGAATTCTGCATAACTCTCAGCAAAACAGCTACATAGAGGACCTACCTGGGTGACAGTGACATTGCACAGAATGGAAGAGCTCCCAGTGGTGCCTAATGAATACACAGAACAGAGCCATACCAAACACAAGTTATTGTTATATCTAAAAGCAGTGTAAGAACTGGGGAGATAGCTGACTTGGAAGCATGAGGGCTTGAGTTTGATCCCAAGAAATCACATCTTTGAAAGAGCTGAGCATGGTGGCTCAGGCCTGTGATTCCCATTGCTGAGGGGCTGGTGGAGCCAGCCAGATCTCTGGGGCTGGATCATCAGCCAGTGAGGCAAGGTGATCTTACTTGGCAAGGTGACCTTGTCTCAGAAAAGAAATGAAAAATAAAAAAGTAGACAACAACTGAGGAATGATTCTTGAGGTTATCCTTCAGCCTCCACACACACGCACACACACACACACACGTGTGTATGCATCTACACACACATGAACATACACACACATGTACAGTACTTTTTGAAAAGGAAAAGTGATCTCTATATGTTCCTAGAAGGCTGCAGGTTATTCAGTCACATGGTGCTTAGTGATGGAGACCTGTTCTGAGAACTTCATCTTAAGACAACTATGCGAAAGCATCATAGAACTTGTTCACATAAATCATCAGAAATGCTGGCCAACCCGAGATGTGTGAGACAGTTCCTGGCATAGTGTGGCTTACTATTTTGTAAAAGCATTTTTTAAGTAGGAGGATATTCTAAAATAACGATAAAATGACTGGTGAGATGGCTCAGGCAGTAGAGGTTCAACCTGCCAGCCCCACATGGTAGAAGGAGAGAACCAACTCCCAAAACTTGTTCTCTGACCCTCCACACCCACACCATGGTATGTGCTCCCCTCAAAGTAAATAAAATTAATGATAAAACATTGTGAATATATAAGCCACTCGCAGGACTACTACTTGCTACCATTATTAACTATTAGCAACGATTCACAGCTCTATGTGCTGTGGTTGAACAGGACTGGTACTGTGACTGGTTTATTTACATTAGCATCACCACACATATGTGTTTCAACCTTAGCATGGCTTTGATGATGCTAGGTGACAGGAAGTTTTGGTCCCATCATCATGAGATAGCTGTCAGAGATGTGGACCATCACAGACATCATTACCTGGTGTGTGATTGTGTTTTGACACATTATCATTTGTGTGAAGGGAGAGGAAAAGAGTACACACACACACATGCGTGGACACACACACTTGGTGCTGTTTGTAGCCGAATAAGATGACATAATAGTGTCTGGAAGGCTTTCAGGAAACTGGTAAGGGTAGTACCCAGTTTTGGTTGATTAATTGATCAACTGATTTAGAGTCTCATGTAATCCAGGCTGGCCTCAAACTCCCTATGTAGCCAATGATGACCTTGAATTCTTGATCCCTGAATCCACTTTCTGAGTTCCAGGGTTACAGGTATGCACCATCACCCCAGATTTATGTAGTGCTGGGCATAAAACCCAGGGCCTCACACATGCTAGGCAAGTGCTCTATCAATTGAGCACATTCCCCAGTGTGATGACTAATTTTAGTTGTCAACTGGACACTCCTGGGAAGGGGGAACCTCAATTGAGGAATTTCCTCTATCAGATTGGCCTGTGGGTGTCTTTGTGGGGCATTTTCTTAATTGCTGATTGATGTAGGAGGGCCCAGCCCAATGTGGGCAGTGCCATCCCTGAGCAGGTGGGCCTGCACTGTATAAAAAAGGCAGTCAAATGTTGGTTTCTACTTCCAGCTCCTGCCTTGGCTTCCCACAATGATGGACTGTGGTCTGGAAGTGTAAGCTAAAATAAAACCCTTTTCTCCCTAAGTTGCTTGGTCATGGCAACAGAAAGCAAGCTAAGACACTTTATTCTCACTGCCTGTCTTTTTGTGTCTTTTAGCTTTACAATGCATCTACACTTTCTATGCTAAAACACATATATCCACAACAATTAATCAATCTGCCTTTTGTCACAGATACAGAGAGTAACGAAGGCAGAGTACACCAGGGTGGGAGCCCTCTCTTTATGGGGTCATGGAGACAAAGCTTAGGAAGGTTTTCATCCAGTGCTCGCCTCAGCCATGTGTGTGGTCCAGCTTTGATCAGACTCCCCACCTTTCCTTGTGTCTGTTGGATATGGCTGGATGTCAGAGCCTGGTTTGAAGATAGGTGCCAGATTTGGTGGGTGGAACTGGAGAATGCCTGGCAGACCTGATTTCCTAAGACTGTTCTACATCTGAGTGACACTAGGCAAGCCCTATCCATCCCCACTCCGGTCTCTATGTTTTTATCTGTGAAGTGGGGAGAATGAGATATTGTGCCTCAAGAACTTTGGGTTAAAAGGGACTTAAGTAGGTGTGTGGTGGATTCCTGAAATCAGGTGCACCTACTTTAGAGGGAAATGCATTTGCAGAGGGCTGAGCTTTGGCAAAGGAGAGTCAGTAGAGCATGGGAGACTCAGACCAATTGGAGTGAGTTGAGGGGGGGGAGGAGGAGGAGGAAGGGGAGGAGGAGGAGGAGGAAGAGGAGGAGGAGGGTGAAGAGGAGGAAGCATGCCTGAAGTTGCACCAAACCAGTGCTGGGGCCCTGCTCCCTATTCATCTATTTTTGCCACTCAGACAGCATCTTCCTCCTCTTCCTCCCCAAGGGAGAGAAGAGATCAGGGACAGCAAAGCACAGCTGCAACCATAGCCAGGAAGCACCAGGGAGTGGCTTCAGGCTAAGGAGGGAATGCTGAGCTCCCACTTGTGGTTTCCGGTGTTTTGTGTGTGCAGAGAAACTTCTGTGGTAGGGACTTATGGAAAGGACCCCTGACAGCAGGCCTTTCCTTCCTCTTTGAGTCATTTGGATGCAGAGTCAACCCTCCCTAACTGCTGTCTGAGCCCAGGCCTCATGTGCATTGGCCTCTGGGGGACTGAAAGGGGCTCAAAGTTCAGCCTGTCTGCATAAAAGAAACCACCAATGCACTACCTGATCAGATACCCTTTGGGGGCTTTCCTTGGCAATAGTGATTGCTCCTCACCTTCTGGGAGAAAGACTCATTAGCCCTGTCTCCTAGATGACAAACTGAGGCACAACCAAGTCATAGCTGGAAAAGAAGTGGCTGGATTTGAAGGCAGGCAGCCTGGCTTAGAGAGGGTAGAAGAGAGAAGTCAGCAGGGCCAACACGGGAGGAAGCCAGGGGGTTGGTCACTGCCTGTACTCTGAGCTGGGGTCCCTCTACATTTTCCATCTCCGCAAACCAGATGGGGAGGGGAGTAGAGGGGGGGCATGGCTGTGACTCTCCAAGGGTCTCCTCTCTCCCAAAGGCTATCAGAGTTCCCTGGAACCTCTCAGGGAAAGGGCTCCTGTCAGCAGCCTGAGCTTGGAGCTGGTGTGCGCCTGTGCTCCACATCTTTGGCCAAGCAGGCTTTGGAAAATCAGAGGAGGAGTTGGGGCTGTAACTCAGATGGTAGAGTTTTCCTAGCATGCATGAAGCCCTGGGTTCAGTTCCCAGAAGTGCATAAACCATGCTTGGTGGCAGACACCTGGAATCCCAGCTCTCAGGATGGCAGTGAAGAGTGGACCAGTGGGTCTGAGTTAAAGACCCAGTTAGTATCTGACGAAGTGGAAGCAGGAAGATCAGAAACTCAAGGCTGTCCTTAGCTACATAGTGAGTTTAAGGTCACTCTGGGCTACATGAGATCCTGCCTCAAAAAAGAGTCTGGGGAACCGGGCGTGGTGGCCCACACCTTTAATCCCAACACTCAGGAAGCAGAGGCAGGTGGATCTCTGTGAATTCAAGGCCAGCCTGGTCTACACAGTGAGTTCCAGGACAGCTGGAGCTACAGGGAGACCCTGTCTCAAAAAGAAAAAAGAGTCTGAGGACCTGGGTAGGTCGGGCATGATCTCTATACCATGTAGCCTCCCACCAGTGCCCTGTGCCATCCCCCAGGGCCTGCAGACATGCATCTCCATTCCCCTCACTCTTTGTGTCAGACTTCTGGAGGAGGAAGACACAGAGGACCTTCTGAGCCCGGTCTTACATCCTCTTCTGTCTGTAGGTGAGGGGACACAGCCTCAGAGAGAAGTCACTTGCCCAAGTCACCCGGTGTATGAGAGGAAAAGGTAGAACTGGGATTCAGGTTCTGAGGACGGACCTTTGTCTGTACATAGATGAGGGCTGCATTCCATCATGTTCAAAATTTCCCTAAGCCTCTGCCCACTTCCTATTCACCCTACCCCACCCCAGAGCCTGGGCCACTGTCACTTTTTTCTGTGTTCCTTTGCATGGGTCCCTCTTTGTCCTGAGGTTACCTTTCCTCTGGGTCTCTGTGGCCTTGAGAGGGGCTGCATCTGGCTGGTTCCATCTGCTACTGCAAGGCAGACCACAAAAGTCGTACCTAGGGGTTCTCCTGAGGATGCACAGGTCACAGGACCTTCTCTTAATGAGGAGAATTTGCCTGACCTCCAGTCCCACTCCTCCTCTAGAACAGTGAAACAGTCACACAGGAAGGAAGGAGCCTCCCACCTGCCCCTTGCCGATCTGCCCAAGTGTCTACAGGTGGCTCCTCATTGTCTTCATGACCATTGCTTCCGGACCTTTCACATCTGCTATCACCGGCCCATCTTTTAGGCAACTCTGCCCCCCAGCTGACCCCCGCCTCACCTCATTCCCACATGTCCACATTGTCTGTAGCCATCTCTGCTGCCTGGAGCTCCCGCCTCCACCTCCTTTCCATCTCTCCCTGGATCTGGTTAAGCCAAGCAGACGTTCAGTATCTTGGAGGACAGATGTCTTCAAAGGCAGCCTCTGTCTTCCTGATCCATCCAGCACTTTTCTCCAGTTCCTTCACCTCAGGAACCCCGGCTTGCACCATGCTCCCCGCACAGGGTGACACAGTAGCTGAAATAGGTTTTCAGAGCTTTAGCAATGGTTTGGGAAGGGAGGTCACGCAGAATGGAGCAGGCTCAGGCTTCGAACCCAATCACACAGTCTGAGCAAGGGTGGAAGATGGTCACTGCTGCCATGGGAAGGAGAGAAGTTGGCTCCTGACCAGGAAGATGGAGACTTGCCTCCAGCAGTGGCCTCCTTGATATTATGATGTCTCTAGGGCTTCCAGTGTCCTGGGTAGGCCAAAATGCAGCCCTGCATTGAAATGGCCTTTATACTATTAAGGCAAAACAAAACAAAATAGGGTATATGTTGCCTAGTCTTCAAACTCTCCATCCTCTTGCCTCAGGCTCCTGAGTGATGGGATTACAGGGGTAGCCCATTATACCCAGCACTTTTGAACTATTTGTGATCAGTTTGTTGTAATAATTATGACTAAGCGCATAGTTGTAGATCTGATTTGAAGAGCTAACTCTCTTCCCAATAGCCCACAAGGCAACCATGTTAGGGAAACAGCTTTATCCAGCTTGGGTTGGTGGAGGGTGTCCCTAAAGTGTCATCTTATGGATTCTAACCTGCCCATTTCCCTCTTGAGATTATATATGCCACTCCCTAAGAGCTTTGACATTGTGTAGGCAGTGACTCTAGAAGCCGACAGACCATGGAGGGGGGGCGTCTTTCTGCTTCTTCTCTTGTGCCCAGCTGGGTGACTATCAGCAAGTTCTTTAACTTTCCTGGGTCCCTGATGTTCCATCTGGAAAAGGATATGTCATGTGACTAATGGCAGGGTTCTCTAGAAGAACAGAACCCATGGAATGTATATATATATATATATTCACAAGGATTTATTAGATTGGCTTACATGGTATGGGCTGGGTAGTCCAGCAATGACTTTCTGTATGCTGGAGAGGCTGAGAACCCAGTAACTGGTCCGTCCACAAGGCTGGATGCCTCAGCAGTCCCAATCTGGCACTGAAGGCCTGGAGGATTCCTAGAGAGCTGTGGGTCTTCAGGCCATGTTGGAGGGAAGGCTGAAGAAGCTGGTTTGATGTCAGGGAAGGATGGCATCAGCCATGACAGCACTACAGTAGATGCTCTTACCAGCAAGGAGGAGGGCAGGCAGGCGAAAAGCAATAGTTTGTCCCTTAGGCCTCTGTATACCTAGTCTACTGTGGGAAAGTTCTGTCCATTCTGAAGGAGGGTCCTCCCCTCTCAGTGAATCTTTCTGGAAAATGCCTCTACAGGAGCAGCTTCCTGTCTAGGAGCATATCTCTTAGATAATCCCAGATTCAATCAAGTTTAATCATCACAGATACACTGAGCTCCATCTTGAAGGGTTGTTAGGAAGTAACATTGAGTACAGTGACCCCTTGGGCACATCCTGGCACCAAATTGTGCTCTGAATCACCTGCCTGCCCTTGGTGAATGCTCTCCCCTATTGTCACATCCTTCCTTTCAGGGACAAAACCCAGTCTCTTCTCTGAGGCCAAACTCATCCTGCCTTGTGAGCAACAACAGCCTCTTGTGTTTGTGGGGCTGGTAATTGAATGAGTTCCCGTGCTGGATCCTCCTCGGTGCTCTTGAGATGTTGGTGCAGTGGGATTATTTTCTGTGCTTCGCAGATAAGGAAACAGAGAGGTTGGGAATGGTGTCAGGTCACTCGGGGACCCCAGTGCCTGTGGATTTGGGGGTACTGCTTCCCTGTTGCTCCATTCATGTTTCAGTTGAGCCCTTTTCAAAACTGAAATTGTATTACCAAAGCCTTCCAAAGCCCATACCAAATGGACTGCCATCCACCTGCCTGGGTGTCGGCTAACAACCCCAGACATCAGCACTTATGCATGTGTGTTCATAGCATCTACCTCTCTGGGCTCTCTCCATCCCTCACTGGCTGGCTCAGAGTAGCCTCTACTCCTCTCATAATGTAAAACTTTCCTCTCTCTGGGCCTCTATTAGTTAATCTTCTTTTAATGAGACAAAATACCTGACAAGCAATTTAAGGCAGGAAGGGTTTATTCTGACTTATAGTCTGAGAGTGTAGTCCACGTCTGTCATGGGAGGGAAGGCGTAGCAGTAGGAGTCTGAGGCAGCTGGTCACTTGGTACCCACAGTCAGGAAGCAGAGAGAGATGAATGCTGGTTCTCCACTCACTTTTTCCTTTTAACTAAATCCACCCCCAGCCCATGAACAGCACCACCCACAGTTAGGGTGGGTCTTCCTATTTCAACTACTACAATCTAGGAACTCCTTTACAAACATACCAGAGGTTTATTTTGGGGGTGATTCTAAATGCCATCAAGTTGGCAATCAAGATGAATCATCACAGGGCTTCCCTGAAGTTGAATATTCTAGGCTTCCAGGTCTTAGGGGTTTGGTTCCTCTGTGGTACCCAACATTGGAAGGTGGTCTTGCTGTCACAAGGGAGAAGCTTTTCCATCCACAGAGCTGACAGACCTCCTTCAAGAGGGACTAACCAGAGCCAGGTTGATGGGAGCCCCTGGGAAGTCATTTTCTTCCTATTGGGCCTCTTCTCCAGCAGAAGGGTGGAGAACTGGGCAAAGAAATATCCCCGAGTTTAAGGGCTTCCCCTTCTCCTGGAGGGTTTCCATTGGAGAAGAATGAGACCAGCTGGGGCTGGGCTCCACCTTATTTTACTTTGGATGCAGGCACCTGCTTCTCTCCAGTTAACCCAAGGAGAGGCAGCTGAAAGTGATGCCAGGCTGTTCCTCAGGGTCTCCCACAACCTCCTGCTCTGCTAGGAAAATAAACCACCCTGATCAAGTCCCATGAGCTCCTTACAGCACTATGGGAGCCGGGGCTGAGGTTCCTGGGACTGCTCTCTGTGGCTACAGCAGAGCTGCTGCTGTTCCTGGTCTAGAGCCTATGGCCTCTCTTTCTCAACATATCTAATACCTTGTGTTTGAAGAGTTAGTTTCTAGAAGGGCACTTATGAAGTGGGAAGTTGGGCCTAGTACCCCCCCCTCAAGGAATACAGTGCCTGTGAGTTGTTCTGACAGCAGCTGACCAGGTAAGTCAGGGTGGCTTTGAGAGTCCCAACTGTCATTAGGCATACGCCATGTTCTGGAAGACTTTGTTCTGCAACCTACTGTGTGATCCTGGGCAAGTCAATCAGCTACTCTGAGACTGTGATTCCGTGTCTGAAAAATAAGGACAGGAGTTAAGAGAGCCCACAGCTTTCCCGATGCAAGCCCATAGGAGGGGCACTTGGGGCCAGGAGCTGTGACCTAACAGGCTGCATTCCCTCACCCGGTTTAGAAAATGTTCTTGTGCCCTTGCTGGACCTGGCTCTCCTGTGAACTCATCTGGAAGAGGGTGGGGCCAGCCTTATGACCAGGGAGCTGGCATGTGGAGCCTGCTCTATGTCCAAGGAGCTCACAGTCCCAGAGAAGAGGCCAGATTAAGATCAAGAAATGAGGACTCAGGGCTGGGGAGGTGGCTCAGTGATTAAGAGCACTGGCTGTTCTTGCAGAGGACCTGGATTCAGTTCCCAGCACCCGCATGGCAACTAAGTGTTGCCTAACCCAATCCCAGGGATCCGATGCCCTCTGACCTCTGTGGGCATTGCACAACATGGGTGCACTTACATTCATGCAGATAATACACTCATACACATAAAATAAAAATACCTAAAAAAACTTTGAGGAAAAAGAAGAAATGAGGAATTGGGGGCTGGTGAGTCGCTAAAGTGCTTGCCATGTAAGCATGAGGACCTGAGTTCGGACCCCAACACCCACATAAAAAGCCAAGTATGGGGGTACAAGTCCGTAACCCAAGCACTGGGGAGGGGCAGAGACAGGAGGGTCTCAGAACTCACTGGCTAGCCAATCTAGCCAAATCAGTGTGCTCCAGGTTCAGTGAGAAAGCTTGTCTCAAAATAAATAATAAAAATAATAAATAATACGATGGAGAATTGAGGACGATACTCAGTGTCTACCTCTGGCCTTCAAACACCCACACACTTGCATCTGCACACTCATGTGTACATACCCACACTAGCAAATACATACCCCATACACACTAAATAAATGAATTGAAATGGGCAAGCAAGTAGTCAGACCCACAGGACTCCATCATAACGGCCAATGTCAGAGAGCAGGCACAGGGGCACTCAGAGTGTTTCCTGTATGCCCGTGTGAGCCAAGCTTTGGGGTTAGAACATCTTGTTGGAGACTGGAAAGGATGTTCTAGGAGTACAAGCAAGAATTTAAGACATGGTACAGAGGAAAGGGGACGAAAGTGGCAGCTGGGACCCCACAGTTCTTCCCTGGGGTTCATACCCTCCCTGGGCTTTAGAGGGAACAAGCAGAAACCCCAATTTAACTTTACCAAGTTCTTCTTAAGCATGCGAACAGTTCAAAGCACTTTCCCAGATTACCTTATTTGACCCTCATCATACCCTAAAGAGGCTGCAGACACTGGGGAGCTGGGCATCAGAGAGGCTGACTGACTTGTTCAGGTCACATGATTTCCAAGGGAAGGGATACTGTGACTACGCCCAGCAGGTGACACAGTATCTTGCTGCTTTGAACCTCTGACTCTAGGATCACAGAGTCCTTGGCCATGGGGTACACAAGTGGGCAGCTGGCAGTGGAGCTTTGCCTCTACCCCAAACCTGTCTTTAGCTGCTTTAGTAACAACATCACTATGGCAACCCTGCTGGCAGCTCTCCAGACTGGGTTGGCAGTGAACTCCATTGGGAGTATGGCCTTGAAGGTCCCCATCCAGGTGTGTGGCTTTCCCCAGGACTGGGAAGGCGGGGATCTCTGTCCAGTTTCTGAGGGAAATGGCGCCACTGGGCCCTTCCACCTTCAGCTGTTCCCATCTGCACAGGGGTGTCATCATGCATTCCGCACGGACCAGTCAGCAAACCCAAGGATGGGATAGGGTAGCCAGTGCCGACACCAGAAGCCAGCAACAGCATGCCAGGGCGTCTTAAAGCTCAGTCTAGCACAGCAAAGTGGCAGAAAAAAAAAAAAAAAAAAAAAACAAGAATAAAACACCCGTCTATTTAAAAGAGTAACGACAGGGAAAAATACATTTTCATCAGCTCGTCTTCCCGTGGCTGAATCCCGCAGCAAGCTCCTGATTCTGACGTTGGGAAATAAATCAAAATAACTTTGCTGTGTTTAGCCTCATTCTGCTGCGCCTCTCGGCTCCGAGTTAAACAGCAACAGGTACCGTGGTGTCTCTCCCAGAAACACAGGAATGGTTTTAAAATGCAATTATGGGGGCTGGTGGAAAGGAAGGGGAAAAATGTTTTTCTTCGATTGATGTATGATTGCCCCCATGCTGTTTGGAATCGTATTTTCCCTGGCTCTGCTAAGAAGTGCTATTTACAGGGAGCCTGACAGACGGAAGCGATTGGGGCTGGCAGGTCTAAATGTATTATTTTAGCAGGTCTCCAAGGAAAGATTCTGGGAGGGGCGCTGGCCTTTTAAAGTGCAGAGGACAATGGGGCTGCTCAGCGTCCCTCCTGCCAGACTGGCAGGGGCTCTGAGTCCCCTTCGCCTCCCTCCCCCACAACAGATCTCAGCTCCCACTTGAGGAATGTCATCATTTATCTGCTAACCTATCTAGAACACCCCAGGAATCTGTTAGCCCTGGCTCTTTGCTAGGCACTGTAGAGTTTCTACAGGGCATTGATCTCAAAGCGGACAGAGGGGCTTGGGTTCATGGGGGAGAAAAAGGGTCCAGGAGTTGGTAACAGCTAAGGATATGGCTCTGAGGAACTGAGTTCAAATCCCCAGCACCACGTAGAAACCTATAATCCCAGCACTGTGGGAGGTGGAGAAAGGAGGATTGCTGGCCACCAGCCTAGCTCCAGGTTTAGTGAGAGACCCTTGTCTCAAGGGAATAAAGTGGAGCATGACAGAGCCGGACACCCAATGTCCTTCTCCGGCTTCCACCCATATGTGTCAATGCATAGATCTGCATACACATAAACATATACCACACACACACACACAGACACAGACACACATACACAGACACATACACACACAGACACAGACACACATACACAGGCACACACAGACACAGACACAGACACATACACAGACACACACACAGACACACATACACAGACACACGCACAGACACACACACACAGACACAGACACACATACATACCCACATACACACACAGACACACATACACAGACACACGCACAGACACACACACACAGACACAGACACACATACATACCCACATACACACACAGACACACATACACAGACACACGCACAGACACACACACACAGACACAGACACACATACATACCCACATACACACACAGACACACATACACAGACACACGCACAGACACACACACACAGACACAGACACACATACATACCCACATACACACACAGACACACATACACAGACACACGCACAGACACACACACACAGACACAGACACACATACATACCCACATACACACACAGACACACATACACAGACACACGCACAGACACACACACACAGACACAGACACACATACATACCCACATACACACACAGACACACATACACAGACACACGCACAGACACACACACACAGACACAGACACACATACATACCCACATACACACACAGACACACATACACAGACACACATACACACATACACATACACATGCACACACACAGACACACACACAGACAGACAGACACAGGCACACATACACACATACACACACGCAACACACACAGACACACAGACACATACACATACACACACACAGACAGACACACATACACAGACACACAGACACACAGACACACAGACAGATACACATACACACACACAGACACACACACATACACAGACACACACACAGACACACATACACAGACACACGCACAGACACACACACACAGACACAGACACATACACACACAGACACACACACAGACACACATACACACATACACATACACACACAGACACACACAGACACACAGACACACATACATACACACACAGACACACACAGACACAGACACACAGACACACATACATACACACACATACACACACACAGACACACATACACACATACATATACACATGCACACACAGACACACACACACATACACACACAGACAGACACAGACACATGCACACATACACACACACACGCACACACACAGACACACACACACACATACACACAGACACATATACAGACACAGACACACAGACACACATACACACACACAGACACACATACACATACACACACACACACAGACACACACACACATACACACACATACACACAGACACATATACAGACACAGACACACATACACACATACACACACACAGACACACATACACATACACACACAGACACACACACACACAGACAGACACAGACACACATACACACATACACACATACACATACACACACACATATACAGACACACATACACACATACACACATACACATACACATGCACACACACAGACACACACACACACAGACAGACACAGACACACATACACACACGCACACACACAGACACACACACATACACATACACACACAGACAGACACACATACACAGACACACATACACACAGACACATACACAGACACACACGCACACACACAGACACACACACATACACACACAGACAGACACACATACACAGACACACATACACACACACACATACACATACACACACAGACCACAGACACAGATACACAGACACACACGCACACACACAGACACACACACATACACACACGCAGACACATACACATACACACACATACACATACACACATGCAGACACAGGCACATATACACATACACATATACACACAGACACACAGACACAGATACACATACACACATGCACACACACAGACACACATATACACATATACATATACACACAGACACACATACACATACACACACGCAGACACAGACGGACACACATACACATACACGCACACACACACACATCAAAAAGGAGGAGGAGGAGGTGGGGGAAGGGGAAAGGGACAGATAAAAGGAAAAGGACGGGAAAGGAGGCTGGGGAGGAGACACCGTGGGAGGAGGAGGGGTTCA
Source organism: Nannospalax galili (assembly GCF_000622305.1). Lineage (NCBI taxonomy): Eukaryota > Metazoa > Chordata > Mammalia > Rodentia > Spalacidae > Nannospalax > Nannospalax galili. The sequence goes on from NW_008341028.1 coordinate 10,684,771, forward strand.
ATACAGTGTGGGAAGCCTGGAACATTTGGTACCAGGCCCCATGGTAGGAGGATGCTAGAAACAGAAGACAGATAGGTAGTCCCTGTGGAGAGCAGTCAAGACTCCCAAATGAAGGGCCCATCAAGTGGGACAACAGTGTTGACTCGAAGTAGGATGAAGGCGGGTAGGCTAAATCACAGAGCATGTGCAGTCTTGTGGGGCCCTGGTGTACCAGGCACTGCTTTAAACACTTCAGAGGTGTCCTGACATTCCCTCAGTAGGACCCTGTGGCATGTCCCACTTTTATTCCCATTTTATAGGTAGAACACAGAAAGGGGCTGCATCTTGCATCACTCATCTGAGGAGTAGCAGGGGCCGTATTTGAACACAGCCTCTGAACCAACGAGGGGCTAGCCTGGAGGTGGGCTAAGGTGACCCCACAGCAGACTGGGCTGAGTATCTACCGAGGGGCAATTCCCAAGGTTCTGGGTGCCGAGCTTTGTCAATAAAGAAAGAAAGAAAGCCTGTCTCTCTTTGAAAAGGTTGATGGTCACTGGAAGAAAGTGGTCATTTAAATAAATTGCCAAATGTCTCCTGGGTATCAACATTGGCCCACATGTGGTCATCACTGAGAACAGAACAGCCATCCACTGGATGGGCTGCATGGATGTTCTGTTTGGAAGATGTCTTAGATGGCAGATGCTTTGTTCTAGGGAACTAGGGGACAGAGAAAAGAAGGCTGGAAAATAGTGGACCTTAGCAACTCACAAACAGATATTTATATCCAGAATGACAAATACATACTATGTTCTTATGTCATGCCTGTAGCAGACATCACCAATCAATCACAGAATTCTATTGCAATGTAATATACTTACTCCATGTGTCCTCAGTGTTCCAGGCAATCACTTCAGTTTAGGAATTATGCAAATTGCTATCCTAGGAGTCAGATTCTTCTTTGAGGAGCTGGAGAGATGGCTCAGTGGTTAAGAGTACTGGCTGCTTTTGCAGAGGACCCAGGTTTAATTCCCAGCACCCACATGACAGCTAACAACCATCCTTAATGCCAGTTCCAGGGGATCCAGTGCCTTCTTTTGGCATGTGAGCACTGTATGACAGGGGTGCACTTACATACAGCAGGAAAAACACTAGTACATATATCATAAAAGTAAAACAACGACAACAAAAGGTTCTTCTCTGAGAAGAATTCTTTTCTGACCCTAGAGACTTCACTGTTCAAAATGTAACCCCACTCTCAACTTAAATATTCTTGGTCCCCTGGAGAGGAGCAGGCTGCTTTCTCTGGACAAGCTCCTGAGGCTGCAGGGGCTCATAACAGAGCATGGAGGACACATGGCTGCTTCCTGGTGATAGGAGGTAGGTGGTTAATGACTAGGCTCTGGGTCTATGGGGGCAGCCTCAGGACACAGTTTCAGGGGGACCCAGGGTAGGCAATCTGCATAATCCCTGGTAAGAAAGGTTCTGTGGAGGAGGAACCTGGACCCTTTATCCCCATCCCACTGGGATTCTAAAACTCTCAGATTTTGAGGTGGGGGTGTGGAGCGTTATGAAGCTCTTTTGTCCTGGGGTGCTGACAGAAGAACTCAGCCTTGACTTCCTTTGGTCCCACAGTTCCTGAGCACCTGTCAGGCCCCTACAAACTTCTTTATTTACATAAACTTCCTACAGGTTGGTATCATTTCCTGCTGTCATAGGTGAGGAAACTGAAGTTCAGAAAGGTTAACAAACTGCACAGGGGTCACCCAGCCAACAGGAAACAGAGCCATGTGGCAAACAGTCTCTAACGGAATCTGGTACTCTTCTGCTGTGCACATCTCCTATCCCCCTTGGCTCCTCTTTTAGAGAAGGATAAACTGCTGATGAGCAGATGTTCGAAAGCAGTTAAGGGCTCTGGAGCCAGTCTTCACTTAAATCCCGGTTCTATCTTTCATAGCTGGGTGGCCCCAGGTGAGTTATTCACTGTTCTTTGCCTTGAGTTCCTCATCTGCATCATGGCGATTATAGCTCCTCATTCATCGTTATAAGGACTATAAGGGCTATTACTTAGCACAGTACCTAGCACTTAGCAAGTACTTAGTAATCACCACCCCTGCTACTTTGAATTAGCACCACTGTGGTGTAGTCTGGAGTTGGGCATCATCCTCTGGCCTGAACTCATGCCTGTTCCAGTGTTTCAGTGTTTATCTTAAATAATATTTTATATATTTCTATTTGATGTGTATGAATACATTGCCTGCATGTGTGTAAGTGCACCCTTGTCATGTCTTGGAGATCAGAAGAGTGTGTCGGATTCCCCTGGAACTGGAGTTACAGATGGTTGTTAGCCACAATGTGGGTGCTGGGAATTGAAACTGGGTTCTCTTCAAGAGCATTCAGAGCTCTTAACTGCTGAGCCATCTCTCCAGCTTCTCTCAGTGTTTTTCTTAAAGGGACCTTTTGAGCTCTGAGTTTCTAAGTCATGAGGTGTCATGACAATTTGACCTCAGTCCCAGCCTGAGCCTAATGTCACTGGAAAGGCATAGTCTGTGGTATGTTGATGCCCTACCTTGACAGTCCTAGAAACCTAGCAACAGGCCTCACAGGATGGGAAAGGGTCGAAGGCAGCAGCAGGTCTGGGCCCTTAGTGAAGGTTTATAGAGGCAAGTGGCCAGGGCAGCCTGTTGGCTGTTGGGGACAGCCTGTGCAGAGGGCCCTGCCTGCCCAGGTGTTGGGCTGCTTGTCTTTCTTCCTGGTTAACCATGCAGAGCCCTGTCTCTGCCTGGGAATTCCCCGCCACCAGTCCCTGCCGCTAAGGGAGCAGTCTGTCACTGTTTGCCTGCCTCTGCAGTCAGGGCACAGTGGTGTGACCTGGAATCTGACCTGTAGGCATTCTTCCCGTGGGAGACACTGTATCCAGACGTGTGAAGTAGATACAAGGGATTCTTGTGGCAGGGGAGTCCTGGCTAGACCCCTCTCCAAGGACAGCTGTGAGTGGGGCTCCCCCACCCAGGGTCTGTACTGTAAAGTGTGCTGAGATGGGCTGTGGAGATCCTTGGCCAGTTCTACATGTGCCTTTAGAATTCGGTTCTGGCTAAGAACACTCCAGTTTGGGTCTCTAGTTCCCCCACACACTGAGTTTGAGACCAATTAGAAGTCCTTTGAAAAATATATTCCTTAAATTGAGTAAACTCCTTCCCTCCCTTCCCCCTCCCTCCCCTTCTCTCCTTCCTTCTTTTCTTCCTTTCTTTCTCCTTCTTATTTTTAAAACAGAGTCCCATGTAGCCCAGGCTTACTAAAGAACACCTTGAACTTTTGATCCTCCTGCCACTGTCCTCCCAAGTCCTGGGTTTGCACCTGGTTTATGTGATGCTGGGGGCTCAAACCCAGGGCTTTGTGCATGCTATGTACGTACTCTACTGACTAAGCTACATTCCCAGTTCTAGAACAGCTTTCTGTTCTTTTTTCTGTTTCATGTGCCTCCCTACCTCCCAACCAATGAATTATCTTTTTTTTTTTTTTTTTTAATTCTGAAAGCTCTTCGTTGTTCTTTTTACGCCTGACATTTATACAGGTGAAATCAACTTGGAGGGATTCCCTGACGTGTGTGTGGAGGGGTTCCTGTGAGGCTGTTTTCTCTCCCACTGAGCTGCAGTTTTACTTTGCTGTCTAGTCCCAGCATATAGAGCTGGGAGGTGCCCCAGAGCAGCTGGGCTTCTGTTGGGTTGCCCACAGTTTTACTGGGTATAGGGCACTATGGCTAACCACAGACATGGAAGGAGACCCCCTCCTTCCCTGGAATCTTGTAATAACACAAGTTCTTGAAGGTCTTTTGTGCCTCCCCCACAGAGCTTGATTCAAGCCTGGGCACAAAGGGCTGAGCCATGCAGAGGAGGCCTGGGGATAACCACCAGGACTGTCCATCTCATGTCCGCCTGTGGTTGGTGCTGTGTAAACCCAGGCAGACAGGAGTCGCAAGCTTGAGACTTGCACCAGGACATGGAGGTGGGGAGAGAGCAGGTGACAGGAAGAACACAATACTACTCATTCAATCCCCTAAATCTACCTGCTTCTGGGCTGGGCAGGGGGCCAGCCTCCCACACCCCATTCTCAAGTTGCACAACCTCATTTTGTGGCTACACACAGACACACACAAACATACACATACACACACACACACACACACACACACACGACATATATGGCCTCCAACCTTTAAAATTTATTTTGTTTTATTCACTATTAGTGTGCATGTGTTTGTGTATGTGCACTTATGTGTGTGAATGCCATAAGAACATGTAGCAGCCAGAGGACAACTTTGTGGAGTCTGTTCTATCTTTACGTGGGTTCCGGGGATCAAACTCAGGTTGTCAGGTGTGTACTGTCAGATGAAAAGTGCCTTTACAATCTGGCTGGCCCAGTGTCCAACCTTGGGACATGACCACATGATATTGTCATCTACAAAGTTCACCTTGAGAACTTTGCATTCAAGTTACCAAATAAATAAATAAATAAAATAAAATAAAATAAAATCACCAAAAAAATTATCTCATAATGGTTTAAGTTCATGGTTCATAGTTAACCTGGCTGCATGTGGCCCATGGGTCATGGGTTGGAAATGCCTGGTAGGGGGCCTTCACCCTTCATTGCTCACAAAACTTTCTGCCACCTCTACCCATCCATCCTACTATTATAGTCCAAAGAATCATGGTCCCAAGTCTTGGGAGTCTTTTATAGCTAGGACTCCATATTGACCAAAGGAAAGAATATTCTGAAAATCTCTGTGGAGGCCTTTGAGTTGGGCTGTCATGTGGGGAAAATTTGGTACTAGCACAGTGGGGGCAGGGAGGAGGCAAGCACTGTGGAGAAGAGATCTTAAAGGACCCAGAGGAGGGGAAGGAGAGAGTTTGTGCAAGGGAGAGGGGACCGAGGGGAAATGAGTGGGCAAGATTCTGGTGCAGAATCTCCATGGCTAGGGTGGGAGTCACAGCCCTCCCCAGGGGCAACCTTATACTCCCAGCTCTGGTTGGCAGTAGCCTTTCCAGCTTAGAGTGTGAAAGGGATGGGCATCAAAGGCTGTGGGGTTCTGTCCTTGTGATGGTTAATAGTCATTGTCAGATTGATTAGATTAGACTCACCATGGAAACTCACCTCTAGGTGGGTGTCTATGCAGGTATTTCCAGACAGGATTAACTGAAGACCCACCCTGAATGTAAGCAGCACCATTGGTGGGGTGGGCATAGTGGGGTTTGGTGTGCTGAGAACCAGCATTCATTCATCTCTTTCTGCTGCCTGACTGCACACAATGTGACCAGCCACCCTCCTGCTCCTGCCATGGCTTTCCCACTATGATAGTCCTGAATTGTGAGTTGAATAAACCCTTCCTTATGTTGCTTGTGTCAGGTGTTTTTGTCATGGTGTTGAGGAAAGTTACTATACAGCCTTTAAGATTCATTGGTTTGGAGGGTGGTCCTTACCCCACAGTCTGTCCTCCTGGGGCTAGAGACACCCAGGCAGGCCCTCTGTGGGCATGGCCCACCAAGACCACCCAATTGCCTATTAGTTGGAGGAGGGAGTGTCACACATGTGTGATGTGTGTTGGAGGCTGAACACGTGTGTGTTTGAGGCTGAGTACACATACATGTATGTTTCCAAGGGTAATTGTGGGATTCTGTGTGTACTCGTGTGTTGGAGTCTGACTTCATATGAGTCTCACATGCCAGCCATGTTGGTTCACACGACCTTGCTGACAGTTTGTCTTGCTGTGATGTGATGGTAGATGAGGCCTTAGGTTGGATCTGGGCTTGGGGACCATCTGTTCTCATCTTCCAATGATGGGCCACGCACCTCCCCATAGTGACAAGTCTACTCCAAGCCCATGGTGTCTACTCATTCCCTCTAACTCCTCCTCAGGCTCTCCATCCCAGCATTGGATGCCACCTCCCTGGTGACAGGTGGCGAGGAGGACAGCTAACCTGGAAGCCTCAACCTGTCATCTTGAGCCTCATTCCCCCGCTCCAGCAGTCTGTGTGGGTCCAGTGGCTATCTGGGTGGCTCTTGAAATTTTAACTTCAATAACCGTTTTAGTTTCATTTTCTGTTACTGTGACAAAATATGCAGACAACAAGCAACTTTGAGGAGAAAGAGTTAATTTTAGTCATAATTCCAGATTACAGTCCATCCATGTGGGGAAGTCATAGCGACAGGCACTTAAGACAGCTGGTCACGTCACATCCAGTCACGAGCAGAGAAGTTAATGCATGTGTGTCTCTTGCTTGATTTGTCTACTCTTGTACCATTCAGGACTCTCTGCCTAGGGAATGGTGCCACCAACAGTGGGCTGGATCTTCCCACATCAATTAAGACAATCCCCTCAAAGCATGCCCATAGGCCAACCCAGTGTAGACAATCCCTCACTGAGACTCACTTCGAGGTGACTATAGGTTATATCAAATTAACAAAGCTATTCCTCGCAGTAGCATTAAAATCTCCAGTTTCTTCATAGAGATAAACATAGTGAAGTCTTCCAAGCTATAGCAACGAACTTCATAATGGATCAGGAACATCACCACCACAGCACAAACCTCTGTGGGACAGTCCTGGATCTCACACGTCCCTGACCACTGCAGTGAGGTGACTATAGGTTATATCAAATTAACAAAGCTATTCCTCACAGTAGCATTAAAATCTCCAGTTTCTTCATAGAGGTAAACATAGTGAAGTCTTCCAAGCTATAGCAACGAACTTCATAATGGATCAGGAACATCACCACCACAGCACAAACCTCTGTGGGACAGTCCTGGATCTCACACGTCCCTGACCACTGCAGATGCTCTACAACCACCAGGACTTCTGGCTCTCTGTACCTGCCTGTGGAAGCCTTCCCAGGCTCATCTGAGAAGTCCCTCTCCCAGGAAGCCGCCAGCCTGCCTTGCTCCTTCCTGCTGTGCTATGGGCCTCCATGTCACCTCCAGGATCCTCCAGGAAGGGGCCAGGCTTTATTGACTGTTCACCCCCTTTCTTCTTTCTAGCCATCCTCTTTCTAAGCTGGTCTGCCTACACCCCCTGCCTTACAGGCTCTTTCTTGTCTTGTCCTTTCTTCCTTTCCTTCTTTCCCCTCCAATCCTTTCCCAGGCTTTGCTAGAGAGATGCTAATTGCACCTGCAATTACCTAATTGCCATGGCAATTAGCCAGTTGCACTCTATTTAGAAGGTGCAAATAGTAAATTGCAGGCACAAGAAACACTGTGCAGAGGTCTTGGCCTCAGTACTGGGGGTCAAGGTGAGGTAGGAGCTAGTGAGGGCAAGCCTGAGGGGTGAAGGTCTTCTTCCCGGTGGGGTGGGCCAGAGGCTTGGGAATTTCTCTGAAGCAATGCACAACCTCTCTACCACGGAATCAGGTCAAGTTGGCAGCCTGGATTGTAGTGATTTTTATATTAGTGCTAGTACTGATGAGGGCTAATCACCCATCAGTGCTCAGCAAGGTCGCCCAAGGTACTTAGAGAACAGACACCAGATCTGCACACGTCCCAGCTGGCACAGTGGCCTGGACCCTAAGGCTGGCCTGCTGGGGGGCATTTCTGAGACACAGGGAAGGATCCCAGAGCAGGAGCAAGTTTGGCCTGTGCTCAGTAGCTGTGAGCACCACTAACAACTTGGAGGTTTGAAAATAGGGCTGGATTTCCTGGATGGGTCTGTGATGGTCAACACTATCAACTTGAAAGGATCTAGAGTCATCTAGGGGACAAGCCTAGGTATGCTTGTGAGAGATTTTTCTAGATTAGGTCAATGGAGATAGGAAGGCCCACCCTAACTGTGGGTGACACTGTTCCACTGAATTGGGTCCCATACTGAAGAAGGGAGAAAGTAAGCTGAACACCTGCGTGTATTTCTCTGCTTCTTGACTGGGGATGCAATGTGAGCAGCTGCTTCAAGCTTCTGTCATACCTTCCCACCATGATGGACTGTACCCTAGAACTATGAACCAAAACCAAACCCCTCCTTCCTGAAGTTGCTTTTGTCAGGTACTTTGTCAAAATAACAGGATAAGTCACTAATACAGGGCCTACGGCCCCCCAGCTTCCTCCCATCTCTTCCCCTGAGCCATTGCTGGGCTTTCCTGGGGAAACATGTGGTCCAAAGAGCTGTCTTCCCATGTTACTAGCACTGGGTCAGCCATTTGTCTTGAGAGTACACTGCAGATCTTGACAGTGGGTGTCTGGAGCTTTGGGCCTGTGGAGGCTTATGAGAGGTTGTAGGAAACGACTCCTGTGTACCTTTTTCAAGAAGCCTGCCCTGGGGTCACGAACCTGGATTCTGTCTAGGATTGGGAGGGATATAGGCCTGGGATATAAGAGAGTCCTGAGGGCACACATATGAGACTTCTTCCTTGGGGACTGGCATCTAGGCTACATTGGCAAGACTGTGGGGCATTTATATTATCTGGATATGTTTGGGGTAGCCCTGGGAAACCCAGGAAGAGTTGGGGAAAACAATTGTTGATTATAATTCCTGCCGCCCCTGTAACTTGACACAAGGAAGTTCCCAAAAGATAAACGAATCCTGTCTACATTCAGCACCAGCTGGGTTGCTGGTGATACGGAAGTGATAAAATCAGAGGATACTATTGTCACTGTGTACTAGTTCCCTTAGACAAAGAGATAGACAGAGGAGGTACTGTGACAGCTCTGGGATGATCTGGGTCAGCGTTCAGGTTGAATGACTTAATGGATATGCAAGATATTGCGGCACTGTGGGCCTCAGTTTCCCCATCTGGGAAGGTGGAGGCTGGGCTTGAAGTGCTTGCCCACCTTGCAGACTGGACGTCTGTGCCAAGGCTGTCTTTCATACTCTGCTGCACAGCCCTTTTGCCCATCTCTATTGGCAGTGCATCTTCACCACTCACTGAAGCGCCTTGATCCCCAAGGTGCCTGCCTTGTGCTCTGGTGCTCATGGTCAAGAAGCCCACAGGCTCCTACCCTGGCTCTTGCTATCCTGCTGAGGGAAGGGAATGGGCTTTGGGCTGATTTTTGTTTTGTTTTTGAGCTAGTACCTGGCTAAATTGAAAATCTCTCTCTCTCTCTCTCTGTGTTCATATATGTGTGAATGATTGTACATGGAGGCCAGAGGCGGATACAGGTGTTTTCTATGATTCTCTACTTACTCAGGTAGGGTCTCTTGATGAACCCCAAGCTCGCTGAAAGGCTGGCAGATTGCCTGGGGGATCCCCTGTATCTACTTCCTGAGAGCTGAGTTTATGAGTGGCCCCCATGCCTGCCCAGCTTTTGTGTGGGTGCTGGGAATCTGAACTCCACTTCTCATGCTTGTTCGACTTTATCCACTGAGGGACTAGCTTTTGAGGTTCAACACTGCACAAGCCTCTAAGGCGTGAAGCTGGGGTATTGCCCTGAAAGTGAGGGTGGTGGTGTGAGGGGCTACCCAGAGCTGGAGCTAGGGGGTGGTCAGCAGGTCACCTTCTGGCTAACCCTTCTTTCTCCCTCTGCTGCCTCCCACACAGCCTCAATGAGGACACCCAACTAGAGACAATAGTGTGGAGGCCACCAGTACCAGTTAATTCACCAGAGGGAAGGAAGGCTATAAATAACCAGCTGGGAGCAGAGAGGCAGGCTGGGGGCAGATTTACTCCCCAGTGGCCAGGGCTCTGCTCTTGTGATACAGGTTAACGAGCACAGGCCTCCTAGCCAACAGAACAGCTACTAAAAATAAAAAAGGAGGAACGAGGCCCCCTCCCTGGTGAATCAGATGCCTCCGGTTGTAATTTCCATGCTGATGGGAAACTTTCCTGCTTTTCTTAATCCTGGAGGAGAGGTGGGACCTGTTCTAAGGAAGCAGGAACAGTGGACAGAGAGTGTAGGCCTGGGGATCCAGGCCAAGAGGTTGAGGGTACTCCAGAGTCACAGAGCCCTTGAGTGGCAGATCTAGGAGTCCCTCTAAACCCATAGTCTCCCCCTACCTCTCCACTGCCTTTAGACTTGTCAGATGAGGAAATTGAGGCATCAGGTAGGAAAGTGACTTGCTAGGACTCTTTCATGAGGGAGCTAGAAATCGGTCCCCCAAACCTTCATCCAGAGCTGTGACCTGTGTTCAACCTCTGCTATGTGGCCATGGACCTAACCCCCTAAAGTGGACTCCTAACCCTGACTCCATACCATCCCACCCTTTACCCCCTCCAGGAGACTTGGAAACTGCAAAATCTTCTAATTCTAGTCCTTCCCAAGTCCCCTGAGCAGCATATGAAGGTCTTTGTCTCAGATTTGCCTCTGTCCTTGGAGGTCACCATGGCCCACAGGGACATGGAACTTTCAATACAGGGCCCTACCCTTGGGGACCCAAAGCCTTGTGTAGATTGGAAGAAGGTCCTCCTTTGAACAGACACAGCCATGTGACAATACTGGACTTGGCTAGCAGGCCAGGGCAAATTTTTAAGTCTTATCTGCCCATCCTCTCTAAGTGTATCTTCGATTCTCTCCTTCTACCATGTGGATTCCTGGGATCAAACTCAAGTCTTCAGCCTTGGTGGCAAGTGCCTTTATCTGATGAGCCTTCTTGCTGACCCTTTCTCAATGTCTTTGAGCAGGAAACACATTTAACAACCTTCTCCAGAGGCCCACCAGCCTCGGTCTTGCAGGAGGCTGGCCAAGTCCCGGAGACGCTCCAAGAGCAGAACATTCATGAAAATTAAATGAGGCTTCCCCTTGACTTCCCTCCCTGCCCCAGCTCCTTCTCCCCAGCATATATTGTGAAATGAAAAAGACAGAAATAAATCTGAGTGTGCTACATGGATTGTAGCAGCTTTTTCTGGAGCTAGTGGGGTTTGGGGACAAGGCATTCAGGGTCCAAGAAACCCACCTTGGGAAAAGCACACAAAAATAGCTAGATTCAGACTGTAGCCCACTGACCCAAAGTTGGGTCCCAACCGCTTCACACGGATATTCGTTTCATCCTGCGGGGTGCTGGGTGACTTGATGGCATCTGAGGGAGGAGAGAGGTTTCATTTAGAACGAGAAAGAAGAGGGACAGGCAAAAGGAGGGGGGCATTGCAGATTAGAGTGATGGAACAAGACCTTTTGACAACTCCCTGGCAGGCCCGAGACTGGCACCCCAGGACAACACCCACCTGGGTGCTCCTTCTGCCCTACGGGATGCAGATGTGAGCACAGATTAAAAACTTGCCTTCCCTGAGATTACCGTCTCTAATTACTCATCACTTGCTAAAGGCTCCCTGCAGAAGCAACACACTCCATCTTGGATGCTTGAACCCACCCAAACAGGTGCGTGCACGAAAACTACGGGCATTCCTGTGGGTTCCGGGGCTCATCTCCCAAGTCAGGCCTCACTTCTGTCTCAGTTCTAGCCTTCTTCTCATCTGCTCCAGCCTTTTTCTGGCCTCCTTTGCTGCCCTCTCCATCTCTGCCAGTCTTGCCACCATGGTGGGGTGACACCCTTCCATATTTCCTTTCTCCCTGGGATACAGGGTGGAGCTGGAGAGGCTGAAGGAAGAAAGGATTTGCCCAAGAAAGGGAAGTGAAACTGTCAGACAATGGTGGCTCACTTAGGACATCCTATATGGGCACAACCACCCCTCCAATCTGGCCTCTCTCTAGAGCCCCCAAGATCCCACCACTCAACCAGAAGAACTATGTGTGCCTCCACAAAGTCCTTCTCGCCTTCCTCTCTTCTCCCTGACAGCTTTCCCATTCCCATGGGATCCACATTGCTTCAGGAACCGACACACTCCATTGGCCTTTATCTGCTGTCCCCTGCCTCTCTGCCTCCCTCCTGTTTCCTGACCACCAGCATTTTTACTAGCTCATCTTCCTTCCTAAAAACATTCCTGTCTTGGCCTGTGGAATCTTCAGTTCTTGTCCTGTCCCACCTTTCCTCAGCAGTCAAACCTTTTGCCTGAGGGACTCTGTACAAGAGACTCTTACCCCCCAGTACCCACCTCTGGTCTAGCTTTGGCCTCCTTTCAGGCCACCCAGACTGGCCTTTTGTGGCCACCTTTAACCTCCTTGTTGTTAAGTCTTAACTGACTGTCTGAACTCCACAGCTGCTGTGGTCTGTGGGCCAGCCCCGATGCTGGTGACCACTTCCTCCTTCCTGGCTCCCTTTCTAGCCATGGGTGCTGGGCAGAGCACTCTCGCCTTCCTTCCCTGCTGCCGTCTCTTCCTCTGAGACACGGGTTGCTTACTGGGCTGCTCTCTGCTCTCTCCTGTGACTCCACACTCACCCACTTCTGCATTTTTACATGCCTTCTCTGGGCTGTTGACACCCACAAGACCCACAAGTTCTCACCAGCCTGGATCTATATCCAAGTGGTGTGATACCAACACCCTTGAGTACCAAGACTTCTCCAGTGGTTGCTGGGTCTCCTGAGTCCCCAGCTGGGAAGTAACAGCCCCGAGGTCAGAAGCCAGGTTCTCTTTGCTTGTAGCTCTACCAAGGACCCAGAACAGTGCTAGGTGAAGCACCTTGTTCCTGTCTGATTGGGAAAATAAGTCCCATCCAACTAGAACCATAAATTTGATGCCAGGGATTTAGTGGAGTCTCCTTGAACAAATTGCCTTGAATAGGACATGATGACCCCATCACCTCACTCCAACCTGTTTCCCTTCTAGCTGTGAGTCCTCAATGCATGCCGATGCCACTCCTCATATGACATCTGTCACGGTTCCCCATGACCCTTCCTTTTTGCCTGGCTTCTCCTGTGCTCTGCCGATGCAGACTGGCCCTCGTTCTTGTCTCCTAAGACTGGCCCTATAGCTAGGCTCCCATCATTCCTCCTTGGGTGCTTTCTCTGAGCTTCAGAAACTATATAGTTTCATGACTGCCCCTCTGCAATGCCTTCTACATTTTTTAGTTTTTCATGATGAATACCTAATCATCTTCTAGGGTTTCTCAGATGCACCTTCCGTAGATAATCTTCCTTAATTCCTCCAGACCACAGAGACTCTCTCCCACAATATATCCCAGGAATCCGGAGTACAGCTCATGGAGAACTAGCACACCATTAATCTATAATAACCTGTTTCCCTCTCCCTCCTTGTCCGCAGCTCTTTTTGGTGCCTCATCCCCAGGGCTGGCATTATTTGCTCTGTGTGGATTTGCTTTGGATGGATGAGCCAATGATCGTCAAAATGAATGAGAGACTAATGTGGTTAGGGGAAGGTTCTAGAATCAGTCAGACCTGGTCCAGCTGAGGCCCTGCCACTGCCCACCTGCCTGACCTGGGTGGTTGCTCCCCCAACACGCACTCTGGGGCCTAATCCACACACAGGTCTGAGAGCTGCCACTCCTCTTCCTGAGCACAAGGACTCATCAGAGCATTACAAAGAGTCAGGCACATGGTCAGTGTGCCATCAGTGTCAGTTGTGGGCGCTGCTGCTTAGAATTAAAAATGTTCCTATTACTAGGAGCTGAGGGCACCTCCCCTGTGTGCTGGTTACTTTTCGTTGTCAGCTTGACCCCACGTAGAATCACCTGGGAAGGGAGTGTCGATGAGGAAATACCTAGATCGAGTTGGCCTGTGGACATGTCTATGGAGGCTGGTCTTAATTGCCTTAAATTGGTGTGGGAAGACCCAACTTGAAAGGGGGCTGCCCCATTTCCTGGTTTGGGGCCCTGGACTGTGTGAGTAGGGAAAGCCAGCGAACTAAGCAGGTGAGCTTTCATTCCTTCTCTGGTCCTGGCCATGGGTGTGATGTGACCAGCTGTCTCAAGCTCCTGCCAATGACTTCCCTGCAGTGATGGGATCATGAGTTAAAACAAACCCTTTCTCCCTTAAGTTTTCTTTTCAGGGAATTTTATCATAGCAACAGAAACGAAACTAGAACACCATGCATGGGAGACACTCGCTTCCATCTTTTCCCCCTTCTTCAGCTTCCCCAGGTCAGAGGGTCATGTGTACCTGCCAGGACCCCAGCTCCGTTAGTCAAAAAGAAAAAAATGCCCCAAGGACTGAGAGCACCATTCTATTTTCCTGGCTATTCTAGCTGCACCCCAGGCTGTAGGGACCAGAGAGAGCTTCAGAGGGCCTGAGAGGGCCGCCACCTGCCCAGTCCCTGCCCCCATCGATAGACTCACTAATGCTGTCATCTAGAGCCCTTTCCTGCATGTTGTCCCTGGGCCTGCGAGTTCCTTTCCTCCCTTCCTTTCCTTTCTGTGTTTCCAGCCGTCATTTTACCCAGCTCCAAGTGCCAGCCAGCCAGGGGGGGAGGTTGGCCTGCCCAGAGCTGTGACCCTGGCTGACAGGAGGAGGAGGGCGGGCAGGGCTGTCACCCTTCAGCCGGCTAATGTGGAGGTCTTAATGAATATGAATGGTCACCGCCTCCTCCATGGAGCCGGCCCCATCAGATTCCTTCACACCTCGCCGAGCCCAGAAAGGTTACTCGGAATTAAATGTAAATCACATATTTACTGGTATGAATCAGATCACAGTGTCACTTTCTCACTGCAGAGAATTTAATCATGCAGCCGCCCTGAGGGCTTCTTCCTTCCTGTGACAGGCGCCAGCTCTCCGTCCTTGTGGGCTGCACCTGGGAGACAAGGTCATGGCCCTCATGGGGAGGCTGGGGGTGTTCCTGAGTCTGGGAAAGGGCAGTGGACACCGGAGGTCTGATGCTGATGTGCGCAGTCCTTTGGTATCCAAGTCACGACTGTCTACTAATATCACGTCAGTCAGAAGCAGTGGCAATGGGTAGGCAGTGGTCATATGCTGCAGACACTTGCTATGTGTTGAATAATCTCAGAACCTCCTCACTACCAGGCTGCTGCCACTGAGCCCTCCTTCTGGGTCACACAGTTCTCTGGAGCAAGGGGGGAAAGGACAGAGACCCTGAAAGTCTTCAAATTGCCCTGTGCTGAGAGGCAGCTGAGTGGAGGGATCCTGCTTCCGGCCTTCCCCTTGCTCCTCTGTGAACTCCCAGCACTCCACAAGCACAGGGCCTTGCCTGCAAGGCAAAGGTGCAATATGGGACCTGATGACTCCACTGATGAGTTGCAGCTGGGGGCATTTGCTGACAGTGAAGTGTCCTGGATGAAGAGAGTGATCAGGGGATCAGCACAAAGGACAGACCATAAAGGCACCGGCTTCCTCTGTTCTTGGCTCTCCTGCATAAAAGCCATGGCCTTCAGATCTTCTGGGCTTCAGGTTCACACTAGTCGTAGAGAATCAATGAGGTCTTTTTGTGGTGGAGACAGGCTCCAAAGCATGCAAGAACAACAGAGCTCTCTGTAAACTACAAAGAGTTAAGGAGCTCTGTGTGGGTCACCCCTCTGCCAGGCAGGATGCAGGGGATATCTGCTTTCCTCAGGATGTCACAGTCCCTTCCCTTCCCAATTCAACTCAGTTGGAGGCTGGTCTCTGGGCTAACAGCTGTGTGAACCCTTTACAGCTCACAAAGCGCTGTATAAGGCAAGAGTGTGCAGCTTGCTTATGAGGCTGTAGCACCAGCATCAGGGGCTCTGTATGAGGCCAGACTTTTTCCTCTAGTACACTTTGTGCCCAGGCTGTCCTCCCAGAGCTAAAGGCTGAGGTTGGACTTTCTCCATTGAAGTGCTTCCTAACGGCCGAACTATTTTCCAGAAAACGGAGCCCACATTGTCTGCACAGGAAGTCAGTTCACATGGGTGTGTGTTTGTGTGTGTGTGTGTGTGTGTGTGTGTGTGTGTGTGTGTGCGTATGTTTAACCCCAAAAAACAGATGTAGTTCTTCATATATCAGGAAGCTTGTTTTTACAAATTTTAAGGAACATAGCTCCCTTGGGTATAAGTCAAGAGCTTTCTTTTTATAGTCAGTCCTTGGTCCTAGAAAATTTCTGGCTTTGTTTATGAACTCCAGTTAGAGGAATGTCTACTGGAATTAGACGTCATCTGAAAGTAACCCTTAGCTGGACTATGAATAGGAAGCTGTGGTACCAGAGGAAAGATGCCCACTCCAGATACCTACTTCAGTTGTCCATTGTTGCGTAAACCAATAACCCTAAAACTTAGTGGGATAAACAAAACCCAACTTATTAAGCTCATAGATCTTTGGGATCTGGAATGCAGACAGGGCACAGTGGCAATGTTTTATCTCTACCACACTGTGTATGGTGGAGGGTGGGGCAGGGTTGAACTGCTAAGGACTGGAGTCAGCCAGATGCTTCTTCACCTGTCTGATTCTTATCAAAGGGATATATATCAAAGTCTAGGTATAGCTTACCTATGGATCAAAGTGTCCTATGTGTCTCCCCATACAGGTGGGTCTCTTGCAGCACAGGGATTGGGTCTGAGAAGAGGAGGACAAGCAAGAGTGACTCCACAAAGCCAGTGTTTCAGGAGACTCTGAAGGGTTTCAAGGTTTCTCCTGACCTAACCTTGAAACTCAGGCAGGATCATTTGTATTGGTTATAAACTCATTGCTGAGGGCAGCCCCAATTCAAGAAGATAAGTTAGATTCCATCTCTTGGTGGGAAGGGGCAAGGTCACATCTTAGAAGATCATGTAGGGTAGAGTTCCTATCACTATGTTCTTTGCAAATCACATCCCACTATGCTACAAGATCTGCTGTTATTTCAATTAAGCCACTGGGAAATCAATCATTCAATCAAGCAGTTGCCAAATATGTGGTGATGGCCTTCTGTGTGCAAGGCCCTGAGCCAAGAGACATGACAGGCAGAGGGCTGTGACTCCAAGCTCAGAGCTACTACCCTCCATGTCTATAATATGGGATCCAGTTGACTTTTTAGTTTTAAGAATTATTTTTAATTATGTGTGTGTATGTGTCCTTGCGGGTATGTGCACCTGAGTATAGATGCCCACAGAGGCCAGAGATGTTGGATCCCCTTAGAGCTGGAGTTATACGTGGTTGTGGGTTGCCTGACATGGGTGCTGGGAATTGAACTTAGGTCCTCTGCTAGAGCAGTATGTGCTCTTAACTGCTAAGTCATCTCTCCAGGCCCCTATTGGGGGTCTTTTGGTGGCAAGAAACTGACCCAGTAAGGCAGCTCAAGTAAAAGAATGCTCATTGTCAGAAAACTCAAGGATCCCATGGAAATCCAAACACAGAATCCTAAATCCATTTCTAGGAATCATCGGACTCCCCTGGAAGGTCAGTAACTAAAAGTACCTCTCCCAGGGCCACATGGGTGTCTTTTTCTGCTAGCCCAATTCCTTTGCTCATTCTGAGCCTCCCTCATCCTACTCCATAGTTCCTGGCTTCTTCATGACCCAAGAGGATTTTATAACTCAAATTCTACCTCTTGACTTTTCAGTCCTATGTCTACTTCTCTCAGGGGCCCAATGCCCAGTTCCAATAGGCTCAGCCTACTTTTCCATCTATTGACCAGAACAACTGGTCAATCTATAACTAACATACCTTTATCCAATTGGCCCAATCAGCTGGGTGTGTGGTGGCCAGGGGCACAGGGAACACCATAGCATGAAACACGACCATAGGCTCTTGACAGTATCTCCATGGGAGGTACTGTCCCTCAACAGGGATTTGTGATGAGTATACCACCATCAGCATCTGAGTGCCCTCTCCCTAGACTATGAGGTGAATGGAATTGATGGAATAGGGAGAAGTATTCTGTAATTTACAAATGGATATACAGATGGAAGCTGCATCATATTTGATCCATTATCCTCCTGTCCATTCGTCTGTCTGTCCATTCATGCATCCATCCATATATCCATACCTCTCGACCTGTTTAGGAACAACTTTTGGGGTTGGGGGGGTGACTCAGTGGGTAGAGTACTTGCCATGTACGTGTGAAATCCTGAGTTTGGATCCTCAGTATCCATGTAAAGTTAGGTGCCTATAATCCCAGCACTTCTACAGTGAGATGGGAGGCAGACACAGCAGAATCCCTGGACACTCACTGGCCAGTTATCTTGCTGTACACAGCAGCAAACAGCAATAGACCTTGTCTCAAACAAGGTAGAAGGCAAGGACCAACATCTGGTTGTCTTCTGACCTCCATGTGTACACTGTGACACATGAGTGCCCACACTCATTCATATACACGAACATGTATGTAGATGACATAAAGACTTTTAAGGAATATTTCTGTAGTGTTGGGGATTGAACCCAGAGCCTTGTATGTGAGAGGCAAGTACTCTACCATTGAGCTATATCCTCACTCCTCAAAAAGGAAATGCTTCTTGAGCTGGGCTATAATCCCAGCACTCAGGAGGCTGAGGTAGAAGGACTGCTGGGAGCCAAGGATGTACTGTAGCAATATGTACACTACATATTGTGTTTCAGTGCAGCTCGGGTGACACAGTGAGAGCCTATCTTTAAAAAGAAATAAAGAAAAAAAAGAGAAAAAAATAATACTGAGCATCTATGAGGTACACACATTGCTCTTGGAACGCAGGAGCTAGTAACAGGCAAGTTAGGCCTGGCTATTGCTCCCCTCCTCCTTTCTGTGATTACACCTCAAGATATAAGATCCACAGTCTGTAGAAGTCCCAGTAGCTTTAACTCTGGTTGGTAACAGAGGCATAAACACACCAGAATTTGATACGATAACCTATAAGTAAATTAAGCTACACTGAGATAACATCTTTTGCCGACCAGATTGTGAAAGATTAAAACACATACTGAGAGTGGTAGTGTGAAGAAAGAGCTGAGCAGACTTCCACAGCAGTGATGAGAGTGGGAACTGGTACAGATTCCACATAGAATATGCCTTAAAATGACAAAAGTGAGCCTTCTGGGAAGTTGTGTCTCATTCACTCACTGGAGTGCTCTCTGTAACCCTAAAGACAAAACAACCTGTGATGGCTAAACTTGGCTGTCAGCTTGACACACTTGGGAAGAGGAAATCTCAACTGAAGAGTTTCCTCTATCAGACTGGCCTGTGGGCATGTCTGTGAAGCATTTTCTTAATTGCTAATTGATATAGGAGGGCCAGTCCACTATGGGTGACACTGTCCCTAGGCAGATGGGCCTGGGCTGTGTAAGAAAGGTAGTTGAACTTGAGCCTGGAAGCAAACCAGTAAGCAGCATTCTTCCATGGCCCTTGCTTCCAAGTTTCTGCTTTGCATTCCTGCCCTGACTTCCCTCAGTGATTAACTGTTACCTTGAAATATAAGAAAAAACAAACCTTTGAATCCCCAAGTTGTTTTTGATCATGGTATTAACATAACAACAGAAGAGCAAACTAGAGCACAGCCTGAATACCCACCAACAGGGGAAAGGTCAAGTACATTATGCTGTATCTACCCTACGGAAGCCCTGGCAGCTGTGAAATACAAGGAAGGACCTATGCTGAATAGCTTTGGTCCTTATTCCTTAAAATGACAAGAAGGTTATCAACATTACACACCTGGGAAGAGGGAACCTCAATTGGGGCATTTCCTCTATCACATTGGCCTGTGGGCATGTCTGTGAGGCATTTTCTTGATCGTTGAATAATGTGGAAGGCCCAGCCCACTGTGGGTGGTGCCACCTTTGTGCAGGTGGTCCTGGGTTGTATAAGAAAGCAGGTTGAGCACAGGCCACAGGAGCAAGCTGATAAGTACATTCCCCAGTGGTCTTGCTTCAGCTCCTGTCTCCAGGTTTCTTCCTTGAGTTCCTGCCTTGACTTCTCTTAGTGATGGAGCTGTAAGATGTAATAAACCTTTTCTTCCCCAAGCTGGTTGTAGTCAGTGTTTTATCACAACAAGGGAAACCAGACTGGGACAGGATCTCTTTATGTGTTGCGGTGTGAAAATGGATTGATAGAATGAACTGTTGAATTAAGAAAGCAAGAGACAGAATCATAAACCACAAGTTGTATTTAAAAATGTAGAGAGGTATTTGATTAAGCGCTATTGTATGAAATGCACAACGACTCAATAACAATATTAAACAAAAAAGTGCGGGGAGATAGAACATACACACACACACACACACACACATACATACACACACGCTTGTGTAAGCATACAATGTTTCTATAAGAATTCATAAGAAACTACTCAATTATTTTTTTGCTGAAAAGAAAATTAGTGGTAGAAGGGAAACTTTACTGTATATTTAAGAAAAGATTTTAAAGATGATTATTTTTATTTATGCTTATGTATCCGCATGAGTGAATCCCACATGTGAGGGTTCCCATGGAGAATAGTAGACTGCAGCCAATTCTTGGAGTTGAAGTTACAGTCAGTTGTGAACTGCTCAATATAGGTGCTAAGAACTGAACTCAGATCCTGGAAGAATAACAAGTGCTTTTAACAGCAGAGCTATTTCTCCAGCCCCTACTATATACCATTTTATTTTTAATTTTGGAACTATTTATTTTTGTTTATTAAAAGTTACATTAAATAAACTTTAATATCATATTAGATGCCATATAAATTGCACATGGTTAGAGAAGAGTAAATTATGTGTTCAAGAGAGCAACTCATTCAGGCTGCAGTTTGACTTGGTCCCTCTGACCTGCAGGTCCAGCAGTGCCAGAGAGCTCCCTGGGAGATGAGGATGCAGGGTAGAGCCTCTGACAAGGACTCTTTTCTTTACCTTTACTCTTTGGTTTCCTCCTCTTCCCCTCCCCCTCCCCCCTCCCCCTATTTTCTTTGCATGTGGGTGTAACAGGTTCACACTATGCAGCCCCAGCTGCCTCCTCCCCTTTTCTTCCTCCAGTGTCTACATCACTGAAGAAAAGTGACCACCCCTGTATTAATTGCCAACAACTCCTCACATAACCATGCTGGAATGTTGACAGGCTCAGTCTTGTGAAGGTCTTGTGCAGGTAATCACAGCTGCTGTGAGTTCATGAGTGCCACCAGCATGCCATATCCAGAGACAGCCATGGGAAAATTACATGACTGGATGATTGTTGTCACTGATGCCTTTTGATGGGCACCTGAGATTTCCTGGGGTAGGGATTTGCTATGATCAGGCGATGAAGAAGGCTCACAGGTGGGTCAACATGCTATGTCATTGGTAGTTGAAAGCAGACTGCTTCATGTTATGGTCTGAATGACCCTAACAAGTAGCAGTGAAGGAGACGCCCAGTGAAAGAGATCCAGGGGGCAGAGTTGGAGACTTTCACAGTGAAGAACAAGCGGCCCAGGGAAAGCATATGCAAATGCAGTGGGCATGGAGCAGTTGGTTGGTCAAAGGCCTGAGAGGAAGAAAATGCAAAAATTAGGGTTAAGAAATAAAGATGTGTGGGTAACAACAGGGAGACACCAGGCAGACATTGGGAGATGCCAATATCTGCCACACTCACAGGAATGCCCACTGCAGAAGAGGCATTTAGGAACCAGGAGGAAAGAATAAGTCATGCCGTAGAGGTCAGTTAACTCCTCTTTGCTCACTGTTGACCATGGAGGCAAGGATAGAACCCATGAATATGCCCAGTGGCATGGGGTCCTTCTTGCCAGAGCTCATCTCGTTATACAACTGGATGTCCCAACTTCTAATAGTAAATGTCCCAAGTCCTCAGTGTGAAATTATTTCTTCCTGGAAGGATTGCACTGGAGTCTTCAACCCCAGGAATGATGGTTAGCTCTAAGTGTCAACTTGACACAGGTAGAATTACCTGGGAAGAGAGTCTCAGTGTCTGCATTTGGGTTGACCTGTGGGCATGTCTGTGGGGGATTGCCTTAAATAAGTTAATTGATACAGGAAGACCCAGCCCAGTATGGGCAGCACTATTCCCTAGGCAGGGGGTTCCAAACTGTAGAAGAGTGGAGAAATCAAGCTGAACACGAGGAATCCATGAGTTATCTCTATTCTTTAAAAAATATTTTACTTACTTTTTTTAATTTTGTTTTATGTGTATGAATGTATTGCCTGCATGTTTGCAAACACATCTGTGTCGTGCAATGCCCACAGAGGTTAGAAGAAGGTGTCAGATCCCCTGGAATTGGAGTTATGGACAGTTGTTAGCTGCCATGTGGGTGCTGGGAACCAAACCTGAGTCTTCTGCAAGAGCATCCAGTGCTCATAACCACTGAGTGGGCAGCCATCTTTCCAGCCCCAGTTTCTCTGTGCTCTTGATTGTGGATGTGACCAGCTGCTTCAAGCTCCTGCCTCTGTGACGTATCCACAATGATAGGCTGTAGCCTGGAATTATCAGCCCTTTTCTCCCCTAAGTTGCTTGTTGCCACAGTACTTTATCACAGCAAGGAAAGAAACTAGGACATCAGGGGAACACTGATTTGTCCTTACTCGATCTTCCTGACCCCCAGAGCCTCCTCCAGAACTACCCTTAGAAGACTTACAGACACATCGTCTACCTACATGGCATTCTATGCATCAGTGAACTCATATTGAGGGACCCAGAGGAGGGTAAAAGGGAACCATGGCACACGGCCATGGTATCCCCTGGTCTTACGTACCTCTTGCCCATAAGCATTGACAATAGTGAAATGACCTTTTAGAGGCTGAGTTGAGTTACCAGCTGGGGAAACCCCTGTGGGGTTAGAGGACTGTCCTTCAGGATGTGGCCTTTGTACCTATTTACTGAGCACTGATCAGTAGGGTATCTCATGGCTGGAATATGTGGGTCCAGGAACCAAGGATAGATGGTTCATCCTGGTTCACTTATTCCTAGAGACTTTCTGCCAGGATTTATGCTTCCCATGCCCATAAACCAGATCTCTGTGAGGTTAGGGTCCTGGAACCCAGGCAGCTGACACTTCTGTAGTTAATTCTTCTTGTGTATGTATATGCATACGTGTATATTCCTGTGTGTTCATGTATGTGTACACGTGTGTATACACCTACATGTACACTTGTGTGAGCATACATGTGGAGGCCAGAGATTGAAGTCATCTTAATTTTTTTGAGACATGTTTTCTCACTGAACCTAGAGCTCACCAATTCAACTAGATTGGCTCACCAACAAGGCCCCGGGATCCTCCTGTCTCTCCCACCCCAGTGTTGGGGTTATAGGCACAAGCTGATGTGCCCAGCTTTTTTATGTGGGTTCTGAGGATAGACCTCGGGTCCTCAGCACTTTACCAACTGAACCATCTACTCCCCAGCTGGAGTTAGCACCTCTTGAAGGTGGCATTATAAGTTTCTCAACTTAAAGTTGTCACTACCATCTGTACCTTTGGGTGCCCCAGTTCAGGGGACTGGCAAGTAATAAAAGGAGTTATCACACTGGCAGAATGATTTGCCTTGATTACTGTGAGGGGACAGTTCTGTTGCTGTCAATAGAGACCAAGTCCTCTGAGAACATTGTGGCACTCCTGTGTCCAATGACAAAGATTTCCAAAGGAGCAATTGCAGGAACTGATGGTTATAAGCACAGTACAAACCAAGGGCTCAGATCTCATGGGGGCTGCAGCCTAGGTCTCTGTGCCTTGTGAGCAGCACAGAGCAGCCAGATGGTTGTTGGAGATAAAGAACATGAAGACTGAGAACCAAAGCAAGACTTGTTGCTGTCCTAGGGTCCTGGACCAGCGGCCTGTGGAAGCTGTGGCTTGTTTCAACTCACCTTTTGCTTTGGTCTTCTCAGAGATTTGGAGGAGGCTTTCCAGTTATTGGTTACTGGGTCGAGGGGGGAGGAAGACATCTTGTCTTCACAAAAACAAGGCCCTATGACAGGATGACTCCACTCATGAACTCACAGCAGCCGTGGTTGCCTGCACAGTATCTGTGTGAGATCCAGTCTGTCAACATTACAGCATGGAGTGGGGAGGGGCTTATGAGCCCTGATCCAGGCCAAAGAGTTATTGACAAGTGATGGTTGCTAAGGGAGGGAGACTCAGTTTTCTTTAGGGATGTGGTCCCTGGTAGGTCAATGGATGGCCCCACACCCATGTCTATATAGACATCCCAAACTGAACTCTGTAGGTTATAAAAAAAAAAAAATAGTGCCATGAAATTTGGGAGAGGTGCCGTGAAGTATGGGGGTGAATTTGGAAGGAGTTAGGGGAGGACTGGAGGGTGAATATGATCAATATACATTGTATGCATGTATGAAAATCTCAAAGAATTAATAAAAACTTATAATAAAATATTTCCATGACAAAGCAAATAAAAAAAATAATAAAGCCCCAGATTATAGTGCATGACAGCAGACATAGAAGTAGGGGCATGGGGGCTGATGGAGACATTCCTTATACCGTGCTGCAGATCTCGCCCTGCCCTGCCTCCTACATCTTAGATGTTTCTTACCCCTCCCCACATTCTGCTGAAAGACTGACTGTGTGTGCCCCCAGTCTCGTAGGTATTGGCAGGAGCCTAGAACATTTCCTCTTTTGTTTGTGCTGCTGGCACATCCCTCCCACACCAGAGGTAGATACTTGGTGTCTTTTTCAATCTCTGGTTTAATTTTTGAGACAGAGTCTCTCACTGTACTTGGAACTTATTCAATTTGGCTAGACTGGTTGGCCAAGAAGTTCTAGGGCCCCTCCTGTCTCCACCTCCCCAGTGCTGGATTATAAGAGGTATATATCACATGCCTAGCTATTTTATGTGGGTGCTAGGGATGTGAACTTAGGTCTTTTAAGTATATGAGTGATTTGCCTGCACATACATAAGTGTACCCATGTGTACAGGGCCAGCAGAGGTTAGAAGAGGGTGTCAGAGCCCCTGGAACTAGAATCAGGAATGGTTGTTAGCTGCTGTGTGGGTGCTAGGAACTGAACTGGGGTCTTCTGCAAGAGCAGCCAGTGCTTTTAATCACTGAGCCATCTCTCCAGCCCCTCAACTCAGATCTTTATGCTTGCATAGCAAGTACTTTAATCAACTGACCCAGCTCCCAGCTTCTGAGAGACATTGTCACGACCTCAGCTGAATGTCATTCCTGATACCAGGGTCAGGTTTTCTTGTCCTCTGTGCCTGCTCTGTCACTATCCGTACTCTTATTTCCATTTCTCTGTGTCCCTGACATTGCACTCCTTAAAACATGAGTGGAATACCGGGCGGTGCCTTAGGCCCTGCTTTATAGGGAGCGCCAGCTAAGATGAGGTATAAGACTCCTTTAATTGTTATCTCAAGCTCAGCAGTACTCACTGTGATCATATCTCATGTCTGCGTTCATGAAGGAAATGCAGCGCTTGATCCAGAATCCTACAGCAAGTCTACCGAGAGACAGAGCTTGCAGCCGGTCCTGAGTCAGGCTTGGGGTTTAGTCCAGGGTCTGGAGACTGCTGCCTAGGGCAAGGCAGGACTGTGAATGAATGAGGGCTGTCAGGAAGTAGGAAGGCATGGGCTGGCTTGGGAACACCTGCTGGCCTCCCAGGAGCAAAGATTGGCTGGGCAGTGAAAGGGCTGGTGAACTTTGGTGTGGCTGGCACAGGTGTTCTGGAGAAGGATGGTAAAATAAAAATCCCTACACAGGCCCTGGATGTAGAGTCTGAAGCCACTCTGAACAAAAGCATGGGCTCATGTAGGGGAAAGGAAGCAGCGTGACTCAGAAACTGTCCTTGCTATTCCTTATTTTTGTTTTTCTTGAGATAAGGTCTCATGTAGCCCAGATTGACCTCTAGACCCCTATGTGGTCAAGGATGACCTTGAACTTCTGATCTTTCTGCCTACACCTTCTAAATGTTGGGATCATAGACATCTACCACCAGGTTTATGGGGTGCTGGGGATCGATCCCAGGGCTTCATGCATGCTGGACAAGCACTCTACCAACTGAGCTACAGTCCCAGCCCTATTCCTTCTCTGTTATAATCACAGAGGATGATACAGAGGAGGCTGAGTGCCTCCTGCCACACTTTCTTACTCCATGCTCCTAGGAATTCTTGTGCTCCCCAGAACACTGACAAGACTGCCACAGGGGACTAGAGAGATGGCTCAGCGATTAAGAGTACTAGCTGCTCTTTCAGAGGACCTGGGTTCGATTCCCAGCACCCACATGGTGGCTAACAACTGTCTGTAACTTCAGTTCCAGTGAATCTGATGCCCTCCTCCGGCCTCCATGGGTACCAAACATGCATGTGGTGCACAGACACACCACACACACACACACACACACACACACACACATACACAATAAATGCATAAGTCTTTTGAAAAAAGAATGCCGCAGAAAAATGGCTTCTTCTTAGACTCACAGGTACTGTGTATAACAAAGGCACAAGCTCACATGTTGACCAACAAATACACAGCAATAGTGAAGCTGATTGACTTTACTATATAACTTTTTGAAAACCCTCCTTTTCTTCCAAATAACATTTTCATCTTGCCACATTCTCTGCCTTTCAGAGTGACCTGGAAAATAGTGTTTAGAAAGCTATTGAGCTAACTCAGTACCTTTATTTGCCAGTGGAAATAGATCATAGATCAGAGAGGTGACTCAGCTTGTACGGAAACACACAGCAGGGGCTCACAGTCATCCTGATTCCCTGACCAGGGCTCTTTCTTCAACCTGGGAGAATTTCCACGGCATAGTTGTTGCTAAGCTATTAATGAGAATGAGACCTAAATTAGCTTCAGAAAATGGGGCTTTTAACATTGGAAAGTTTTTAACTATCGAAATTGGAAATGCAAATGAGCTTATGTGATAGAAATGAGGAAGCAGAAAAGAAACAAATTCTAGTCATGAACTGGAGGAGCCTCTTAGAGCCTCAGTTTCCCCTTGCTAAGGTTGCTTTCAAAGATGATGAGGTTCTGTAGTTTCAGAGGTAGGTGTGAGGTAGCAGAGATTAGGGATGGTAGAGCCCCACTAGGGGCAGAGAGCAACTGGCCCAGTAGAAGGGCCCTGGCAGGCTTCTGAGCTGCCCTGCCAGGAAGTCCTCTCTCCAGATGCAAAGCCCACATCTCTCATTAGCTTGGAAGGCAGCACTGAGTAATACTTAAATGGCTTTAAAGAAGAAGAGAAGGAGAAAGAGAAGAAGGAGAAGAGGAGGAGGAGGAGGAGAAGGAGGAGGAAGAAGCCATTAAAGTTAATGCCATCAAAATCAGAAGCTCAGATGCAGCTCATAATTACCAGTGTACCTTGGGAATCGCGGGAGAGGACATTTACATGTTAACACAGCACAGGCATTAACACCCCCCATCACTGGGGGGCCACGGCTGAATTCATTTGTTTGCCAACTTCCTGGGACCCTAGGAAAAACAGGTCACCCTGTGAGGAAGTGACGGGGAGCAGAGAAGAGGCTTTGCGTGATGGGGTCTCTGCCCTGAGGCTCCTTGCTCTGTGGGCGAGTTATTTAACCATCTCAGTAAACCTCATCATGTCCACCTGTCTTCTAAGGTTGTCTTCCTCCCTCCCTGCCTCCCTCCCTTCCTGACTTCCTTTCTGAGGCAGTATCTCATGTGTCTCAGGCTGGTCTGGAACATACCAGGTAGCCAAGGATGACTGAATTTCTGATTGTCCCCCCACCCCCACTTCCCAAGTGTGGGGATATGCCTCACCATGCCCACTTTATTTGGTGTTGGTGATCAAATCCAGGGAGCCCCATGCATGCTAGATTAGCACTCTATCAACTGAGCTATATTCCCAGCCTCCTTCCTTCCTTCCTTCCTTCCTTCCTTCCTTCCTTCCTTCCTTCCTTCCTTCTTTCCTTCCTTCCTTCTCTCCCTCCCTCCCTTCTTCCTTCCTTCTTCTTCCCTTCCACCTTTTTATTTTTCTGGGACAGGGTCTTGTTCTATAGCCCAGGCTAACCTCTGCCTCTGCCTTCCCAGTGTTGGGACCAGAGGCATGTGCCACCACACCAAACTCAGTGCATAGAGTGTTTCTAAATGTCACACAATGTCAATGCTTGATAATGCGACTGTAATCATATTTAGTACTTAGTGGGTACTTAAACAAGCACCTCTGGGGTGGCTGGTCCACTCTCCCTGGGGGATAAGATAAACATGCAATTCCTGGGCTTATCCAAGCCAGATGCTCAGGAGAGACAACCATGGCCACTCTGCTCTCTTGCCTCTAGTATCTATGCTGTACAATTAGGGAGGTAGACAAGAGGAGCCCATGCCCTCCCAGCCCTGATTCTAATTCCACATGAACATTTGCTGCCTCTGGAATTTTCCTAAACTAAAGCACCTGCCTTGTACAGACTCAGAGACT
Source organism: Nannospalax galili (assembly GCF_000622305.1). Lineage (NCBI taxonomy): Eukaryota > Metazoa > Chordata > Mammalia > Rodentia > Spalacidae > Nannospalax > Nannospalax galili. Next base: position 10,712,719 of record NW_008341028.1, read on the forward strand.
TTCAACTCTCATCACTTCCCCTGAGACATCTCTGTCCAAGGGCTAAGAAACAAAAGTTAGGGAGCCTTTTTCTTTAAAAAAAATATAAAATATCAGGGCCAGACAGGCCATTTTCAGACAGTCCCCGAGGCCTAGTCAGCTATTAAAGATGAAAATTATATATTCATAACACAGGATATTGCTGCTTGCTTATTTATAACTTGCTCCATTTCAAGAATATTTATTCTAGACGAGGAGGCTTGATAATTTTCATTCAATCTACTCCTCATAGCTTAGGGCAAAAGACGGGGACAGCTCAATTGAAGGAGCAGCCTTCTACTATAGGTAGGTAGAGAGGGAACATGTTCCCCTTCTGCGGTCAGGACTCAGCCCGCTGCATACTGCCAAGCAGTCTGCGCCTGTCAGCGCCAGCCCTGGGCACAGTGCTCACCTCTCAGAGTAACCTGAGAAGGAGAAAAAGCACAGACTCTCCCCTTCTGGGAGGTGTTTGTTCAAGGTCACAGGACTGGGGACACATACACACCCAGGGTAGAAGCGCCTCAGGCCAGCACTGCTTCAAGGAAGACAAGGGAACCGTTGCGTTTCTGCTGTGTGCCAGTCGCTGGGCTCAGGGTTGACCAGTTGACAAGGTGTTATGCAGCCCTGTGGTGCACAGTGTCCTCTGCTAGGAATCAAGGAAGAAGAGCCCAGAGCAGAATACTGCATCACCAGCTGGTTTGGCCAATCAGGACACTCCCCATGCCCAGGCTCCTCAGCATTGTTCTTGAATTGAGAACTAGGAGGAGCAGCAGGTCCACGGTTACAAGGCTGGTGAGGAAAAGGCTCGGGAGCTGGATATCCTGGTTAGACTGAGGAGGCAGGAGCTTTACGATTCCTCTCCTAGTCAAGCCCAAATAACCTCCTCTTCCCATTCTTCATGGTCACTTGGGCTGCACACATGTCACATCCTGAGGGGACCTGGTTCTCAGGACCTATGCCAAGATGCTGGAAAGAGCTACAGGCAAGATGGCTCCGAATCCAAGGTCAAAGGAAACCCTGACTTCTCCACAGCATTCATACATGCTGTACATGTGTTACACACATGCTACACACATGCAAGGAGTGGCTGGCATCCTGCCCTTTCTGTATATTCTCAATCATACATCACTCTGCCTGTTCACTCAGTCAGCTGGAAGCTACACAGAGAATCACAGAGACTTGTGTTTGTGTTATGTCATTTATTCATTCCGCAAATATTTATTGAGCACCTATTACATAGCTAGTTCCAGACAGGCGTGTGGGTTACAGCATTACAGGGTAAGCCAGGCTGACTCAGCTGCTGCCCTCCTGGAAGGGGAATTGGTGGAAGACGCAGGAGTCGTATCTGGTAACCAAGGTCAGGAGCACAGCAAGAGGTAAACAGTTCAGCTTGGTAAGGTGGGGGAGCAAGAGTGGGCTCAGCAGAGACCTCACAGCAGAGACTGACAGTGAGGGAGAAGATGGGCTGGGATGGGAGAGGGTTGGCCCAGCTTGGCCTGCAGGTCCCCTGTGCAGCATTAGGGAGGAGCCCTTCACAATTAAAGTGAGAAACTCTAGGATGAAGAAAGGATAGCAGCAGATTGTTGCAGTTCCTCCTCCTCCTCCTCCTCCTCCTCCTCCTCCTC
>NW_008341028.1:10714399-10726899 GCF_000622305.1 Nannospalax galili
TCCTCCTGTTTATCCTCCTCCTGTTCTTCTTCTTCTTCTTCTTCTTCTTCTTCTTCTTCTTCTTCTTCTTCTTCTTCTTCTTCTTCTTCCTCCTCCTCCTCTTCCTGCTCCTCCTGTTTATCCTCCTCCTTCTCCTCCTGTTCTTCCTGTTCCTCCTCTTTTTCTTTTCCTCTTCCTGCTTCTCCTTCTTCCCCCTTCTCTTCTTCCCTCTCTCTTTACCTCCTTCTTCCCTCCCTTCTTCTCACCTCTTTCCTCCCTCCCTCTTCTTTCCCTCCCTTCTCCCTCCTTCCTCCCTTCTCCCTCCCTCCCTCCCTCCTTCCTTCCTTCCTTCTCCCTCATCCTTCCTTCCTTCCTTCCTTCCTTCCTTCCTTCCTTCCTTCTTCTTTAGCAATTAAATCCTGGGTCTTACACATCCTAGGCAAATGTCCTACCACTAAGTTATAACCCAAGCCCTTTTCATTATTTTTATTTTCAGACACAGTCTAAGTTGACCAGGCTTGCCTTGAACTTTCCATTCTTCTGCCCCAGCCTCCTGAGTAGCTGGGATAACAAGCCTGCACCATCAGGTCTGGCTGGCTCTTAGATGGGCTTTTAAAGTGAATTTGAGAGTTGAAGAGGATGGCACAGGGGAGACTCCTCCTGTGGACAATGCTTATTCTAAAGCAGCCCTTGGTACAGCTAGTTCAGAGGGACCCCAGCACTCCTAGGAAAACCCACTACTGAAGCCTCCTGGGGTTGGGTTCAGGCAAGGCCAACCACCAACTGCACCAGAACCAGGAGCTGGGCACTGGTTTCCCATGCACCTTCCAAGCCTCAACTGAGACTTCCAGAACCAGGTGCTGAGGATGTGGAGCACACCACAGGATTCTCAGAAGCAGCTGAAAACTGAAGACATTTGGGTTGTTCTCTGAGAGCTCTTCTGTCAAGGGTAGCTTGAGAGTATTTGGCCTTCAGGGCAGAGGTGCGCAGCCAGCACTGCATCTCTCCTGAGAACCTCCCAGAAACAAAGGTGGGTGGTGGGCTGCAGTCTCAGAGATGCAGATTCACTGGGTCTCGGGGTCTGTAAGCTTGATGCCTAAGTCACCTGAAGCGATGATGTGGCATAGCCAAGGTGTGTGTGTGTGTGTGTGTGTGTGTGTGTGAGAGAGAGAGAGAGAGAGAGAGAGAGAGAGAGAGAGAGAACAAATGAGAGACTCTAAGCAGATTCTGCTACCTCAGCCTTAACTGGTCCTTAGAACCCTGTCTATTCATGAGTTTGAAGTACCTTATTGCCAAGGCCTGTGCTGGATGCTGGGACATTGCTGTGCTTATCTCCCAAGTGTTTAGTCCTGAGGAGTTTGGTCTATATGTCAGCTTGGTTCCTGGACCACTATCCAGCTCTTGGCAGCCCACCATGGGCAGGACCCTTGCCTGTTAAGGATGACTAAGCTGAAAAACTCTCACCACCTCATCTTCTTGCCTGACATTCTGGAGGAGAAGGGATGGTCCCAAGGTCACACAGGTGTGAGGACCAGAGTTAGCTGGAGCACTGTGTGAGCAACAGGCAAGACTGGGGCGGGGGTTGTTGAGGGAGGGAGCCTGAGAGGTCAACGTGTGAACTTCCAGGGAAGGGGAAGACACACACACAGACACACAGACACACAGACACGCACGTACACACACACACACACACACACACACACACACACACACACAGACACACACACACACACACACGCACGTACACACACACACACACACACACACACACACACACACACACATACACAGAGAGAGAGAGAGATCCCAGAGTTCCTTTCACATTCAGCATCCCATCTCAACTTGAGTGCAGTTTATTGATTCTTCAGTATTGAAAAATTTATTTCTGCATTTTAAAACCACAATTCTTGCTCAGGATATCCTAATCCTTAATATTAGATGGATCACAGTGACACGAGGTTGGGGGGGCATCATTTTCTTTTCTGTTCCTTTTAATCAATACATCATTTGTAAGCCCTTTAATAGAGATAAATGAAAACCAGCATTTACCTCATTATAAAATGGGCATTCTTGCCCTTTGCAAACAAGCTTGGTCAGCTGCAGTCTATAGATACTGCTGGAACGGGAAACTCCCTTCCGGATCAACTCTGCTTCTGCCTTCCGACTTGAATTAAGATGATTCCTCCAGGTACCTGGCTAAGCGCTGGAGCTGGCGATCCTCTGTCTCCCCAGGGCTCCTCCTCCACACCCTGCTGAGGAGACAGCATGGGCTATGCAGCCTCTTCCCACAAGGGCATGCACATATTCCCAGAGACATACATCTCTGTGAACATGCCCCATGTGTGTGAGCCTGCATGGATATGTACATGCTAAGATGTGTACAGCCTTATTCCAGCATACACAAAACCCGCCTGTACACATATTCAAAGACTCTCATTACACACACAAGGAGTGTGTGTGTGTGTGTGTGTGTGCATGTGTGTGTGTATGTGTGTGTGTGATGAGAGGGTGTCAGAAATACAGACTTTAAATTTTACAGAAGGATGGGGATCAATTATTTGGGTCTCTATTTCTTATTTCAACAACTAAAGTTTAATTAAGCAATCTATTTTTGTTTCCTGGCCCTCTCCACCTCAATGCCCCTATATCTCATTTCCTAGGAGACAGGCAGATAAGATGTTGAGCACCTGGGGTGACATCAGCAGGTGCAAAGACTTTCTCCATTTGCCGAGAGAAGGAGCCACCAAGGACCTTGAAGTCAGGCAGTTCACAACTACCTATCACTACAGCTCCAGAGGACCTGACACCCCTTTCTGGACTCCACAAGCACCTGCACACATGCACACACCTGCCTAACCCCCCCACATATATACATAGTTAAAAAATAAAAATAAAATATTTTTGAAAAGTCAGAGCCACGGTTGGAGAGAGATGGCTCAGTGGTTAAGAGTACTGGCTGCTCTTGCAGAGGACCTGGGTTTGATTCCCAGCACCCACATGGTGGCTAACAACCATCTATAACTCCAGTTCCAGGGGATTTGACACCCTCTTCTGAACTCTGCAGGCACTGTGCGACACAGATGCACTTATACAAAGTGTATACTCATACACATATATATAAAAATAATAAAAATATTTTTTAAAAAGTCAGAGTCAGAGAAGGGTTAATGCCACTACTTTCTGGGAAGTCCACTGCAGGGCCAAGAGCAGTTCTGCAGCAGAGGGCTCCACAGCATCCCAAGGCAGCATCCTGGAAAACAAGCCCTCGTGGGACATCTCCCAAGAGAAACCATTAACAGAAAAGCAACCTCATGGGAGATGCAGGACAAGGCTCTATGCCCACAGACCCTGGAGAGGAAGTGTTCCTTTGCTATGATTCGTACAGGGGAACTCGGTTAAGCTCTGACCCTCAAAAGCTGCTCCTGTCCAAAGCCACTAGAGATTTGCACATGGAAGAAAGCAGGGCCAGGTCTGATGCCCTCCCAGTGAGCAGAGCAGCAATAGAACTCCAGGGAAGACCTGGCTCAGCATCAGTCCCTCCCCTACACTGGGGCAGCCATTGGTGTCAGGGATGGCTCCAGACCAGAGTTGTGCAACCTCAGCCTGCTAACTAAGCCTGGCTTCCCTTTCTCCCTGGGGAGGCCTATCACGAAGGCATACACAAGGCTCTAGAGGTTTCCCAGAGCAATCTGCAACCTGGGACAAGTAAGCCTTTGAAGATGGTTCCCATTTGAAACTTGTTGATCACATCAAAAGGAGATCACTTGCTCAAAGATGGGGAGAATGGGTTACTGCACCTCAAACATCAGTATTTATAAAACTCTTTAGGAAAAGTGTTTCTTTTCATGCTTCCACCACCCGTGTGAAGAATGCACAGGGCATTTTTATCCCAGCTCTGCAGCTGACTCAATGGGGGCTTAGGGGATGACTGCCTTCTTTGCTTCAAAGTCACACAATCAGCATACGGAGCTGAGACTCAAACCCAGTACTCTCACAATTCAGAACATCCCCAAGGGGCTCAGATTCTAGAGAATGGCTTTCTAAATCCTCTCTAGGAGGTACGAGGAGACTGACATCCCCCCCCTTCAACTAGAGTGTGGGCCCACCCTCTTGGGATCAACTCAGCTGGTTCAAACCAGAAGGAAATGGTGGAAAAGGACAAGGCCCATGGGAAGGGCAGAGGAATAAGGACCTACACACCCTATTCAAGGTGGCTATGAAAGCATCCTACGTAGGTATGGGAAACCAATCAGCGAGGATGCCATGCCATTCCTGAGAGGCACCTTCCTAGGAAATAACACATCCTTCATCCACAAACTCAACTTCAGATTATCTCACACAGCTGGGCAGGCTCAGTCTCATTGCTTGAAAGTGTCCTTGACTCCAGCCTGACCTGTCAGTCTCTTGGGTAGGCCAGAGCCCACTCTCCTCTGTAAGAGGGAGGTAGTCACTTCATTATCTGTTTGATATGTCCTCTGATAGGATGGACCTGCTGGGCAGGCCTGGAGTATTAGCTGGGTTAATTGGCCCTTCAAAATGAACAACCAGTTTAATCAAGGACGTAATGCCTTCAGCTATTCAATTAAGCCTGCCTCTGGACAGGCAGCTTCCCTTGCTGCCCAAGCACTGTGCAGGCAGGGTAAGAGAGAGTGAAATTGGCCAGTGTGTGTGCATGCTGGAGTGTGAATGTGCATAGTCATTGATCACAGGTGTTTGCTAAGGGCAAATTGGGGACCCAAAGCTCAGGCCGCCAGACAGTATCCGACCTTGGGTGTTGGCTGGGTAGCCTCACTAGCTAGCTGTGCCTAGCTCTGCTCAAAAGGGTCACTTGCAAATGGTATGTGTGTCTGTGTGTGTCTGTGTGAAAGAGAGAGAAGAGAGATAGATGAAGAGAGACATACATGGAAACATACATGAGATAGAGGGACAGAGAGACAGAGAGATGTATGCAGAGGCAGAGTCACAGAGAGAGACCGGAAAAGAGACAGAGAGGAAGAGAGTCTTGAGAAGATCTCTGTGATGCTAAACGAAATAATTTAAATCAAATCCAACTTATGAAAAACCAATATTGACACACACACACATGCACACACTCGTGCACACACCCAAGTTAACCGCTGTTTATTTTACCATGTCCCCATTTACTCCCAAGCTTGTCATGGGTCTCTGTTGTAATCTTCATTTTCCAGCATATTTAGAAGATATGGCCAGCAACAAGCCAAGCCCTCATCGCCAGGAGACTGGCTAAATGTGTCATGGTGCATCTTTACCACACTAAGCAGCTATAGGACTGAGGTGCATCTCTATTCATTGACACATACGACACATTCTTAAGTTTAAAAGGAAGGGTTACAAAGCCTCGTGATCTGTGGATGAAAAAATATTTTTACCTGGACCTGGATGAATTTTGATTCAAGGCTTATCTGAAAGTCTCCCCGACACTCCCCTGCTGTATATACCTGAGTGGTCAGATTCCAGGTTATTTTATTTGACTTCCATTTTCCTATATAATATGGTTATCCTACAGGAATATAGACAATTGAATTAAGACACTGCAGCAATTCATCTTGCTTGGGGACATTTCCTCATTCCTTCCTCCAGCTCCATCTTGTAGGCAAGAGGTCACGCCTGTCTTATCCTTTGAGAAACCTCAAGTATTTCATGGAACTCTGGAGACTAGAAGGGCCCTAATTTTGCCACTTGCTCCCTTTAAACACCGGAACTCAATTTGCTTCTCCAGAAAATGGTCACACTGTTGATGTCAATGACTTGAAAATCATTTTTATTCCCTGTGATCACCAATTCACTGGGAGAAACCTGACAAACGTAGACAGGCCTGTTAAAAGAAATACACCCAGCAGCACATTTCATTCTCTTTCCTTCCCATCTTTTTAAAGGCCTGATGGGTCAGGATGCAGAGATGGCTATAGCTGTGGGTGCTCACTGGACTAAGCTTGTTGTATTTGGGGGTCAGAACCGACACTGATCAGCCAGCTAGTCTTGGGTAGATACCCATTCCACAAGGCTGCGTCCCTGATACCACAGGGTGGTACTAATGCTCTCTCACACAGTTTTCAGTAAGGTGGGAACCACAGCTCCTGATGGGGACTAAGTATCATCACTGTTTTGTAAATACCAGCTAACAGCCTGATCCTGCTCTGCCCCAGCCCAACATCACGACAGCTTCTCCCCTATGAAGAATTTCGCTAAGCACACAGCACACAATGGTGTCATCAATGCTTCCTGACCTGGCTTCTCCCTGGAACCCTCTGGGATGCTCATAAGAAATCCAAGCCCAGATTCCACCCCATCTCTAAATCAATAAGAAACCTGGGGGTGGGGCCTGACACTGATATTTCTGGGAAGTTCCCAGAGGATCTGAATATGAGCCCAGGCTTGAAAACCACTGATTTATTCAAAGTGCTTTAGAAAGGCCAAAGAGCTAGGCAAACCAAAGGGCTTCTCACTGTTCATTAAAGGAGCTCCTCTGGGGTAGAAGGGTTCACTGGCTCTTCCATGCTCTCATTTGATCCTCTGGTGAGATATATTGGCAAAGTCATGGTCTCTTGCTGGGAGTGGGGCTGGAGCGCCCACAAACCACTCTTTATCACTACTGGAGCTGGCGGCTGTGTGGTTGGGCTGCAGACTTTTCCTAGACACCATGCTAAGCTGAGCACTTTGCACGTAGAGCAAGGGGACAGGGGCTCCCTCTCACTGACCCACCTCCATGGAGGGCAGTTTGGCACCATCACCCCAAATGGAAGATCTACACACCAATTCTCCATATAACTGATGAAAAAGAGAATGCCCCCCCCCAAAGAATGTATGCAGCAAATTCTTCATAACAGGCCAAGACTGGCAACAATGCAAACACCCATCAGTAGCCCAATGGGAAGTAAGTTATGGTACAGTCTGACAATCAGCACACACCTGCAATGCAGAAAGAGTGACAGCTGGCCACAAGGACGTGTGTGGGTGAGCCGCACAGATGTGTGAGCCAAAGGAGCCGGGCAAAAGGGGACCTACCTTCTTTGTGATTCCATTCACACAAAACTCAGACATAAGCAAAACCAGTTCACGGGGATGGAGGGCAGATTAGTAAATTACCTGAGGAGGTAAGACATCCACCAGGACCAGGCAGGAGAAGGGGGTGGAAACAGTCTACAGCAACCTGTCCCCTATGTGGGTGATGGTCACATGAGTGTATGCATGTGCAAAACTTACTGAGCTGTATGTATGCTTCACTTTTCAGAAGTGAAACTTCAATTATAAAACTAAGGAGAAAGAGAGAGGCTGGAGGGATGGCTCAGCCATTAAGAGCACTTACTGCTCTTCCAGGGGACCCAAGTTCAGATCCCAGCACCCATGTCAGGCAACTCACAAGTTCCAAGGGTTCTGACACTGTTTTCTGGGCATCTCCACACATATGGCACACATATAGACAAGCAGGCATACACATATACACCTAAATAAAAATTTAAGAAAATTTTAAACTAGGCTCAGCAAGTAAATACGCTTGCTACTTGCCACCGTGTCTATCAAGCTGAGCGTGACCCCGAGGATCCTCATGATGGAAGCAGAGAGCTGGTTCTCTGGAGTTGTCTAACCTCCACAGGTGTACCAAGGGGCTCAGGCACCAATATATACACCCACATGCTCAAATAAAGAAATATAATAAAATGTTTAAAAATTGAAGAAATGCAAGTAGATGTACATTTTCCTTGGGACTATTAATTCCACTTCTAGCAACGTTTTTCTATAGATGTATTTGCACATGGAGACATTGCATATGTCTAATATTATTTGTGTAATGCTTATTAAAAGAACAAAATCTCGAAAAAACAAGGGGTCTGTCAATAGGGATTATTAAATAAAACTCTGCTTAACTATGCAATGTGATACAGCCATGAAAACAAAAGGGATTGCCAATATATTCTCTCTCTCTCTCTCTCTCTCTCTCTCTCTCTCTCTCTCTCTCTTTCTCGCTCTCTCTCACTCTTGCTCTCGCTCTGGCTCTCGCTCTCTGTATGCTTATGTCTTCATGTGTATGTGAGTCTTGGGTACCATTTTTTAGGTATCATCCACCTTTTTTGGTTTTGTTTCATTGAGGCAGGGTCTGTGCATTGGCCTGGAGCTGGTTGATTAGGCTAGGCTGGCCGGCCACAGAGCTGCAGGGATCCACCTATCTCCAGCCGCGCCCCCTGCCCCCCCACACTGGAATTACATGTGCACTCCACAGACTTGCTTTTTTTGTTTTGGGTTCTGGGGGTAAAACTCAGGTCCTCATGCTTGTGTGGCAAGTGCTTTACCCACTGAGCCATCTCCTCAACCTCAGTTTGCTTCTGAATTCTGCAGAAGCACAGGCTGTTCCTCCCCCCTCAAAGGGGAATAATAACTATGCCAACCTCCTGGGAGCACAGAAGAACATTAAATGAGTTAATACATATGCAGCGCATAGGAGCGGGTTTTGTGTCGGCAGTGATCATTTCCGCATCAGTGCACTGGGGTGGAGAAAAACAAGCCAGCCAGTGGCCCCAGAGGCCGCAGGTGGCAGTGCTGGGCACAGGCCGGGAGGCACTGTCTGCATGGCCAGCTGCTCTTTCTTGAGTTCTTGGGAGGCAGGTGGGGAGGTTGTCAAGCCACCAGGTCCTTAGGTCTCAGAGCCTCTTTGGGCCTCTGTCTCCTTCTGGTGACCACACTACCCTCTGTGATCAGTGTGAGGTTGTTCCTGGTGGAAGGTGGACCACAGATATGTGGAGGCCAGGGGAGAGGATACATATTTAAATTTATTTATTTATTTTTATGCATGTGAGTGTTTTGCTTGCATTATGTAAGTGCACCTGTGCTGGGCAATGCCTGTGGAGGCCAGAAGAGGGTGTGAATATCCTGCAACTGGAGTTATGAATGGTTGTTAGCTACCATGTAGGTGCTGAGAACTGAACCAAGGTCCTCTGCAATAGCAGCAGGTGCTCTTAACTGCTGAGCCTTCTCTCCAGCCCTGACGTATTAAACCATTTTTATTGATTGGAGAATTTCATACAATGTATCTGGATCATATTCAGACCTCCTCCTCCCTTTCCACTCCTACTTTTCTGCCTTCCTTCTCCTCCCCTTCCCCCCACTGCATGCCCTCTTTTATTTGTCTTTTTTATTTTTTATTTTTTTTGAGCCTATTGAGTCTGATTAGTGTCTCCTAGATGCTCTTGGGTGTGGTTTAGTTCTTGGAGTCTGGTCAGCCTACCAGGCTACATATCAGTAAGGAAAACTATCTCTCTCTCTCCCAGAATCTATCAATTGCCAGTAGAGCCCCAGCTAGGGCTGGGGCTTCCTGCCTACCTCCTCTATCCATGTGGGGCCCTTGTCTGACTTGGGTTTGCACAGATCTTATGTATGCTGTCATACATGCTGCAGGTTTATATGTACAACTACCCTGTGGTATCTGGACAGCACAGTGTCCTTGTGTTCAACCACCCTCTCTTCCACAACGACCCCTAAGCCTTGGGAGGAGAAGGTGTGATATGGGGGTGGGGGGGGTAGATACATTTTAAATGAGAATCTTGAGTCATAACTGAGCACAGTCCTCATAGCTAACTGTAACAAATCAGATAACAGAAAGAACTGGACAGAGACCTTTCTCAAGCCTCCCCCCAGAAATTGTGGCCGGAGACAGGGCTGGGAAACCTTTTCCCCGTGTTAAGCTCCTGCTTTCTCTGCTGAGTGGGGAATCTCTGCTCCTACAAAGAAGGAAAACACCAAGTCAATGTAACCCTCTGGGGGAGAGCTTTGGAACCCATTAGGCATTGGCAGAGATGGGTGGACGGTCCACCCAAAGGCGATGATATTGATGTTTCTTTGAATTACACTGGACACATCTGGTCTCTCCAGCTGCCCCAGTTCCCACCTCTATCTGGTGCTTTCCAACCTGTTCAGCACTCTCCTGCACCTCCCTCACCCCCAAAGGACGGTGACTTTCACCCATGCTATAAAATATGAATGACCAAGATGCTTGCTTTTCTGTTAACCATCCGTGTCAGAGGCAGGCAACAGAAGAGAGCAGCTCTGACTGCTGGGACACAGGGGTCCTCTTCTCCGCCCATTGCTGATATTCTAACTGATCACATTTAGGTCCCAGTAGTTTTCCATGAGCTAAGAAGAAGGTAGACCTATGTAAGACATGCCTGACTCTAGCCTATGGGTACCAAGAGTAAATCTACAGCCTCCTTAGTATGCAAAATCCCTGGTCTGCTGGAGCCTGGGAGGATAGATGCCACAGAAAAACCTGACTCCCAGATGCCCGGAATTCCACCACTATCAACACATCCCACATTCCTCTGCAGTACATGCTGTCCCTTAAAGCTGAAAGAGCTGCTGGCAGGGTGGAGAGGGATCCCTAACTGGGTACCAGCAGATCCTTACAGACAAGCCTGATAGAGGCAGATTCTACAGGCGAGAAGGGGGTGGACAGGCTAGATGCAACAAAAACAGAGACATCAGAAGGGATCTGAGTGATGAGGGCTATGATCAAAGAGCACGGCTGGGCCTGAGGAAAGCAGTGGACCAAGGAAGGCTTCCCCAGGATGTGGTCTGTGGGAGCTGTGCCATGGCAGCCGCCTGCCACACAGAGTGCGAACTCTGTCAGAAAGCTCACCCGCATCCTGTCCTTGCCTTGTCGCAAACTCAGGTTCTAAATATTGTCCCCATTATACAAGTGAAGAAATGGAGGCTTGAAGAGAGAAAATGCCTCACCTAAGCACTGGGAAGCCCATATTGCTCCCTATACGCTGGTCCTTCTGCCTTGGATACAAGCCAAGAGGCACCCCATTTCATATTCTTTCTATGTTCGGTGAGGTAAAAACATTAGAGGGCCTTTTCCAGACACCCCTCAGGAAAGACTCCTGAGCTCAGACACCCAGCACCTGGCAGAGGCAGCAGGTCCTGGAGTTGCTGTCTCAGTCGCCAAGGCCGCTGACATCCAACAGTTTTCTAAGTCCCCACTGTAACAAGCACTATGGAGGAAGGTCTCTTGGGGAAGACCCTGTATTGTCTGCAGAGTCAAAAAACTTCCCGGAGGAAGCTCAGACTTCCAAGGATGCAGGCGGGCTGTTAATCAGGCAGCGGAACAGCAGAGCTCTGGTTAAAACGGACTTTCTTGATTCCGACCTACAGAAATTTTGATTCCATAAGTCTGTGCTAAGGCCCTTAGAATCTGTATTTTCAATAAGGATTCCAGAAAATATAGTATTTAGGGGGAAATTACTGAGGGACACATGCTGAAAGGATTAAAAGTCTAGAGAGTGGCACAAGGGGGGGGGGTCATCTGACCCTTCTAAGCAGTTCTTTTTTTAAAAAAAAATTTATTATTTTTATTTTAGGTGTATGCGTGTATTGCCTATGTGTAGGTAAGTGCACCCGTATCATGCAATGCCTGCGGAGGACAGAAGAGGCTGTTGAATCCCCTGGAACTGGAGTTAGGAACATTTGTTAGCTGCCATGTGGGTGCTGGGATTTGAACCCGCGTCTTCTGCAAGAACAACCAGTGTTCTTAACCACTGAGCCATCTCTCCAGCCCATGAAGTTATATTTTTAAGAATTATTTTATAGTGGGGCTGGAGAGATGGCTCAGCGGTTAAGAGCACTGATTGCTTTTGTAGAGGATCCGGGTTTGATTCCCAGCATCCACATGGCGGCTATGAACCGTCCTTAACTCCAGTCTTCCATCCCCTCTAAGCAGTTCTTAAAGCATAACACAGGAGATGCAGAATACCAAGAGGCTTGGCGGACCCACACTGTACTTGGCACAGGGCCTGGCAAGCAGCAGGTTTTCTAGAACCAGGTATACCTCCTACTACCCTTCCCATGTCAAGCCCACAGAGTTCTGATGGTGTGGAAGAGTGAGCACAGTCTATGGGCCAGACATATTACTAGCTTCAGCTAGGACACGCTTTGCCACTTCAACTTGGACAAGACCCTTCCCCTTATCAGGCTGGTGGGTCAGTTTCCCCACCTGCAGGTGACTCATTTCCTGCCCAATGTTGTGGTTTGAATGTGATATGTCCCCCAGAGGCTCACATGTTGGCCTTCAGCTGCTGGCACTGTTTTAGAAGGTTGTGGAAGAAATCAATCACCGGAGGTGGGCCTTGAACTTTTATAGCTCAGCCCCACTTCCTGTCTGTTCTGTTTCCAGACTACTGAATCAGTGTGACCAGTTGCCTCATACTCTGTTGCCATGCCAATCCTGCCATCATGAACTGTATCCCCTCAAACTGTAAGCTAAAATAAACTCTTCCTCTTTAAAATTGCTTCTTGTCAGAGGAGAAAAATAATCCATTCAACCTATAGTTAGCTCATCTGCCATCTTGAATTTCTCAATGTGAGGAGCTCAGGGTTCCATCAATGCAGTTCCGCTTGACTGTGGCTTTTTAAAATGTCAGTTGCACCAGAATCTCTTGTGGGCAGGTTCAGGCACAGGACAGTTTTTAATCTCTCCAGGTGAATCTGATGAGAACCTGTCCCACCTTTGT
>NW_008341028.1:10728243-10729306 GCF_000622305.1 Nannospalax galili
ATCTTTTATCTATCTATCTCTATCATCTATCTATATATCATCTATCTATCTATCTATCTATCTATCTATCATCTATGTACTCTATCATCTATCTATCATCTATCTATCTATCTATCTATCTATCTATCTATCTATCATCTATTGCTATCATCTATCTATCACCTATCTATCATCTATCTATCTGTCTAGCTATCATCTATCTATCTATCTATCTATCTATCTATCTATCTGTCTAGCTATCATCTATCTATCTATTACCTATCTATCTATCTATCTATCATCTATCTATCTATCATCTATCCATCTATCACCTATCTATCATCTATCCTATCTTCTATCATCTACCTATATATCTATCTTTTATATATCTTTCTATCTAACATCTGTATATCTATCCTCTACTATCTATCATCTATCTATATCTATCTATCTATCATCTATCATCTACCTATATATATATATTATCTATCTAGCTATCATCTATCATCTATCTATCTATCTAGCTATCATCTATCTATCTATCTATCATCTATCTATCTGTCTAGCTATCATCTATCTATCTATCTATCTATCATCTATCTATCTACCTGTCTAGCTATCATCTATCATCATCATCTATCTATAAAAGCCAGGGTTGGGGTAATGGTTCAGTGGATAAAGTACAAGCAAGAAGACTTGAGTTTGGATCCCTGGCACCCACATTACTAAAAAGTAGGGCATGACAGTGCACCCCAGTAACCCTAGCACTGGAGATAGAGACAGGGGAACCCTGGGAACTCTCTGGTCATCTAGCATAGTGGAAGGAGTGAGCTCCAGGTTCAGTGAGAGACCCTGTCTCGAAAAATAAGGTGAAGAGCAATTGAGGAAGACACTTGGTGTTGACCTCTGGCCTCCATATGTGCCGAGGTGCCTACATAGGTAAGTGCACTTGTGCATATATGCACACATACACACACACACACACACACACACACACACACACACACAGGCTAGGCTCAGTGTTTACATTGCATTGATGATATAACCAGCCACAGCTCTTTCTTGGTTTATAAGATCACACTCT
>NW_008341028.1:10730083-10736024 GCF_000622305.1 Nannospalax galili
ACCTTTCATAGGAAAACCCTTCCATACATTACCAGGGGATGGTTTTTTCTTTCTTGCTTTCAGTCAGTTCTTCCAAATCATGTCAAATTGCAGCTTGCCTTATATTTGAATCATTAATTTCATTTTTGACATTTATAGTCTTCTATACACTTTTATTGTTGTATTTTCATAAATGCTCCTGATGATTCAACAATATAGCATGAATCTGGCAGGGGGAGCCTCCTTTGTACATCTCTCCACCCTCGTTCATAACACCCCAGTGAGTGGTTTGCATAAAAGCCACACAGTGCAGAGTCACCGAGATGTGACATCAATGGATAACTGACTACATTTCATGTTTTTTCTTCTTTACTTACTGTGCTGGGAATTGAACACAAAGCTGGCTTATGCTAGGCAAAAGCTCTACCACGAAGCCACACTCCTAGTTCTTACATTTTGTTCTTTTAGGAACAACTCAGAGGATGAACTAAAGGTCCCTCAAAGATTTTTACAATATAACACCCAGAATCTGTTACTATATCACTTTGTATGAGAGAGAAAATTTGCAGATGCGAGCAAGATCAAGGAGCCTCAGACGAGCAAGTTATTCTTAGAAATCTTTTCGTATTATTAGTGCGTGTGTGTGTGTGTGTGTGTGTGTGTGTTGCACATACAGAAGTCAGAGAATAACTTGCTGGAGATGGTTCTTGACTTTTATCATGTGAATCACATGGGTTGAACTCAGGCCTCACAGCCTTGGTGGCAAGCACCTTTACTCATGGAGCCATCTCACTGGTCCCAAAAGATTGTCTTTGTGTCTCCTAAAAAATCAAATCTAAGATGAGGGCTAGAGATGGACTAAATTTACTAATTTCACACACACATACACACACATGTGTCTAGGTAAAATATGAAAACAAATGATATGTACAAATATGCAAATTAGGGACCTCCATCAGGGTAGCACCTAGGAGATCAGCAGAGCAGCAGACTGCCAGAGAGTGCTGGGTTCTGGATTGTCTCTGGTCTCCAACTACCAGAGGGCCTGAGAACCCAGGGGACAGCCTGACAGCCTCCAGATTCTGCCTCCACGTGGTGGTGAGCTTAACCCAATTGTGCCATACCATCCCCCTACCTGGGATTTTGTGAGGCCCCTCCCAAGGCTCCAGGACAGATCTGTCTTTGGTAGACTAAGGCTGGGATCTCAGTAGACCGACCACCAGAGAGTGCCAAGTTCTGGCTCCCCTCTGGCCTCCCTCAGGCACAGGGTTGACAATGCGCAGGACTGCCTGAGAGAGCCTGGATCCTGCCTTCATATGGTGAAGGAAGCCTGAGTGTACCTGACTGGAACCTGAATTGGGCTTCTGTGGGTACCCTTGAATAGCTGATTTGAAGCCATCAGTTCCCTCCAAAATAAACCTGAGAGAACCTGAACCCTGTACTAACCAGCTTTACATAACCAATAAAGAAAGGATATAAGCACCTGGATAATATAAACAGAAGCATACTTCAACTTAATTCTCATATCAGAATCATAAACAAAAGAAATTCACATGCCAAAACCACAATGAAAGAATAATAAAATGGAAAGCCAAAACACTATGTCCCCACCAAACTCCACCAATCCTGTAGAAGAGTTCTACAGGAGAACCCCCTAGAGATAACCCAGGAAACTGATTTTAAAAGAAAAAATCATAAACATGAACAAGGAATTCAATGAATTTAAAGAACACACAAACAAACAAACCAAAGAGCTAAAAGAAGATAGGGAGATAGGGATAAACTTCTGAATGAATTCACAAAAGAGACAGAAACGTTGAAGAAAACTCAGGTGGAAATGAAGAAGGAATTGCAAAACTCAATAGCCAATGAAACAACAGGGAAAGCCTCACCACTAGAAAGAATGAAACGGAAAACAGAATATCAACACTGGAGGATAAAGTTGAAGAATTGGACCATTCAAGCAAAAAGTATGGAAAAATTTAAAAACCACAGGAATGGAATATGCAAGAAATGTGGGACACCATGAAAAGTCCAAATCTACGGATCATAAGAATAGAAGAAGGGGAAGAATTTCAGGTTAATGGTGTTGACCAGATCTTAAACAGGATTGGAGAAGAGAATTTCCCAAAATTAAGGAAAGACATCACCATACAAATACAGGAAGCACATAGAACACCAAATAGATAGGATCAGAACAGAAACTCCCCACGGCATGTCATAGTAAAAACACTAAATGTATGGAACAAAGAGAGAATACTGAAAGCAGCAAAAGAAAAACAGCAAGTTGCATACAAAGGAAAGCCCATCAGAATTACAGCTGACTTATCAATGCAAACTGTGAAAGCCAGAAGAGCCTGGACCAAGTATTTCCAGTTCTACATGAAAATAGATGTCAGTGCAGAATACTATACCCAGCAAAAATGTCTATTATAGTTGAGGGGGAAAGAAAAATCTTCCATGACACGAATAGCCTGAAAGAATACATGTTCACAAAACCAGCCCTTCAAAGAATACATGAAGTAATACAGAGAGCAGAGAGAGAAACAACCATAACCTAGGGGTAATGAAAGAAAATAAATAAAGGTATAATCTAGGAAACACAAAATTACACAGAGAACACAAACAGCAATCAAAATGATGGCAACCAATACACACTTTTCAGTAATAACCTTAAATATCAATAGACTGAACTCCCCAGTCAAAAGACACAGGCTAAGCAAATGGATTAAGAAACAAAAGAATATTTCAAACAAATGACACTAAGAAACAAGCAGGTGTTCCAATTCTAATATCTGACAAAATAGACTTCAAAGTAAAACTAATCAGAAGAGATAAGGAGGGTCACTTCATTCTGATCAAAGGAACAGTTAACCAAGAAGATATTACAATCCTTAACATATATGAACCAAATTCTGGTGTACCCAAATTCATAAAAACAATACTACAGGACTTTAAGACACACATTAACCCCAACTCAGTAATAGTAAGGGACTTCAATACCCCACTTTCTCCATTAGGCAGGTCAACTGCACAAAGAATAAACAGAGAGACATATGAATTAAATGATACCATACATCAAATGGACCTAACAGACATCTTTTGATTATTCCACCCAAACACCAAAGAATACACTTTCTACTCAGCACCTCATGGAACTTTTTCAAAAATTGACCACATACTGGGCCACAAAACAAACCTCAACAAATGCAAAAATATTGAAATAATTCCATGCATTCTATCGGACCACAAAGCAATAAAGCTCAAAATCAACACTGGACAAAGCCCTAGTCACTACACGAGCTCATGGTGATTGAACACCACACTCCTAAACAATGAATTGGTCAAAAGGAGAAATTAAGAAAGAAATAAAAGAATTCCTGGAATTCCACAAAAAGGACAATACAACACAATGCAACCTCTGGGACACATTAAAAGCAGTCCTAAGAGGGAAGTTTATAGCTCTAAGTGCCTACATTAAAAAATTGGAAAAAACCCAAATAAATGACCTAACATTGCAACTCAAGATGCTGGAAAGGCAAGAACAAATGAAACCCAAGCTCAGCAGAAGAGAAGAAATAACAAAAATCAGAGCAGAAATTAATGAAATGGAAACAAAGAAAACAATACAAAGAATCAATGAATCTAAGAGCTGGTTCTTTGAAAAGCTAAACAAGATTGAGCCAGGCATGGTGGCACACACCTTTAACCCCAGCACTTGGGAGGCAAAGGCAGCCTGTGAGTTCAAGGCCAGCCAGGTAGTTCAAGGCAAGCCAGGTCTACATAGTGAGTTCCAGGCCAGCCCCACCACAGAAACCCTGTCTCAAAGAGACCAAAAAAAAAAAGAAAGAAAGAAAAGGAACATACATGGGAATCACCAAAGTTAAACCAAGAAGAGATCAACATCTTAAACAGACCTGTAACACATAAGGAAATTGAAACAGTAATATAAAGTCTCCCAACTAAAAAAAGCTCAGGCTCAGATGGATTTACAGCAGAATTCTACCACACATTTAAAGAATACCTCCAACCAATACTACTTAAATTATTCAAAATGATAGAAACAGAGGGAGAACCCCCAAATTCCTTCTATGAAGCCAGCATCACTCTAATGCCCAAACTGGGTAAAGACACAACCAAAAATAGAAAACTATACACCCATATCCTTAATGAACATAGATGCAAAATTTATCAACAAAATATTTGCAAACTGCATACAGCAAACATCAAAAAGATCATTCACCATGATCAAGTAGGCTTTATCCCAGAGATGCAGGGATGGTTCAATATATGCAAGTCAATAAATGTCATCAATCATATAAGTGGACTCAAGGACAAAACCTACATTGTCATCTCAATACATTCCGAAAAGGCTTTTAACAAAATTCAGCATGCATTTAAGTTTAAAGTCGTAGAGGGACTTGGACTGGAGGGAACATACCTCAACATAATTAAAGCTATATGCAACAAAATATCATTCTAAATGGAGAAAAATGGAAGCATTCCCATTAAAATCAGGAACCAGACAAGGATGTCCACTATCTCCACTCCTTTTCAACATAGTGCTTGAAACTCTGCTAGAGCAATAAGACAGGAGAAGGCAATTAAAGGAGTACTAATTGGAAGAGAAGAGATCAAACTATCACTTTTTGCAGATGATATGATACTATACCTAAGAGATCCCAAAAGTTCCACCAGAAAACTCCTAGAACTGATCAACACTTTCAGTATAGTAGCAGGTCATAAAATCAATCTATGAAAATCAGGAGCCTTTCTATATACCAATAACAAGCAATTGGAGAAAGAATACCGGGAAATGTTCCCATTCACAATTGCTGCAAAAAAATTAAAGTATCTTGGAATAAATCTGATGAAAGACACCAAAGATCTCTAAAATGAACATTTTAAGTCATTAAAGAGATTGAGGAAGACATCAGGAGATGGAAGGCCCTTCCATGTTCATGGATTGGAAGAATTAATATTGTTAAAATGACCATCCTACCAAAAGAAATATATAGATTCAATGCAATCCCAATCAAATTCCCTGTGACATATTTCACAGAATTAGAAAAATACATCCTTAAATTCATATGGAGGCACAAAAGACCCCGGATAGCCAAAGCAACCCTGAGCACAAAGAGCAACTCTGGGGGGATTACTATACCAGATATCACAGTATACTGCATAGCCATAGTCATAAAATCAGCATGATACTGGCGCAAACACAGACACATAGATCAATGGAACATCATTGAAGATCCAAACCTGAGTACACGCAATTTCAGCCACAAAGGTGCCAAGAACACACAATGGAGGAAAGACGGCATCTTCAACAAATGGTGCTGGCAAAACTGGATCTCCACCTGTAGAAGAATGAAACTAGATCCCTATCTTTCACCTTGCACAAGAGTCAACTCCAAATGGCTCAAAGGCCTCGATGTGAAACTGGAAACCCTGAAACTGTTAGAAGAAAATATTGGCAGGCTCTCAAGGGAAGAAATAAAGATGGCTAAGAAACATCTCAAAAAGTGTTGAACATCATTAGTAATTAGGGAAATGCAAATTAAAACCACCCTAAAGTATCACCTTACCCTAATCAGACTGGCTAGGACCAAGAGAACAAATCATACCAAATGCTGCTGAGGATGTGGAGAAAGGTGAACACTCATTCACTGCTGGTGGGATTGCAAACTCATCCAGCCTCTATGGAAAACAGTGTGGAGAACTCTTAAAAAACTAAGAATGAACCTACCATATGACCCGGTTATACCACTCCTTGGCACATACCCAAAGAACTCATCCTATTGTAGAGACAATTGTCTTTTTACAATAGCTAAGAGATGGAAGCAACCTAAGTGTCCCTCAACTGATGAGTGGTTAACAAAAATGTGGTATATTTACACAATGGAGTTCTATTCAGCAGTAAAGAAAGATGAAATAATGAAATTTTCAGGTAAATGGA
>NW_008341028.1:10736098-10782599 GCF_000622305.1 Nannospalax galili
TCTCAATTTTGGATTCTAGTACCAAATCCTTTTAAATTCCATGTCCTTTTATAAAGATGATGCTATACAGCAGTCCCTTATGCATGAAATAACTACCATCATCATGATTTCGGCTGAGCCTGATCACTAAACATAGTCACACTTGGGCTTGTTGACGGTTGTGCTCATTCATTAAAGGAGGGCCAAGCAGGGTCACTGAACCCTCACCTGAGTATCCAGCTACTCTTCCCAGTCAACTAGTCCAGCCTTGAAAGATAAAAGAAAAATGAGGAAGAACCCAATAGAGGGATGCTGTTGGAAGTCCTTTTCAAGAAATTCCAATGGACTCTCATATGAACATTTGAAAATTGCCCTGTTCTGACTTTTTTCTAGTTTCCTGTCTAGAACTTGTAATGCTAATTACTCTTGCCTTTACTTCTCCTTCACATCTCCTATTCATGATTCAAGGACTTTCTTTTCCCCTTAGAGACAAGAGTTATGCAATTTGGGAGTCTTTTAGATAGACCCACTGAAGGGGTACTCCAGTTGCCACATCCTCCGTCCCTGTTCAGCATGGAAGAAACCAGAGCGGTCAGAGTCGCTATTCCCTATTGGCAATTTGGGTAACCCCTTCAGAGGATGGTGTGATAAGAATAGGAGGTAGGAATTGGCTAGGCAGTTAGGGTAAAAAAATCCCAAAGAAATGTAGCCAGTTTCTTGGCTAAAAGTCAAAATGTCCTTGGGACTGTAAGCAACATACTCTGTTCCAAAGGCCAAAAATGTCAAAAGTGTTTGGGAGTTTGTATCTAATCCTTAAAAAAAATTAGGGTTACCTCCTCAGAGGGGGGAATGTTGGAGGTGCGGGAGTGGGCATGGATTTGATCAAAACACCTTATATGCATATATGAAATTCTCAATAAAGTTTTTGTAAAAATTAAACAAAAACAAATATGCAAATTATATACACGAGTGTATACTGGTCTGTAATTGATACACAAGATCAGAACAACTGTGCACATGTGATGGTGCAATGTGTGTGGAGTTTGGCTATTGCATAATTAAGCTAATCATTTTCCCTCAAATCTTTATCCTCTCTTTATGTTGAAAACTATCAAAATCCTTTCCTCCAGCTCTTTGAAATGTCCAGGACATCGTTGTCATAGTCATCTATCAGAACCTTGGGCTCCTATCAATTGAACTCAGCATTGATCAGCATTCTCTCACCCCCTTCTCTCAGAACCGCTAACATCTTATTGGAGAATCTTTTCGCTTCATTCTATTCTTTGATGCTTATTATTGTATTTTGTGAGGTGTGAGGAAGAAAATTACAGCCGTCTTCATTACACTCCTCAAATCTCCCTTTACAGAGTCCTTGGACTCAGTCCCCTTATCTGCCTGTCACTCTCCCAGGGTTCCTGATTCTTTGTGCTTGTTTCTTCAGAGTTTCCCAGGCCAGTCACACACAGAGCATTCTGGAACTCCTTATATTAGCTCCCTAATTAATTCTGTGTTTTATCCCTTGACTATAGCAAGTCAATTTTACTGAAACCTATATCCAAACAACTTCTCAAAGAGGAGGCATAGGAAATAAATTTTTGAATCTTAAAACGATTTATTTTTTCCTTCACTCTTGAGTTACAGTTTGGCTGGACATAGAATTTCAGGCTTAAAAGTAGTTGGACTTAGCTTGTAGAGGTGGAATACAGTGAAGACGTTCAAAGCCCCATGTTTGGCATAGGATTGCCAGAGTTCAACTCGTGGTGTGTGTGTGTGTGTGTGTGTGTGTGCATGCGTGCATGAGCGCAAATGCACGTGCATGTGTGCATGTTCGTGTATGTGCAGGTACATACATGCATGTGTGTGCATATGCACATTGAGCATCAGAGGACAACTTCAGGTGTTATCCTCAGGAACCTTCCACTCTTTCTTTTGGTACAGGATCTTTCACTGGCCCGGAACTTCACCAAATAGGCCAGAGTAGTTGGATAGCAAGCGCCAAGGATCCATCCCCCTGTCTCAACCTACTATCTTGCCGTGACTGGGATTAGAAGTGTGCACTACTGTACTTACTTTTTTACCTTGGTTCTGGGCATGGAACTCTGCTCCTTGTGCTTTTGAGACAAGTACCTTACTAAGGGAGGCATCTCCACACCTCAGGGTTCAACTTTTAAATTTTCATTTATTAGACCCAACAAGACTGTCTGTTCCTCAACTATCTCATCTATAAACAGAGATAACAATAGTACCTGTCTCAAGGAGTTCTGAGGAGGAGTAATCAGTATCTATGCTGATATCATGTATTGATTAGCATTGATTAGTTCAGAGTCAGCATCACGTAAATGATGGCTATGATTCCTCTGGACACTATTTTACTTTGCCATGGATAATTATGATGTCCATCTGATTTCTACAAATTAGTTGGTCAAAGAATTTAAGGTAGATGCTAGAGATGACTCAGCGGGTAAAGTGGTTGCTATGCAAGCATGAGGATCTGAGTTCTGATTCTCAGATCCCACGAAGAAAAGCTGGGTACAGCATCAATCACCTATGATCCTAGTGCTGGGCAATGGGGACAGAAGGATCCCTGGAGCTCACTGACCAGCAAGTCTAGCCAATGGGTGAGTTCCAGGTTTACTGACAGGCCCTGTCTCAAAAAAGTTAGGCAGAGAGTGGTAGAGAAAGACACCTGACACTGATATCTGGCTTATGTGCATACAAACACATACATACACACACACACACACACACACACACACACACACACACACAAACAATTTCCCAATTTCTCTAGAAATGTGCAGAACTTTCTTTTAAATTTTTTTAATTTTTATTTTATATGTATGAGTGTTTTGTCTACATGTATGTAAGTGTACCATGTATGTGCAATGCTCTCTCAAGGGCCAAAAGAGGGTGTCGGATCCCCTGGAACTGGAGTTATGGATGGTTGTTAGTCACCGTGTGGGTGCTGGGACTTGAACCTGGATCCTCTGGAAAAACAGCAAGTGATACAGAGACAAACACACAAATAAATGATGACAGCACAGCTGGTATACAAGAGTTCCTTCCAGAGGGGAGGTAGCCTATGGGGGAGGACTTCACAGCAGAGGTGGCCCTTGAGTGCTTTTAGGTGTGTGTATTGATGTGTATATGCATGTGTATGCAGATGCACATGCACTGTGTGCACATGCATGTGAAGTTCCAAGGTCCATGCTGGGAATCTTCCTCAATCTCTTCCATCTTATTTTTTTTTTTTTTTTTTTTTTTTTTGAGGTAGGGTCTCTTAAACCCAGAGCTCACTGATATGCCTAGTCTCACTAGCTAGCTTGCTTTGGGGATTCTCTGTCTCTGCCTTTGGGGGCTACAGGTGAGCTGCTATACCCACTTGGCACTTGTGTGCATTCTGGGGAAGTCTAATTCTAGTCCTCTTGTTTATACAGCAAGTATTTCAAGCAATGAGCCATCTCTCCAGCCCCTCCATCTTGTTTTTTGAAACAGGGTCTCTCACTGAACCTGGAGCTCACCATTTTGGTTAAACTGGCTAGCCAGTGAGCTCCAGGGCTCCTCTTGTCTCCACCTCCCTAGTGGTGGGATTAAGGGCGCACACCTCTGTGCAGGTCTTTTTTAAAAAAATATTTTATTTATTATTTTTATTTTATGTGTATGAGTGTATTGCCTACATGTATGTGAGTGCACCTGTGTTATGCAATGCTGCGGAGGTCAGAAGAGGGCTTCAGATTCTCCTGGAACTGGAGTTAAAGGCAGTTCGTAGCCGCCATGTGTGTGCTGGGACTTGAACCCAGGTCCTCTGCAAGAGCAGTCAGTGCTCTTACCCACTGAGCCACCTCTCCAGCCCCTGTGCAAGTCTTTTTTTATATGGATTCTGTAGAATCTAACTCAGGTTCTCATGCTTACACAGTGAGCACTCTCCCTACTGAGCCATCTCTCCCCAGGCCTTGGGTGCTTCTTAAGGTGGTGTGCTGGAGACAGCTCTTTCAGTCTCATGAGCTGCTTGTCAAACAGTTTTTACTTGAAAATCAGCTTGGGAGGTTTTATAAGTAAATACAATTATATCAACAGAAAGCTAAATGATGCTAAACATTCATCACTTTCTATTTGTTTCAGTGATTCACATTTATTGGACCTGCATGGGAGTTCTGGTGCTGCTCAGCAATGCCAGGTACTAAATTGGTGACTTCAATCACCCACAGTAGGAGTATTTACACTAGGGTAAGTGGCAAAGACTACAAATCAGGATTCAACTACTGTTTCGTTGACTGTCGAGACTTAAGAAAATAATGGAGAGATGGGGTGAGGCGGCACACACTGTAACCCTAGTACTTGGGACGCTGAGGCAAAAAGATCATGAGTTTGAGGTCAGCCTGGGCTACATAGTAAGCTCCTATCTCAGAACAAAACAGAATAAAACTCTCAAACTAGAATATAATGGAGAAACTGTCAATGTAGATGAGACTCAAAAGTGTTGGTTTGGTGGCCATTACACTGTGAATAGCATAAAAAAAAATTCAAAGGTTCAGGGCTGGAGAGATGGCTCAGTAGTTAAAAACATTTGCTGCTCTTCCAGAGGACCAGAGTTCAGTTCCCAAAATCTATGTCAGGCTGCTCAATTGCCTATAACTCCAGCTCCAGGGGCTCTGACACCCTCTTATGACCTCCACAGGCACCTGTACTCACATAGCCCCATAATATGCATGTTATGATAATAAATCTTTAAAAATCAAGGGCATATTCTTCCATTTTTCCACTACTCAAAAACTATCACTCTCTCCAGCAAAGAGGTCACTTTTCCTTGCCAAACACATGAGATTCAGCATATGTCTCTGTTGTTTGTTTTTGTCTAATGCATTAGTGTAAATGGAAAAATCAGCCAAAATTCATATAGGAATTAAAGTCATTTGTTCATTGTGACAATAATTTGGCTATGCATATGAGAGTTTAGGAAACCCCACCAGCCTCATTATGTGAGAATCAACCTACTAGATGAAATCTGTAATGAATACTGTGAATTTTTTAATTTGCAAATGGTGTCCTATAATCCTTTCTAGCCATAAAATTCACCATTGATGTAAGGTGCAGATGTGTAAGATGTGTTTGTTTATGAGGAGCCAGTTGCTCAACACTTAGTGATACTTCAGTGAGGTGAGTGACCAATGGTCAGGCTTTGTAACCAGATGGATCCAGGCTGGACTTCTAGCACTTCCTTTCCTGAGCTGTGTGACATTCAGCTTTCTGTTACTTTCCCTTTCTGAATCTCATCAGTAAAATGGAACTATGGATGTGATCCTCTAACTTTGGTAAAATAGTTAACGATCTAGAGCTCATTTCTTAAATCATGCATTTCAGCTCTATATGAGGTCTCACAAGCGAATGGGGTGGCCACACGAAATTTGGCAGCAGTAAAAGTTTCCAAACATTCAACAACCAAAAATTAATTCAAAACCAAATGCAAAATGAACCTGGGGGATGTTCTTGGCAGCACTGTCTATGTCGTATCTAGACAGTTACCGCAGCCGTGGTTCTTCTTTTCAAAAGAAATCATTTATTTTGAGAGATGCTCATAGTCCCCTGAAACTAGTCGACCTAGGAGAGCAAGGAGCAAAAACTGTCCTTTATGTCCCTCTGACCAAATTAGTAGAGGCCTCAGAGTATGTCTGTTAAACAGCCAAGAAGGTTAGTTCCACCGGTCTGGTACTTTTAATTATTGTGTGCCATGTAGATAAATCTTGAGCAAAGACCAGTTGTTCTCAGATAAACCTTACCTAGACATATATTTCTTGATTTCCTATGTATAATTTGTCAGTAGGTTGTAGGAGTAATATGGTTCTCACTGGTTTTCAAAGCTAGCTAGGCATTGTTTATCTCTCACAAAGTCTCACCCCTCTATCATGGTTTTCCCACTTAAGGTGCCCCCATTCTCCCCCTTCTCCCTTACTAATACCCTTCTCCTATGGTCCTACCTCTCTTGATTTCACCCCTCCGTCATGGTTTTCCCACTTAAGGTGCCCCCATTTCCCCCCTTTCTCCCTTAATAATACCCTTCTCCTATGGTCCTACCTCTCTTGAGCTCCTTCTTTCCCTTTATCCCCTAGGTTCCTTGTATACCCTTCCCTCCCTCCTTCCTTAACTAATCCAATTTTTGTCCATATCTCCCTTATTAACACCTTTTTTCTACTGCTCTTCTCTTTCAGGTTCTTTCTTTTCCTTTACCTCCCTGGTTCCTTTCCATTATCCTTGTTTCTGTAGTTATGTCTGGATACATCTCACTTATCAGGATTTGGTGCTAAGATCCACATATGAGGGAGAACATATGTCCTTGTTTTGTTTTTTTTTTCTCCTGAGTCTGTGCTACTTCACTTAGTATAACAGTTTCTAGTTCCATCCATTTACCTGCAAATTGCATGATTTCATCTTTACTGCTGAGTAAAACTCCATCGTATAAATGAACCACATTTTCATTATCCACTAGTCAGTTGAGGGACTCTTAGGTTGCTTCCTGTAACTGTGGTGAGTCACCTGTCCTCTTGTTCAGGGAGGCCGTGGACACCCCACAGGATGGACTTGAACCAGTGTCCAGTCTACAAAGAGGAGTGTCAACGCAGAGGAAACATTTCCTCCATGCTTCTAAGCAAAGCCAGCTATGGTCTAGCAGGACCTTTGATTTATCTTCCTAGATGGAACTGGTAAAAGAAAGGAGCCAGGGGCTCCTCCCAAGCCCATGTGACCCCTGAGGAACAGATCCTCAAACATCCTTAAGAGTAAAAATAAATTGGTTTATCTGGGCCAACTGTATCCAGTTAGGAGATATTTTCTTTTGAGTTGTTGGTCAGGGTGGCCCAAGAGACTCCCAGATAGTAACCCAGCATAAAACTGGGAAAACAAACAGCAGACCCCATCTTATCTAAAGGAATATTGACTACTGATTGCTGCTAGATGAGGAACAGCTGACCTTCCTAAAACAAAGACCTCTAGATAGGCTGACTAAATACACCGGATGGACAAGTACTGGGGAGTGGCTGGGGGTGCCGACAACACAGCAGACAGTAGCAGGGATAACAGAGTCAAGGGCTCTAGTGGGGCAGGGGCTATGCAAGGGTGTCATCTGGGAAGTGGGTATATAAATGAATAAGATTGTTTGGGATGTCCACACACAAAAAAAATCAACAAAATTTTTAAAATGAGTTATATTTGAGGAGGAAGCATAAAAATTTACGTCATGTTAAGTAGTAGAGGTGATAAACATTACCATTGAAATCTATCCAATGACTTTATATCCATACACAGGTGCCAAGGATCTGAGTGCAACTGACCATGACTAATAATAATCAGATACACACAGATTAGAGATGCGTGCACCAACATCTAAGTGTTATTAGCAAAAACAAGAGTCCTTCTGTAAGAAACAGTATATTTTAAAATGAAATGGATATCTTTCTTAAAGGTTAAAAATCATTCAATTTTAAGTTTTACAGGGTTTATACTGAGTTCAAAATTGTATAACTGTATTAATTCAACTGTGAACCTAAAAATTTTAAGCCATAGCCACTTTTGAAAGAGATGTATCTTTGCTCTGGAAATTGTTATTGAGTATGTTAAAGCTGTAATGAAATGCTTCTTCTAAAAAATAAAAAAAAACATTTATTTTATGTGAATAAGTGTTTTGCCTCATTGTGTAAGTGTCCCTGTGCCATGCAATGCCCACAGAGGTCACAAGAGGTGTCAGAGCCTCTGAAACTGGAGTTACAGGTGGTTGTTAGCTGCCATGTGAGTGCTGGGAACTAAACCAGGGTCCTCTACAAGAGCAGCTAGTGCTCTTAACCACATGGACATCGCTCTAACCCCCAGCTTTGGTTCTAAAGACACATGTGCACTTGGCACTGTGCATGTGTGACATCATACAACAGCAAGGAACGCTGCCTGAAACTCCACATCACTGCCACTCCACATCGCTGTGTGTTATGAATGGCAGCCAAGTTTTCTGCGCTTATAGAAATATAAACGTTTAATTACAAAGAAAAAAGACTTAATATTTTCCTATAATAATTTTTCAGCATGTAAGTCTCAAACTATTATCTTTAGGTCATACTGTGTTAGAATATTTTCTTTTAAAAATTGCTGTTTGAATCCCTAAGATCATTTTCAGAAAAGATTGCTGAACCAATTTTGGCGTTAGATTAAGACAAAATTTCCAATGATTTCTGAGATGATCCTAAACACAATTGCACCACTATGTGCTGTGCATTTATGGGTATGGACAATATCATCATTGGCAATTACAAAATCAAAATGTCAGCTCTGAAAAGCACTGATGATGCTCCATGTCCTGAAGTATCAAATACTCAGCCAAGATTTAATTCTTTACATAAAAGAAAACAGACACATCGTCTCATAAAGATGCAAATTTGCTTTTCTTTAATAAATGGTAAAATTATGTACACACCAAAGAATTGTTTTAAAATACACTTCTTTTTGATTTCTTTTCAGTAAGTGTTTGATTTGTATGCCTATCTCATATACCTATGCACCTGGAGTTGCATAAAAGTTTCTTGAGTGAAAAGGGGTCATGAGTGGAAAGACTCTAAGGAGCCCTGGTCCAGAGGTTAAGAGGTCATGCTTAGAAATGAGGTATCTGTATTTGAGCCCTGGCTTCCCCGATTGGACACAGGTTGTTAGATGCTATATTCATAGCAGTAGCACATAATGTAAAAGAATTGGCTAACCTGGTTGTTGGACCAGCAAATCTGCTGTCTGCCATGCCTGTGGGCGGCAGCCCTGCTGCAAGTGGGGAAAAGCTCGGCTTTGTTTCTAAGTTCTTTCAACTGATTAGACCAGACCCACCCAATTATGGATTATGGGAACAAACCTTTTTACTTAGTCAAATGACTTTCGAGGTTAACACATCTACAGAAGCCTTCACAGCAGTGCCTAAGTTAGAGTTCAAGTAGAGTCTCTAACCTAGCTGCTGCTGCAGGACACTGATCATCACGGATGGGAATAAGAAACCAGGTGGGGTTTCATTGGGTTCTTACCGGACTCAATGGAGGAATCTTTCAGACAAGACTGCTAAAACAGGACTGGCTGAGTGTTGGTATCCCTCCCGTTAGCTAATCTTGATTGTGGATTTGATGGAATGTAGAATCACTGTGGAAACAAACCTCTGGGCATGTCTGTGAGGAATTTTTCTAGATTAGGTTAATCGAGGGAGGGAAGATCCACCCTAACTTTGGGCAGCACCAATTCATGGACTTTGGTCTCTGGCTGAATAAAAAGTCAGCTTGAGCACCAGCATTCATCGCTCTGCTTCCTGACCGCAGACGCAGTGACCTGCTGCCTCACCAGCTTGCTGCCATGATTCCCCACCATAGCAGACTTTATGCTTAAACTGGGAGCCAGAATGAGCCCCTCTTCCTTAGCTCCTTTTAAAACATTTTAAATTACAGTCTCATTTATTTATTTATTATTTATTTATTTAGTGTGTGTGTGTGTGTGTGTGTGTGTGTGTGTGTGTGTTAGCACACATACGGATGTCAGAGGATGACCTGAGGGAATTGGTTCTCTCCTTCCACCATGTGAGTACCGGGACACGAACCCATGCCATCGGGCTTGGCAGCAAGCCCCTTTACCTGCAGTCATCTCACCAGCTTTGGTCAGGCACTTTTGTTGCAGGAACAAGAAAAGTAACCAATACAGTACTGGTCTCTATGTGATGGAAGTTCGCTCCTCAGGCGTCAGGAGTACCGCACGTCTTCACGGGGAGACGTGGTTCAAGCTTCAGTGCTTCACAGACTGACTGTGATCACGGAGACAGTAGGGAGAGAGAAAATATGGAGGAGCCATAGGCTCCAGGACCCGGAGGAGACCAGCAGGAGCTATCCAGATAGAAAGTAGGCAACTCTAACTAGACAGTGCCTGTTCTGAGCCCTTTGTGAGGGCAGAACAGGCTGGTGCAGTGGTGAGAGGTGGTGGCTGGAAGAGGAAGTGCCTCCTGGTGTCAGACAGGAAGCCTGGTGGGCGGCAGATGGGCAGGTAGGCAGCCGAGGTGGGGGTTTCACTAGCTGCTGACTGGGGATGCGTGCAACTGTCATTTGTTGCCTCAGCAGGTAGGAAAGTTTAAAATAAAATCCAGAAAAGCAAGCTCAAACCCTCAAGCCAGCATCCCTAGTTCCAGGGCAGGCTTCCAGCACAACTGTGGCACCAGAAAACTGTGTCTCTGGCTCCTTTGGTGTCCCCTCTGATGCCCTTCCTCCCTTCCTGTGAGCTCTTCCCTGGAGCTGAGACCTCTGGTACTTCCCAGTTTACCCCAAACTCCCCCTGGGCTCTGCTCTAAGCTGCTGCTTTAGGTCTGCTCAGCAAAAAAGATATCACCATTCCCTCAGAGATCTGGAGCTCAGAAGGGATGCCAAGAGACAGGAATCCAAATCCCCGAGTGTTGGGATGCCTGGCACTTGGACATCGGTGTGTGCAGAAGATTTGGAACACAAAGCTCACTTGCACAAGAGCGTGGATCCCCTAGAGAGCTCCAGAACAGAGAACTGCCTTGTGGCCCATTCCCTCCTCTTTCTCACAGTGGAGGGACTCAGAGCTAGAGGAAGGGATAGTCAGGGCTAGGAAGCTGAGAAACCTCACCAGTCTCTACTTTCCTGGGATGTGGGCCCAGCCCTGTCTTGCCACAGCCAGCAACAGGCGAGGGTGGTTTCCCCAAGGCAGAGTACCACCACAAATTCCAATGGGTTACCCCAGATCCCTGGGTATCACTCTCTCTGGCCAGCCCCACTGTATCTTGACCCAGTGGGCAGCGTGGCAGCTAGCTTCTCTGCTAACCCTACTTTTCAACTTGGACTTCAACAGCCTGGGCCTCTAGTCATTCCAGATATGACAAGCACAGGGAAGTTGAGCTCTGGCTTGTTATAGGGGTATTAGAGCCAAAGCTGTATTCCTCCAGGGGATGAGGTTGGCCTGGGATGGCAGTGCTGGGATTCTCAGGAATGCCCTACCTACCTTTGGTGTCTCCCAAGGTCCTGATGCTATACAGCTGGTTATCTTGCCAGCCTTACCTCCCCCTTCCCAGTCTCCTTCCCAGTGGGAACTATACACCTAGGCCACACTATTTCTTTCAACATGTGGCTCCCGGCCATTGGTCTGTCACATAGCTTTTGCTTTCATCTCTAGCTTTCCTCCTGGCATTACATTCAGTCCTGCTGGCCCCTCCCACACTTCCATTCACCACCCCTAATGGACTGGAACATTCTTCACAGCAGCTCTTAGAGACTACTTCAGCTTACACACTCATTTCTGCCATTATGATTTGATTTTATATATCATTGGCTCTTAGAACCTAGCCCCTATCTGGCACAAATCAATGCTCACTCCAATATTTGATGAATGGGAAGGTGGACAGAGGGATACATGGAACTGGATGGATGGACTGATGGGTGGTTGCTGGTTAGATGGGTAGAAGAATAGCAGAGTAAGAGGACTGAATGGATGCATAGTGGCCAGATGTTGGATGAATAGATGGGTGGGTCGATGTTGGTTGGATGGATGGACTCAGGGATGAGAGAGTGAGAAAATGGAAAGGATAGATGGGTGGGTGAATGTTGGATGGATGGATGGGTGGGTGGATGCAGGGATGACAGTGAGAGGGTTGGCTGGCCTGCTAGATGTTGGCTGAACAGGCAGGTGGATGAAGAAAATGGAGAGATGAACAGATGAAAGGATGAATAGATGAGCAAGCGAGAGGTCAGCAAAGATGACCTCATTCCCATGGAACTGGCATTTCTTTAGGACACAGCCCTGGCCAGCGGAGACCCAGAGTACAGTGATACTACACTGTACCCCCAGAGAAGCCCTCTACTCCCCATCTTCCAAGCCCCATCTGAGAGGCCAGGCATAGTCATACACACACCTGTGATCCTAGCACTTAGGAAGTGGAGGCAGGAAAGTTGCAGTTTCCAGGCCAGCCTGAGGTGTAGTGAGACCTTATCCTTAAAGAAATGAATGAATAAGTTATTGGTCATGCTTGGGGCATGAGGAAACTGAACATTGGTGGTGTTGAGGGTTTTGTCTGTGATTTTTCAAAGCAGAGTGGAAATCAGAGTTAGCCTTCTTTTTTGGTCCTTTTGAGACAGGGTCTCTATGTAGCCCCAGCTGGCGTGATATTCCCCATGTAGACCAGGCTGGCCTCGAGCTCACAGAGATTCACCTACCTCTGCCTCCCATGTGCTGGAATTAAAGGCGTGTGCCACCACGCCTGGTGACTCTGCCTTCTTGACTCTTAGCTCTGGACTGTGTAACATGTAGAGAGTCAGGCAGGAAGCAGTGGAGGCCCTGATCCATCACAGGCCTCAGCTGCCTCCTCTAAGTAGAAGGGGCAGTGTTGACCCTGCATACCTGTCCCAGCTATAGCTTGGGTCTGGGATGGCCCACCCCACTGGCTGTGTGTGCATTATGAATCATGAGCAAGAAGGGAAACTCTATTTCCAGGCAGCCTGCTGAGCCTTTTAGTTCCTGAGGAAAAATCAGGAGAGAAGAAGACATCCAGAAGGCTCTTCTCCCACTGCTACCTGGCCAGAGCTGGTCTTGCCGGTCCATAGCTACACTGAAGGGCAGGCTGGAGACTACACTGTCTTGGTTCTCTTACCCCTCAAACCACTGTCAACACCAGATCTCACAGTGATCCTGGGTGCTATAGCTGTCAGGATGAAATGAACACAAAGCTGGTGTGGACTGTCAATTAGACAAGGAACAGATATTTCAAAAAACTATTGATTTGTGTTTATATTTACATATGAGGGAAGGGGGGAAAAGTGTGGGTAAACATGGAAGCCAGAAGAGGGCATCAGACCCCCTGGAGATGCAGTTACAGGTGACTGAACTGCTTGCCATAGGTGCTGGGAACTGAACTCAGGTCCTCTGCAAGAGCAGTACACACTCTTAATCACTGGGCCATCTCTCCAGTCCCAAGGAATAGCAATTTCTTATGTGCAAAAATTTTTACTGACTTTCTTCTTTATTGACTTTTGTATTTTAAATTTCATAAAAATGCTTTCGGATTTAAAACTACTACAAAAATATACAAGAAGATCCCAAATGTTAACATTTTGCCATGTTTGCATATTTGCTTTTATAATTTCCTTTATAATTCTCCCTCTTTCTACATACATGTATATAGAGAGATAGCTATGCATATGTTTACATAATACATACGTGTGTGTATAATTTTTCTGGAGTTGAAAGTGAATTTAGAAGTCTCCTTGTCTGTAAGAACTCTAACATGTTTTTTATCTCCTCTAATTGGAAACTATTTCTCAGTCTCTTTTTTTTTCCAAACTTAACATGTTTGAAGACAGTCCGTTATTCTTTAGGAGTCTCTCCTTTGGGTCTGTATGGCGACGCTGCCTCTACACTAGGTTCAGATTACACAAGCTTGGCCGACTGCCCCTTCTCAGAGTGTCCTACAGGCAAGGACCCAACATTGATCTGTCCCTTTGCTAGTGATGGCGCCTTGATTGCTTAGCTGGGAGGAGGGAGAGGTGTTGGCAAGTCTCCTCACTGCACAGCTATTCTCTTTCCCTTTGTAAAAACAATACCCAGGGCTGGGGAGATGGCTCCATGGATAAAGTTTGGATCTTCAGCACCTATGTAAAAGTCAGGCACAGCAACATGCGTCTGACATCCCAGTGTTGGAGGGCAGAGACAGGTAGGTTCTGGGGGTTTGCTGGCCAGCCAGTTTGTCGAAATAGTGAGTTCCAGATTCAGAGAGACCCTGAAGAGTGATTGAGGAAGATACTAGATGTCAGCCTCTGACTTACACACACACACACACACACACACACACACACACACACACACACACACACACACACACACTTATGAGAAGACATTCTGATCCTACATAAACACCTCATTTCTCGTCATACTTTGCCACCAGTTTTGCCATCCATTGATGATTCTTGCCTGACAGTTTGTTGCTAGGATTTTCCAAATGGAGATGCTCTAACCCCAACCTTGCTGTTATTCTTATTGCTGGAATTCTTCTGTAGACAATGTACCTTCCAGTCATCTGTTCATACCACAGAAACACGAGCATTCTTTTTGTCCATGAGTGATAATGTTACTCCCACTAATCAATTTATTTAACAATTTACCTTGAAATAGTTATGGATCTCAGACAGCCGCGAAGATGGTAAGAGAGGCCCCTCATGTCTTTTTCTTGGTTTCCGTAGTAGTTCTATGCTGATTATAGTAAAATGTCAAAAGCAGGAAAAGAGCATGGCGCACACATGTGCACAGTTCTGCCATTTAAAAAATTCCAATTACATTTACTTATTTTATGTGTGTGCATATGCATATGCATTCATGTGCCATGACACACATGCAATGGTCAGAGAATAACTTGTGGAAGTCAGTTCTCTCCTTCTACCTTGTGGATCCTGGGGATGGAACTCAGGTTATCAGTCTTGGCAAAAAGTGCCTTTACTCACTGAGCCATCTCAGAAGCCCATTTTCTGCCATTTTTATCACCCGAGAAAACTCACTGAAATGCTGAAATCAAGATACGGAACTGCGCCCTCACCACCAAGATCTCCTGCATGCTACCCTGTCTCCTTCCAATCTCTGACAACCACTAATTTGCCTGTCATCTCTATAGAGCTGTCATTCCGATAATATTGCACATAAATAAACTTGTATGTTATGTGACCTTTGAGGGAGGACTTTTTTTCATTCAGTGTGTTCCTGAAAACCATCCAAGTCTCATGCATCAACATTTCATTCATTTATGAAAAATACCAGCAACAAGGCTGAGTCATGGTCTACAGATAGATGTGCCAGGTTCACTTAATCGTTCACCTGCTGTAAGATACTGTGGTTGTTTCTAGTTGGGGACGGTTAAGGGTAAAGCTGGTATAGTCACGCGTGGGTTTTAGTATGGCTTTGTTTGTGTTTCTCTGGGTTATGTGCCTATTGGTGGGACTGCTGGGTCATGTGGCTTGTGTTTCAGTATTTAAGAACCTACCATGCTGTTTCATAGTTACTACACCATTTCTCATTAATTTTTTTCTTAAATATTTATTTTTATTCCTATTTATGTGTGTCTTTGTGTGTGTATGCCATGGGGGTGCCTGTGGAGGCCAGAAGAGGGCATTGGATCTGGACTTACAGGCTGTTGTCAGCCACCCAATATGGTTGCTGGGAACCAAACTCAGGTCCTCTAGATGAGCAGCAAGAGCTCTTAACTACTGAGCCATCTCCCTGGTCCTCGCCATATCACTTCACAGTCTATCAGCAGTGGCCAAGGGAGCTGGGTCCTCTGTGCCGTCACCCACACTTACTGGTGCCAGTCTTCCTTGTTTGAGTCATTCTCTTAGGTGACCATCGATACCCTATCCAGACGTCAGTTAGCATCCTCTTCCTGCATGCTGATGTTGAGCATCTCTTTGTCTCTTGTTTTCCATCTGTATATCCTCTTTGGAGAAACAGCTTCTCTTCCAAACAGGATTGTTTTTCTTACTGCTGAACTTTGAAAGTTTAAAAAATATATATTCGTGTGTCTGGCAAGATGGCTCAGCAGGTATAGACCCTTGCTGCCTGAGCTGGATCCTGGGGCCCACATGGCAGAAGGAAAGGACTGATTCTGGCAAGATGTCACCTGATCTCTTAGTGCCCACTGTGGCATGTGCACCCACACACATGCACATACACAAATAATAAAATGAAAAATGTAATAAATAAGTTAAAATATATTCTAGATATAAATCCTTTGTCGGCTATGTGGCTGGAAGTTTTTTCCCCCTCGCCATGTGCGTTCATACATACAGACTTGTTGACTTTTAAGACAGTTTCTGTTCAGTTACATGACAGTTTTCTAGGATTTGTTGTATGCTGAGCCCTCATCTTGTAGCTAGGGATAGATGAGGCAGATACAGATACAACGTCCCTTCTCCACAGGGTGCTCACAGCCTAGTGTCCAGGCAGAGTTGAGATGGAATCATCTCATTCAGTCATGATGACATCAAAGGCATGTAGACATTTGGACGTAATAAATGGTGTACAGAGCTGTGGGAGAAGGGGCAGAATCTGAAGATGAGTCTTCACCTACAAACTGGAGGAGGGAGTCAGGGTCTCAGAGAGTGTGAGTATGCATTTGTGTGATCCAGAGTTCAAGGCAGCAAGAGTAGGCAGGTGAGAGGGCACTGGGAAGGAATAGAGGAGTCCTCAGAGCTGGGCGGGAGCCGTGGATGGCTTGCTGGCTGTGGGGCTGTGCACTAAATACCTAACCTCTGGGGCTCAGGCTCTCCTGGGTAACATGAACTAGCAACACGTGCTTCCTAGAAACTCGAGGAGGCCTGAAATGTAGATGTCTGTCTGCATCCATGGGCTCTGCACCCAATTCATATTGAAAGCAGTAGAAAAAAATGGCATCTGTGCCCAACATAGACTTTTTTCTTTTCATTGTTCTCTGAACAATACAGTCTAACAGCTACTAACATAGCAGCCACACTGTATTAGGCAAAAGTAGGATTTTAAGTGCACAGAGGGCCTGATGGCACAAGTCTGTAATCTCAGCTGCTCAGGAGAGTGAGGCAGGACTGGGGGTTCAAAGCCCACCTGGGCTATATTGAATTCAAGATCAACTGGAGTAACATGGTGAGACCCTGTTTCCAAGTATTTTCCTAAAACATGGAGGGAGGGGCTAGAGCTATAGCTCAGTGGTACAGTGCTTGCCTAGCATGCACAAGGCTGTGGGTTTGATACCAGAAGCCATGAAAGAAAGGAAGAGAGAAAAAAAGAGAGAGAACAAGAGAGAAAGGGAGGAAGGAAAGGAAGGAAGAGGGGAAGGAAAGAGGGATATATGTAGGCTATATGAAAATGCTACATTATTTCATATAAAGGATTTAAGCAGCCTCCAATTTGGTATCTAAGGCATTTCTGGAGCCAGCCCTTGTCTAGAGGATAGTGTCTGGGGCTTGGTAAACACACACCTTGGAAAATCAGGCTGGAAATACAAAGCATATTGAATGACTAGGTCCAGGAAGGAACCCCAACCAGGTCCTGTCCATTTCTAAGGGTCTGGATCTCGGGCCCATTCCTACCGCATTTCTCCTGCTCAAAGGAAGGGTGAGGGTCCCCTATGCAGATCAAAATCATCTCCCTGCGCCCTGCAGCACTGCTCCTGCCTCCTTAGGACCAGGGACACTTCCATAATTAAGACATACTCCTTTTTATCCCTTCTCAGAAGTTTCTAACCTCATTTGACCACCAATCTACCACTTTCCTTTCTCCCTCAGCCACCTTCCTTGGAAGAGTGGTTTGTGTTCACTTTCTCCAGGTCTTGACCTCTTGCTCTTTAACCGTCGCTCCTAGAACTTCCCTTGTCAGGGTCATCTGTGGTCTTCAACATTCTGGAGTCTTCTCATTTAATTGCTGTAGCACCGAGGGGCTGGCCACTTCCTCTGTGTGGAGACACCTCTCTGCTTGCTCTCCGAATGGTACCTCATAGGGCTTTCCCTGCCATCTCAGTGGAAGCCTCTCCTGGGGGCCTGGCAAGTTCTTTTTGTGCTGCCTAGCAAAAGCCATTCCTATAGCTCAACATTTGGCTCTGTTCTTCCCACTCTACATGCACAGAGCTCTCTCTAATGCAGAGTGTCATTGATCTGGGGACTTTCAGCTCTATATCTTAACCACCCTGGTTGTGTCTTCTAGACCATTGGCTCTAAGTATCTATTGGACAGCCACTCATATCTCAAACTTCATTTGAGTGGAACCAAGCTCCTTCCAACTCAGCCCAACCCAACGCTGCCTTCCCATAGTCCATCTTTCACCGAATAGCACCACAGTCCTCCAACCTCTGAGAAGAGGATGGGGACACAGGGAAGGTATAGAGAAGTGTGCATTGAGTTCAGAATCTATATAGGAACTGGGGAAAGTTGGCTGGAGTTTGGGGAGGGATGAGGACAAGAGACACTGCTGGCTAATGTACCTGCCTGCTGCTGCAGGGGCAGCCTTAAAAGCCTAGTGGGAGAGTACAGCACCTCTCTCAGGAGCCCCTCAGCCAGGTGTCTCTAGATTGATCCGCCTGCCAGCCCTGGGTTTGTAAGCTAGCGGTGTAAATGACCTGTAAGGGTGAAGAAGGGAGGAAGGGAAAGGAAGAAAGACAGGGCAGGGCTGACTGAGGACTCTGGAAGTGGCTGTGACTGACTAAGAGGGATGGGCGAGGAACATCCAGAATTAGAGGTCAAGGCAAGAAGTGAACTTGACATCTGTTAGGTTCACTACTCTTCATGGTGAACACAGGAGTTTGTATCTCCTGCCTTAACGGGGTGAGATGAGGTAGGGGACCCCTTAACAGAAGAATCAGAACATTAACAGAAGAATACAAAAAACCAAAGCTGCCTTTGACAAGTACAGAGCGGAGAGGGGCTGTTTGTTGGGCAAACAGAAGAGAGTAAATAATTGCCCTGCCTTGACTGACAGTGGACAGATATCTACTGAGGCATACTGGTGCTTAGCACCTCCGACACCACCACATTTTACCTTAACAGCCAGCATGGGCCCTCAATACTTTTATCCCCATTTTACAAATGAGGAAACTGAGGCTCAGAGTGTCCTCACGTGGTTTGTGGTCACGGTT
Organism: Nannospalax galili; assembly: GCF_000622305.1. NCBI lineage: Eukaryota > Metazoa > Chordata > Mammalia > Rodentia > Spalacidae > Nannospalax > Nannospalax galili. The sequence continues at coordinate 10,754,724 of NW_008341028.1, forward strand.
AGGAAATAGTCTTGATGCTAATCTTTTGTCATTGTTAGGTATTTATTCTGCTTTTCTAGAAAAATTGAAGGGGCACAAATATGTACTTGAATAAGTCAACTAGTTTTGCCAAGTTTAAAGCAAATGTTGTCCTCCATTCACTTCCCTCCTCTGTAAATAGCCACTTGTAAGTTTTTTAATGGATTTGTTTAATATTTACCTCCTATATCTATTGAAGACTTAGGTATCACTATTTCTTTATGTATTTTTAAAATATTTTATTTTTATTTCATGTGTATTAGTGTATTGCCTGCATGTGTGTAAGTGTACCCGTGTCACGCAATGCCCATGGAGGTCAGAAGAGGGTGTTGGATCCCCTGGAAGTGGAGTAATGGATGGTTGTTAGCCACCATGTGGGTGCTGGGAATTGAACCTGGGTCCTCTGCAAGAGCAGTCAGTGCTCTCAAATGCTGAGTCATCTCTCCAGCCCTTATTTCTTTATATTTTTAAATCTGCCTTAATCTGGTAGAATTCTCTGTATTTCTATTTTAGGCTTTGCTTATTGATGATCTACTATGAGGTTTTAGTCCTTTTCTCTCTCACACACATATCTAGCACATACATGTATGCCCCAGTATCAGTCCTCCAAGTTCAGTCACATAGAGTAGGTGTGTTTATTTGTTTAATAGAGTCAGGAGCAGGGCTGGAAAGATGTCTCAGTGGTTATGAGCACTGACTGTTCTTTCAGAGGATTCAGGTTCGATTCCTAGCACCCATCTGGCAGCTAACACCCATCTGTAACTCTAGTTCCAGGGGATCCAAGACTCTTTTCTGGCCTCTGCAGGCATTGCACAACATGGGTATACTTACGTACATGCAGGCAAAATATTCATACACATAAAAAAATAATAAAAAACAAAGAACAACAAGGCTCAGGAGTGACACTATTCTGACTGAATTCCACTACCGCGCATCATTGGCTCACAGGGTGAGCAGCATTCCTTCCCCTTTCCTGTACACCTTCGTTTTCTTTGGAGTTGACCACTGCTTTTGTCTTTTCTGTTGTTTCATAGTGCTCTGTTCATGGGTTAATTTCACAGTCACAGCAGCCACCAGTTGCCTAACAACAGTCAGCCTTGTTTCATTTTTATGTACATGTACCAGCCTCATGGAACTTCCTGAGCTTTCTCTGGTTGAGAGTGAGCACAGCTGGCCTGGCTGTTAATTTGGGACTCTCCCATTATTAACATTTTGGAGACTTCCTTTTGTATCTGTTTCACATCTTTCTTTCTCTTTCTGTGGCTTTTTGAGACAGGGTCTCACTGTGTAACTGGCTTGGAGCTCACCTGTACCACACAGTAATCCTCCTGCCTCAGCCTCCCAAGTGTGGGATGAAGCCAGGTGTGGTGGCTCATGCCTTGATTCTTAGTGCTCTCTCCTGTTTCAGTTGGTAGCTACATCCTTCAGGAGTTTTCTGACAAAGGTGTACGGGGTGAGGATTGGAGCCTCATGGATCTTACAGCTTATCTCCCCTGGAGAAGAGGTCCAGTGTCTTGCCAAACGAAGATATAAAACAAGACTCGGCATTCTCGGATCACATGAGGGGAGATGGCTAGAGGAGCTCAGTATTAATTACCATTCTTTCTTCCCTTGCTTCCAATACTGACCTCCTCCCTCAGTCATGCCTCACACTCTCATCTCTGAACAGGGACAGCATTTCATCCTGAAGTTTTGGCCGTGGTAGAAGTGGTTGCCCAGCACAATGGAGGAGAGGCAAAGATCTAGAGTTCTAATTGCCTCTCAGTGAGTTGCTTTCATTCAATCATCTTTATTTTTGACCCGTCCCCTTACCTCCTTCTGGAAGCTGTCAGCTCCTAAAGCTTTTGAGGATTCTGCTTCATCATTCAAGTTGTTTCTCAGGCTTTCCTGATGTCAGCTCAAGGGCCCTTTTTGGTTCTCCCGCTGAGTTGATTACCACTCATCCACTCACTGTCTATGATTTTGTGACATGCTTTCTCTCCAAGGCTGCTCCTTGTGGGTTTGCACCTTCCACATGCTTTTCTTCACTTTCTATCTTCACATAGAAACCCAAAGCCCTTGATCCCTCCACAGACACAAGAATTTTATGTTGAGAGCAGGTATGAGTCGCTTCTCAGTCACAGCATCTCTCAGAGGAAAAGGAGATGAGGTCCTGTTACGAATTAACACATTCCCCACAATGGAGTCAGTATGACTGAAACCTGGACTGACTCAGCCATGATCTCCTGGGCAATCTTGAGCAAGTCATTTCACCTTGTCTGCCAGATCAGAATGTTCATAGCAACAAAACAATATAAATGCCAGCTGCAACCCTCCATGAAGAGAAGAGAAAGAGAATCAAAGGAGGTGAAGGGGAGAGACAGCTGGGCATAGTTCCAGGCACCACAGAGATAGCTGGGCTTCATATCACCGGTCTGTGTAAATCGGGAAGCACCAAGCCCTGTGCTGGGTCCCTGGGACTTAGCGATGGAAAAGGCATATCCCTTTCCTAGGGGAAATTCATGTCAGAGCAGATGAGGCAGATGAAGACTGAAGATGGTGGAGAAGATGTGAAACAGATACAAAAGGTAGTTTCTAACATGTTAATAATGGGAGAGTCAGTCTCAACCAGAGAAAGCTCAGAAAGTTCCATGAGGCTAGTACATGTACACCAATGCTGCCTTCAGGATGGAGGAGCAGAAGAGCTTCATGGGAGCTGGGTAGGCGTGCAGCAGTCAGAAGGGAAGAGGAAGGTGTTTGAGATAGAGGGGCTAGGATTCAAAAGGAAAGGTGGCATAAACCTGAAGCTCCATGGGGCTGGAGCTTTGTAGCTGCCTAGGACCAGCTTGTACCCACCAGCACTCTTTCATTGTGATGGGTGTGGCATGGCAGATATGCCTGTGGGAAGGTTGCCTCTGGTGGTGAGATAAAGGATGTCTTGGTAAAAGGCCATTCAGAGCTTGAGGTCTATCAGGATGTTGTTCCCACAGTTCCAGAGAGAAGTGATGGGGTCCCTAGTAGGGGAGGAGAAGGAGAGGTAGGTAGGAGCCTATGGTTTCAAGATTTGCTTCAACTTGGTGTCATGCAGTATAGGGGTGAGAAGGGTTGAGGTGTCTAAATTCCCTATCAGGTACCTACCACTGGGAACTGGCTGGCTAGTGGGGTTATTCCCAAGACCAGGAAACATAGGAGGAGGCACAGGCTGGGAAGAGGAGAACCAGAAGAGGAGGTTTCACTATTGACATGTAGAGTGTGACAGGCCTGAAGGACATGGAGAGGATGACCATGGAAGAGCTAAAAGTGTGAATCAGGAAAGGCAAGAAATAACAGCCATTTAGGTGTCAGTCATTCAAGAATAACCACTACCATCACCACCATTGCCATCACCATCATCCTTACCAGCACCATCAACACCACCAACATCAACGTTATCATCACCACAATCATCATCATTACCACCACCATCATCATCAACACCACCAACACCACCATCACCATCAACACCATCATCAACACCACCACAGTCATCATTACCACTAACACCATCATCATTATAACCATCACCACAATCATCATCTCCACCAACACCATTATCATCACCGCTGTTGCTGTGTGCGTCTTGCGGGTGCGGTTTTCGCAGGCCGCGCTGCTGGGCGGGTCTCTGGCTCTCTGCACGGCTGCTCGGGAAGTGCAGGCGAGTCTGCAGGTCAGCGGGCCCGCGCCAGGCGCTGGCAAGTGCAGACTCCGCGGGGGGCTGCAAGCTGCCGGGCGGGTTCTGCGCCAAGCTGCCGGACGCTCCCTCTGTGCACGCGATCCGTTGATCATGAGGGGAGGTGCAGGAACGGCAAACGCAAAATCCTCACGAGTGGTTGTTGATGGAAGGATAGCCCCCTCCGGGAAGACTGAATCACAGGCTGGTTCCAGGCGCAGTGAGACACAGATACAGCTCCAGACAAGTTCAGTGATACAGCTTTGCTTTATTGGGGTGAAACCAGAAGATTTATAGTGTGGAGGCAGTAGCAAAAGCCTCAGTTGATAGGTGCTCCTAGGATGCCCCATTTACATGTGGCGGTGAGCTTCTATCAGACTGTCAGACAATGCCTGATTATCATATAGGAAAAACCTGGCAGTTTCTATGCCAGAGGTCATGTTTCTGTGGTGGCCACTTCAAAGTGAGTCAGAAAGAGAGTAGGAGGCGCCCTGCTGGAAAGGGGAGTCTCTGCATAAAAACGCAGAGCCCCTTAGGCTATGCAGACATGGAGAAACTATGACCCAAACAGCAGGGGTCCCCAACAGTTTTTAATTTCAGAAAATACTCCTCTGGAAAAAGACATTTTTAAAAAATATTTTATTTATTATTTTCCGCCACAATCATCATCATTGCCATCATCATCACCATCAATACCACCATCATAATCACCAATGTCATTATCACTATCACCATAATTATCACCACTACCACAATCTTCATCACCATCAACACCATCATCACCACCACCATCATCATCATCACCATCACCACCACCAACACTATTACCATTACCAGCATCAGCAACACTATTAGTGTTACTATCACAACCATGACCCCCATCACCACAATCAGCATTACTACCCCCATAATCACCTCCATCACCATCATCATCATTTTCATAATCACCATCTTCACCACAAGCACCACCTGTCATCACCATCTTCATCCCTACTTTATCACCCACATTGTGAAAACCATTTCCACTTCCATCATCTTTCCCACCAGCACCATCATAATTACCACCACTGTCATCATTACTATCACTACTGCCACCCCCACAGCTCCTCAAATGTGCAGAAATTACTATCTCCGTGAGGACAGAGAAAAATCACCTGGGTCCTTGCCTGCTCCAGAGCAGACATTTAGAAATTATGACTGTTACATCCAGTTGTTGAAAAGTGAACATCATCAGGAAAACAGTGTTGCAGGCCCCTCACCCACCTCATCCTGCCAGCCCAAAGGATCTTCTGAGAAGTGTGTGCATCAGGCCTCAGCCAGGGCCTGCATCTGTAGAGACTGCAGCCAGTCGTCGTCTCAGTCAGGACCTACTCACTCAAAGCAGCCAGGCTGTCATGACCTTGGGCCTGTTTAGTCGGCGCTGAAGAACGAATCTTCTCTCTTCCGTCCTTGCCTTACGTGTTCTGAACTTCATGCCTTTGAAAAGCCGTCTAAGACTTGCCCACAGGCCCTTCCCTGGCTTTCCAGCTCTCTTGCTTTAGAATCATCTAGCCCCCTCTTTATTCTTCAGACTTCTCCTGCCACACAAGCCTTTCTTGGAAGTGCTCCCCGACTGGGCTACCTCTTCGGAGAGGCATGTCAGTGGTGATTGGTTCACTTAGTGAGCTCCTGGACCTTCCAAAGCTTTTCTCAAATTCCTCTGATCAAAACCATCCATCCTTCATATTCCTATGGCTCGGGGTTCTTATTTCTTGGAGCCAGGTTTCAATACTCACTAGCTGTGTGACTCCAGGAGAACCGTGGCTCCTCTGAGTTTTGGTTTCTTTATCTCTAAAGTGGGGATAATACCTTCTATTTTGTAGGGCTGTTGTCAACATCCAGTGACAGAGCATGCATAAGACCATACCTGGCACCTCATGAGTCTAGGATACATTCCCATGACCTTTAATTTCCCTACTGTATGGGTTTTGTTGTTTATGGTCTAGACTATCTTTACTAGGCATTGCTTAGAGAGAAGTAGAGTCTATCTCACATACCCAGTGAGTCTCCCACAGCTCTGCCCCAATAGGTGTTCAATGAATACTGCTTCATGACTGAGTGAATCAGCTAATGGCTATTTAGAAGCCCCACATTCTTGCTCATTTGTGGGTTAACCTTAAAGAAATGAAAAGGGACTCCCTACATCTATGCGCCGTCTTCTCCAACCAATCCACACTCATTGGAGGGATATTTGCGTGCCTGCTCCCCTCGGATGGCGCAGATACCACAGGGCCGACAGAACTGTAAGAGGCATTCAGCTACTCTGAGTCAACAGAAGCTGCTCCTGAGGGTCTGTGGATGGACCTGCACCAAGCAAAGATTTCTTGGAGAAGGTAAGATCAAACCAGTACAGTAGTTCTCCAGCCTCCCTGGATTCACTGGGAGGCTTTAAATTCTCACTGTCCACAGATTACTTCCTGGATCAATGAAATAAAGGTCTCTGGGTGGTGGGGGCAAGATATCAGTCATGTTAAAAGCTTCCCAAGCAGCTCCACTGGTGGTTGAGTTTGAAGGTGTTTGGGATACGAAGCTGGTTTTGAAAGACTTGGAAGGGGGAAACGGGGACAGTGTTTTCCCGGAGGTAGAGTGGGGCTCCCAACAGTAGGTGCCGCCCCCTCTGGTTGCTGTCTGTGCTCTTTTTTCTTCTTTCTTTCTTCTTTTTTTAAAAAAATTTGCCTCCAGCTCACTTTCCCTGCTGACAAGCCAGAACATTCTCTTCCGGTGCTGCACTAATAACACCGTGTATCCCTGGGGAGATGAGGAGCCTCAGCTCAGAGCCCCTCACCCATCAAAGGCTGCACATGTAGGGAGGGGACAGCGGGACTTACATGGGTAACTCCAATTAAGACAAATGTCAGCTCCCTCTCTGCAAGCTGCCCGAGACTCGCCCTGGTGTGTAGCACAGGCTCACTGTGGGATGCATGAATCTTAGTGTAACTGTCAGTCTCTGACAGGAGCAGCCAGAAGGAAGGGAGAACAGGAGCAAGAGGCAGTCCTGGTCCAGATATCCTGCTGGGAGGTAGCTCAGGAATCCCTCTCCCCTTCACTCCCAAAGGAGCACTCCAGAGACAAAGGGACCACAGATCCTTCAATGTAGAGACCCTTTGAAGCCAACTGGAAGAACTCCTAATATTCCCGTCCCAGTGACCCCAGGAATGGCTGTTTGTTTGTTTGTTTCTGAATCTGTTCAAGGATCCTTGATAAACTGAAGAGGAACCCTGGACCAAAGTGAGGCCCTTGAACCAGTGTCATAGTTCTTTTCTGTTGCTGTGACAAATACTATGACTAAAAGCAACTTAGGGAAGGAGAGGATTTATTCGGCTTCCACTTCTAGATCCCAGTCCATCATTGAAGGAAGTCAAGTGTGAACCTACAGCAGAAACCACAGAGGAACACGACTTGCTGGCTCACGCACAGGCTTACGCCTAGCTAGCTTCCTTACAGCCCAGGACCACCTGCCTAGAGGGGTGCTGCCCACCATGGGCTGGGCCTCCTACATCAATTAACATTTCAGATACTCCTGCCCCAGGCATGTCCACTACCAATCTGATCCAGGCAATTCCTCAATAGAGGCTTTCCTCTCACATGACTCTAGGCTGTGTCAGGTTGACAATTAGTGCTAACTAGCAACTTTGATATCTGGAAGATATCAAAAGAGAGAGCCACAGCCCACTCAGCCTCCTCTTGAATTAGGGCCTGCAAATTTTCAAGGGATTCAGTGATACACACACACACACACACACACACACACACACTCACACACACACACACACACACATACACACATGCACCCACACACAGACACATCAAAGTTGGGCAAATGCCAAAAATATAGACCTGAAATCAGGTGAGACCCACAGTGGAAGTGTGGTGGGGACAGAAAGTCACTCTGGTGTTGGGAGTTCAAGGTCTGCCTGAACTCAGTACCTGTAGGATTTCCATGAGCAGAGAACAAGAGCAGTAATGCTCCTATGTAGAAGAAACAGCTCCTGAAAATGGCTCTGAAAGGAGGCCAATGCCATGATGGATTAAGACAATAACAGCAGTCAGAGCAGAAGAAGGTTAGCGCCTAAGAAGGCTTTGAGGAGAAGGCCTCACAGCTCTGGGAGTTTCACTGAAGTATAATTATCAACCCTGAGTTAGTCATTCTTCTGTCACTGAGACAAAATACCTCAGAGCAGTCGACTTAAAGAAAGATTTGTACTGACTCACAGTCTCAGGGTTACTTGGCTCCCTTGTTTCTGGATCTGTGATAAGACATCATGATGGGTTTCACTGGGTGGAGGAAAGATGCTTACCTATGGCAGACCAGAAGCAGAGCATGCTTATTTTTACATAAAAAAACCTATTCCTTGAAACCCACTAAGAATCCATTAATGGATGAATCCCTTCATGAATTCCAAACCCTCATGATCTAGTTTCTTCCTAGAGGCCCCACCTCTGAACACTGTGACATTGGGGACCAAGCTTTCACCACATGAACTTTGGGGTAACATTTAAGGTTCATACTGGGGGCCTAGGGCATGGCTCAGTTGATAAAGCACTTGCTAAACAAGCATGAGGGCTTGAGTTTGATCCATCAGAACCCACATTAAAAAAAAAAATGCTGGTGTGGCAGTGTGCACCTGTATTCCCAGCATTGGAAGGCAGAGGCAGGAGGACATCTGGGCTCTCTGGCCAGCCAGCCTAGCCAAATCAACGAGTGCCCACTTCAGTGAGAGACTCTGTCCAAAAAATAAAGTGGAGAACAATTAAAGATGACCTCTGACTGCAACCTCTGGCCTCTACACAGAGGTGTGCACATGAACCCCGCCCCCCAAAACATAGTGAAGCAATACTTATTTGCAAAATGGAGAGCTGGCTGCCCAGATTCACATAACTAAGAAAGTGGGAGCCCCAGAAGCCCAGCTCTCTCTGTGCAGAGCCTATATGCCTAGCCAGCACATGGTGACTGAGACCTCCCCTCAACACAGCTGTCTGTCTACCTGACCTCCCCACAGTCAAGAAGATTCCCTCTTCAGAGAATTCTTAGGCTCCATCCAAACCAGGGGGTCAAAGCAAATTGCTGTAATAAGCATCAGAAGGCTGGTTGATCAAATCTGTTCTGCCTCACCCTCAGTGAGCCTGGGATCCTGGTGATGCATACATAGCACATAGCCCAGTGACACACAGGGTCTTGTTGATCCCAGACTCCCAGTATCCCTACAAGGGCTTCCTGAGTCAAGAGAGAAACACAGATTTCTCAGATCACTGCAGAAACAGAGCAGTGACTGCCGTGGACTTTGAAATCAGAGGCTAGGGTTTGATTTCTAGCTCGGTGACTTCTCACAGTCATAGGCATGATTCTTTCATCTCTGTGGGCTTCAGTGTATTCCTCAGTAAAATGGGAAAATACAAACCTGCTTCCTAAGACTATTATAGAAATGGGAAATGGTTTGTTGAGAGGGTCCAGCACAGTGCCTGGCACACAGTAAGCAATCAGTCTGGGTAAGTGTTTTTTAAAAAAAATTTTATTTATTATTTTTATTTTATATGTGTGCGTGTATTGCCTGCATGTATGTAAGTGCACCCATGTTGTGCAATGCCCGCGGAGGTCAGAAGAGGCTGTCGGATCCCCTGGACTGGAATTATGGACAGTTGTTAGCTGCCATGTGGGTGCTGGGTCTTCTGTAAGAACAACCAGTATTCTTAACTGCTGAGCCATCTCTCCAGACCCAAGGGATGAGTGTTTTTATAGTCAACATCACCATCATCGTCACCTGCATTGTCTTCTTCCCTACAAAGGGATCTTGTGGGGTAACAGGAAGAGAGGTCCACGGACTGGGGAGATGGCTCAGTGGTAAAACCACTTGCTGCACAAGCATAAAGCAAGAGGAAAGGAGTTTCAGGTCCCCAGAAACCAATAACTTCCAGGTGGGCATGGTGACCTACCTATAATTCCAGATCTCAGAAGGCAGAGACAGGAAATCCATGGAGCAAGCAGGCTGGCTAGACTAGTTCTATCAGTGAGCTCTGGGTTCAGTTGAGAGACCCTGACTTAATGAATAAGGTAGAGAGCAACCGACTTCTCATTACTACACACCGGCACACATGCATGTGAACCCACACATGTGCACATGCACCTGAAAACACATGTGCACGCACATGAGCGTGTGCATGCACACCACACATACACATAAAAACTTAAAAAGGAGTTCCCAGTACAAGAGCAACAGACATGAGATATCTTGAGGTTACAAGTTCACAGGCTGTCCGGGGAGGGGGACATTTAGTCAGGTGGTCATAAGGTTCTAGAAAGCTCCATAATCTGTGGCCCACTTAGCCAGAGAGTTGTCAAGTTATCTGGAGAAATAGAATTGTGGTGGTTTAATTTTTCAAACCATTTTCCACAGACAGTCTTTATTTTTCTTTCACTTTTCCCTACCATTTTGCCAGGAGCCTTTTCAAAACTACTCACTTGCACCCTTGTCCCTGAGCCACACTGGCTGCTCTGTGCACCGCTGGATGCCCTCTGTGCAGTGACACAGGGTGCTCATGGGTCCTGGCCTGTGCTCAGAAGCCCCAGGCAGCTCCAGGTGGCAAACAGAAGAACCACTATAGCTCTGGCCTGGTGGCTCAGACTCAAAGGCCCCTCAAATAAGGAAGTATATTAAATCATCATGGCCCTCATTTTCCTGAGTGGGTAAATATTCACTTCTTGGCTGAGTAGTGGGTATTTGACAAGGTCCCAAGGTGGGGTATCCTTGGCTGGGAAAACAGAAGAGAGAGAGAAAAGCAGGACGTGGCCTTGGGGCTGCCTCTGCTACAAACTGCACTTAATCCATCCTGGTGAACTCTGTGGTGTAGAAGTTGAAGTGGTCACAGGCGGCCACGGAGTGAACCTTTCTTGTCATCACTGAGGACATTCTGGAATCGGGGAAGAAGATATAAGCATATGTAAGTGGGTATATACAGAAAAGACTTCAATCAGATCTGAGGTCACGAGGCCCTGCTTTCCACGTGATAAGATCCCCACTGCTCAGCTTTGCACACTAGTCCCTCTGATCCAGAGAGTGGTCTGTATCTCTATGTCTATTTTTATCTATAAAATGGCTGTTTCAAGCTAAGAGTTTGGATGGAGACTCGGAAAGCATGTGCATCAAATTTGCAGATGACTCAAAGCTGGAGGGGCTGGCAGATTTAGAGCCTAAGATGATCTCGACAGTTGAGAATGCCTGGGTCAAAAGCAAGCAGATGAAATTTAGCATCAATAAATCTAACGTCTTGAACACAGTTTCCAAAAAATCAATTGCGCAAGAGCAGGACAAGGGAGACCTGGCTCGCCTACAACTCCCATAAAAAAGATCATGAGGGTTTAAGTCTGCCTCAAGTTCAACATGAGCCAGCTGAACGATAGGACAGTCTGGGGAAGGAAACCCAACCAAATCCCCTAATAAACGCTTATGCTGCATTAACCCTTGGTGGCACAGGGAGGTCACACCAGGCCAGGCCCAGAAGAAAGGAGAGTGATCTGACTGAACTAAGAGCTCATCATGCACCAAGAAGCATCTTAGCTCATGTCATTGTCGCTCTATGAGGTTAATGGCCAGGATGCCAGGACCTGGGGCAGAGTACCAGCCCAAGATCAGTCGTCCAGTGGGTGGTGGGGCTGTGTGCTCTGACCTCCTCCTGTGCTGTCTTTCTGTTAGACACCTTGTCTGCTTTCTCTTCCCCATTTTCACAGATGAGGAGACGGGACCGGAACTGTAAAGACAACAAGTCTGCAGTCCCAGCGGGTGAACTGTAGACTCGGGCCCTCGTGGGACCCTCTCATCTGTGCCCCTTTGCCCTGCCACCTAGGAGGAGGCCAATGCCATGGGGTGGCTGGATGCTAACTGTGAAAGACCCAGAGTTCTAAGCCATTTCCGGTGACTCTTGCTTTGCAGGCGATGGGGGGGTAGGAGGGTTCCACCTGCTTCCTCAGACATTAGCTGGTACATTCAGTTTAGCTCTTGCTTTGTTAAGGGAGTCTCACTCAGGAAGAGCAGTCACCATGCCTCACTGAACTCTCATGGGGTATGACAGAGAGCCCCAAGACCCTCCCCCAGGTATCTCTATTTATGTTCCTAGGTAGCTTTAAAAATTGTCAACCACTGAAACTACTCCAGCCCACTGCTCAGCCCTGCACTGATTTCTAATGCACCACAATAAACTAGGTTTTCAATTTAACAAAACACAACTTGACTGCCTGCTATCGACACGCCAGCCTTGTGCTAGGTCGTGGGTAGATGTGCTCTCGGTTAAACGTCTCAGCAACTACACAAGGAGGAAATTGATTTTAAAGGGTTACCAACAGGGTGTTTGCCTAGTACTGAGTGCTCTCCTAGGACATGGACTTGCACTTGTCAACAACAAGATGGTTTGGGGGCTGTGGAGTTGACTTAGTCCTTAAGTGCTTGCTGTGCAATTGTGAGAACTAGTGTTCATCCCCTATGTGCCATACAGCACATGTCTTTAATCCTGATGCTGAAGGCAGAGACAGACAGAACCCTTGGGCTTGCCAGCCAGCCCAACCTACTTGGTGAGTTTCAGGCCAGTGAGAGACCGTGTCTCCAAAATCAAGGTGGACAGTGACTGAGGAACAGCACTTGAGGTTTTTCTCTGCCCTCCACATGCATGCACACACAAACAGGAACATACATGTGACTGCACACACACACACACACACACACACACACACACACACACACACCCCAGGATGGTTTCAATGCAGGCAAACTGTAACAGGCTGGTCATCTTAGGCTTAGAGAAAAAAATTTCACAGATAGTGGCTTTCAAACCAATTCCCGTTACTGGAGGGCAAAGAACGGAGGGGCTGTCAGATATCTGACCGCGTGTCCTGGGGACTTGTTTTACTAATTCCTTATTCTCTCTTCCTGGTCTGAAGACCAAGTTCCTACAAAGCAATGAGAAGACTGCCTCTTCCTGGGGTTGTTCTGAACCCTGTGGGTTTAGAAAGAACTAGAGCAGTGCTCAGCGTGGCAGAGATTCAGACAAGTTCATTTTCCCCCTTGCCTTACTTAGCCTGGACAGCAAGCTGTGTCTCACAGACGAGGAACTGTGGGCACATGGCTCAGATCACAGCAAGTCGCCCAGCTGTAACAAAGGAGTAAATTTAGGGAGTAACAGTTTGACATGGACACTGGCCACCTAGGCTGTGCTGATGTAGCAAGAAAAGGTGACCCTGGAGGCCAGGGGCCCCATGAATGAAGTCCCCCAAGAATGATGAAGGGATAGAGGAGGAGGAAGTGACAGAAGGATGAGTCTGAGTCTTTCCAAGGCTGCCATGGGAAAGAAAATACCCCACCGTGAGGCCCTAGAGACCCATCCAGAATCAGGGGCAAAGTTACAGGGTAGCTGGGGACCATGTGTAGGGGATTCTGTGAAGGGCATTCCAATGGTGAGGATGAAGCTGGCTAGACAAATCTCAGCTCCCTTTCCATTCTGGGACCCTCTAGTAGATGTTGGCTCACTTCCCTGCAACTGTAAATATTTGCAAATTCCCAAGTTATAAGTAGAGCTCTTGGCTTGTGAAGGTCAGGGCAACAGGCTCACTCAGGAAACAGTTTGTTCTGTGTTTCTTTAAGCTGACTCTCCAAGATTTCTAGTCATCTGTGTTTGGAGTGGACAAGCCCCAGTGTGTGTGTGTGTGTGTGTGTGTGTGTGTGTGTGTGTGTGTGTGTGGTGTGTGTGTGTGTGTGTGTAAGGAGGACTGTTGAAGAGGAAGAGATGCAAACAGAGATCATTCAAGAAAGCAGAAGCCAACCAGGCGAGGGGAGGATACTTCCTCCATGTGGCCACAGATGTCAGCAGAGCCCCTGTTCCTCAAAGAGGAGGACCAGCTGTGGGGGTCTTTGGTCTTCTGTCCTAGGGCTTCTTGTGGTGGGGGACAAAAGGTTGATCGCCTGTAGGGAGGTGACAGCCCTTGGTTGGGTCCATCAGCTACTTCCCCAGTTTTGGGCTGGAAATAGATGGGAGAGCCCATTGAGTCATAGGGTGAGGGACCCCAGGACTTGCTATGGTGTGGTGTGGGAAGATGATAAGATTGTGTGGGGTAGAAAAGTTAGAGAGGACTCTTGTTTTCTCTGATGATTACGGCATGCTTTATTTTTTAAGGTTTATTTTTAATTATGTGTATTTATATGTGTCTGTGGGTAGGTATGTACATGTGACTGCAGGTGCCCTTAGAGGACAGACCCCTCTGGAGCGGGAGTTATTGGGAGTTATAGGAGATTGTGGGTGCTAGGAATTGAACTCAGGCCCTCTGCAAGACCAGTACAGATTCTTAACCACTGAGCCATCTTGCCAGCTGCTATGGCATGCATTTTGTCACAAGTCTCTTGTTTCTTCCTCACTGGCTCCTCCACCACTCCACTGTCATCTTTCAGTGTGGAGCCCGGCACGTCTCTCACCTCCCCAGGGAGCGCCACCTCCATCCTTTGTAGTATGTCTTTTCTCATATGCTAGAATGCTCTTTCTTCTGCACTTCAGCACCATTATCTAGAAACCGGTTGAAGACAAGTTCTACCTCATAAGGCTGTTGTGACTATTCAGGGACAGAACTGGCGTGGAGCTCTTATCACAGCACTGGGTTTTCTGTTATGATTCTATTAGGCTATCCAACTCCTAGTCATCCTGTGAGAACTTGTATCGCCTCTTCCATGAAGCCTGCCTGATCTTCCTCAAGCTTTGCCTCTGGTTGTTTTTCTTGTTTACTCTTTAGGATTGAGCCACATTAAGTTTTAAGAACCTTTTGTTATAATCACCAGTCTGCACATCAGTTCTGTTCTAGTCACTTTCAATTGCTGTGATTAAAAACATTGACCAAAAACCAACTTGGGGAGGAAAGGGTTTATTTGGCTTACTGCACAGTTCATCACCAAGGAAAGCCAAGGCAGGAGCTCAGGGCAGGAACCTGGAGCCCAGACCATGGAGGAGTGCTGTTTACCAACTTGCTCCTCTGCTCTGTCCTTAACCTGCTTTCTTATACAACACAGGACCTGTCCAGGGGTGGCACAACCCACAGTGGACTGAGCCCTCCCACATCACTCAACAATCAAGAAAATGCCCCACAGACATGGTCATAGGCCAGTCCAATGGAGGAAATTCCTCAGCTGAGAGTCCCTCTGCCCAGGTGTGTCAAGTTGACAACTAAAGCTGTCCAGCGTACCCCCCACTAGATGCGTGGGCAGGGACGGTGTCCCTAATTCTGTCCACAGTGTGCAGTGTCTGGTTTCTGGCAAGAGCTCTAGAAACTATTGTTTTAAATGAATGGGAAGATGGAGTCATCAGAATTGTTGCTCAGTGGTCCCAAGAGGCCAGCAGCAACTCTTGACTAGGGTGAGGTTTTCTCAGGCTCAAGAGCTCCATTGCTGGGGCTAGAGAGATGACTCAGTTGGTAAAATGCTTGCCATGTAAGCATGAGGATGTGAGTTCAGGTCCCCAGCACCCACGTAAAAAGCCAGCAGGCACAGTGGTGCAGTCCTGTAACCCTAGCACTGGGGAGGCAGGCACAGGAGGATTTCTGGGGCTTGCTAGCCAGCCAGTATAGGTCTGTGAGAGAACCTGTCCCCCCAAAATAAGGTGGAGGGGCTGGAGAGATGGCTCAGCTGTTAAGAGCACTGGCTGCTGCTGCAGAGGACTTGGGTTTTGTTCCCAGCACCCACATGGTGGCTAACAACCATCCATAACTCCAGTTCCAGGGGATCTGATGCCCTCTTTTGGCCTCTGTGGACATTGCATGCACGTGATACACTTACATACATATAGGCAAAACACTCTAACACAAAAAATAAAAATAAATTAATAAGGTGTAGAGAGATTGAAGGAGATACTGATGACTTCTGGCATACACATGCACGCACACACACGCTGCTCTCAGCATCTCTGCCATCTTCCTTCCCTCATGTAGTTGGACAGACATCTCATTTTCTCACTTCCCCCAAAAGGTTTGGATTTGGAAAACAGCAGTCGTTTAGGAAGATGTGTAATTGCCGAGGGTTCAATCACAGAAAACATACAAGTCCTCCAGTTTTGCTGAAGCGTCAAGGACTTGACTGGAGCAAGCCTGGTCTCTGAGGATCTGGAGGGAAGTGGCTGAGCTGTCCTGGAGGGGGCAGGAAGATCACTCCTGTTTACAAAGCAGTCTGACTAATCCCTTCTGACAGCTCGGGAAGTCGGCTTGTTCTGCTTGGCCCAAGCAGTATTTGAGGACTCCCTTAAGGAAGAATTGCCTTCTGCTCAGTTCAAGCAGGGCTGAACTTGCACTGACCTCATTGTCTCACAGCCAGGAAAGCAGGCTCAGGCTCCTTCCAGGGTGTGTGCCCGGGCTCCATGCCGAGCCCCCTTTTCACCAGGATGTCTCAAGCATTCATGGGAGTGAGAAACAGAGCAGTGGAAACATCCCTCCTGTTTCTCCTCAGCCTGGTCCAGCTTGAGATGCTGGGAAAGGAAGGGAGATGTGGAAGATAGAAATGGATCAGGTGTCTTTCCAGCAATCGTTGTGTAGCCTAGTGGGGTGCTCGGGGTCAGAATCCAGCAGCAGCTCACAGCATCCGGAGGGGTCCCCCTTGCACCCCACCTACCTCTCAAGAGAAAACTACTTTCCTTGAGTTGTTCTATGTAGGTCAGGCCTCCACCCCAGCCCTGCCTGGCCAAGCCTGCCTCTGTCTGCAGAGTGAGCGGTGCTGGATCTGGTGGACCAGAACCAAGATATTTGGAACGTATGACCTCACTGGAAAAGCTCCGGCTCCACTGAGTCCCCTACTCACCCCCTCCCCAGGCTCCAACCTGGGAATCGCTGGGAAGAGAGTTCAGGCTGCGGACCCCACCCCCGCAGGGAGCAGAGTTTCAGCTGTGAAGCTCCTCTCTGTGGAAAAGCGTCATGTCTTCTTGCTCCTCTCAATTACAAAATAATAAGATTGTTAAAAATCCAATCGTATGAATGTCAATATTGGCAGGGACAGCCGCAGGAAATTTAATTGCGCAACGGGTGCCAGTTAAAGATGGTATGTGTTCTTCTTGGCTTTTCTTAATTCTAATTAGGATGAAATCTACTGATCTTCTAGACTTGCGAACAGAGGCTTGTCACAAGGCCAGGAGTGGATGGGAATGAGACGGGCTTCCCTTCCTGAGCCTCGTGTCTTCCTTCCCTCTCTACAACATTATCTTGGATTGGGACTTTTCGGCGATTCTGAACGTGGAGCTCTCCAGTTTCCTTGGCATGTCAGGGGGCCAGATGTTTTTTATTTGAGAGCAAATTGACACATTAAATTACACTGTGCAAACATTAAAGCCAGCCTCGGGTAAACAGGCTGAGATTCACTGAATTTTACGGGTCACAATGATGTTTATGTAATTTAACAAATTCCTGCCCCGCTGCTGAGACTCTCCAAGAAGTATTAATTGAAGAAAGATGAGAGCTGCCTCAAGGCTCTCTGTCCCATCCACTGCATCTCTACCTCTTAGAACTCTTGGGGAGGAGGATGGAGATGCAGCGAGTTTATAGGGGGTATCACAATTGCCAACACAAAGTGAGAAATTAAAATGCTAGGTCTCCTGCAACATTACTTTTCTCATTGCTCTGAAGAAATGCCTGACAAAAACAACTTCAGGAAGGAATGGTTTGTTTTGGTTCACATTTCAAGGGTCCAATCCATCATGGTGGGGAAGGCATGGTGGCAGGAGCTGAAGGCTGCTGGCCTCATGGCATCCAGTGAGGAAGCAGAGAGATGCATGCTGGTACTTTTCAGTGCAGGACCCCAGCCCATGGGATGGTGCTGCCCACATTTAAGATAGGTCTTCCTCTTCAATTTAGAAACTCCCTCACTGATACCGCCAGAGAACTGTTTCCATGGTAATTCTAAATCACATCAAGTTGATAATCAAAATTAATCCTCACACCTGCCTTGAAGACATTTTTCTGTTTTCATCCAAGTGGCGCCTTTGAAGAACATGCCAACCCTGTTCAAGCCACCTGACTACTTTACTGGAAAACAAATCAAGCAGATGATGAAGCTTGGTTCTAGGGAGTGAACAGATTTTATAATATGCTGTGTGACCTCAGGCAAGTCAATTCACCTCTCTGAGCTTGTTTCCTTATTTGTCAGTTGTGGGGACAGAGCATTATGTATTATCTCTAAAACACTGTCATGGTGTGTGCATGTGTGTGTGTGTGTGTGTGTGTGTTAGATGTTCTTGTTAGTGTATTCGCATACATTTATTTGTGCATGTGGGTACAGGTGCACCTGTATGCATGCCCATGTATGTAGAAACCAGAGGTCAATGTCAGGTATCTTTCTTTGATTGATTCCTACCTTTATTTTTATTTTATGTGTATGAGTATTTTGCCTTCAGGTGTGCTAAGTGCACCTGTGTTGTACAATGCCAGAAGAGGGTGTCAGATCCCCTGGAACTGCAGTTACAGATGGTTGTTAGCCATCATGTGGGTGCTGGAAACCCAATCTGGGTCTTCTACAGGAGCAGGTAGTGCTCTTAACTACTGAGCCATCTCTCCAACCTTTGGTTTTTGAGACAAGGTCTCTCACTGAGCCTGAAATTCATCAGTTTGACTAAGCTGCTGGCCAGTGGGCTTAAGGACTCCACCTTTCTTCACACCAGGGTTATGGACCTGTGCTGCTACACCCAGCTCTTTACATGGGTTCCAGAGATCCGAACTCAGGTCCTTACACTTGTGCGTGCAGCAGGCATTTTACTAACAGCCTTCTCCCCAGTCTCCTCAAGACACCTTCGAATACCAGTATGTGTCCATGTGGCTAGTATTGCGCCAGGAATTTTTTGAGCTAAAAAGAAATAGAGGAAACAACTGGAAAATACAAGGAGCAACAAAAATATTCAGTATTGTCTTTAGTTTGTGGAATTAAGGGCAAAGTGTGGAGGCTGCTAAGGCCCACCTGCTGGGTTGGAGTTCTGAATAGCAGAGAGGCTGCCTCGGGGAGAGCAGCTGTGAGCCTGACCTTGGATGATAGACAGGAGAGGATGGTACTGCACTGCAAGCAATAAAACGAAAGGGAGAAAAGACCAGACTAGCAGCAGCAGAGTCCCAAGGTGGCGATGCATGTGAAACTCTTGGGAGACGGATATGGGGTTGAGTGACATGTGGGGTGAGGCCTGTTCTACAGAGGGGTCTGGACAATCTCTCGCTTTGTGGCACACCTCTGCTGCCAAGGGCTCCAAGAGGCTACGATGCTGCAGTGGGTACACAGAGCCTCTGGGGTGCTCCCATCCTCCTTCCATTCATACTTCTTGGAGAGTCTCAGTGTTTGTGGCAAGTGACAGATTCAACTCAAGCTGGCTTCAGTGAAGCAGTCAATGAATGTATTTGTCCCTAGAACCCAAAAGCCGAGGTGTAGACTTGAACCACAGCGGGACGCAGGGGCCCCAAATGCCTCATTGAGAATTCACCCTTCTCTCTTTTCACTTCTGTATAGCCCCTTTTCTGAGCATTATTTCCCAATCCGGTGGCAAGATGGTGCCCTGGCGCTCCTAACTTACACCTGCACTTAAAGCCAATGGAAAGGGCTCTCCCTGGGCTGCTGGTTTCTATAACATGCTCGGTCCTCACTGGCCCAGACTTGGCCATGTTCACATCTCTGAATCGTTCACCAAGGCAAGGAGCTGCATGGAATATTCTAATTGACCAGGCCTGATTTATGTGCTCATCTCTAGAAAGTGGGTTCTACCTACAAAGGAACCAAGGAAACAGCGAGGTGATGGTTGCTGGAGAAAAAGAATAGACGCTTAGGAGCTTGTAAGTCCTGTGTCCCACCTTCCCACCGCCACCCCATGCCCAATTGACAGATAAGGAAACAGGTTCAGAGATGTGAATTCATTTCCCTAAGGCTACACAACTCAGTGTTCTATTCTTGGCACCAAGCTCCAACAATCTGACTGATCTGTTTTCCAATTAAGTATACAGATAGAATTTAAGTTAAGTGTACAATACAGAATTTGCAGCTTACTGTGTATTAATAGAATCTAGTCAGCACATTCAGTAAAAAGAATGGTAGACTTGGCAGGTCCAAAAGCACTAGCTCAACTTCCCACTGGGCTGCCTGACCTTGGACAAGGTCTTTCACATCTTTAAATTCTCCCAGCTGCAAAAATGAAAGTTTTGAATGAGGCCTTGGGGCAAGTAAGTTTGCTTTGTGGCTATCACCCCTTGCTATGAGGGACAGCTTTGGGGCTGTGTGGGAAGGATTGGAAGGTAACCTGGGGCCATAGGAAAGGCAGTCCTGGCTGGTTAGCAAGGTGGGTTCTGGCAGCAAGCACACTAGCTATTTGCCCCATCTGGACTGAATAATTTCTCAGATTCCTGTTCTGCAACTCAGGGTCATTTAAGTCCTGGTGAAGATGCACACCCTGACTTTATATTTATATCCACCTTCAGGATATCCACTCAGGGCCTGAGTCATGCTCCTGGGCTGAGTTTGGTCTTCTCTGCCTTGAGTTTCATAGGACACTATAGTTACCATCCAGGGGTCTTGATTGGGTTTATTTTATCCATCAATTAAAGACTGAAAAGACAGGAAGAATCTTAGACATAGCAGACAACAAACTTTATTAAAAGTAGATACACACACAGAAGAGAGAAAGAGAGAGAGTCCCACAAGTGGAGTGGGGCTTCAGAAACTGAAATCCAAAGGGTCTTTTAAGTATTCTTGGTGGGTCCTCCTCCTATAACCTTGGATTGGTCAACTTAAAGAAGAGAGGGATGATAGGTTCACAGATCCAAGGGAGGGTATGTCCAGGTCTGGCCTTGGACTTACCTAAACTGATCTGGACCAATCATCCAGAAGAGAGACCCTTGCTGGTGGGAGAAGGCGACCCCAAGCCTTTGTCCTAGGTGAAGAAGAAGCTGAAAGTTTGCCATCTTTGTTACTTATCAGCGACCTTTTCCCTGCTTGTCTTCTTGTCAGGGCTAGCTTTGACTCTCTCACCATGTGACTTCTGGACTCTGAAACCCACAGTTCCACTCAGCAAAAGTTCACTTTGGGTAGACCTTAGCTCCACTGAGCAACTGAAATGTAGGGTGGGAACTTGGGAGAAACTGTGTAGGTTGGGTGGAGGGGCCTGAGGTGGTTAGAGGACTGTGGAGTCTAAGAAGTCTACTTCTCTGTTTATTACATTCATCATCTGCTACAGATGTTCTCCCTTCCATAACTGTCTAGAAACCCACAACACTGGCGAAGGCTCCCCCAGAGGACAGGGAGCCAGGAAGCAGGTGGCCTTGGGAAGATGTGCAGAGGCTCAACTCCTGAAGCCTTAGGGGAGTCATCTTGCGGGCTCATGCTCCATCAGCCTCTCTGTGCCCCTCTATACCCGTCCTTCCCATGGAGGTGACTGTCCTAATGTTGGGATGAAATAGTCCACTTAAATACTTATGCCCAATGCCTGCCCCAGGGCCTGGCAGGTGCTCAGCACTTCCCATGCTTTCCCTGCCTCAACTCTACTCCTCTCCTGTCTAAGGAAGTTCAAACGTTCATTTAACAAGCCTGCCCTGCTGATGGTGTCAGCTATACAAAGTTGAATGAGACATACTCTTGGCTTGGCTTGGCTTGGCTTGGTGTGGCTGTCATTTGGTTACAAGTCACAGGAAAAAAATCCAGTCATTCCCACCAATAGGAGTAAGATGCACTGGCTCTATCTAGGAACATAAGTAGCAGCTTTGGCACCTGACTCTGGTCCCCTCTCTGCCTCTGTCTCTGTGTCTCCATTTTCAGACTACCTTCATTTCTTAGGCAAAGTAGAGGATATTAAAATCCTTATCAGTTAAGCAAGCCCAGAGCTCTGATCCTGTACCCCTGACAGATTCATTCACCAAGGTTGGGTACAATGGGGTATTATGCTTAGGTAGGCTTAGGTTGCTGTTGAATTCTTTCTGTCATTTAATGCATGTGTGTGAGCATGAGGCAGTACAAGCAGGTGCGTTGCCTGTGGAGGCTGAAGGACAAACTTGGTTGTCATCCTCAGATACACCATCTACTTCTCATTGGCCTGCAACTCACTAATTAGGCTAGGCTGGCTGGCCAGCGAACCCCAGGGAGCTCGTCCTGTTTCCAGTTTCCTAGCACTGGGATTACAAACCCATGCTACCATGCCTTATTATCATTTTTGTATGTGTTCTGGAAACCTAACTCAGGTTTCTGTGCTTAAGGCAAGTGCTTTGTTATAGTAAGATTAAAGACCCATTAAGGGAAAGCTGCTGCTTCCAAACAAAAAAGAATGAACTCTGCCTCTGGGTAGAAACAAGCCATTGGCTCCTCTCTTAAGAGTTAATCTAGTTAGAGGGCTGGGGAGATAGCTCAGTGGTTGAGAACGCTGGCCACTCTCCTAGAGGACCTGGAATGGGTTCCCAGCACCCACATGGTAGTTAACAACCATTCATAACTCTAGTTCCAGGAGATCAGACTCCCTCTTCTGAGCTCCATGAGTTTTGCATGCATGTGGTGCACTTATGTGCATGCAGGCAAAACACTCATATACATAAAATAAAGATAAATAAATATATAAATGAGCAATAATTAATCCAGTTAGGCTCCAATTGCCTGGCCAAGGGATGACCCAAGAAGGTGGGTTCACCTTAAGCCATGCTAAAGAGATAGAAAGAATAGTTAGCCCTTCAATGAGATAATGTACTTTTCCTTCTTAGGATTCTGGCCCCAGTGTAGTTCCTTTGAACTGTCATGAGGCTTTCTTTGTTGGGCCTGCCTGCCTTTCTGAGTCCTAACTTTTTTTGAATTCTTCTCTTCTGCCTTTCCTTCAAATGTTGACCACAGCTTTCTCTCCCTGCCACGCGGCTGCTCGTCTGCCTTGCAGCTGGGCTGACCTCCTGCCTAACCCAGACAGTACTGCTCTCTTTTTCTTTCTTAACTCCCACCTGTGAATCTATAATAAACTTCCGAGACTCACCCTCTGTGGTTCACAAATTTCATTCCTCAAATTTATGAGACAAGAACCCAAAAGCCACTGGCTTGAAGTGGCTTTGGTGGTCATGGAATTTCTAGGACCCTAGCTCCCTGAGAAGGACTCTTTTCCTAAGGACACCCCAATGTTCATGTATCATCATTACTAACTGAGCTGTCTCTGCAGCCCAAACCATAGGGATCTTTACACAAAGACTTTGTTCTCAGAAGTTGCAGGTTTGGGTGGCTGATGGAATTCATCTACGGAGAGGTCTTTACAGTGTGGTTTCCTGGGAGGAGGCATCTTTTCTTTCAGAAAGCTTATTAGAATGTAAACTGACACCCCATGGATCTTCAGACCTAGTGCCCTACCACTAAGCCAGGGCAAGATTAGCCTCAACTCCCAGTTGGCACTTGGTCTCACTTGTACAGAGGCAGGCTGCCAGTGGCGGAAGAAGCAGCAGGTCTCTGGGCTTTCCTTTTCTCCAGAGAACATAATGACACGATGCTGACTGCACCAGCTGTGGGCCAGGCCCATGGCCAGTGGCTTCTGGGGCTGTGGTCTAGTTCCTGCTGAGGTCAACTCCATTCCGTCTAACTTTAGGACTGCATGGTCAGCTTCCCAAGCATCAAAGAAGTCAAAGTATCCGACTCCAGAGGGTGTATATTTTTAAAGCAATAGCAATAAAATCAAAACAAAACCAGAGAGAAAGAAAATAACTCAAAAAAAAAAAAATAAGAAAATCCAATGATAGTTCACAGTCAAACAGACTTGCTCCGGGAGCCCTGAATTTCGTGGAAATGCCCAATGACTGTGGTCATACTGAATTAAACATATCTGCTGTGTTTTTAAAGCTAAAAAAAAATTCAAAATGACCTTTAATTAGTAGAGCCACTTCTCTTCTTCCCATCAGAGTCAAGTGTTTCCTGCAGAGCCACATTTCCTACGAAGGTGGGGGAGGGAGGCTAAGCTTCCTTACCAGTGCACATTAGAATGTTCCGTAGTGTCCCCAGGGCTCTGGGCTTTGTGAACAGTGTCCTGTGCAAACAGATGAGAAAGAGTGGAGCTGCTGGAGCAGGGCTAGAAATCGGGGGTCTGCCTGGATCTCCATCCCCTTCCTGGAGTTACCCAGCAAGTATCCTGGCTTTCCAGTCTCCATTTCCTTATCTAAGAAGTTCTTACGTAGCCTGAGAGTTGGGAGGGCAGAGAGGCGTCAAGATTGGGAGCATCTGAAAGAATCCAGTGGGTAGAAAGGCTAGGGATGCCTCCTCACCAGGCCACATGTGCAATAAAATGCCAAGCTCGGGAGAAGGCAGGTGCTACGGAAGTGACCCAGAGAGGGTCATGACACCTCTAACCCAGCCACTGACCCTCTAGCTTTGCCCTTTCTGGTTCACGCCCTTGCTCAGAAGTGTTCTTTCTTAACAGACTGTCTCTGTTTCTACCCCTAGTTCAATTCTTTGTTCTGGGACACAGGAACCTGGAAATTCCATCCAGTGCCCTCCAGGCCCTGACCCATGCCTATAACATGGATACCTGACCAGTTCAACCATGCTTAAAGATGAAGGCAGTCTGAAAAGCTTCAACCCCCCCTGCAAAAGATGAACATATTCATCCACTGAATCTATCCACATCCTCCTCCAGATCCCCTCCCCTTTCTTCTACCTTGCTGCATCTCCTTCACCCTTCTCCTCTGTTTCTGCCTCCCTCCTCCTTGTCCTGTGGGTACCTGGTTCATCTGGTGTCCAGTAGCTGGAAGCTCAGAAAAAGCGTGAAGATGATACTGGCCTTGGAGAGAAGCCCAGGTTCCCCAAAGGACTGACCTGGACTCCTGGCAGGATTGCTAGGAGAGGCTGTATCATTTCCAGGTTGTCTGGCCTTCCTTTCTTTGGCCACAAACTGCAAGAAAGCATTAATCCTCTCAGATCCAACTGGTGGCTCAGGCCTCGAGGAAATGTTCTTCTGTGAGCTGCCCAAGTTGGCCAGACAACTTACCCTCTGATGGAGGGTCACACATCACCCCAGGGGAATGCTTATTTATTTATTTTTTTTGATGGCCACAGCCATGGAGTGAGAGGAAGGAGGCTTAAAATAAAACACACAGACCCAGAGGAGACCAGAGTATAACTTAGCTCACATAGACTTCAGGAGTAACTTATAGACATTTCTTAAACTGAAGTCACTCACACATGCAGTTAGGGCCTGATTAGGCCCACAGGCTCTGAGGGCTTTCCTGTATTCAGCCACAACTGAAGCAGAGAATGAGAGGTACAAATCACGGCACCATGGGACCAAGCCCTCTGTGCCCTGCAATGGCAGTATCCTCGTGATTTATCTTAACTTCATTAATGTTTTCCTTTAAATTAAAAAAAATTGTGTGTGTGTGTGTGTGTGTGTGTGTGTGTGTGTCTGCCATAGCATGCATGTGGAGGTCAGAGGACAACTTGAAGGAATCAGTTCTCTCTTTTTGCAGTATGGGCCCCAGGAATTGAACTCAGTTCCTCAGGCTTGGTGGCAAGCACCTCTCCCTGCTGAGCCATCTTGTTGGTTCCCTGTTTGTTTTTGAGACAGGGTCTCCCTGTAGCCCCAGCTGACCTAGAACTCAACTATGTAGACCAGGCTGGCCTCAATCTCACAGAGATCTACCTGGTTCTGCCTCCTGAGTGCTGGGATTAAAGACATGTGCCACCACACCTGGCCCTTGTTTTTTCTTAATTGAAATTGAAACAAAATTTATACATCATGAAATGCACACATCTTTCCTTCTGATAAGCCTCCATATAGCTACACCATGTCAAACAAGATACAGACCATTTCCGTTGCCCCAGAAGGTTCTTTGGTACCACTTCTTCTGGTCATTCCTACCCAGAAGCAAACGCCCTTATCATTTCTATCACCAGAATTGCTCTAGAATTTTGTATATATGGAAGCATATCATATTTGTTTTCTATACTGTTCTTTTCACTCCACATACTTATGAGATCCTGTGTGCCATGTGTACTGTGGGTTATTCCTCTCTGCCCAGTGCTATCCAGTATGAGAACTGACCTATCCAGGGCCTCTGTTCACAGGCATTCTGGATCTTGCCAGCTGTTTGCTATTGTGAGTGAAGCTGGGATAACATTCCTAGACACACAGCTATACAGACATTCATTTGCATTTCTCTTTGATAACTGTTTAGTACATTAGTTGCTAGATCAGAAGTAGGCAAATGTTTTAATTTAAAAGAGATTTAGGGTGCTGGTGAGGTAACTCATTTGGTAAACTTCTTGCCTTGTATGTACAAGGACCTGAGTTTGATCCCTGGAACCCACAGTAATAAAAGTCAAGTGTGGTGGTACACATGTAATCCCAGCGCTGGGAGGCAGAGATGAGCAGATCCCTGGGGCTCGCTGGCCAGCCAGCCTAACTTACTTGGCAAGTTCCAGGCCAGTGAGAGACCCTGTCTCAAACAAAAACAAAAACAAAAACAAGAAAGGTTATGCGAGGGGGCACCTAAGGAACAACATTCAAAGTTGTTCCTTCACATGCATGTACACACATGCTCACACATACAAACACCAACTGAACACATGAACACTGCCTGGTTTGCTCTCTATTGCTGTGCACTGAAACTCTGACCCAAAGGAACTTTGGGAGAAAAGGGTTTAATTGGCTTACAAGTCCACATTGCAGCCCATCATCAAGGGACGTGAGAGCAGGACCTCAGGCAGGAACCTAGAGTTAGGAAGTGAAGCAGAGACCATGGAGGAATACCACTTACCGACTTGCTCAGGTACCCTCTGTGCTGGCTAGTTTTTGTCAACTTGACACAAACAAGAGTCACCTGAGCAGAGAGACCCTGGCAGGTGGGCCTGGGCTATATAAAAGAAGCAGCAGACTGAGCCAGGAGCAAACCAGTGAGCAGTATTCCTCCATGATCTCGACTCCAGGTTCCTGCCTTGAGTTCCTGCCCTGACTTCCCTGAGTGATGGATTGTGACCAGAGAATTGTAAGATAAAAATCCCTTTCCTCTCCAAGTTGCTTTTTGGTCAGTGTTTTATCACAACATCAGAAACCAAACTAGGACACCCTCCTTACACATCCCTCCTAGGAATGGCACCACTCACAATGGGCTGGGTCCTCATACATCAACCAACAATCAAGAAAATGCCTCACAAACATGGCCATATGCCAATGTGATGGAGGAAATTCTTCATTTGAGGTTTCTTCTTCCCACATGACACTAGTTTGTGTCAAGTTGACAAAAAACAACACACGCACACACACACACATTTCAAGCAGGCTTGGTGGTGCACACTCATAATCCTATCACTTAGGAAGTGGATGCAAAAAGATCAAAAATTCAAGGTTATCCTCAATTATATAAGTTTCAGCCCAGGCTATATGAGATCCTGTCTTAAAAGAAAAAAGAAGGCAGATCTGGCTTTGGTAGGCTAAGGCTGAGATGGTAGCAGGCAGCCTGAGGGGGTGGATTTGGACCTCCATCATAGAGGCTCTGATCTCAGCAGATCCCCGGAGAGTGCCGAGTTCTGGACTTCCTCTGGCCTCCCTCAGGCAGAGGGCCTGAGAACACAGGAGACTGCCTGAGAGCCCCTGGATCCTCCCCCCATGCGGTGAAGGAAGCTTGAGTGTACCTGACTGGAACCTGAATTGGGCTTCTGTGGGTACTCCTGAATAGCTGATCTGAAGCCATCAGTTCCCTCCAAATTAAACCCGAGAGAACCTGAACCCTGTACCAACCAGCTTTACATAACCAAACCTGAAAAAACCAGAACCCAGTACCAACCAGCTTTACATAATCAAGAAAGGATCTGGACAGCCCAAAATACAAACAGAAGCATACTTCAACTTAATTCTCATATCGGAATCATAAACAACAAAAGAAATTCACATGCCAAAATCACAACGAACGAATAATAAAATGGAAAGCCAAAACACTATGTCCCCACCAAACTCCACCAATCCTGTAGAAGAATTCTACAAGGAGAACCCCCTAGAGATAACCCAGGTCACTGAATTTAAAAGAACTATCATAAACATGATCAAGGAATTCAACAAATTTAAAGAACAAACGAACAAACAAACCAAAGAGATAAAAGAAGATAGGGATTGCTGGGTGTGGTGGCACACATCTTTAATCCCAGCACTCGGGAGGCAGAGGCAGG
>NW_008341028.1:10782912-10783930 GCF_000622305.1 Nannospalax galili
GTAAAAAAAATTCCAGGAACGGAACATGCAAGAGATGTAGGACACCATGAAAAGACCAAATCTACAGATCATAGGACTAGAGGAAGGAGAAGAATTTCAGGTTAATGGTGTTGACCAGATCTTAAACAGGATTGTAGAAGAGAACTTCCCAAAACTAAGGAAAGACATCCCCATACAAATACAGGCAGCACATAGAACATCAAATAGACAGGATTAGAAAAGAAACTCCCCACGACATATCATAGTAAAAACACTAAATGTACAGAACAAAGAGAGAATACTGAAAGCAGCAAAAGAAAAACAAGTCACATACACAGGAAAGCCCATCAGAATTACAGCTGACTTATCAATGCAAACAACGAAAGCCAGAAAAGCCTGGACCAAGGTATTTCCAGTTCTACATGACAATAGATGCCAGCCCAGAATACTTTACACAGCAAAAATGTCTATTATAGTTGAGGAGGAAAGAAAAATCTTCCATGACACAAATAGTCTGAAAGAATATATGTCCATAAAACCAGCCCTTCGAAGAATACTTGAAGCACTACAGAGAGCAGAGGAGAGAAACAACTGTACCCCGGGGCAATGAAAGAAAATAAATAAAGGTATAATCTAGTAAACACAAAATTGGACAAAGTACACAAACAGCCATCAAAATGATGGCAACCAATACACATCTTTCAATAATAACCTTAAATATCAATGGACTGAACTCCCCAGTCAAAAGACACAGGCTAAGTGAGTGGATTAAGAAACAAAGTCCATCTCTTTGTGGTCTGCAAGAAACCCATCTCACCTTCAATGACAGGCACTACCTTAAGGTAAAAGAACGGAAAAGAATATTCCAAGCAAATGATACTAAGAAACAAGCAGGGGTTGCAATTCTAATATCTGACAAAAGATTTCAGAGTAAAACTAATCAGAAGAGATAAGGAGGGACACTTCATTCTGATCAAAGGAACAGTTAACCAAGAAGATATTACAATCCTTAACATATATGCACCAAACTCTGGTGCAC
>NW_008341028.1:10784033-10785923 GCF_000622305.1 Nannospalax galili
CAGGTCAACTGGACAAAGAATAAACAGATGCCTGAATTAAATGATACCATACATCAAATGGACCTAACAGATGTCTTTTGAATATTCTTCCCAAGTACCAAAGAATACACTTTCAACTCAACACCCCATGGAACTTTTTCAAAAATTGACCACATACTGGGCCACAAAACAAATACAAAAAATTGGAATAATTCCATGCATTCTATTGGACCACAATGCAATAAAACTCAAAATCAACAGTGGATGAAGCCCTAGGCACTACAGGAACCCGTGGTGATTGAACACAACACTCCTAAACAATGAGTGGGTCAAAGGAGAAATTAAGAAAGAAATAAAAGAATTCCTAGAATTCAATGAAAAGGACAATACAACACAACACAACCACTGGGACATATTAAAAGCAGTCCTAAGAGGGAAGTTTGTAGCTCTAAATGCCTACATTAAAAAATTAGAAAGAGCCCAAATAAATGACCAAACACAAATAAATGACAACACTGCAATGCAAGGCAACAAGTGAAATTTAAACCCATCAGACAAGAAGAAACAACAAAAATCAGAGCAGAGTTTAATGAAATAGAAACAAAGAAAACAATACAAAGAATCAATGAATCTAAGAGCTGGTTCTTTGTAAAGCTAAACGAGATAGACAGACTCTTAGCTCAATTAACCAAAAGAAAGAAAGAGAACCTCCAAATCATCAAAATCAGAAATAAAGGGAGAAACATCACAACAGACACACAAAAGATCCAGACCATTGTAAGGGAATATTTTAAAAACCTATATGCTACTAAATCTGAAAGTCTAAAAGAAATGGATGGATATCTGAAATCATGGGGACCTCCAAAGTTAAACCAAGAAGAGATCAACAGCTTAAAAAGCCTCATAACATATAAGGAAATTGAAAAAGTAATACATAACCTCCCAACTAAAAGAAGCCCAGGCCCAGATGGATTTACAGCAGAATTCTACCATACATTTAAAGAAGACCTCCAGCGAATACTACTTAAATTATGCAAAAGAATAGAAACAGAGGGAGAACTCCCAAACTCCTTCTATGAAGCCAGCATCACTCTAATGCCCAAACCGGGTAAAGACACAACCAAAAAAGAAAGCTATACACCCATATCCTTAATGAACATAGATGCAAAAATTCTCAACAAAATACTTGCAAACCACATACAGACACACATCAAAAAGATCATTCACCATAATCAAGTAAGCTTTATCCCAGAGATGCGGGGATGGTTCAATATACGCAAGTCAATAACCATCATTAATCATATAAATGGACTCAAAGACAAAAACCATATTGTCATCTCCATACCTCAGCATAATTAAAGCCATATATAATGAACCCACAGCCAACATCCTTCTAAATGGAGAAAAACTGGAAGCATTCCCATTAAAATCAGGAACCAGACACTATCTCCACTCCTTTTCAACATAGTGCTTGAAACTCTGGCTTGAGCAATGAGACAGGAGAAGGAAATTAAAGGGAAAGAAGAGGTCAAACTATCACTTTTTGCAGATTATATGATACTATACTTAAGAGATCCCAAAAGTTCTACCAGAAAACTCCTAGAACTGATCAACACTTTCAGTATAGTAGCAGGTCATAAAATCAATCTACAAAAATCTATATACCAATATATATTCTATATACCAATAACAAGCAATTGGAGAAAGAATACTAGGAAATGTTCCCATTCACAATTGCTGCGAATATATATATATATATATATCTTGGAATAAATCTGACCAAAGACACCAATGATCTCTAAAATGAGATTGAGGAAGAAACCAGGAGATGGAAGGCCCTCCCATGTTCGTGGATTGGAAGAATTAATACTGTGAAAATGACCATCCTACCAAAAGCAATATATAGAGTCA
>NW_008341028.1:10786291-10790546 GCF_000622305.1 Nannospalax galili
TGCACAACCAGCCTCTGAAGAGGTCACCCAAATGCCGACTGGAAACCCTGAAACTATTAGAAGAAAATATTGATAGTAACTTACAAGATGTAGGTGTGGGAAAGGATTTTCTAAATCAGACAGAAGTTGCTCAGGAATTAAAGTCAGCGATCAAAAAGTGGGACATCATTAAACGAAAAAGCTTCAGCACAGCAAAAGAAACAATCAAAAAAGTGGAGAGAAAACACATAGATTGGAAAAAAAAACTTCACCAGTGACACATCTGACAGAGGTTTAACATCCAGAATATATAAAGAACTCAAAAAACAAAGAATCCAGAAACCAAATGACCCAATTAAAAGATGGGCTAAAGATCTAAACAGAGAGTTCTCAAAGGAAGAAATAAAGATGGCTAAGAAACATCTCAAAAAGCGTTCAGCATCATCAGTAATTAGGGAAATACAAATTAAAACCACCCTAAGGTGTCACCTTACCCCAATCAGACTGGCTAGGATCAAGAGAACAAATCATACCAAATGCTGCCAAGGATGTGGAAAAAGGGGAACGCTCATTCACTGCTGGTGGGATTGTAATCTCGTGCAACCTCTATGGAAAACAGTGTGGAGAACTCTTAAAAAAACTAAGAACGAACCTACCATATGACCCAGTTATACCACTCCTTGGCATATACCCAAAGGACTCATCCTATTGTAGAGACACTTGCACAACCATCTTTGTTGCTGCTCTTTTCACAATAGCTAAGAGATGGAAGCAACCTAAGTGGCCCTCAACTGACCAGTGGTTTACAAAAATGTGGTATATTTACACAATGGAGTTCTATTCAGCAGTAAAAAAGATGAAATAATGAAATTTGCAGGTAAATTGATGGATCTAGAAACTGTTATACTAAGTGAAGTAACAGAGACTCAGAAAAACAAATGACGTATGTTCTCTCTCATATGTGGCTCCTAGCACCAAATCCTTTTAAATTCCAGGTCCTTTTAATAAGATGATGCTATATAGCAGTCCCTTCTGCATGAAATAACTACCATGCAACACAGGGATGCTTTTGGAAGCCCTTGTCAAGAAATCCCAATGGACTCATATAAACATTTGAAAATTGCCCTGTTCTGACCTTTTTCTAGTTCTCTGTCTAAAACTTATAATGCTAATTACTCTTGCCTTTACTTCTCCTTCACATCTCCTAATCAGGATTCAAGGACTTTCTTTTCCCCTGAGAGCTAAGAGTTATACAATTTGGGAGTCTTTTAGGTAGACCCACTGAAGGGGTACTCCAGTTGCCTCACCCTGTTCAGCATGGAAAAAGCCAGAGCAGTCTGAGTCCCGATTCCCTATCCACAAGTTGGGTAACCTCTTCAAAGGATGGTGTGATAAAAATAGGTAGGAATTGGCTAGGCAGTTAGGGTAAAAAGACCCCAAAGAAAAGTAGCCAGTTTCTTGGCTAAAACTCCCAATGTCCTTGGGCCTCTTAGCAGCATACTCTGTTCCAAAGGCCAAAAATGTTGAAAGTATTTGGGAGCTTACCTTGAAAGATTTTAAGGGTTACCTCTTCAGAGGGGGGAATGTTAGAGTAGCCAAAAGCCCCATAAAAATAAATCAAAGAAGAAGAAAGTGTACGTGAAGTTATCAGAAAAAGTGATGGGGAGATATGGGAGGAGTTAGAGGGGAGGGAGTGGGCATGGATTTGATCAAAATACCTCATATGCATGTATGAAATCCTCAATAAAATAATTATTTAAAATAAATGAAAAAGAAAAGGAAAGGAAAAAAGAAATTTGTCACAGAAATGGTTATTATTTTCTACTCCCACCAGCAGGCTTTGAAGTTTCCAGTTGCTCCACACCCTTACCAACATCTCATGCTGTGAGTCTTTAATTGCAGCCCCAGTGTAGTAGCTCAGGATAGTGTCACTGTGATCTTAGTTCTATTCTGGACTGCAACACTGAAGGACTGTTCATATCTCCCCCGATGCTAATAACACTGAGCCCCACATCATGAGCTTATTAGCGCATCCCCAAGTTCACAAATGTATCCTCTTAGGTTGTCTTCTGAAAAGTCTAGAGGTGTAGAATTTTCTTTAAGTCTATATCTAAAATTCATGTCTGTATGTGGTGGGAAGTAGGGATCCAAGTGTATTTCTGCCATGTGTATATCAAAGGATTTTTCTATTTGTTACAAAGATCTTTACCCTGTTAAACTGATTTGGAACTTTACTTTAAAAGTAATTCACTACAGCTGGGTGTGGTGGTGCATACCTCTAGTCCCAACACTCAGGAGGCAGAAGCAGGCAGATCTTTGTGAGATCTGGCAAGTTCTAGGCCAGCTGGGGTTACAGGGAATCCCTGTCTCAAAATGATTTTAAAAAAAGTAATTCACTATATCTGTGTGGGTTTTATCTAGTCTTCTTTATACCATTAACTGTCTCTCCTTGTGCCAGTGACACAGTCTTGATTAGGTAGACTTCCAGGAAATCTTTAAATCAGTGTAAGTTTTATAAATTCATTTTTCTTCTTTAATATCACTATTCTATATCTCTGCTTTTCCACACATATTCCTTAGGATACATTTCTTGTCATTTTCTATGAAAAAATTGAGGATCTGATTGGAATTGTCTTAATCCATAAATAAAAGTAGGCTGACCTATCATCCTAAGAATGTTAGTCTTCCAGTTCATAACCATGTACCCTTTTCACTTATGAGTCTATTTAAATGTCTTTGCAGTGTTCTGTCGTTTTACGAGAAATGTTGCTCATATTGTATTAAATGCATTCCTGTTTTGTGTTTTGAGGTATTAATGTAGAATGGCTTTAAATTTTTATTTTCTACATTTTGCTGCT
Organism: Nannospalax galili; assembly: GCF_000622305.1. NCBI lineage: Eukaryota > Metazoa > Chordata > Mammalia > Rodentia > Spalacidae > Nannospalax > Nannospalax galili. The sequence goes on from NW_008341028.1 coordinate 10,789,129, forward strand.
AATATATAGAAAGACTGTAGAGTTTATATACTGACCTTGTTTTATAATCTTTCTAATTTCACTTGTCATTTGTAGGAATTGCTTTATAGAGTTCTTAGGCTTTGCTGCCTGAAATAGTAGGTTGGCTGAAAAGACAATTCAGCTTCTTTTGTTTAAATCACAGTGTCTCTGGTCTTTTTTGGTCCCATCTGTTACACCTGCTCAGGACCCTCCATACAATTCTGAGTAGAAGTGACAAGGGCCAGCATCCTGGCTGCACCTTCAGTTTGGGAAAGAGAATATTAGTATTTTGTGTTAATGGCTTTTAAGCATGAGTTTTCAACAGATCTGTTGCAAAGACAGCTTTCCTCTGTGGTTTGCCAAGAGTATTATACTGTGAGTGGATGTTGAATTTGTCATACACTTTTGGTGGATTTGTGGAGATGACCATAATTTTTTTCTCCTTTTTTCCTACTATTATGGTGAAATACACTGTTTGGATTTTTTGCATGCTAAACCAACTTTGCATTCCAGGGACAAGCTCCATTTGGCCATGGGACCTTAGCTTATTTGTTACGGAGTTTTATCTGTGCTCTCGGAGGCTGCTGATGTGCACTTTTCTCATTTGTCCTTTTGGTGTCAGAATTATGCAGCCCACACAGAATGGGCTATATCCCCTTCCCTTTATTTTCCCATAGAGTTTTCATAAGCTTGATATTATTCTTTCCCAAACTATTTAATGAAATTAATGAATGGGGCCATTAGAGCCTAGAGTTTTGTTAGCTATTATGATAAAGCTAATTTAATTTTTCTCATCTTCTGTGTCAATTTTGGTAAGTTGTATTTTTCAAACAATTTTTCTATTTCACACAGGTTGTGAAATTTGATACCATTTCTCATAACCTCCTCATTATTTTCCCTTCAATGTTTGTCAGCTCTGTGGTGATGTCCTTTTTTCATTATTGGAAACTCCTGTTTTTTTCTCTTCTTTTCTCCATTAACTTTACTAAAAATGTGAATTTCATTAATCTGTGAAAGGAATCATTTTCTCTTCGTTAGGTCTTGCTCTTTCTGTTCCATAATAAAAGCATTTTACGCTTTCATAGACCTTCTTGTCCTCATCCTAGTCCACGCACTACTCAGGGTCCATCAGAACCTGAAAGGCAATTGGTACACAGAGTTCGACCCCACTCCCAGGTTCTCTCCTTTCCAAGGTGTTTCCCTTAAGTTCTAGATCCTTATGGTAGTCCTGAGCATCACCCACTGATGTCTAATATCAGATCACAGTTTTTCTGTTTGAGCTCTAGTTACCAATGACATGTAGACAGGTACAGCATACTTAGGAGAAAAACCACATGAATGTGAATTCCACCCAGTGAGGTTATCTTCTTTCAAAAGCCAAACTAAGTCCAGTTTCCACCCTGTCTTGGCAGTTTTCC
>NW_008341028.1:10790567-10798212 GCF_000622305.1 Nannospalax galili
ATCCATATGCGTGCAGGTGCCTATGAAAGCCAGAGGCACTGAATCTCTTTGGAGCTGGAGTTACAGGCAGTTGTGAACACCTGATGTGTGTGCTAGGAACTGAACTTGGGTCCTCTGCAAGAGCAGTATGCACTCTTAACTGATGGGCCATCTCTGTAGTCCCATAAATATGTTTTTAATTTTGCATATGAAACCTGTTTTTATGAGAGAGTTAGACCAATGCCAGCCCCTCTGTCATCTCCAACATAGGAATTTGACTGCTTTTTATTGAAGTCTGGACAAGGTGGTGTCCCAGAACAGTGACCAGTCCAGCATTACACAGACACTGTTGGTTGAACTGAGCCTTGAAACCTGGTTACTGGGCTCTTCTTTCTGCATCCTGCTGTGAGGTGACTTTCAAAGTTTCATTGAGGGTTATGGGATGAGGTTCATGTCCTTCAGAGATCATTCTTACTACAGGCATGCAGTGGATGCAGTGGATGGCAAAAAGTAACATGAACTTTACAGGTCTAGTAGTGTGGGTCATCCAGAACCACCAGGGATCCAATGGACACTGAGAGGCACATGGGTTTACAGAGCCATGGTTTTCCCTATAGCTCACCTTCTCCTTTGCCTGCAGGAGGGAACATTCAATTGTTCCTGGGCTCTTCTCTATACACCTTACCTGCTACCTACACTGAGTCAAGATGTGTAAACTTTAACACTCTGGCTTTAAAGGAGTGCCCTAATTAGCTTTAATTGTCAATGCGACACAGGCTAGAGTTATGAGAGAGGAATTACCTAGATCAGATTGGCATGTGGACATGTCTTGTTTCTTGATGTGGGAGGGCCCATCACACTGTGGGTGGCATCATTCCCTGGGTAAGTAGTCCTAGGATATGTAAGGAAGCTCACTAAGCATGGGGTCTGCAAGCCAGCCAGCAAGCAGGTCTGTTTCTGTTTCAAGTTCCCGCTTGAGTTCCTGTCCTGAGTGATGGGCTGAATAAACACTTTCCTCCCCTAAAGCTGCTTTTGGTCACAGTGTTTTATCACAGCAACAGAAAGAAATTAAAACAAGAAGAAAGGGGCTAAGATGACATTTTTAGACACAAAATAAAGAAAAATATCAAGAAGGTGTTTAAGCACACATAGTATTTATGGCTCTGTAGTAGGATCAGTTTCCTCCCAGCTGTCCTTTCCAAGATACTCATTCCAAAGGAAGTGAAAAGAGCAGGAAACAAGACTTCGGGTAAGACACACAGGCGCTCCACACCTTCATTTCTTCTTGTTAAGAACAAGGATGATCATAATTGTGGCAGGCAGCTCGCAAGGGCACAGCTTGTTTCAAATAAACCAGCAGAAGTGGAGGCCTTTGAGAAATGCAGAGTGTTAGGACAAAGGGAATCATTATCCTAGACATATTTATGTTCATTTTGCCTTCGCCTAAGAGAAATCTGTTGCTCCAGCCCTTCCAAGCTGATTAATATTCCAGAATAATCTATCAAAAAGGAACCACAACCTGGGAAGGAGGACGTCTTTGAGGTTTCTAGGTGATGATGGCGGTGATGGCTGTTTCTAAGACCATGCAGAGGTTCTCTTAGCTGGATTTGAGGAACCCTGGAAACAGATGTCATGGCAGGCTACAGGATCAGGCTCAGGGACAACCCAGATGAAAGGGGACCATTCTGGCTCCCCGGCCTCCCTCCACTGTGTTGGCCGCGCATGACATCACCTCCCTGAGCCTGTGTCACTGAGCCCTACAGTTTCTCCTACTCTCCAATAGCTGTTGGAGGCTGATGGGGAAACATTTCATCAACTAACTCTCAAGGGCTCTATGTACATTTACACTGCTACGGGCATTGTCATCTGTGCTCGCTGAGCTTCAGTAGAGAGTCCTGTTGTTCAAGAGAGGCCTTTGAAGGCATTCTCAGCCTTGCAAGCTTCCTTTAGCCTCACTCTAAGCCAGCAGGAGAGTGTGCTCTTTATCAGGAAGGCTGGCAGGAGACCAGGCACCACACAGTCAGGCAGCCTCAGGGCAGAGGCAGGCCAGCTAAAGCCAAGGGTCCCAGACCATCGGACTCTTGCCCTGCCCTGGCCTTACAGACAAGAGGCACCACACTTTGACAAGGCCTGGGGAGGGAGGCATTCTTTTGCACTGTCTTGTAAGGAATGTCAGATTCCCAACTGGAACTCCAGCCTGACTCCTTAATTGATTTCTTTTGTGTTTTATTTTTTCCAAGCCTTTTCCATTTCTTCCAAGATATGTGTCGACATTTACTTGGAACCACATCTGTAGGGTGCATCCTGGCCAGAAAAGCCTCACTCTCCAGTCATGGTGCAAAAGTGACCCCGCCGTAGTGATAAAAAAATATATGTTGTTGGTGCTGTGTCTACAAACTAGATGTTATTAACAGGTGGCCATGCAGCTCACCCAAGCTGTGCATATCACAGCTGCCTGGGACTTCTGCTGGGGCCAGGCTCTTCCCACCCCTTGCAACTCTGATTTTGGCTTCTTTTGCTGTCTCTGCCCAAGCAGGTCCCTAGGTGAGCTCTTACCAATCTATAACCTCTGTGCTTAACCAATCTGGACCAGCCTTTAGGACCTATGTATTTGGGGTTTTTATTCATTCAGCAAGCATTTATTAAGTGCCCACTAGACTCTTTTCCCATGTATTTACTCTACAAACGTTCAATAGATGAACAAGACCGACTCTGGTCTTATAGAGGGTGAGCTCTTGAAGGGACACAGACAATTGAAAAGGTGACTTTAATGGGTCAGTGGTGGGCTGACAGCAGTGACAGATGTGTACAGGTGTCACAGGGCACTATCACTGCAAAAGGTCTTCTATATTAAAATAGTCGGTGGAGCTGGAGAGAGCAATTAAGAGCATTGGTTGCTCTTGCAGAGGACCCAGGTTTGGGTCCCTGTACCCACATCGGCTAACAACGATCTATAACTCCAATTCCAGGGGATCCGACTCCCTCTTCTGGCCTTCATGAGTACTGCATGCATCTGGAGCGCTTACATTCATGCAAAACACTCAACACATGAAAAAAGTAAAACAAATTTTAAAAGTACAAGATTTCAAAGAGTTTTTCTCTTTTTTAATTGGTGATTAAAAACTTCCAAATACATACAGATTAGACAAAATTGTATAATGGCCTCCTGTAGGCTCTTTCCCCAATTCTGCCTCCTGCTGCCTCCTGGGCAGTTTTCTTCCAGATCCCTTCCTGCTTCCCCACTGTGCTCTGCTGTTATTTTGAAGTGAATCCAGGGTGTCATAGCACTTTACTCATGATACTACAACTTTTCTGTCTGCACCTTTCGCTGGCTGGAGGCCAGTGTGATACTAATATGGGAGCTGCCAAGGTATCTCCAAGGCACTGACTGGTCTGGACATTTGACAAATCGAAGTTCAGATCCTCTTTCTACACCACAAGCTGTCTCTCATCCAATCCAGCAAGTTACTCAACCTCTCCGAGCCTCATATTCTGCATATTCAAAGTAAGAAGAGGACTGAGCTTTATAGCTGTTCTGATGGCCAAATGAGGCAGTTTGTAAAGGGCCTAGCAAGATTCCAGCACCAAATAAGTAACTGTTTCTTCCCTGGTCTGATGGGTCCTGGATGAGCACAAGAGTACTGCAAAGCAGCTATGTGTTGATCATGACACTTCGCCTCAGGCACTCTAAGATGTGGTAAGAAGGTCATGGAACATAGGGTTGGGGAGATGGCTCAGTTGGTAAAGTGCTCACGTTGCAAGCATGAGGACCTGAGTTAAATCCCCAAAACCCACACTAAAGAGAAAAAGCCAGGGCTGGAGAGATGGTTCCGTGGTTAAGATTACTTGCTGCTCTTGCAGAGGACCTGGGTTCAATTGCCAGCATCCATGTACGGCAGCTCACAACTGCCTGCCATTCTAGTTCTAGGGGATCTTTTGCCCTCTTCTGGCCTCCAGAGATACCAGCCATGCCAGTGAAACAGATACACACATGCAGGCAAACATTTATACACATAATTAAAAAAAAAATCTTTAAAACCCCATCCTGGGGCGGCTCAGACAAGAGGCTCCCTGGACTGGTTGACCAGATAGCCTAGCCTAAGGGTGATCTCCAGGTCAGTGAGAAACACTGCCTCAAAAGCACGGTGGATGGCTCCTGAGGGACAGCCCCCAAGATTGTCCTCTGGCCTCTCTACACATGTGCACATACATATGCATGTACTTGCACACACACATGCATACATACACACACACACACACACACACACACACACACAGGGGTCCTTGGAGCACACCCTGACCCATTATAGGCTCAGGCGAGCACTTTCATAACCAGCCCACTTCTCTAACATCAACCTCCCTCACCTGCTTTTTACACATCAGGGACCACCCCCCACCCCCAGGCCTCCCTGAAGGTAGAAGTTACTTAGGTTCTACCAAGTTCAAGTCATGAAGTTGACTTCAGGCCCATGTCTTGTAACTCATGGGGAGGAGGGGGCACTTGGCAAAGGATACTATGGGTACTTAAGTCAAGCACCCTCACTTGCTTTTAAGAGGCTTGACCTGCTTCTGGTAATGCTATGAACACCAGGCTCCTCTCTACTGTGGGTGGCAGCTGGTGCTAAGGCCCCAATAACTCAGACATATGTGGCTGACGCCAGAGAGGAGTCAAGGGCCTGACTGCAATGTCTGGGGCCAGCTTGGTCTTGGACCTCATTGTATATTTACAAGTTTCCCTTTGACAATTCAGTTTTGAAGATGGGCTTCATTAAAGGGCAATTATAGGTTAAGTGACTTGCTGGCTCGCTGCCTAATGTGGAAAACTTGACTGTGACAATCAGATAATTCTGAGATTAAGCAACACAGCAATTGCTACTGAAAGAAGCAGAGGATGAAAGACTCCCCAGGATGACCTCATCCCAGCTGCCCTGTCTGGGCAGGAAGTCTACGTTCATGGGGCCAGCAGACTCTGGGGACCTTGAGCATTGGGGGTGACCTCTTCTGGGAAAGGGGACCATGAATGGCAAAGTGCTTTCTGCTTGGAATGGTGAGATATCCCTTTTCCCACTAGGCTTGCCACTTTTGGAAGCTTCTCATGGGTACCAGGAGCCAGCCCATCCTGTCTGAGCTGTGACCTCTGTCCCTCGCTTTTTCTTCCCCAAATACCTGTGCTTATAGCCTCTCAGATCTCTGACTGTGGAGCTACCCTGACCCAGAAGGTTTGATACACCTTAATCTTCTGGAGCATCAACTCTCAAGTAGGAAGATTACTATTGTGTCAGGAAATCCCGTCCCCAACCATGACTGATGTAGAAAGAGAAATGTATCAGCTCATGGGACTTAGAGTCCAGAAGGTGTGTGGCTCAGGCATTGCTGCAACCAGAGGCATTTCACTGTGCCCTCCCCACAGCTCCTCCTAGCTTCAGCACCTGAGGCTCTCTGGTAAGATGATGGAAATCAAAACTCTGAGATGCAAAAATAGAGGTCATGTGACTTCTTAGTACGTCCCTTAAAGGTCCTAGGCTTTAATCTGATTGGACAACAAAAGTCATGTGACCGGGTGGCTGCCTACAGGCACTCCTGATTGGATGTTGTGTTAGTTACTTTTCTATGGTTGGGATAAAGTATCATGATCTAGAGCAACTTAATAGAACAGTTTATTTTGGCTTAAGGCTCAGAGGGAGAGAGTCTGTTACTAGAAGGGTGGCAGAGGCAGGAAGAAGAAAGAGATGGGGGGAGGTTACAAACCCTCAAAGCGCACCCCCAGTGACTGACTTCCTCCAGCAAGACTCCACATCCTAAGAGTTCTGTGACCTCCCGGAACAGGGTCACCAACTGAGGACCAAGGGTTCAAATGAGCCTATGGGGGACATCTTTCATCCAAACCACCACGGATGTGCTTAGGCTGCATGTCTGGTTGCTCCACAGCCAGAGGAGAGCTCTATTAGGAGTCTAGGCTGACAGTGATGGAGACCTTCTAAAGGAAATCCAGGTATGACCACCAAAAGAAAGGGAACATGTGCATGACTGTGTGTCGAGACCAGAGGAAAAGAAATCAAAAGTCTCATAACTATGCATCTGGCTCTGCTGTGCACTTCTATGTTAACTGTGAAGGTCTTATCTCCTGGGTGAGTACCTTGCTCCCTAGGAGCAATGATTCTGAAAAGTGGTCCCCAGCTGGCATCGTGCAGGATCACTCTCAGCTTTCCATCTCATGCCACTGAAGCAGAGACTCTAGAGGGCAAGGCTTAGGCTCTGGAGGGTGAGGCCTAGACTCTGGAGGGTGGGGCCTGGGATCTGCATTTTTTTTTTTTTTTGACTTTTAAAACTTTTTTTTTATTCTTATTCTTTTATGAAGTTAGTTAAAAATTAATGAATAAGAAATTAAAGAGAATGCGCTGCAATTAAGTTAGAATATTCTAACTGAAAAACAATTACTGTGAAACTATTTACATTCTCATAGAATTATAAACATTTCTCAAGGAATACTTTACAGCACAACTTTTTTTTTTTCATACAGAAGAATTCATTCCAAAGCAATTGACATTGAGACGTTTTCACATGCATTTCTAATCTCTATATACATGACTATCACTGGTCACAGTCGCCCACCTTCTGAGCTCCTCGGCATCTGAGCATGAATACAAACTCGTCAGATAGACAGCCTTCCTCTCCCACTAGAGGCTCCATACTCTGCCATCCCTGTCACTGTCCACTGTATTGTCAGCAACCCCATCCATTCCCCCCTGTCTGCCCTTCTGGTAAATCTAGTCAGCCAGAGGTCCCTGTTCCAGGAGGGTCAGCTGTTCCTCATCTACGGCAATCCATTGTCAGTATTCCTTTGGATAGAATTGGGGTCTGCTGTTCATTTTTCCAGTAGTATGCAGGGATCTGCATTTTTATCAAGCCAGGCCAGTCATTGTGATGCTATGAAGGCTAAGAACTCCTGCTGTAGAGCAGGGACTGCTATTTGAATTCTCATGGCCCCTTCCTTCCATGCTTACTGTTCATCACATGAAATAAGCAAAGAAATGAAGGTCTGAAGGGAGTGTCTTCACGCTGCTCTTGTGAAGACAGGCCTCCATCACTCTGGGTTCCAGTGAGTGCCCACAACAGCAACCCACTCCTGCTATAATCAAGTAGGTGCCTTCCTTTGTTTTCCTGGCATGTGGCTGGTTACAGAGGGGGTGGGCATCTAACTCAGTCAATAAAACGCTGGTTGCCCGAACATGACGACTTGAGTACAAACCGTATATAGGAAAGCCAGATGTGGTGGTGTGTGCTTATAATTTCAGCTCTGGGGAGGCAGACACAGGAAGATCCTTGGGACTTGTTGGCCTGTCAGCTTAGTCACATCAGCAAGCTCCAGGTCCAGTCAGAGACCTTGCCTCAAAAAAGTAAATTAAGATGGAGCGGTTGATGTTGACCTCTGGCCTCCACACTCAAATGCACACATCTGTACACACACAGAGTCATGTACACACATACACCTCATACACATAAGGAATGGAGGGAGGGAGGGAGGGAGGGAGGAAGGGAAATGGGGGAGGAAAGGAAAGAGAAAAAGAAAAGGTGAAAGAGAAAGAAAGATAAAGACATCCATGCTTGTACAGTACATTTTGGAGAGAGAAAGTGTTTGAAGATCAGCAACTGATGCAAAGAGGGG
>NW_008341028.1:10798299-10886251 GCF_000622305.1 Nannospalax galili
GAAAGTGGTTCCTGCCCTTGCCAGAGTTACAGGTCCATTTCGTGGAGAACAGGCATCAGGCAACAAAACCCCACGCCAGCCTCTCTCTACCATCACAGACATAGCACGATGCACATACCCATACCCCTGAATGCAGCAGGCAACCCAGGTGGACATTCTAGAGGAAGAAAGCCTTGAAAGGTGACTCTGATCCCTCCTTGAGGGAGCACAGGAGAGTGCTGAGTGGAGGTGTGGACGTGGGTTTAGGCGCAGAGGTGAGAGTTTAGGCACACAGGCTAGGGAGTGGAGCTGGGAGTTCCTTGCCCTCCTGGTTCAGTGTGCCCCAGCCTGGGCCTTCCTCCTTACACCTTATAAAGTCTTATCACCTCTGCTCCAGACATCTATAGGCCTAAAAGGCAGCTGGGTCACATCAGTGTGTGTTCAGCATCACAAATGGGTGGCACAAGGATGGCTTGAGAGGGGTAAGTGTGATGTCATGATTTAATCCACACTCAAGACTGGATCAAGCTCCCAGGATTTGGATCCTGGACAGCACTCCTGTCTTGTGGCATTCAATGGAAAAGTGGAACCTGGTGAGTGGGGGTGGGAGAGGCAGAGTCCTGAGTCCGCATCCAGGGGAGGTGGGGGGTGGAATAATTCATCCGTGTGTTCATTTTTCCCATCAGCAGACACTCCTGAGCTCCTGCCCTAGCTTGGCCTTTTCTAGGAGCTTGGATTTCAGAAGCTCTAAAGATTCACTGCCAATGAACACCAGCATTTAGATGGTCTCCATCCCTCATCTCCTGGACAGGATAACTTAGGCCAGATTCAAGACAAGCAAAAAATCGATGGTCTGGCCAAAACATGCCAGTTCCAGTCATCTTTCCATGAGTGTGCAAAGTGAAAGGCTGAATGGACCCAGCCCCAGCTGGCAGGAGAGGGACAGTGGGCAGAGCTGGGGACTGCCCAGGAGATGCAGCTCCAGGAGCAGGAGAGGTTGAGTGGTCAGAGGTGAGAGTACACAGCCCAAGTGGAAGAACCAGCAATAGGGGAAATTCAGCAAACTGGCCTTGGGGCAGGTTCAGTAGCAGCTACCACAGAACAGAGGTCTGGAGGTCTGGGCATCTGGCTGGAGATGCAGGTGAAGATGAGGAAGGGACCTCACTGTTAGACCAGGCGTTGTGGTCAAGTGCTTCAGGGGCCAGGAGGAACTGAGGGGCTGGTCCCAGTCCTGAGTGACAAAGGTGGGCTCCGCAAGGTTGCAGAGGGAGAGGCAGTCACATATGTAGACCCTCATGTCTGAAGGCTGAGGTTAGAGACCAGCCCAGTGCTGGAGTTGGCAGGGAATGAGCCAATAGCAGAGTGGTGTTGTCCCCACAGCTCAGCAGAGCAGAGGGCCTCAGCACTCACACCAGTGACACCAACAGTGAGAAGGACAAGGTTGCCAGATACCAGGCATGACAAATCGTAGCAATGAATACATCTCCATATCACAGATGGGGAAACAGTGGCACAGAAAGGTTAGGTCCTTGTCAGTAGCCATAGAACTAGCAAGCGATAGAGATGGATTTGAACAAGGTTCGCTCCAGGCCTTAGTAAGAGTCCTACCCCTTCCTGCCTATGGTCCATAACATTCTTATTATGCCCATTTTCAAATATACACAGAGAAAATAGCTACATGGATACTTAATGTAGCCAAAAGCCAATTTCAGCTCCTTTTAGGTTTTTTTTTTTTTTTCTGTTTTTCTTTTTTTCTTGAAATACTGATGTGTTAGGGTTCTGGAGAGGAATGGACCTGATAGAATGAATATATATTTAGAAGGTTGTTATTAGACTGGCTTCCACAATAAGGTCTGGGTAAACCAACAATGGCTGTCTATATGCTGGAGAGTCTGAGGACTCAGTCTACATAGTCCATGAGGCTGGAGGCCTCAGCAGTATCAATCTGGCAACGAAGGCTTAGAGGATTCCTGGAGAACTGCTGGTCTTCAGTCCACATTGGAAGGCTGAAGAGGATGGGTTCTGATGTCAGTGGAGAATGGAGCAGTGGCAGCAATGGCAGCAATAGTGGATGAACTCTTAAACAAGACACGAAGGCAAGCAGGCAAGAAGTAAAAGCTTTTTCCTCAGATCTTCTATCTGGCCAGAAGATGCAGCCCACATTTAGGGTGGGTCTTCCTATTCCAGTCAACCCAATCAAGGAAAGTCTCCCACAGGTGTGCCCAGATGTTTACCTCCTATTATTCTAGATCCAGTCAAGTTGACAATTGAGATTAACACAACAGGGCATTTAACCTAAGGCCTAGAGGCAAGTGCTCTACCACTGAGCTACGTCTGCAGCCCTTTCATCCAGCTTTAGTACCCAACTACAGTTTGCAGTCTTCTGCCTACAAACCACCTATTTTCAGAAGGAGGCTGGAAAGTTTAAAAGCAGAAGGCAGCCACCAGCTCATTTCAGTCCTGAGCTCTTCGGTATGTATGACTAACAAGCAGTTTCCTTCTCCATAACCATGATGCCCATATCACACCTCACAAAACCCATGACTTCTGACTATCAGCTGCTATGCAACCCAGGATCAAATTTCTCTGATCATCTTAGCGATACCTCTTGACCACTGATTTCTTCTGATCAAGAGTTAAGTGAGAGGGCTGGAGAGATTGCTCAGCCGTTAAGAGCACTTGCTGCTCAATCCTGAGGACCTGAGTTCAGATCCCAGCACCCATGTTGGATGCCCCACAACACCTGTAACTCTAGCACCCAAGGATTGGATGCTGTCTTCTGGACTCTGTAGGCACCTGCATACGTGCATGTGTATATATTCATGTAGACACAAACACACACACACACACACACACACACACACACATATGCTCATACACACAAATAAAATCTTTAAAAATCTTTTAAAAATGAGATCTATACATTGAAGTAAATAGTGTTTTTAAAATTCCTCGGATTCTCATCCTCCCCACCTAATTTCTTACGCTGTGAGTTCCTTACGTGGATGGGAAGCTGAGGCAGGCTTCTAGGTCTTTCCATCATCGTGGGATAAAGCCAGGACTAAGAGGCAGCTGGGTCTAGTTCATCTCGCTCCATGTAGACACATCAGAACCCCTGTCTTATTTATTCTTGTCTATTTTTGCACTAGCAGAGAAGTTAGTAAGAACGGGCATCCTCCAGCGTGTGAGCTCTCAGGATATAATTCACTTTAATCTTTTAAGCATTTGACAGTATTTGCTCGAAAGAAGGAGCAACAAGTACATAATTATTGCACTAATTAAGCTGCCAAAAACACAGGCGTGCAGCAAGAGCACCTTTGAAACGGGAGCCCACGACGCATTAGCATCTGCTGTAAAGCTTATTAATCACCTAACAGGCAATTAGCAAGCTGTTACTGTTTGAGGCTGCTATGTAAATAAATTCTTGGGTTAATTTCTTCCTCTGATAATAAAGAAAACATTATGAAAATTAGCTAAGCGACAATGTAAATGATCCTCACTGTTAATTATACGACAGTGTTACATAGGCAAGGACCCCAGAGCTGATAAGGGCCTGGGCTCCCTCCCTCCCCATTGCCCACTCCCAGCCCCCACCTCGGCTGTGTCGCTTTAAAAATAAAAGTGTTGACACAGGTAAGGAGTCGGGGGAGCTTTGGGAACTGGAGTCACAGCTGTTTGCTTACAGCTTGCCCAAAGCGACCGTCAGTTCCACAAACTGGGATGCTTCCTCGCTTCAGCCTTAAGTGGCCTTGGGCTGGGCCTGTGTCTCCTACCAGGAGGGGAGAAAGGGAAGGGGCAGAGCACCAGGCCTGAGGTCCTTCCCAGTGCATGACTGCTAGTTCCCAGAGGCCTCCATGCAGTGTGAAGGAAAGCCTGCTGCCGGTGTCATTGTCACCGTCCTAGAGCACTAGTGTTCACCTGCTAGATAGAGGCCACCTGGCTCATCCATCTGGTCAGGTGTGTGGGATGATGCAGTGTGAGCCTGACGCTACAGTTCACATCCTACCTCCACATTCAGCAGCTGTGAGTCCTCAGAGGAGCGAGCTTCCCTCATCCTCAATTTCTTCTGCCAGATGGAGGTGATGGGCTAGGGAGAGGCTAAACAGTTGCTGGGAAAGCACAAGGACTGGAGTTCAGAACCCCAGCACCCAAGGAAATGTCTGGCAAGCGTGGTGGCTGCCTGGGATCCTAACACTTGGGAGGCAGAGACAGAGAATCCCTAGAGGCAGATGACTGGCTAGACTAGCCAAGACAGTGAGCTCTGTGTTCAGCGAGAGACCCTGCCTCGAAACATAAGGTGGAGAGCGATTGAGGAAGATATCCATCATTGATCGACCTCTGGTCTCGAAACACACGTAAACACGTGTATACACACCCACACACGTGTCCATACACATGCATAAAGGTCATATGCACATACACACACACACACACACGGAAAGAGAATTTTTTTTTAACGGAGATAATGGTAACAGCACCTACATGCCATTGTGCTCTGTGACCAATGGCATGAGGTACTCTCCTGAGTCCTGAGCACAGAGCTGTCCATGCTCAGTGCCCAGACTGCTGTCTTTGCCGTTAACAGTATTGATATGGTCATTCAAACTGTTAACAATTACACACCTGGCTGTAAGCAGTGATGGGAACCTAGAAAGGAAAGGTGGGAGAAAGCAGTGTGTGTGTGTGTGTGTGTGTGTGTGTGTGTGTGTGTGTGATGCCCACCCCTCCTATCAGTACAACCAACCATGGTACACAAGATGGGGACAGACAAAAGACAAAGCCAGTGTCCACCTTTCTGAGAAGTTAGAACCTGGGCATTGTTTGGGGTCTAAACAAGTCCCTGTGGGATCTGAGCATGGCTCTGGATCATATGGTAGGTTGTTTTTGCTTAAGAAAGCTCTCAGCTCTGAGTCCTGTTCTTTCTGGTATGGGATGGAGATTAGGGATGCAGGTACAAGGCTCCACATAGGGTAGATGCTCAACAGGATACAAGGCAGATCAGAAAGGCTTCTTGTCAGGTCTGTACCTGAGAGCACTAAGGTTCCCTGAGCTGTGGAGTGGCCTTTATCATAGTGTTGGAAGTTACTCAGATGCAACTATGCAGAGGATCAGGTCTGACTGAGTGCTCCCTGACACCAGCATCTCCTGATTGTCTCCTGTGAGATATTTGATGGAGAACAAGCGCTCATGGTCGGTTACGGAAGTATATACGTAGTTTGATACCACTTATATAAAAGCCCCCAAAACATACATAGCAATGTATTGTTGAAGGAGATATATATATAAATGATCTTCTTTCTCTTGATCTCTCTTCATATATATGTATACACCATGTGTAATATACCATGTATGCTTTATATGTTTACATTCTAGAGTGCATATATATGTACACACACAAATAGAATGTAAAACGAGTGAGTGAACATAAAATTCAGAATTGTGAAAACTCTTTGAAGCATAGGGGACTTCAAAGATATTGATAATGACCATGTCCTAAGCTGGTTTTCTATTCTATTTTATTTTTAATATTTTAATATATATAACACAAACACATCTGCATTCAACCCTCCATATTTGTGGGGTTTGCATCTATGAGTTTAATGGACCACAGATTGAGAATATTTTGCCCGTACTGAACATGTTCAGACTTTTTGGTTATTTTTTCCTTAGACAATTCAGTGTGACAGCTACCTGCCTGGCTCTGTGTTGTCTTAGCATTAGAAGTGATCTGCAGAAGCTGTGCTTCCGTGACATGCAAATGCTATGCTATTCCGTTTGTAAGAAAGACTTGAGCATTCATGGATTTGAGGGTCTGAGGAAAGATCCCGAAATCAATCCTCTATGGATTATTGAGGGACAATTGCATATAAAACACAACATTCATATATGTAAATATATGCTAAGTATATACCTGCCAACTGTGTATTATTTTGTATGCTTGGAACACTTGACAATAAAAACGTTATAGTGACATGGGCTTTTTTAATACAGCATGTTGTTATTAGACCAGGCTGGCCTCAAACTCACAGCTCTTTTGCCTCGCTCAGCGTTCTGAGTGATAGGATGACAGAGTGCACCACCACTTCCAGTTTATGCTAACCAGAAATTTTAAATCAAGAAGAATGAGAAAAAATATAAACACTTCACAGGAAATAAAATATAAACGCTTCCTAAATGTGTGTGGGGGCGGTGAATCTTAATCTCACATACAGTTTAAAACATGACATTAAAGGCTAGGGAGATGGTATAGTTGGTAAACTGCTTGCCATTCAAGCATGAGGTCATAAGTGAGATCCCAGCCCCCATAGAAAAGGCCAGGCATGGTGGTACAAACAGCACCTATATTCCCAGAACCAGAACTAGGGAGGCAGAGACAGGAGGATCTCAGGGCTCACTGGCCAGCCAGCCTAGATGAATCAGCAAGCCCCAGGCTAGTGAGAGGCCCTGTCTCAAAACCCAAAGTGAACAGCACCTTAGAACAATACCTCTGGTCTCCACGTGAACACACACACACACACACACACACACACACACACACACGTTCACCCACACATCCATATGCACATAACAACATTAAAACCACATAGAAATATTATTCTCTATCTTCACACTACCAAAAGGGTGCTGATACTGCACTGGTAAGAACAGAGGGAAGCCAGCAGCTCTGGAATCGCTGTGAGGGAGGAGTCTGGCCAGTCACCCTGGAAGGCAACTTGGCACACTGATCAGAACACTAAGTGCATATCTCCTTCCACCCACCTATCCATTTCTTAGTATTTAGCCTAGAGATCAACTCCCAGGGTTGCAAAATGACTTATGCATGGGAATATTCACTGCCCCTGTAATTACAATAGCAAGAGATTAGAGACAACTAAATGTCCATTAATAGGACACTTAAATAAATTAGATGCATCAATAGGACAAAATGCCATGCAGCCATTCGAGTGCACTCCAGAATTGTGTGTGCTAAAGCGCACCATCATGTGAGACAGGGCCTGTGTTACTGCATGCTTCTACTCCCATGAAAACACCCGTATGCTATTTCATAAGCATTATATATTCATGGGCATATGCTCACCCTGTGTAGAATCACTCTTCCACATTTAGGAGCCATTTATACTCTTGCAGGAAAACCAACCTTGCTCTGACAGGCCTCTTAGGTGGGCAGGAGAAAAAGGGAAGAAGTCCCTTATATTTCTATCACATGACATCTTCAAGCAGTAATGGGCTCTGTGTTGCCTCAGCCCGCTTCAGAGGTCCCACCTTGTCCCCTACCTCCCATCAGGAATCCCAGAGGGCATGACCACCACAGGGTGCCCTGCTCACACATAGACCATCCAGGCCATTGGTGACAGGACCTGACTGATTTCTTCTGCTTTGTCGCTGCACTGGTGATCCTGAACGAGATCAATTGGGCTTCTTGAGGACTTGTGCCCTGGGGTCTGGCCACCAGCTGCACTTCCCTGCATCCAGCTCAGTACCACACCTTCACTCCTAATCCAGGCTAGCACACAGAATCAGGCAAAGGTAAGCCCTTTCACAGTTCTGGATTTTTCCATGTAGTGTATCCACTGGTACCTATATTTCATCTATACATCATATATACACGCCTATAACATGTATCAGTATACAGTGCTGCAACTCTCCAGGAGGTGCTGGGACATACTATGTATACCCTCTTATTCTTGCTTGACTCTGCGCCCCCTTCTCAGGGTTCACCTGCTCACCTGGCATGCCACTGAGCCACGCCTCACTATTGAGTCCCACTCTACCCCTGGGGCTGTTCTGACAAGTTTTATCATACGACAACACCCTCATAAACCCAAGATGTTGCTTGTGTCTCTTAAACTTCCCCTCTTCTTCCAGGCAAAGGTCTTGGCTGCTCTAACAGGGTCTCTGACAGGCTCCCCCAGCTGTCCTCAGCTCAGCTGGTCTCCTCTCTATACTCTTCAAACCTTGATAGGCTCTTTAATCTGTGACAACTAGAAATAAGCAGAGGTCCTGGAAAGCAGCCAGACAGCTCAGGCCAAAACGAGGCTGTCACTCGCTGGCTGTGGAGGCAGGCGCCTTTCCAGCCAGGCCGCTGAGGGGCAGGCCTCCCCTATTTAGTGGCCCAATCATACTCTGGTTCACACATACACACACACACACACACACACACACACACACAGAGTGACTCTTAGAGCATTTTCGAGCCAACTTCTCTTATCCTGTATTTAGGCTGTCAATTCTTTAGAGCTGAAACAATGGACTCCATCCTTCTAGACATCCCTTCCCCCAGGCCAGCCAGGGTCATCAGAGCCTGAATTGATCATCCTGCCCCAGAGGAGAGGTGAAAAATCTTGATCCTGGGCTGGGTTTGCCACAAGCCAATTATGAAACTTGAAACAAACTCTGTCTCTTCATAAGGTGAGATGACATCTGGGTCTCATCCAGCCTGGTATTGGAACACCTGCTGTCACCTCCCCGTAGCTTTGTGACATGCCTGCTTACTGTGTTTGCACTGACCAGCTGAACCACACAGGCACAGGCACTCAGGTCCAAGCAGGTACTGCCAGCGAGCTGCTGGTTGAAGTTGGTCCATCCTTCAACCCATTTTGGCCTGGTTGGGCCACTGGACTAGGAAAGTATCAGCTGTTTATCAGTCAGCCACCATGGGCATCTGGCCTCTGCTAACCTTCTGTCTTGTCTCCCACTGACTCAGACACAGAAGACCCAGCACGGAGGCTGAAAACTAAGCAAGGTGTGGTCCTGTTGTTCTCCAACTCCTCAGCCCTACTCCATGGTCCTCACTCTGTTATCACCTGCCTCTTCCTCCTCTTCCTCTTCTCTCTCCTCCTTCTCTTCACTTTTCTCCTCCTCATCTTCCTCTTCTTTTTTTTAGTTTTTTTTCTTGTGTGTGTACAGGTATGTGTGTGTAAATGCATGTTTGTTTGTGTGTGTGTGTTCACATGCATTTGAAGGTTAAAGGTTGACATCCAGTGTCTTCCTCCATCCCATTTTAAAAAATTTAGTTATTTATTTTTATGTGTATGAATGCTTTGTCTGCACGTATGTAAGTGTACCACATGCGTGCAATACCTACAGAAGCCAGAAGAGGGTATCAGATTTCCTGGAACTGGAGTTACAGGCTGTTGTCAGCTTCCATGTGGGTGCTGGGAACTAAAGCTGGGTACTTTGCAAGAACACTCTTAACTGCTGAGCCATCTCTCAAGCCCTCCACCTCATTTTTTTTGGAGACAGTCTCACATAGCTAGACCGACATCCAACTCCCTATGAAGCCCCTTGGCCTTGAACTTCTCATCCTCCTCATCTACCTCTCCAGTGCTGAGATTACAGGGGTCTACCACCACACATGTCTCACCTCCCTTCTTTTATGCCTGTGCACATGTGACTCTGGATTTGTGAGAACAGCTCTCCCACAGTTGAGTATCAGGACAGAGCTGAAGGGTCCACTGGTGCTCTACAGGAAACAGCGTCAGAAAAACTCCATGCTAACTCTATTGATCTCAGACTACAGAAAGAAAACTCATCTTCATTATCTTGGACCTGGCTTCTATGTCTACTCTGTTTCCAAATCCCAGTTCTGTTTGAAGGATCACATTGCTGTGCACCTCAGGAGGCTGTGCTTCCCAAAGCACATGGAACAGGGATCTAGAGAAATCTAAGTTGAAATGAAATTTTGTGTGTATATGTTGTTTGCGCATGTGTATGCAGGTACACATGTGCATATGTGTTTGGAAGCCTGACCCTTGGCTGTAATTCCTCAGGTACCATCTGCCTTGTTTGAAACAGGGTATCTCACTGTCCAGGAATTTGTCAACCGGGCTAGACTGGCTGGCCAGTTAGCCCAAGGATCTGCCTGTCTCTGCCTTCTCAGCATGGGATGACAAGCAAACACCACCTTACCCAGCTTATTTTACAGGGATTTGGAGAATCAAATTCGGGTCCTTGTGTTAACAAGGCAAACATGTTACTGACTGAGCCATCCTCCCCCAAGCTACCCATATTAAAAATTCTAAATTACTAGCCATGCCTGATGGTGCATGCCTTTAATCCCATCACTCCAGGAGCAGGCAGATCTCTGTGAGTTCCAGGCCAGCCTGATCCATATAGAAAGTCCCAGGTCAGCTGGGGCTACCTAGTGAGACCTTGTCTCAGAAAAACAAAATGCTGTGTTATTTTATTTATTATTATTGTTTGTGTGTGTACATGGTGTATATATGGGCGAACATGCCACACTGTGTATGTAGAGGTCAGAGGGCAACTGTGTGGAGTTTGTTCTTTCCTTCCACCTTTATGTGGGTTCTAAGACTCATAGGCTCAGAAAGTGCCTTTACTCACTGAACCATCTCACCAGCCTTCAAATTAAAATTTTTATAAAACAAAAATAAAACAATAATTTATCCTCCAATATATTTATTTAATAAGAGAAAAAATACTAATGGACTAAATGAAAAGATGGACACAGCGCCCCTTACCCGTTCTCTTAGTGCTGTGCTGGGATGACTGAAAGCAGTCACCCGCATGGGCTCTCCTGGCACACTCTAGCGTTTCGCCCTTCTTCCTCTGTGTGTTAGGGTCTTGGTTCCGGCTCTCTGTGAGTTAAGCAGGAGAAATCATTAGGATCTGCTGCCAAATCATTCTACTGGTGAGGATTCCGTGCCAAAACCCAGAGAGGGGAAGGCCGTCAGCTGTCAGTAGAGCCTTTCCTTAGCCCCATCCACCTAATAGGAGGTGATCATAGAGTGGTAACAATGGCCAACACACATCGAGCACTTAGTGTATACCACCACTGTTCTGACACACTATTCTTGCTACAGCCTTTCTGGGGAGCTATTTCACCAAAACTTAAGATGGTGAAACGGAGTCAGAGAGTCCAGAGACTTGCTCAGGGTCATATAGCAGAGCCTGCCATCTAGCAGTCAGTCCAATGGCCACCCACACCTCACATTCACAGCCTCACAGGCTGCAGACACCTCAGGATCCAGGGCCTGAGGGAGAACAGCCACCTGTCTCCCTGTTCCCTAGTGGGGGTGGTGGAGGCTGTGAACTGGTCTCTATACTGACTGAGGCAGCTGTCTGCGTGCCCTGCAATGCTGCAGGTCTCCTTACTGCAGAGCTAGGAGCCGCAGCTTCTCACTACATGGCAGCCTGAGACTGCTTCATGTTGAGGGGCAGATGTATATGAAGTGCAGCCCAGGGTCGATCAAGCAGAGATGCTCATCAAAGGAACCTCTCTTCCTTCCTCAGTCCTGGGCCCCACCTCCTTTCTCCTGTCCTCAAACCCCTATGGCATCTCTGTCTTCTTGCTCTTTCCTCCAAAGTCAGCTCTCTACACTTTCAGGTTGGAACGTGTGACCACGAAGACCATGAAGGGTCACATGTCCCCAGTCACACAGGCCCAGGTCACAGCTAAATCAGAAGCCCAGGCCTCAAACCCCAGTGAGTCTCCGGAGGGCAGCACAGTGTGATTGATTTTGAAACCGTGACAGTAAAACAGTTAATAAAAAACCCGATAGATCTGTACAGTGGTGCTCTCCACACTGCCTAAATGAGTGCTGTTCATCACAGCGGGGCATAGGTGCCCTAGCCCTGTGCACAACACGTGTGTGTGTGTGTGTGTGTGTGTGTGTGTGTGTGTGTGTGTGTGTGTGTGTGTGTGTGTGTGTGTGTATACAAAGAAGCAGGCTCCTGCAGGAGGGACCATCTCCTCTCCTCTGTCTGCCTGAGGCCTCTAGTAAAGAATCAAAGCTTGTTTTCATCTGTGTGTGTGTGTGTGTGTGTGTGTGTATGAATATTTGTATGTGTGAGTTCATGTGTGTGTGCAGGTGCACATAAGGCATGTCCTTAGGTGTTATCCACTTTGTTTTATAAGATGGGGGCCTCTCATTAGTCTGGAGTTCACCAATTAGGGTAGGCTGTCTGGCCAGTGAGCCCTAGGGATTCTCCAAGCACAAGCCACCATGCCCGGCTGTTTTATTTTTTACATGGATTCTGAGGATTGAACTCAGGTTCTTATGCTTGCAAGGAAAGCTCTTTTCAGACTGAGCCATCTCCCATCCTTACATCAGCAGTTATCCAAGTACAGTCCCCAAGCCAGTGGCAACACTGCCAGGGAGCAAGTTCCAAGTGTGATGTTTCCCACGCCATGTACAGCCCTGAGACTCTGCAGCAGCCCAGCTGTGTGTTCTGACAGGTGTTCCCTTAGAGCCATATGGAGGTCAAACATGAGCCCACACCACTGTTCAAGATCTTTGCCAGAACATCAGACAAATTCGGACAACACAGAGGCAGAAAGCTTCATCCATTATGTCTGAGCAGAGGGTAAGATCAAATCCTTAGCAGTGAAGCTCTGAGTGGTAGCTGACAAGGAGATGGCCCTCTGGGGCTGGCATTGGAAAGGACAAAGTTCTGACTTGACCTACTGGCCCAAGGAATTAGAATGTGAGACGTCCAACAGTGCCAAGGTCAAGGCTGTATATCCTGGAGCCAGAATGCCAACATTTAGGCTTCAACTCAGCCCAAGCCAGCTGGGCAACCTTGGGAGAGCCACTTTATGCCCTCTACTTTAGTCTCCTCATCTGAAAATGAAAAAATAATAATAGGGCCTTATCTCTTGTATGGTCATTACAAGATTGACTCAATGAATACAGGCAATGATCTCAGAACAGACCCTTTCCCTTCTACTAGGGACCAGAGGGCTACTCTGGCACTCTCAGCCATTTCCCTTGGGCCTGAGTCATGGATCCCCATTGGCCATGTTAGAGTGAGCCTGTGTTTCTCAAAAAAGCAGAGAGCCTAATGCAGAGGCTTGAAGATGGTGGTGTGGCTCCATCGATGCTGCGCTGGCCCTAAGCAGGTGGTACAGGTGGTGGCCCCCACAGGGGACAGCAGAGGGTATGGATAAAGCAAAAATGGACACAAGAGTAGAAGAGAGGTGGGGAAAGTGAGAGAAAGACAAGGCACACAAAAACAAGCCTCTCTGTACACCTGTGCCTCCATATAGACAGGTTGCTAACCTACCATGCTTCCTGTGAGTGGAAGCCCTTCTCTGAGCGAGTCCCACCCCAGAGACAACAGATAAACTCACTCCTCCTGGAACTGGATATCTTCCTCAGTCACTCTCCCACTTATTTTTGAGACGGGGTCTCTCCTACTAGGGAGCTCTATTAATTCAGAGCTCAGGTTCTGAGTCCCAGAAGAGCCATAGGGAAGCAGGCTCACCTCACCCAGCAGAGAGTAGTATGGAGTAGTCCTCACCTGGAGGCTCACATTCTAGTCCAAGTGGGTCCTTCTGTGGCTGAGAGGCTCACTCACCCATAACTAACCCACGTGAGGTTTTGCTGCTGTCTGTGGAACCGGAGGTTGCACCTTTCCATTTCCTATTTTCTATTCTGTTTTCAATGCTGAGGATTGAACCCAGGACTTCATGAATGCCAGGCAAACACTCTAGCACTGAACTGCACCCCAGCCAGAGGTTGGATTGTGTGTGTGTGTGTGTGTGTGTATGTGTGTGTGTGTGTGTGTGTAGACATGTGTGTTCAGGTGAGCATGGAGGCCAAGTCAATAGCTGGTGTCTTCCTCAATTGCTCTCCAGACCTTATTTTTTTAAGACAGGATTTCTCAGGGACTCTATGGCTGGCTGACTATCAAACCCCAGGGAATACCTATCTCTACCTCCCCCGTGCTGGGATTTCAGGTGCACACCACTGCACCTGACTTTTTATGTGGGTGTTGGGAATCCAAACTGGGGTCCTCGTGCTTGCACAGCAAGCACTTATTCATTGAGCCATCTCCCCAACCTCAAGAATTGTATCTTTTTAACAATAGCAAGTCCTAAAGGGAAATGCCTGGACTAGCAGGAGTCAGGTCAGTATGACAGGGCCCCAAAGAATACACCTGCCCAGTTGTTTGCATACAGTGGCCCAGCTAGGTGAACCTGGGGTCTAAACCCAAACAAGCTCTGGATGA
Organism: Nannospalax galili; assembly: GCF_000622305.1. Taxonomy (NCBI): domain Eukaryota; kingdom Metazoa; phylum Chordata; class Mammalia; order Rodentia; family Spalacidae; genus Nannospalax; species Nannospalax galili. The sequence continues at coordinate 10,812,253 of NW_008341028.1, forward strand.
GTTGTATCTGCCCCAGGGACTGTCTCTCCAATCTGCAAAAAGGCTGATTGTAGGACTCTGGACCCCAAAGGGACATGTGAACATCCTGGGTGCTCTGTTTCATTCCTAGAGAAAGTCTAGCCACAGCCTTCCAAGACCCCCACAGCCTTACAAAATTCCTCTGTGCACTCTACCTGTGGTCACATGCTGGGTGAATCTGGCCCAGAGACATGGGATTTTTAGCCAGTTCTATTGCCCTTAGAAGCGTGGGTAGCCTTAGCCTTCCTGTCTTACCTACCCGACCCCACAGGTTCTGGAGTCAGAGTCATGTCCAGGAGGGATCAGATGGCCGTGGATCAGATGGGAAGGAGGGAGGGCACAGAGAGGAGCTGAGGCCAGCCCAGCTCTTCACTCCCAGGAACTCAGGACATGGTCTTTCCTGGGATCTGTGACTCTCTGAGGTACTGCTTTCCAGGTCGCTCTCTCTGGTCCCCTGGCCATTTCCCTATGAAGATGAGCTGTCTAAGTTCCAAACACCAAGCAAGGCCTATGTGCTTGGCTTCTGCATCTAATGTGAAGCAGGATTGGACCCTGTTTTGCATGGGGCCTGGAGAGCGGCTTTAGTTCAAGAAAAGAAATGAAAGGGGGCTGTATGCAGAGGGTGTCTAGACCTCCCAACCCTGGGCTAAGCCAGCCCCAACAGACCTTTGTGATTCAAGCAGTCAGTCAGTCCATTCAGCAAAGCCTGACATCCAGGCTGCCATTGGGGGCCACTTCCCACTCTGCTAAATCCAGTTAGGCTGACAAGAGGATGTGTGATAATCGCCTCCCAGATCCCCTCTGTCTTCACCTCAACCTCTCCAGTCCCACGCCCCAGTGCTTACCAGATGATTCTGTGAGCTGCATGCAGATGGTCTTCTTTAGTTAGGCTTTTATTTATTTTATTGATTTTTTTTTAAAGACATGGTTTCACTAGGTAGCAGCTGCAGCTGGCCTGGAACTCTCTATGTAAGCCCAGTTGGCCTTGAACTCACAAAGATCTACCTCCCTCTGCCTCTGCCTCCCAAGCACTGGCATTAAAAGTGTGGGCTAGGCTTTTATTTTTGATGTGCTTTAGAGAAGTAAAATGGGTCTGGTAGGTGTGGTGGCACAGGCTTATAATTTTAGCACTAGGGAGGTTGAGGCAGGACGATTAGGAGTTCGAAGCCAGTGTGGGCTCATACATATACACATACGAGAGAGAGAGAGAGAGAGAGAGAGAGAGAGAGAGAGAGAGAGAGAGAAACAGATACAGAGAAAAACCCCTAGGATCCATCCCCAGCACCAAATAAATGAGACATGATGCCACATGCCCCACAGGTGTGTAATCCTATCACTTGGGAGATGGAGGGAGGAGGATCAGAAGTTCAAGGTTATCCTTGATTATATAGTGAATCTGAGGCCAGCCTGGGATACATGAAACCTTGTCTCAGAAAAAGAAAGGAAGAGAGCAAGAACACAAGTTGGTTTAATAGACTTACTGCCGAGGGCAGAACTAAGTTAAAATGTTGATTTAAGGAATTATAGCAAGTCGTTATACAAATGGCTTCTCAGTAAAGCTTAAAATTACAGTGGAACACAGAAGGCTAGAGTTTGGGAACTGCTAACCAGACAAGGGTGCATCTCCCCAAATGGACTTCGGGTTGAATTTTTAAAGCTCTGCTCTGACTAACACTTAACCTGGGCTTGAGGCAGGAGACACCGAGCAAATGGTAATGTGCCCAAACTTACCATGGGGCAGCTGCTCAAGGACTTGTTTTTTGGTATTTTTTTTTCCACATCCTTCCTTTGGCAGCTTTACCCCATGCTTTCCCCATCAAGAGGTACATTTGCAGGAGCTGGGCTCCTGAAGAGGTAATACAGTATTGCTCCCCCAAAATCGCCACCTGAGGGTACAGGGCTTTAAGCAAAGAAGATTCTGAGATGTGCTCTGCAGACCTGGTTGCTGGGAGTGGGAGGCTGGGGCTTGAGCTGGAGGAACTGGGAGAGTCCATGCAGCTCCCAGGCTGTCTGAAGACCCTCTCCTGCAGAGCCTCCTGCTGCCCACTTTACAGAGTGGAGGCGACATGATGTACAAGGTGCTTTTTCAGGGACTCTCGAGCCCCTGCTGCTGTCTTTGGGTCACCTGTGGTCACTCCCATTCCCTGAAGGCAGCACTACCTTTGGGGCAAAGGGGACCAAGGAGTATAAAAAGATCCCCCCACCCCAGCGCTCTGCAGGAGCTCGGGCTGCAAAGGTAGACTGCCCCCAATGCATTAGCGTGGCTTCGCTGGGGAAATTACTTCAGCTCAGTCTCATTTTTTATGTGCCTGTTCAATAAAATAATTATTGATGGCCTCATCCATTTAAGTCACAATCAAAATAGCAGCCAGGATGGGGCGGCTCTGTATTATATCACCCAAGCGAGAACTATTTTCTATCAATTCACAAATACATTCACATTTAAGTGAAAAATTATGCTATCTAGGATCAAATATATCAGAGGCTGGGAGCCACAGGAGGGGTACTGGGGTTTGAGGGTGTCTACATTATTCAGTAGGGATGCGGACTGTGTGCGGGAGAGCAGAGCAGCAGCCGTCTCCTGTCAGTGGGCATGGAGGAAGCTTGGGTAGGGACAGCTCACTGGGTACCAGTGATGTGGTCCCATCCTGGAAGCAGGTGACCAGAAGTCGTTGGATTTTCCAAGGATGGGAAATTGAACCTTGAGTTAGGAGATGTGTCTACAAGTCCCCCTGGATGTTGACAGTTGTATGATCATCTATCAAGTTTCAAATCTGTGTCCTAAATCATGGGGCAGTGGAGGCAGGGCAGAAAAGAGGAGGAAAAGGAGGGAGGGAGGAAGAGAGGGAGCTGAGGGCCAGGCTCCACCCTGGGACCTTGCCATGGAATCTTTCAAGAAGCCATGTGACTCAGGTAGTGATAGGTGAGGGTCAGAGGTGGGGATTCACTCTCCCAAATGTGCACAGGGAGCAAAACCAGGCTTGGCATCTGTCCTAGTTTGCTTTTCTGCTGCTGTGATAAAATACTAGAACCAAAAGCAACTTGAGGAGGAAAGGGCTCTTTTCATCTTACAGGTTACAGTACGTGGTTGAGGTCGTCACGACTGGAACTCAAGTAGTGCAGGAACTTGAATCAGAGACTGTGGAGGAACATGGCTCATTCACTCCCCCTGGCTTGGTCAGCTTCCTTTCTTACACAGCCCAGACCCACCTGCCTAGGGATGACTCCACCCACAGTGGACTGGGCCCTCCTATATCAATTAGTCATTAAGAAAATGCCCTACAGCCATGACTGCAGGCCAATTTAATGGAGGAAACTCCTCAATGGAGTTTCCCCCTTCTCAGGTGTGTCAGGTTGTCACCCAAGATTAGCCTTCACAGCGTCAACTCTGCCTGATCAAGATATGTGCAGGAGAGGCCTTGATGTGTGGCTACTGGTAGATTCTGGGGTGAGAAGTGATGGAGGGGGACAGAAAAAAGTTGTTATTTATTTATTTATTTATTTATTTATTTATTTTAAATGTTATTTTAAATGTACGTGCATATGTGTATATTTTCATGCTTGCACACACGTGTGCCAGTGCTCATACAAGCTAGAAGAGGGTATCAGATCCCATGGAACTGGAGTTACAGGCAGTTGTGAACCAGTCCCATGTGAGTGCAGAGAAGTAAATCAGATATAGAACTGGCCAGGGAGAGGCTATCTGGCAGACTCCTTTACCTCCAGGGCTTTCTCCAGAGCCCCGTCCACGGGAGGGGAGGTAGCCAAGGTTGCTACCCTTTTTCTCACCCCCTTTCACCCACCCCCTGAGTCCCTGTGGCTCCTCTACTACCTGGCGGGTGGGTCTCTTGCCCCCAGAGTGTGCCCAGTAAGCCTGGCCTCTAATTAGAACTTGAGAGACTGCAGTGTTAGAGATGGGAACTCCATGTTCTGCAAAGGACATTTTAGGATTCAGGGAGCCCCACCACCACTACCCTGTCCTCCCTCTATCAGGCCCTAAAGAGAGTCATCTTCTCCGGCCTGCTCAGAGCCACTGGAGCCTGTGTTAAATGTTCCTGTGGGGAACTCATAGATGGGGAGCAATGGGATGGGGAGACTCCTGTGGGGCTGGCTGGGATTTGACCTTTTCTTGCCTCCTGTAATTAACAAGAAGCCTTTCAGCTGAAGCATGACTCTACCTGTCAAGATTACACAGGCAGGGCTCATCTTGGAAAACCCTGACCTCATGTACATACATCAACTCTTCCTTGCCCCTTAACACCTGTCTTTCCCACTGGGAAGAACATCAGCAGCTTGAGACAAGATCATCTGGCCCAGGGCCAGGGAGATGCTCAAGGGTAAAAGCACCTGTTGAGCAAGCCTGATGCCCTGAGTTTGATCCCCAGAACCCACATAAAAAGCTGGATGCAGTGGTATGCATCTGTAATCTTAGCACTTCTACAGTGAGATGGAGGTGGAGACAGGAGAATCGGTCGGAAGCTAGCCTAGAGTACGCAACACAATGAGAGAGACCCTGACTCAACGAGACGGGAGGCTAGAACGGACTCCCCAGAGTTGTTCTCTGACCTCTACACATGTACCATGGTATGTGTGCCTCCCAACCGCCACTAAATTAAATAGAATAAAAACTGAGGGGAAAAATACCTGACCTTTTTGGAAAACAATCTGGGAATCTATGGACTAACCAGAGAGTTACCATGTGGCAGCACTCCCCACAAAACTTGCACAAGAATGGCCAGAGCAGCATTATTCAAAGTACTCAAAAAGTACAAGTGACTCATGAGTCCTTCAGCTGAAGAATGGGTAAATAAAATGTGGTGTGCATCCACACAATGGAACAGTATTCAGCAATGAAAAAGATCGAAATGCTGTTCTTGCTATAATGTGAATGAACCTTGAAAATATTATATCAAGTGAAAGAAGCCAGATACAAAAGATCATATGTTACAGGATTGTATTTAGAGCCAATGCCCAGAATGGGCAAATTCATTCAGAGTAAGTAGATTGTGGTTGCCTAGAGCTGGGGTAGGGGAAATGGGGAGTGACTACAAATGGGCAGGCAGTTTCTTTGGGGGAGTGTGATGAAATGTTTTGTTTGTGTGTTCTTGTGTGTGAGCATGGGTGCACATGTGGAGGTCAGAGGACAGCCTCAGGTGTTGTTCCTCACCTACCTTGTTGAGACAGCGTCTCCTGCTCACCACTGTGTCAGCCAGGCTAACTGGCCTGCAAGTTTCTGGGAATCTTTCTGTTTCTGTGTCTCATCTCCCCATAGGATTGTAGACATGTGTACCACACATCTGGCATTTTTACATGGGTTCTTGGGACTTGAACTGAGGTCCTCACAATTGCACAGCAAGTGCTTTTACTCACTGTGACTCTCCCTAACCCTGAAATGTTTTAAAATCAACTTGGTGATGTTTGTGTAATCCTGTGACTATTCCTTGAATTATATTCTTTCTACAGATTGGTTGTACAATATATGAATTATATCGATTTAAAGAGGTGGTCAGCAGGGTGTGTGGCACACCTGTAATCCTAGCAACTAAAGAGACAAATGCAAGAACTTGAAGGCTAGCCTGGGCTATACAGTGAGACTATGTCTCAATAGCAAAGCATAGAAGATGCCTTCGGGATAGGGCCATTGCTTGACTCTCAGTGTCTGTGACACCTGGCTTGTTTCTCCTGACTGCAGGCAGCCCTTGCACCTGCCCTTGTACCTATGTCCACAAATCTATTAACACTTTTTTTCCTTCTTCTTCTCCAAGGTGCTGTTGTTTCTGACCCTCCATCCCTCCTCAGGTCCCCCCCCCCGCCCCATGTCTCTGGCTCATGTAGTTGGCACAGTTCATCTCAGTACCCACTTTCTCCATCCAGTGGAGCTGGGGCAGGGAGTGCTGCTGTTCTGGGTCTGCTAGACAGATGGCCTCTGCTTGGGCTGTGGACACTCATACCACTCCCTCTCCTTCCAGACGTCTTCACTGCACTAAGTTCACAATGTAATTTCTAGAATTTGGCTCTGGGACACTAGGTGTGAACCCTGATTCTGCTGCTTCCTGGCTGGGGTGGGCTGAATTACTGCCCCCCACCCCCCAGGTCATATACTAAAGTCCTAGTCCCCATATTTCAGAGTGTACTGTGTTTGGAGATGGGACCTTTAAAGATGTAATTAAGGATGGACCCTGATCCAATAAAAAGGACTGGTTGGTTACCTTTCAAGAAGAGTCTAGGAAGTCCTCAGACACAGGGAGCCTGTGTTAGACCTTCACTTGTCAACTTGACACACCTGGGAGGAGGAAACCTTGATTGGGGAACTTCCTCTATTGGACTGGCCTGAGGGCATGTTCATGAAGCATTTTCTTGATTTTTGAGTGATGTGGGAGGGCCCAGCCCACTGTGGGTGGTGCGTCTCCCAGGCTGGTGGTCCTAGGTTGTATAAGAAAGAAAGTTGAGCACAGGCCAGGGATGCAAGCCCATAAACAGTGCACTTTACCCTGTTGCTCAAGATTATCCAGGAGGGTGAGCTTGGGATAGCTGTAGAGGACCCAAATATCTTATTTCATGTCATTTCTAAATTCATATATTATTTTTTAAATTTTATTTATTATTTTATTTTAATGAGTGTATTGCCTGCATGTATGTAAGTGCACCTGTGTTGTGAAATGTCCACAGAGGTCAGAAGAAGGCATCAGATCCCCTGGAACTAGAGTTATAGATGGCTGTCAGCCATCATGTGGGTGCTAGGAACTGAACCCAGGTCCTCTGCAAGAGCTACCAGTGCTCTTAACCACTGAGCCATCTCTCCAGCCCCCAAATTTGTATATTATTTTTAAAAATAATAATGCTCTAGAAACTCTCTGGGTTGGGAATTGTGGATCATTTTGTTTCCTTTTCTTTTCTTTCCCTGTCTTATTTTTGAGACAGGATTTCAATACATAGCCCAAGCTGACCTCAAATTCTTCTGATCCTCCTGCTCCAGTCTCCCAAGTGCTGGTAGTGTGGGTACAACCAGACCCAGCTTTGTGTGTGTGTGTGTGTGTGTGTGTGTGTGTGTGTGTGTGTGTATGTATTGTACAATCCATAGGTGTGCACACTGGTGAGTTCAGCTGTACACATGCCACAGCATGAGTGTGGAGATGAGATGTCAACCTCTGATATCATTCCTCAGGTGCCATCCACCTTGTGAGTATGTGTGTGTGTGTGTGTGTGTGTGTGTGTGTGTGTGTGTGCATGTGTGTGACTACAGATATGTACGTGCCACAGCACTGTATGTAGAAGTCAGAGGACAACATTGGAAATTGGTTCTTGCCTTCCCTCTTGTATGAGATAGGGGCTCTGGTTCTCTCCTGTGTACATGAGGCTAGAAGACCCACAAGATTCTGGGAAGTTTCCTATCTCTGCCCCTTATCTTGCCATAGGCGCTCTGGGATTGCAGACACACATGCAGTACTTCATCTAGCTTTACGTGGGTTCTGGAGATCCAAACTCAGGTTCTCACGCTTGAACAGTATTTTTAGTTGCTGAGCCATCTCTCCAGCCCTAGATCTAGCTTACTATTCTTTACCAACCTACAACAAAAGCCCTGGGAAGAGGTCCTTTAATAGGACCCTGACCTAAGGGCACTGAGATGCTCCAGTCCTGGGGAGTAAGATGTTGATCCTTACAGTTACCTGGCAGAAGGTTGAAGGCTCTGGCTCCCACCCCAGTTCTTCTGTAGTGGCAAGGTGATCCCTGACCTATGAGGCCCTTGGCCATCATCTGTGATAGCCTTTCACCACAACTGCCTTGCAGGGCCTTGGTGGCATCTAAGGCAGACTTAGCTGTCCCTGCTCTGCATGCCTCCTCAAGGTTCAACATCAACACCTCCAATATTTCCAGTAAAACGTCATGGTCCCAACAACTACAGAGAGGCCACAGTCGGCATATGTAAGTGCCATATCACTTAAATTCTGGTGTGGTTAGGGACAAAGGACAAAGACAGAAACCTTCCTTCCTTCCTTCTGGTAGGAGGATCTAGAAGAGTTCTCAGAGCTGGTAGGAGAGGCCAGTGTCCTAGCCTACAGAGGCATGAGGGAGCCTGTTCCTTGGGGGAAACCCAGCCTTGTGGCTCAGGTTTGCTGCAAGAGTGAGAAAGAGCCTTCTGAAAGGTTCTCAGGGACCTGGGACTAAACTGGCCAGAGCAGCAGCGCCCACTCCCTGGGCAGGGCTCCAAGACCCCACTGGGTGCCACCCCCAGGCCTCCAAGTCCTGGCATGCTAGAGGGATGTCTCCTTTTGCCTCTTCCCACCCATCTGAGCTCATGCTGGGGCCCATGGGACTCTCCACAGGCCTCTGCCTGCATGCTCAGGCCAACAGCCTGTCCTGTCAGAGGCCTGTTCCTCAGCCAAAGATAGACAAGCCCCTCAACATCGCCTCCCTTTAGGGGACCTGCATTTGGGGACTTGCTCAGAAGCCCAATCCACCAGGGCAGAAGGCTACAGCCCTCCATCTGACCTCCTGGACATGACTCTATCTATGAACAAGAAGCTGTCCAGTGGGCCCAGAGGTGTGACTTATCCCAGCAGGTGCCCCCTGGACACTTATGGCCAGAAGGGAAAGAATACCTGCTCAGTGGCACCCAAAGGACAAACCAGGACTGAAACTCAATCCTGAGTCCCTAAGCCAGGGCTCCCCTCTACTATACCTGCAGAGGAGAATCTGAAAGCCAGCCTTACCTGCCTACAAGAGACCCTGCTCCATAAGAGACCCTCTTCCAGGTCAGAGGCAATGGCTCTTGTTGAAATTTAGGGACCAATTGTTTGCAGAATCCTTTCCTACCACAAGTAGTTCTGTCAGAAGATGGGCCAAATGTCAGCACAGTTTGGGTGCCAAAGTGGGTAGGGAAGCTGGGCCTGACAGGTGCAGAGGCCCTAGGCAGTAGTCTTTGGAATCTGACGGGTTTGATGCCCCTTAAATGTCCCAAGCTAGAGCTGGGGAGATGACTTTATTGGTAAAGCCCCTGCCATGTAAGCATGAGCTCAGATAGATGCTCAGCACTCATATAAAAGAGCTGGGAGCACACATCCTAGTGCTAAGGAATCGGAGACAGACAGATCTCCAGAGCTCACTGGCCAGTACGTCTAACCAAGCTGGGTACTCTGGGTTCAGTGAGAGACGGTCTCAAAAAAATAAGGTGAGCTGGGAGGGGTGGTGCATACCTGTAATCCCAGCATTCAGGTGGCAGAGGCAGAGGCAGGCAGATTTCTAACATATCTCAATAAGGTGGAGACCAACTGAGGAAGACAGGCTTCTGGCCTCCACAATTGTACCTACACATATGCACACATGCTTGCACATATATGAACACACACACATACATCACACACAGAGAAATGGCCCAAGCTTGCATAGCTGAGCCAAGCCTCTTGGCCTCCCTTAGGATTAAGCTCCAGCTACCACAAGTCCCTTGGCCAGCTTCTCCCTGGGTCCTCTTGGTGTTCCAGGATTCAGCTCAGGTTCCAATCCAGGGTCTTAGTCCTTTTAAGATGCTGTCGCACTAAATTTTCTACCCTTTTCCCTTCTTAGGAGGCTCCACATGTGCCGACCCAAGGCCCCAAGGCTCACAAAGTAACATGAGACATTTTTAGTTTGGGTACTGCATGGTCCTTTATGGTAGGGAGTAGGGGGCTGACTTAGAAAGAAAACGCGCTTGCCATGCTGCAGTTCCAACTGCTTTTGTGCACGAGCCCACAGGCTCCGTTAGCATTTACCGGTGCCCTGTGGGCCTACGGTCTCACCCCATCTGTAAATGCCCCATCTGGACCCCCCTGCCATTCGCCCCAGCCTTACACGCTTCCTCTTTCTGATTTCAATCTCACAGCCATGCTAACTCTCCTGGCAGCTAGGCTCCATCCCCCTTTCCAGGGGGCCCTGTGCTGGCTCTGTAGCTCATGCTTTTCAGAGGAATAAGTAGTTTCTGGGCTACAGATGCCCACAGTGGGAACAGCCCAATGAATACAGGACTGACCTGACAGGCAAAGAAATCCTCCCTGAAGCTGAGAGGTCCTGGGAGAGTACCAGGAGAGTGTGCAAACAGAGTGAGTGAATAAACCCTGTTTACACAATGCCTTGCCTGCAGGGCTGCTCAAACTGTCCTAAATCCGGCTTCCTGCAGCCCTCCTTGAGGCGTCTGACCCCAGAGCACAGCCTGGGGTGTAGTGAAGGTATGCTGCTGCTGGAGGGATGCTCATCACCTAGTGGTGATGGAAGGAAGCGAGCCAGCCTCCTCTTAGGAAAGGCATAGGGCCCAGGATGAGACCAGGCAGTCGCCCCTTAAAGATCACCCCTTCGGCTCATCACTGCCCAAAAGGAGGTGGAAAAAGAGGTGTGTCTGCCTTTAAAAAAGAATCAGATTTAAGGGAGGCTGGGCCTCCCTGCACCTGCCTGCCCATCACCTGGGTGAGAGCTAGGCATCACCTTCCAGGCAGGAAGCCAGCCTCCTGAAGATGGAGGGCACCCCACACAGGCTACAACAACAGCCACAGAGTCACAGGGGCCTGGGAACACATTCAGGCCATACCTTGCCCTCGACAGGCACTCTCTCCCTCATAGGAACAAGCGCATGAACATACACACAGAAACATGCCCATTCAAGAAGTATTTATTCAGGTGTGTGGAATGGAAAAAAATGCCCATCCTTGTTGGACTTGTGTTCTTGGCAGAGGAGTTGCAAGTAAAAAGGAGCCTCTATCTGCCAGCGTGCTGGCACATATCTGCAATCTCAGCACTCTGGAGGTGGAACTGGCAGAGGAAGGAGTTCAAGGTCAGCTGGGCTATGTGAGACCCTGTCTCAAAACAAACAAAAGAATAATTTTTTAAGCTTTTAAGAACCGAGGCTCCATCTGGCCACACACTGCCTGCTAGTTGAATTCAGTCTCATAGGTCACTTGTTTCTTCTTTTTAAAAAATATTTAATTGTATGTGGGGGCTGGAGAGATGGCTCAGCAGTTAAGAACACTGGTTGTTCTTGCAGAAGACCCGGGTTCAAATCCCAGCACCCATGTGGCAGCGAACAACCGTCTGTAACTCCAGTTCTAGGGGATTCAACACTCTTCTGTCCTCCATGGGCATTGCACGACACGAGTGCACTTACCTACACGCAGGCAATACACTCATATATGTAAAATTCAAAAAAATTTAATTTTACGTGTGTGAGTGTTTGCCTGTACGCATGTATGTGCAGTATGTGTGTCCAGTGCCTGCAGAGGCTGGAAGAGAGGGGGTCAGATTCCCTTGGAGCTAGAGTTATATATAGATGGTTGTGCGTCACCATTTCAGTGCTGGGAACAGAACCTGGGTCTTCTGCAAGAGCAACAAATGCTTTTAACAGCTGAGCAATTTCCATAGCCCTGGCTACCAATTTCTTACCTTGTTTTCCTTTCTGCTTAGATTCACTGATCCTTAGAGGGCTGTCCAACCTCTTGATATTGGTACATGGATGGCATCATCAGCTACAAAGTTCCCACTTGAGAGCTACACAATCAAGTTACCAAAGAAACCCTCATAATGTTTTAAGTAAGATTACAATTTTGTGTTGGGCAGTATTCATAACTTTCCTGGGGTACACATAGCTCTTGGGCCACAGGTTGGATGTGCCTGCTAGACCCTTGAGGGCTGACTAACAGTCCAAGCCCCAACTCTCTGTCTCCCCAACATCAACTTGCCTAACCTCTTTTTCTTCCCTGTTCCCCTACCTGGCTTTTAGCCCATCTCCTGATCTACTGCAAACCTACGCCTCTCTGTATAGGAGCTGTGCTGACCTTCCAGAGTTTGGACCTCTCTCCAAGCCTGCCTGGATCCCTGGGGCTGGGGTGCCATGAAGTCAGTCCAATGGGTTACCGTGTTTCTGGACACCTTCCACCAACCCCGTCCCCATCAACCTCCCAGTCCCAAACTTAACAGTTCTATCTGGTGAGTGTTTCTTACCAGCCAGCCTCAGAGCTCAGGGCTAAGCCTTCAGAAGCTTGCTTCCCTTCATCTTCCCAACAACCTCATGTAATAGGTAGTTATAACTGTTTCCCCAAAGAGAATACAGAGCATGGGAGGGGGTAGACTTCCTGAGTTAACTGGAACCCAGTCCTCCTGGCTCCTAAGCTAGGCTGTTGGCCCCTGTTTCTGCTTTCCCATCCTTTCCTTCTTAGGAACATCCTCCATCCTTCATTGGTGTCTGACAACCCCCCGGCCCCCAATTCGTCACCGGTGACAGCTAACACTCCATCTTATCCTAGGGATTTTAGTGTGTCTAGACCCAGGTGATACGTTTGTGGAGGGAGAATTTTAGACATGTGGGCCAAGCGAAAGGTTTTCTCTGGGGACCAGAGGCCTCCCAGGAAACTCTGCAGGAGACCTGTCCCACTGCCAAGGTGAAGCAATCAGACCCCATTCCCTCCTCAGCTTGGCTCCCAGGAAAACATTCCTGCTAATTATCACAAAATAGACATGAGGATATCTGGGCACAGATAGAGTGTCCTCTGCCCCTGCCCCCATGTTCCTCTCCTAACCTACCCGAAACACTGGGATGTACTTTGTCTACTGTCAGCTCTACCCCATACCCCCAGCAGACTCTCTAGGCCTATGCACAACACCAGAAGTGGACTGGACCTTTCTGGGTAAGGTGGAGGCCACTAACTGCTGGTCAGGCTGTGGTTTCCACAAAGTCCTCTGCCCAGGCACCCAGAGGTGCCAGCCAGCTCCCTGTCCCTTACAACTAATGCTGCATCTGTCTCCTACCTTCCGCTGCCTCATCCATCAGGAGAGAACCCCATAGGTATAGATCTCCCCACTTCACAGATATTCCACATCCTCACAGCACATTCCAGAGTTGTAGAGATCAACCAGAGGACCAGAGGGTAGCCCAGAGCCTCAGGAGCCACCTTTCTACCCGGAAGTTCTGAGAGATGCTTGAACTCAAAACTAGGCCAGGCCAGCAGCAGTCAGAGCCTATCCAGCCACACACATGTAGAAGAGTCCTGGTAACATGGGGGTCCTTGGGAACTGGTTTGCCCCCATCCCCACCCCCCACCCCCCCACCACAGGGTGGCAACAGGACACAGGATGACACAACCAGTCCATAGTACAAGGCCAAGCGAGATTCTACATTCTTTTAGTCATTGGTAAGTCACGCTGCCTACAGGTGAGAGGGAGAGAGGAAAGAAGAAAGTCAAAGAAAGAGGAAATGAAGAACAGAAGGAAGAGGGAGAGAAAAGGAGGAAGGAAGAAGATAGGATGCAGGAAGAAGGAGGGACGGAGGGAGGGAGGGAGGAGGGAGGGAGGGAAGGAGGGAGAGGAAGGAGAAAGGGAAGGAGGGAGGGAGGGAAGGAGGGAAGGAGGGAGGAGGGAGGGAGGGGGGGGAGGGAGGAGGGAGGGAGGGGGGGGAGGGAGGAGGGAGGGAGGGGGGGGAGGGAGGAGGGAGGGAGGGGGGGGAGGGAGGAGGGAGGGAGGGGGGGGAGGGAGGAGGGAGGGAGGGGGGGGAGGGAGGAGGGAGGGAGGGGGGGGAGGGAGGAGGGAGGGAGGGGGGGGAGGGAGGAGGGAGGGAGGGGGGGGAGGGAGGAGGGAGGGAGGGGGGGGAGGGAGGAGGGAGGGAGGGGGGGGAGGGAGGAGGGAGGGAGGGGGGGGAGGGAGGAGGGAGGGAGGGGGGGGAGGGAGGAGGGAGGGAGGGGGGGGAGGGAGGAGGGAGGGAGGGGGGGGAGGGAGGAGGGAGGGAGGGGGGGGAGGGAGGAGGGAGGGAGGGGGGGGAGGGAGGAGGGAGGGAGGGGGGGGAGGGAGGAGGGAGGGAGGGGGGGGAGGGAGGAGGGAGGGAGGGGGGGGAGGGAGGAGGGAGGGAGGGGGGGGAGGGAGGAGGGAGGGAGGGGGGGGAGGGAGGAGGGAGGGAGGGAAGGAGGGAGAAAGGGAAGGAGGGAGGGATGGAGGGAGGGAGGAGGTAGGGAGGGAAGGAGGGAGGGAGGGAAGGAGGGAGGGAGGAGGGAGATGGTGTGGGGAGGGAGATAGGATAAAAGAGGAGAGAGGATGGAGGGAAGGAAGAAGAGATGGGGTAGAGAGAGAAGAGAGAAGGGAGGAGGGTGAAGATGGAGACACTAGGGAAAGAAAGAAAAGAGAAGAAGAAGAGAGTGAGGAGAAAGATGAGATGTAGGAGGGAGCAGTGATGGGGGTGGGGAGAGAAGAGGGGGAAGGAAGGACCTTCTCTGCCTTCTCCATCCCTCCCTCTTCCAGGCAAAATATTCTTTCTCTTGAAAAAAAAGAAATAAATAAAAAACCCTTGCCTTCCTCCTTTTTCCTTTCTGAGCAAGAGCTTTGTAACACTAGATGGCTGATCCGAAAATAACTGTTTTGCCCTTAGACAGAGGCGTTTTCTTCACAGGAGAAGCTGAGATATTTTGAAAGCCACCCCTGAGGCTAGAAAGTTGTGCATAAGGCGCTAATTGTCAGCCTCCCAAGGGCAGCTGCATGGCAGGCAGGCAGGCAGGCAGGGGAGGGCATGGGCTCCGAGGTCCTGGGGGAGTCTACCTTCAGCAAGCAGGCTCAGCCAGCCCCAGATAAACCCAGGAGCAGGGGCGATCTTACATAACTAGAGCTCGGGACAGAACATTTTCAGCAAATTACCTCTGTTATGAGCTCTGCCATAAAATCGCCTCACAAGTGAATTTAGTTTTTCCTCCCTGCGTGCCCAATCAATTAGCACATGAGTAATACCAAGCCCATTAGGACAAACCGATGCCGGGGGAGTTATGTCATCTGCTATAGAAATGATTGCTTAATATACCAGTTGGCTCGGAGGAGCTCTTAGCCACACACAATCTTGCCATAATCAATAGCAACAGTCAGGCGCTGCTGGGCAGAGCAGGAGCTAGAGCCAGTGTGTGGGGCCTGGCCTGCTAAGCAGCCCCGAATTCCAGCTAATTCACCTCCACTTCCCTCCCCCACACTCCCCTCTCTTTGTTCCCTGCAGCTGGCCTTCAAAGGCAATAGAAACCCAATGGTAAGAGGAAGGAATGTGTGGGTAGGGGTAGGGAAGGTGGAAGAACCTTCTACATGGCTGCTGGAATTCACATCCTAGAGGGAAAAAAGAGAGGTGGGTGAATTTCTTCCCTCTATTCCCTGGGGTCTGACGAGTGGGCCCTCAGTGGGAGCAACTCAAGGCTTGTGCAAGATTGAAGAGCCTGGAGCTGAGCATGTATGTGCTCAATAGGCAAGCTTGAACGAGTAAGCACCCATGGGAACACAGTGATACATGTGAGCATGAACGAGGATTAGTGCTTGTTTCCTTCCACACATATGTGTTCATGCATAATTGAATGCTCAGGCCTCTGTGTGTGTGTGTGTGTGTGTGTGTGTGTGTGTGTGTGTATGTGGAGTTTGCACACAGTCACAGATCACAGAGATGCTGAGGTACACATGGTCCCTGCATGTACACGTAGTTCATACATGTCCATGCATAGTTGGGTGGAGTCAGCACACAGGCCTTTGTTTGTGTGTGTGTGTGTGTGTGTGTGTGTGTGTATGTGGAGTTTGCACACAGTCACAGATCACAGAGATGCTGAGGTACACATGGTCCCTGCATGTACACGTAGTTCATACATGTCCATGCATAGTTGGGTGGAGTCAGCACACAGGCCTTTGTTTGTGTGTGTGTGTGTGTGTGTGTGTGTGTGTATGTGGAGTTTGCACACAGTCACAGATCACAGAGATGCTGAGGTACACATGGTCCCTGCATGTACACGTAGTTCATACATGTCCATGCATAGTTGGGTGGAGTCAGCACACAGGCCTTTGTTTGTGTGTGTGTGTGTGTGTGTGTGTGTGTGTATGTGGAGTTTGCACACAGTCACAGATCACAGAGATGCTGAGGTACACATGGTCCCTGCATGTACACGTAGTTCATACATGTCCATGCATAGTTGGGTGGAGTCAGCACACAGGCCTTTGTTTGTGTGTGTGTGTGTGTGTGTGTGTGTGTGTATGTGGAGTTTGCACACAGTCACAGATCACAGAGATGCTGAGGTACACATGGTCCCTGCATGTACACGTAGTTCATACATGTCCATGCATAGTTGGGTGGAGTCAGCACACAGGCCTTTGTTGTGTGTGTGTGTGTGTGTGTGTGTGTGTGTGTGTGTGTGTGTGCTCATGTTTGCATAAAGGGGCACATAGATGCTGTACTACACATGGTCCCTGCATGCGTGTATATGTGGGCTCCTGTGACTCCAGAATACAGCCATCCTGCAGGAGTCACCAGCCTGCACATCCATTCGCTCTGTCATTCTTCTGGGCTGAAGAACCCATGAGTGAAAGCCGAGGCGTCTCCCGCCAGCTGATGGGGAGAAACCTTGTACTGTCAACCACCTGAGCACGAGCTTGGCTCTGGAGGTAGCCGAGCCTTGGATCTGGTCCTGCTCTGCCCCCTAGAAGGGCAAGCCCCTTAATTCCCTGGGCCACAGTAGCCTCATTTGGTAACAGAAACATGCCACAGACCACTGGGCTGAAGAGTAGTGTACATCAGGCACTTGGCATAGCCCTCAGAAGCCAGGGTAGTTGGTTTGGAAGGAATAGGGGCCCGTCATACACATCTGATGCAGGTGTGTGCTCACAGGAACCCACAAGGTATGCCTTATAAGGTATAAAGTCTAGGAGATAAGAGAGAACTTGGGGGTGACTAGCATGTAAGGGGCAAAGGCCATGTTAGCTGAAGGTCCTCCTTCACTAGAGGATGAGTCAGTTCCAAGGTCCAAAGGGTAACAGGGTTCAGGCTGTTCACTCCAGAGCCTGGCACGTGACCCCTCGGAATCCTTCCTTGAGCCCCTGAAGATGGATGCCACATGCCATCAAATGAATGAGTGTGAGCATACCTGGGCCACCCTACATGTAAGCTACAGTCAGGTCCCACCTTCTCACCTTTGCATCAGACAAGATGCTTTCTGTCCCCTGTAAAGTGACTCAGACTTGCCAAAGAACTTGAACAAGTTTTGGCCCCAAGCTCCCAAATTGTTCCTGGTTTTGAGTCTAACCCTTTTCAAAGAGTGATGTCATTTGTTAGCAACCCAAGTTTGTGATCTCAGGCATTTGGCTCCTCCAGACCTGGAGAACAGCATGTCACTTGCTTTGTGAAGAGCGTGGATAGTGTGTTGGGTGCATAGAACTCCAGCTTGGAGAACAGAAGGCCTATGCTCTAGTTCCAGCCCTGCCCCAAGGTCATGAGCCGCTGAACTCCTGGGGTTACCATTTCCTCAGTTCCAGAATAATGCCAGTCACACACCCCAATGGCACAGATATCCTAGGAGAGAAAAATCAGCTCTTAATTCAAGGAGGCAGCAGAACAGAGCAGAGATGACATGACCTTTGAGAAGAACCTCAGGGAGGTGGCTCAATAGTTAAGAGCACTTGCTGCTCTTGCAGAGGACCCGAGTTCAGTTGCCAGCACCTACATCAGGAAGCTCACAACTGTATGTAACTCCTGCTTCAGGGACTCTCACCCCTTCTTCTGGCCTCTGTTGGCACTACACTCACATGCATATACACCTACACATATGTACACATAATTTAAAAAATACAATAAATCTTTCAAAAAAGAACTTTTAAAAGAGACAAGCTTGAGTCCTAATCCTATGAAACAGTGTGTTCCTTTAAGGCATTTTCAATATTTATACTACTGTTATTATTTTTTTGTAGCACTGAGGATTTGAACTTAGGACCTCATGTATGCTCGGCAAGCACTCTACTATGGAGCCATACCTGCAAACTCTTGAGTTTTAATCCTGACCAGCAACCTGCACATTGCTGGGTCTTGAACAAGCCATTTCCTGGGCCTGCCTTTTTAGCAGGAAAGCAAAACCTGCCCTAGGGCATAAGGACTAGCTAAGCAAGGAAGGTACTCAATGATCTCCCCTCCCTGTGGTATGAAAATATAGCACAAGTGATGTGTTCCTGACAGTAGGAAGGATGCAGCGTTTTCAGCATCTCGGATAGTCCCCCATATGTCATGGAACCGATGCCCTTCCATAGTCCCCTTCACCCATGAGAAACCCCACTTTTGCAAATGAATATTTGTGAGAAGCTTGGAGTGACTTCCCAGGGTAGGTCACACAAGGCATGGCTGCTTGCTTCTTTTCTCTGGATCGCTTGCTGAGGGGAAGCCAGCTACCACATTGTGAGGGTACTCAAGCTGCTCAGAGAATGTACTTCATGTGGCACAACTGAGGCCTTCTGCCAAAGCCAGTGCCAACCTGCCAGCCGCATAAAACCCATCTCAGATAAACCCTGGGGCTCAGTAAAGCCTCAAAGGACTGCATCCTGCATGACATCTGGGCCCCAAACTCTTGGGACACTCTAGCCAACCCAGACACTTTTGAATGACACCATGCTAAAGAATACACCCTCGGCTCTGTGGACCACTTTCAACATAAGTCATCAAGAGAGATGCTACACCGTTAGACATGGTGTCCTACTCAGATGCCACCACACATGCACCCACTTCCATTAACCACAGTGCTCCTTAACTATGAGGTAATAGGTTTGCTTTATCATTGTTGCATATGTATGTGTGGTACCGGAGTACATCTCCAGCCCCTGTTTTTTGCTTTAAGTTGCAATGCTTTGGGGATGACTTGTTACACGGTGATTGCTAACCTACACAGATGTTTCCTCAAAACTGCTTTTAGAGGAAAGGAAAACTCATGGAGAGATGGCCTCTGATAGGAAGGGTGTGATCAGAAACCAGCCTGTCCCAGATTTATGTTCCTTTCTGCAAGGTGCAGGGGAAAGATTAGCCGTGCTGTTACTGCGTGCAGAGAACTGGGAGGTGACTCCTGAAAAAAGTGTCCTGAGAAGCACACACTCTGGGACGGGTTGTGACTAAGCCAAGGGGAAACGCCTGTTCTGAATCTGGCAACATGGTATGATTCCCAGGCTCTGTTGCAAGGGAGAGCGAATAAGCATACTTATCCACTTCTAACGGGCACTGTCCAATGTGGGGCATTGGTGACTGGCACGTGGAGTTACAAAGATCCAGGGTTTTTCAGGAAGGCTCTCCTCCTCTACTATGATTTTTAAGAAGAGGAGGAAATGGGCTCTTTTGCTCTTCTAATGAAGTGGCTGCTTTCTGATTTTCACAGGTACTGGGGCAGGAAATTGCCCGTGGTAAATGAGTGAGACCTATTACCTAAGGGTGGAAATGGGTAATGAGAGCTTAAGCCCAGGCACATCACCGGATCACATTAGGAAGTCAGCTTGCAAAAATGATTAGGAGGGTTTTAATATGAGCCGATTGGATGGGTACCCATCCTTGCAGCGACCTCTGACTCATTAGCCTAGGTAGATTTTGTGCTCACAGAATGGCCTGCATCTCAGAGCTCTCTCAGAGCCATCCAGGACCCAGAGATGGGAAAGAACTAAAATGCCATTTGCAAGGTGCAACTAGCTCTTCTTGAATGCCATTCAGATGATTGGTGAGACCTAACCTTCTTAGCCCCTATGAGAAAAAGAACCTGGGACAAGCCACCGGTCTGCATACCTCCTAGTCCTCTTCCTCCAATATTAAGGGGTGGTGTGTCCTTGTGGATAGAGCACTGGGTGCACAATCAGAGCACCAGGACCCTGGGGCCCACTGTGAATAGGTTTTCCAGTCGTGGCCTTTCCCAGATCAGTGGAGATCTCCCCTGGGTCTTTCTCTTCTGATCTGCTGTTGCTGGCCACCTCTGAAACTTCACATGTCAAATAGTAAGTAGTGTTTAGTGTTGTCAGCCTGACAGATTCTAGAATTACTTGGGAGTCAGACCTCTGGGCATATCTGTGGGGAGATCATCTTGAAGATATGGGAAGACCCGCCCACTGTGGGTGGCACCATTCCCTAGCCAGGACCCTGGATAAATGGAGCGGAAACATACCTTCATCTCTGTCTTGTGATTATGAATGAGATGTGACCTGCCTTCTCAGCCTTCTGCTCCTTGACTTCCCCCTCCATGATGGGCTGTGCCCTTTAACTGCCTGAGCCACAATAAACCCTTTCTTTCTTAAGTTGTTTTTGTATTTTATCACAGCAACAGGGAAGAAGCTAAGCCACTCATGTTTCCACACCCAGAGCTCACCATCCTCTCTCCAGTGACCATTTTCCTTTCCATATTCATTTTTGTATTTTCTCCTTCTTTACATCTCTCCAACCAATTATATCATCTTGTCTTTGAAAATGCTTAATCCAATGTTTTTTTTAAAAGCAAAGAAAAAAGAAAAGGAAGGCAGGGTGGGAGGGAAGGAGGCTGGGGAAATAGTTCAGCTGGTAATGTGCTTGCTCTGCTAACATGAGGGCCTGAGTCTGAGCCTCAGAACCCAGGTTAGAAAAAAGTCTGGCGTGGTAGTGATCACTTATCGCCTCAGAGCTGGGGAGCAGAGACAAGTTCTCTGGCCAGGCTATTCCCAGGTGACCTCTGGGCCAGTGGGAGATTCTGTCTCAAAAAACAAGGTGGATGGTTCCTGAGGAACAACACCTGAGGTTGACTTCTGGCACACACACACACACACACACACACACACACACACACACATGAGGAGGAGGAGGTGGGGAGGAGGATGAGGAGGAAGAGGAGGAGGAAGAGGAAGAGGAAGAAGGGCTGAACTAGAGGGAAGCTTAGTGACTAAGAGCACTTGCTGCTCTTCCAGAGAGTTCAGGTTCAGGTCACAGCACCCACACTTGGCAGCTCACAATGACCTATAACTCCAGGTCCAGGGGCTCTGAGTCCCTCTGCAGGCACCTGCCCACACATGGTACACATACATACACTCAGGCACATATGCATATCAAATAAGAACATTAATTTTTTTTAGGATGGAAGGAAGGGAGGGAGGGGAGGAAGGAAGGAAGGAAGGAAGGAAGGAAGGAAGGAAGGAAGGAAGGAAGGAAGGAAGGAAGGAAGGAAGGAAATACCTACCCCTGGTCCCTGCTAGGATAACCTTAGGTTTCCTACCCTCAGCCTCTTCCTTGTTTTTCTTAGACCCTGCCTTCCATACGTCATCCTTCTGTTCCAGGACCATCAGGGGCTCCGCTGAGCATCAGAGTCCTCCATGAAGCCCCCAGTGCTGACCTCACTGCTCAACCTCCACACCTGACCGGTGGAACGCAACTCACCCTGCTGGCTCTGTCCCCTTCCTTCTGCCTTCCTTCAAACAGCTGACTTCCTTTATTTCTTTTTAGCAGCCCCTACCCCTCTGTACCTCCTGCAGGTCCCTCCCCAGCCACAAACCTTTGCAGCATCTGTGCTGACCATGCAGCCTCACTGCCAGCCCTACCCAGAGTTATGACCATTTTTATTTTAGTTTATAGTTCTTGCACCCAGATGGAGACTTTTGACAGCTTTGCAACCTACATCCTCTTGCAGTGCCTGGCACACCCCTTGTTCTGTGTTAATATACAGCTTTTTTTTTTTTTTTCATTTGATGTCTTAAGGCAGGGTCTCCACCCTTGAGCATTTTCCTTGAGGAATAGGCTACTAAATTGGTATTCATAGAATTTAGAGCTGAAAGGAGCCCTGTCCATTCCCCCAGATGAAGAGCCAGGCCAGGAGTCAAGAAGCAACTCTTATTTTCTGGCTCTCTCAATACAAAAACAATCCTAAAATGTCATTAGCTGCATATCAGCAGAGCTGAGTTAGAGTCTAACCTCTGCCATCTATTTGCTGTTGGACATTGTCTCTGGCTTATGGAGAAGCCACAGAGGGCACCTGGCCTGGCTAGACCCTTCCTCAAGAAGTAATTTCCATGCCCTAACCCATCATTGCTTCAAGCAGCCCCCAGACGTCCAGCCCAGGACCCTTGGTGTCCTGACCCCCTGCTGCTTGTAGGTGCCCAATCTCAGAGGCTTGCAGTGTCTGTGGAACACACAGTGATGCCACATTTACAGACCTATAAGAAGTCTATGACTACAGGGCAAGAAGTTCCAGGTAGACTGAAGCCCAGAAATCCTTCATTGGGGAAGGAGGGGAGTGAGGAGGAGTCTAGAGCATTCTTGAGCTGCCTAAAATTCTAGCCCCCAGGAGCCCAGAGCCCTCGATTTCTACAGCTCTTTATTTTGATGAAAATGGATGTCTATGACTAGTGCATGGCATGGAGGAGACCACTGGATACTTTCAGAAACAGCGCCCAACTTCCAGAAACACAGAAGGCCATCAATTACTGATCCTCAGGTGGGAGAGGTCTCTCCTTGGGAAAAAGCAGCTCTGAGATCATTTCCTATGCAAAGCCCCAGAAACTTCAGGGAATGCTGACTGCTGTGTGGATGGACCTGGGACAAGGGCAGTGCCCCCATGGCTGTGACTTCCCATTCCCCAAGGCTCAGATCCCGAGCCAGAGACCTGCCCAAAACCAAATTATCATTTTTATTCTTATTAGCATTGCCATTTAATAATAGGTCCCACCAAAGGAGTCCACATCTTATTAATAGAGGCACCTCATTAATCTCATTAATTCTCTATTGTAACCCCGCCCAACTTTGAGATCAAGAAAGACTGGGCGCTGAGAAGGGAGTAGATACTGCCTTGTCCTTATTTACGATGCACAGTATTATATATATATATATATATATATATATATATATACTTATAAATAATTGACTTCTCTAGATTAAAATCTCTGGAGGGACTCTGGGTGTATTCACAACCCAGCGCTTCTGCCTACAGTGAGCATTAGGCCCTTTCAAACCTGTCTTATCTCAACCCCCAACGTATGAAGAGTGATTTTTTTCCCTTCATCCCCTGTAATAACCTTCAACTAACCTTTAAACCAGAGTGAATAATTTAAATCTTATTTTCATATCAATGGAGGAGTCAAGCCAAGCAATTATCTTTTATCTGTATACTCTGTCGTCAGAGCGGCAGGCATAATCAAGTTTTCCCCAGCGAGCCACATGAGAGAGAGGGGGGAGTGAGGAAGTGAGAGATGCTATCTGAAGACATTAACGCAACAATGAATTATTCAATAATGAGTACAAGATCTGTCATAACACACACACACACACACACACACACACACACACACACACACAGACTGAGCTCTGCATCTGCCTGCTGTTCCAGGCAGGCCAAGACTAGCAGTCTGAGGGAGGAGGTGCCAGTTAGGGGGTCTGGGCTAAGCATGACAAATCGGCCAATGATCTGCTCAATTAGGACAGAGAGCAGGTGCGCAGGGCACGTGTGTGGGGCAGGAGGGCTGTGTTGTGGGCCAAACAGCAGGAGGTGACAAAGACACAGAATTCATGTGACAGTTGTTTAGAATAGCTCAGTCTATGATTTTTGCTAAAAGGGTGGGCCAGCAAAGAGGGAGAAGGGAAAGGTTTTTTGAAAAAAATAATAATAATAAAGAAAGAAAGGAAAGGTTGAAATTCCCCATGGTGCTCATTAAAATTCTACCGCATGCTTTCCTTCCCCAGGTCCCCCTGGACTGCCCGTGATCATTTTTATTAATTCATAAAATATCGCACCAGTGATTGAGTTATGATTAGTGGAGCCGACAGAGGAGCTGGTGAAATGTTGCTGCAGTTTCTATCAGATCCCACTGAGTGAATCCACCCCCTGCCAACCGGGTCTTAGGCAGCTGAGCCAAGCCGGAAGGGGCAGTCGGAGGGACCAGTGTGTCTACGGCTTCTTCTGTTGCCGGGCTATCTCCTCTGTCAAGACAGCCAGTGGCACCAGCAGATACTTCCTACCCCTGTCTCTCAGTTTACAGGAAAGGCCTCCTTCACAGACAAATGTCCTTGAACCTCCTTGTGATATGTGCTGTCTGTGGGGCAATGAGAGAAAGCAATCAAGGGATTTTCACAGCGAGCTGAGTCTGGCTGGACAGGTGCCATGGCTTTGAAACCAGGATGCCTCTATGTATCTAGACTCTTCTTGAAATGTTTATGTCTCTGTCTCTTCCTTCCCAGAAATTTATTCAGCTGTTATAGAACAGCTTCATCCCAGGCTTTAAACTTGTCAAGGTCTCTAAGCCAGCAGGGTGAAGGTCCTGGTGGCCAAACAGAGTCAAATTCTTTGTTCAGTTGGCAACGCTGTCCTCACATTTCCTCGGTGATTTCTTCCTTCGTGTGTGTGTGTGTGTGTGTGTGTGTGTGTGTGTGTGTGTGTATGGTACATATAGGGATGCATGTCTGTGTGTAGGCATGTGCATGTATGTGGTGTGTGTGAGCAGGTGTGCCAGAGGATAACCTCAATGTTGTCCTTCAGGACAGCTGTTCACCTTATTTTTTGGGACAAGATCTCTCACTGGGACCTGGTGTTCACCTATTAGGCAAGCTGGCTGACCAAGGAGTCCCAGTGATTCTCCTGTTTCTTCCATCTCAGGGCTGGGCTTAAAAGCATGTGCTACCATGCCTAGCTTTTCATGTGGGTACTGGAGATGGCACTCCTGGGTCTTTGAGTCCTTGGGGCCTCGTGTATGGCAAGTCTTTGAATGATTGAGCCACATCCCCAGCCCATCTTCTCTCTAGTTTCTGATATTCTCCTCCTTTTCCACCCATTGCTCTGTTGTGCAGTTGTTTGCACATCAGGAAACAGGAGGAAGAAAGACTACATCAGTTTTCCTCACCATTGACCTCACCCCAAAGACTTGCTAAGTTAGAATCTCAAGGAGGGAACAAGGCCCAGGAGTCTGTACTACAAGCCACTTGCCGTGTAAGTTGTATGCCTCAACTTTAAGAATACTGGCCAGAGACAACAGAGCTCGAAACTGGCTGTGCCTGTGAGTCACCAACAGAACTTTTGAATAAAAATCAATTTTGAAGCTCTATTCTAGAGTCAGATTCCATTGTTCTGGGGTGAGGCCCAGATATCGGGTTAGTCAGATTTCCAGGTGCATCCACTGAGTAGCTAGCCATGCTGAGGAACATTCAGATATGAATGGAACCATACCCCTCCGACCCGTCATACATCAGGCACTAAATCAAAAGAGGGCCAGCTGGGGATGCAGCTCAGTTGGTTGAGTGTTTGCTTTATATGCATGAATGTAAGAGGCATTAAATATCAGTCTTCCTTAACAAACACTGTAATACTTTCGTTTAGAGCAAGGAAAACAAATCTTTTAATCCCCCCCCCCACATACCTTGTAAAACTTTTGTTTATGCAGAAGCCCCACTGCATTCCTAAAACCTGATGACCCAAGGCAGCTGAACCCGTCCCCTTTCTTCTTCATGCCCTTTGCAAGGATTCTTTTAAAACTAGCCAACCACAAAAGACTGTGAGGTCAGACCCCAACCGGTGGTGAAAAGACACAGTACTCTTGTGTTAGGGATAAAAAGCTATGGGTGTACTCACTGGATCTAAATAACTAAACACACCCTTTTGCAAAAGTAAAAGTTGCCAGGCCAAATAACTTTTGTTTTGTGCAGTGTGGGTGGGGGCTTTGGACCTCAGATTTTATTTCTAATGAAGAAGCCCTAGGTTTTATCCCAAGCACCTTATAAATTAGGTGTGATGGAGCAAAACTGTAATCCCAGCTATCAAGAGGTGGAGGCAGGAGGATCGGAAGTTCAAGATCATGGTCATCCTCAGTTACATAGCAAGTTCCTGGCCAGCCTGGGCTACATGAGTTTCTGTGGAAGGAAGGAAGGAAGGAAGGAAGGAAGGAAGGAAGGAAGGAAGAGATCTACCTGCCTCCATCTGAGGGCTGGGATTAGAGGTACATGCCACCACACCCAGTGAAGAAAGAAAGAAAAAAGGAAGAAAAGAAAAGAAGAAAACGAGATAGATTGAATTATCTTAAAATAGTCATGATGCTATTTATTTATTCCTGGGCACGGAGCCCAGGGTCTTTTGCATGCATCAATAAAACACTTCATTTTTTTCCTTGGAAAACAACAACATCGTCTACAGTGTGGGAAGAAAGACAGCTAAGTGTCTGTGTGCTAAACTCAGAATCTCTTCTCTTCCCCGCTCGCTTATGCAGACACTGGGCCTGGTCCACATGCATTTTGCATCGAACGTATTTGTATAGCTTCTACTGGGATCGTTGTAGAGCTCTGAGCTCCCAAATCTGGAGGCAGCAGACAAAGGCAGTTTTCATCTCATAATTTTTTTTTTTAAAGAAGACTTTGCTTCTCCCAAGAAAGCGGTTTAATTTTAGACCTATTGACAAAGTGGATTGTAAAACTGACTGGCTTACCTACCTTGGTTTTAGCCACTGAGAAACTCAGAGCCAAACTGGCTACTTCCTCCAACAAGGTTGTGGTGCGTATGGTTTATATATTTACCTTTGTCTCCCCTTTTCTGTCTTAGAGCACAAGAGTATAAGTATGGATAAA
This sequence comes from Nannospalax galili, assembly GCF_000622305.1. NCBI lineage: Eukaryota > Metazoa > Chordata > Mammalia > Rodentia > Spalacidae > Nannospalax > Nannospalax galili. The sequence goes on from NW_008341028.1 coordinate 10,838,576, forward strand.
GAAAACAGCTTGTTGGTGTCTGTTAGCTACTTACCTTATACCATCTGGACCAGAAGACCACAATCCCAATACCTATAGGTACCAGACAGACAGCATGGGCCTAGGGAAGGCCTTGGTCACCCCAGAGAGACACTATGAAAAGCAAAGATAACAGGAGAGCACATATCCCAGGAAAAGGCTCAAAAAGCCTTTTAAAAGAGTAATCACTATAGGGCTAGCAAGATGGCTCAGTGGGTAAGGCATTTGCCACTAAACATGATGACCTGAGTTCAATACCTGGGACCCACATGGTAGAAGGAGAGAACTGATTCCCACAAGTTGTCCTCTGAGCCCCACCACCACTACCACCACACACACACACAAGAATAAATGGGGTTAGAGAGGTGGCTTAATGGTTAAGAGCACTGATTGCTCTTCCAGAAGACCCAGGTTCAGTTCCCAACACCCATGTGGCAGCTAACAACCATCTATGACTTCAGTTCCAGGAGATCTGATGCCCTCTTCTGGCTTCCACAGACATTGCATGCATGGGTGCACTTACATGCAGGCAAAACATTAATACACATAAAATAAAAATAACACAAATGTAAAAAAAAAAAAGTAAAAATTAGCCAAATATTTTAACAAACCCTTTACTAAAAGAAATATATGAAAACTGAATAAATATACAAAAATGTTCATATTCATTAGTCATGGGAACATACAATCTAAAAATTGTGTCTCTAGATTACTAGCTTGACTAAAATGAACAAAACTGACAGTGCTAAGTGTTGACAAAGATATGGACCAACTAGAATTCTTATATGTAATAATATGTAATATGTGCTTTGTAGACATGAAAATGGCACAATGCCTTTGGAAAACATTTTGACAACTCCTTATAAAGCCAAACACAGACCTGTCATATGAGTTACCATTCTGCCACTCAGCATTTGAGAAATGAAAAACATATGTTCACAAAAAGACCTTGTACAAGTACATTCCTAACAGTTTTATTTGTAATAGCCCCAAACTGGAAGCAACCCCATTTCCTTTAATAGGTGAGTCATTAAACAAATTGTGATCAATCTATGCAACAGAAAGGGATAAAATCCTGGTAAATGTAACAGCACAGATGAATCTCAAGAGATCGTTCTGAGCAAAAGCCACCTATGAAAGACTCCAGTCTTTATTATTCTTTATACATGAAATTTTAGAACAGGCCAATTTCTATCATAACAGTGATAGAAACAATTGTATTAGTTACTTTTCTGGTTGCTGGGAAAATGCCCAACAAACGCAACTTAAAGTGGGAAGGGTTTGCTTGGCTCATAGTTTGAGGGTACAGTCCATCATGCTGGGAAGGCATGGCAGCAGGAGTGTGAGGCAACTGGTCACATGGCATCCACAGTCAAGAAGCAGAGAGATGTAAACGCCAGTGCTCAGCTTGCTTTTTCCTTTTTAGTCAGTCTGGGACCCCAGCCCATGGGATAATGTCATACACACATGTAGGGTATGTCCTCCAACTCAGTTAACCTAATCTAGAAAATCCCTCGCAGACATGCCCAGGGATTTGTTGTCATAGTTATTCTAAATCCATCAAGTTGATAATCAAGATCGACAACCATAGTCCATATCAGTGGTTTCCTGGGGTTGGGAAGAGAGGGAATTTGGCAGTAGAAGGTCACAGGGAAACTTGGAGGGTCAGAAATTATTTTGTGTCTCAGTTGTAGTAACATCAGCTATATGGTGATGTATAGTGTGTCAAAAGTCAACAATTATGGCGCATGCCTATAGTCCCAGCACTTGGGAGGCAGAGGCAGGTGATCTTTGCAAATTCAAGGCCAGCCTGGTCTACATAGTGAGTTCAAGTCAGCTGGGACTACAGGGAGACCCTGTCTTAAAAAGACAACAACAAAAAATGAACAATTTTATTTCAAATGTGTGATTTTTATGGTTGTATTCATTCAATATAGGTATAAATTGGTTTAAAACTCAAATAGTTATAATTCATATGGTGGGTATTTTCACTTCTTATTTATGTGCATATGTCTATGTGGGTGTATGTATATGTGGGTGTGGGTGCCTGTGGATGCCAGAAGGTGTTGGACCCCCTAAGGCTGGAGTTAAAGTTTGACATGGGTGCTCTGAAAGAACTTGGGTCTCTGAAAGAACCGCATGTGCTTTTAACCACTGAGCAATCTCTCCAGCCCTGGTAGATATTTAAAATAGTAATCTCTTAGTACTTTTGTATTTTTAGAGTCAGGGTCCCACTGCACAACCCTGGCTGGCGTGGAACTCACTGTGTACACCAGACTGACCTCAAACTCATAAAGATCTATCTGTCTCTGCCTCCTGAGTGCTGAAATTAAAGGTGTGTGCCACCCTGCATCAGTTGATGGATGAATGGGCAATTAGTGTGAGCAAACAAACAGAAACTATTCAATGAAGTAGAAATAAGTATGTGAAAAAAAGCCCAGGCACACTCATGAAATAGAGACTATTTCTTACCTATTAGATTTCTAAAAGTTCAGTGACTTTGTAATGTAGGATTTTCCAGATGATGTAGAAACAAGGGCTATTATTTTGTGCTGTTGGGGTTACACAACAAGCATAGACTCTGGGGTGGAAACCTGCAAAAATATCCATTGATGTTTAACCAACCACTTCAATTTGATAAAGTCATGACTAAAAATTTATCATTCAGGACCAGAAACTCCAGCTTCGGGGGATCAAATACCCTCTTCTGACTTCTGTGGGTACTGCACTCATGTGCACACACACACACACACACACAGAATTAAAAAATAAAATGAATCTTAGCCAGGCGTGGTGGCGCAAACCTTTAATCCCAGCACCCAGGAGGCAGAGGCAGGCGGATCTCTGTGAGTTCAAGGCCAGCCTGGTCTACATAGTGAGTTTCAGGACAGCTGGGGCTAAAGGGAGACCCTTTCTAAAAAAAAAAAAAAAAAAAAAAAAAAAGAATCTTTTTTAAAAAAATTACTATTCAGGTACTCAGTGAGTGCTCAGAGGCTGAAAAGAGAATGTTATAAATTTCATGGTCATTTCTTTTTTTTAAAGTAAGAACAAAGTAATGTCCTGAGTGCCATATTAATTTACATGCACCCCTGTGAAGACATAGTCCTTTATTAAGTGGGTGAAAAGTAAGCTAACCGATATGTAACATGACTTTATTTCTGTGAGAAATGTGCGTATGTTTTTAAATGCAGAAAAGTAGTGTGCGCGTGCATGTGCTCACAGCTTCTCTGGGAAGAAAATAAAGTTTTCAGGGGGAGAACGCAGTGTGAGCTTTGATCTCATGTTTTCTTGATGCAAGTCTATCTTTTTATGAAAATGATTTATTCTTGTAGTTAAAATTTTCAAAAGGGAAAGCAGCTCCTCCCAGTCTTTTGTCCCAAGCCACCTCGCGATTCATCATTGCTCAGGGAGCACAGTCCTCAGCCCTGCAGGCAAAGCGCTCCTTGGCTCTGGTTGCATGCTGCACCTTCGCGGTACCTACTGATGCACAGCAGTTCTAGGAAGTGGGTTTGGATGGTTGTTGCTGCACTCCCGGGCTAGCCTAAGGTCTGGCACACAGTGGATGCTTGCTCAACCTTAATAGCAGGGTTGTCTTGTCGCTTCTTTCTTTTTCCTGTCTCAAGGGCCAACTCATTTTGCCTTTTCCGTCTACCAATTCTGTGTCAGGCAAGGGAGCAGGAATCAAAACACGAGACACAGAGATGAATGAGCTGAGTCCTGCTCCTGTGGTTGTGGAAGACCATAGCATGGGAGGCCATGGAGCTTCCTAACCAGGCCATGTCACCACAGGCATCTGCCAAATATGACAAAGGGTCCACAGAGGGTCACCACCAGGACAACAGTAAGCAGAGCCAGGTTTCCAAGCTTGTTTTGCCGTTCTTCCTTGTCCTTGAGTTTCTCAAGGCCCTCACTTAGTCCTCTAGTCCTGAAGCCTCTGGGTGTTGGCTCCAGGCATCTCCCCTTTCCTCTTTAAATGAATCAAGGGAATCTTAATGTGCTTTTCTCTGTTCCAAGGCCTGTTGCCAAATCTAGAATATGGGAGAGAGGTTGTTAACACAGGGGCTTCTTTACTTAACAGAGTGAAGTTCATGGCAGTTGTGGTGAGTGGAGATCTCTGCATGAAGAGCACTCCATCCTCTTCTGTATCCTCCACAGACACAAGGTGTAACTGACCACAGCAGCTCACTACCCTGAGCACCAGTGTTTGCTTAGCTGAGTTGTGGGCCAGTCAACTGTTTCTACCTCCTTACTCCCTAAGCACTGAGCCCGAAGGCTGAGGGAAGGGAGACAGAGGGTTAGCCCTTCCAAGGAAGGATCCCCCTTCCTCAATCCAAAGGTTGGGGGTGCTCAGACAGCCACTGTAGCGATGGTCTCAGCCCAACACAAATGGAAGGTCCCCAGCTGGGCTGGGCTGGGCTGTCCTGGGCTGTTGTTCTGAGCTGTGCTGGCTTCTCCTAGTCTTCCCATACAGATCTCCTGGGAGTCCTAAGGAGGCAAGCTGATGGGGACAACACCTAAGTGCCCAGACAGTGGCATGAGTGAGTGGATCTGGTGGTTTATGGACACCGAAATCTAGACGCTCAGCAGGAAGATTTTTTTTAAACTATTTTATTACTTTTTAAATTTTATTTTGTGTGTACTAGTGAGTATATTGCCTGCATGTATGTAAGTATAGCTGTGTCATGCAGGGCCCCCAGAGGTCAGAAGAAGGCATCAGATCTCCTGGAACTGGAGTCAGGGACGATTAACTGCCATGTGTATGCTGGGAACTGAACCCAGATCCAGTACTCTTAACCGCTGAATCATTTCTCCAGTCCTAGCAGGAAAATGTTTAGTAAATCTATCTCCCTCAGTATACCTAGGAGCTGGTCCCTCCCATTGTAAGGACAGGGGTTCCCAGTGTCTAGGTTGCTGAGGGCCAAATGACTAGCAGCCTCAGGCTAGAGGTTCACGAGGAAGGAGTGGGATGCCTTGGAGAAGGAGCAACAATGGCACATAGGGCTGGCACCCACTCCACAACAGGAAGCAGCTCAATCTTCCAGATGGCACTGCAATGACAGAAGGACACATGAAGCCAGTAAGTGCCTCATCCAATAGAATATGTCCCTCTAGAGGCCCCTTCCTCCAGAGGACAACTGTGCATATGCCCTTAGATGGGCTCACCTACAATAGCCAATCCCAGTGCTCTTGCTCACCAGGCACCAGCTGAGCAGGCGTGACCACATGCTTTGCTATTCACACTCACTATGAGCTCTGGGGTGAGGACCTTTATCACCCCTGCCTGTTGGATGAGGAGCAGGGTCCAAAATATCAAACAGCTTGCCCAAGGTCATGCGCCCAGGGAGAATGGAGATACTAGCCCAGACATGTCCAGGTACATGGGGCCATGTTCCTCTAATGATCATGTCTGAAGGTGAAAGGGCGAGAGGTTGGAAGTCCACAAAGTTCACTACCTCCATGGTACGATGTGCAGGTTGACAGCCCAGCTACATTCTAGGCAGGCTTGAGGGACTTCTAACCAATGATGGTCCTGAATGAAGTGAGGGAAAAAGGCAGAGCTGTTTTTATTCTCCTATCAGTGTCCTGAGATAAAGTGCTGAAAGTTCAGAAAGGTTGAGGCACGTGATTCTTCACCAGTAGAGTTTCAGAAGAAGCGAACCCCCATATTCCTTCGGCCACACCTTGTAGATGTCACCTTGGGTAAGGGAGAGAGGTGACATGTCAGCAGGGCCTCAGAAGATGCTGAGGACTTGGGGAGGGTGGTTCTCAGGGCCAACAAGAACAAGATCCGGAGGTAGGGGGGGCTCTTTCCTGAGAGCAAGGCTCTCTATTTGTAGAGACAGGCTCTGCCCACCATGCTGTCTCCCACATCCCTGCACCCATGAGTCTACCACCTCAACCCGAGATGCTCTCTCTGTCTCCCTGAAGTCATATGGGCCATCTCCACCATGAGCTATGCAGTTTCTAAAGCACCCTCACCTCTCACCATCAATCACAGTTGATACCTCACACATAAAACCTCACCATAGGCATCCAGTGACGAATTCATTAGAAGCATGAGTGCAAAGAAAGTCACGCATGTTCTCAAATTACTCCCAAGGGGTCTCAGTCAGATTTAGGGTCCTGCATCTGATCAGTGGTTGAAGATGATAGAAGATTACAGCATTAAAGGAGAGGCCAGGACATTAACAACCCTGACAGTGACAAGGTCCCCAGTATTGCCTCTATAGTCACACTAAAACCAACTTGGACTGAAGTAGACAAGAGCTTCTCATCCCTGAGAACAGTCCCAGTCTTCCAGACCTCCCTTCCCAGTTTCTTAAAGACTGGTCTCCATGCCAACTTAAATATTGCATTTGGTTGGGAGAGAAGCAACCGTGGGCCCAGAATGGAAGTCAAATTATTCCACAAATATTGCTTATTTAAATAACATTTTTAAAAATACATCATGTTCAGTGGTGAAGAACTACTAAATTATTGAATTCCCTGAAGCATTCTACAGGCTTTCAAGTGGCTCATGAAGCCCTATAAAAGAATGTGATAAACAGTCAAAAAGGAATGCAGGGCTCCACGTCAGCCTGCCTGGATGAGCCAACGTGAGACATCTTCATGTAATCTTTCCACTTAAACCAATGATTAAACAGATTAAACAGATGATTAAACAAATAAAGATTAATGAAACAAGTAAAGTAATCAAATCTGTAAGGGTGTATAAACGAACGATTCCAGACAATATTAGAACAAATTGTCTAAAACTAATAGGGACATGTATCAGCTCAGTCCCAACAGCTTTTGTTGGGCTCGCGCTTGGATGTAATCAAAACATTTGTTTAAACTAAGATGGATATGAGGCGCTAAGATGTCAGTTTCTTGAAAGAGAAAAATAAAACAAAAGCAATGTCTTTGGTGAGGAGCTTGGCACCACCCAATGGGGCTGTGTTACTGAGGGAGCCATGAACGTGGCAGGGAGGGAGCGGCTCTGACTGGTTTTGAAAACAGGCCCTGCACAAATAATGAATATAATCAGTCAGGAAAGAAGACAGAGATAGCTAAACTGCTTAACAATTTGAGATGGAGAGAAAACCTGTTCGAATATCTGCCAGCCCTTTAGAAACCCCGGCTTAATTATTGGCCATTGATACGCTAATTACACTGTGGGCTTTAGTTTTTGTTTCTTTCCCTGAGAAGCTAGGTTATTCACTCTGTTCTCTTAGAAAGAATGACATGGGATTTCTTAGCAAAGGATGCTCTATTCAGATTTTTTTTTTTCATTAACCAAAACTAGTGAATTGCTTTAGGTTGTGTGTTTGTGGATTTTTCTTTTTCCTACTTGGGGTAGTTACTTGGATTGAACCTTGCTGACAGATCCCAGGGTTTTCAAACTGGCTACTTATTCATTCCTTGCATGGGGAGTCTAAATCTTTGCTGTTCTAAGTGTGGCCCTTGGGCTAGCAGCACCCAGCTGGCATGGAGGCCCACTGAAGATGCAAATTCTCTGGCTCTGCCCTAGTCTGCTGAATCATGGTTACATCTTAAAATTTTTTCTCAAGGAATGTTTGAGACACGCTGAATTCAATGTGTGGGCTGTGGAAAATTTCGTCAGCATGTTACAAGTAGGTAAAGAGATAAAAATGCTTTTATCTTTCTTTAAAGTAAAACCATATAAAGAATGCTTTGAAAAGACATTGGGAGAAGAGCCTGCTGGGACACTGCTGTAAAGTTTCACCTAGAACCTCTGGCATCTTGATGGCAAGTGGCGCCGCCGCCACCTGTGCCAGCTGGTTAAGCAAGAACAGATACCAGATTTGTCTGAGCAGAAAATGTGTTATAAACTAGGGCAATGGCTCAGTCAGTAAAGTGCTTGTCTTGCAAGCATGAGTGCCTGGGTTTGATCCCTAGAACACTTATTGAAAAAAAACAAACAAAAAAACCAGCTGGACATGTTGGCACGTGTTTGTAACCCCAACACTGGAGAGGCAGACATAAGTGGAATCCTGAGGCTCACTGGCCGGCGAGACTGGCCTACTTGGTGATCTCTAGGCCAGTGAGAGACCCTGGGTCAAAAACAAGCCTCCTAAGGAAACATACCCAAGATTGCCCTGACCTATCTACACATGCATGTGCACACATGCACAGAAACGTGTGTACCCTTCCCCCAACAATATGTAAGCCATTTGCGGGTTTTTTTGTTTTGTTTTTTTCTTTGACAAATCTACTGGGCACCTCCCAGAGCCCACAGGCAGGACGCTTCTTCAGAAAGCACTGGGCTGTGGTCCATGGCCTTCAGGGTCACTCTCTCTCATTCTCTCCTCTGCTTCTTTCTTAGCTGCTGTTTCATAACATCTCTGTAAACCAGCTCCTTCTGCCTCTCTGCATGAGTTAGAGCTACTGGCCCACCCTTAATAAACACCCAGTACGTCCAGCCACCTAAGACTTGTTCTCTCAGGACAAATTCCAAATCCAAAGCGAGACACCAAACGTGGTTCTGTTGGAATAACGGCCACCCAGTTCAATCAGTGATGGGGGGAGGTTGTGCCAAACAGCTGTGCCTAAAGGGAACTGTGTATGGCCGGGGGCTGTGGGCGGCAGATAGAGGGGGACGACTTAGGAAATGAATATCCAGAAATAAGGAAGACTTCCTTGTGTTCAGTTGCTAGCACCAGGTTAAGGACCCAAAAACATGTCCCTATCCTGGGGTCACTGGCTCAGGGAATTGGCCCTACACAGGCCTCACTTGTTTTTAGTATCAGGCACCATGGTCAAAGAAAAGATCAAAGATGTTGAAGACAAGGTCTTTCAGAACTCTGATGTTGGAAAGTACTGGCAAAGTCAAGGTTTTATGTCCTGCGTTCATGCCTGAGGTACTGGCTCTCATTATCATCCCACAATAGCCTGAGAGAAGAAGAGTTCCAGAAAGAACCTTTCTCGTCCAGACGAAGATGCTGAGACCAGAAAACATCATCGGAGGTCACATGGAGAAGGCCAAATGTTCAGCTACAATATCCTGTCCAAGCTTCCTTCTCTTTGAGGTGGGCAACTACCCCTACCCCCCAAGAGCATGGCTGAAGTCAATCACATCTCTAGAAAAGTCTTTACCTGGAAGCTCGCCAGGCTGGGCTTAATACAGCCCTATCTAGCCCGTCGCTCACACCTGAGCAACTCTGGAGCCATTTCCTCTGCGCATTGGTGAGCAGAAGAAGCATGCAGAATGGTTTCCCTGACAACAAGCCAATTAGGAAATCAGCGAAAGAGCCAAGGTGAGGAAATCTCAGCTGGACCACAAAACCACATCCTCTGGGACCTGGAAGGAATTTTGGAGCCTATAAAACGAAAATGAAAGCTTTATTTTACTAATGAAGAGACAAACCAGAAATGGAAAGTTCTCCTGTCAAGGTCACACAGCCTAAAGTCATCTCTGGGGAGGCGGCTCAGCTGGTAAAGTGCTTGCAGCACAAGCATGAGGTCTTGACTTCGGATCCTCAGCGCTCACGGAAAAAGCTCTGGAGGCCAGAGACAATCAGATCCTGAGACTTGCTAGCCAGCTTGTCTAATCAAAATGGTGAGCCCCAGGTTCAACGAGACCTTGTCTCAAAAAAAAAAAAAAAAAAAAAATAAGGTAGAGAGTGACTGAGGAAGGCACTTACGTGAGAGTAAATAGAATGCACGACGTACGTGTATGAAATTGTCAGAGAACAAATTTAATCGATAAAAAATGAAAAATATAAGAGCAGAAATGATTGAGGAAGAAATGCCAATATTAACCCCTGACCTTCTCACGCTCACAGTCCAGAGCATCTGCACACATGTGTACACACATACCACCCATGCACACACACACATATCATACACACATACACATACCACATACATCACACACACACCATTCACACACGCTACACACACAATACAGACATGCACATGCACCATATACACACACCATACATACACATACCATACACATGCCATACACATACATACAATACATGCACACACACACACACACACACACACACACAAAAATTAAAGCTGCTTCTGGGGTGGGAAAGATGACTAGAGGTTGACTGCATACTACTCTTGCAGAGGACCTGAGTTCAGTTCCCAGCACCCACAAGTGGTTCACAACTATCTGTAGCTTCAGCTCCATGGGGCCCAACATCCTTTTCCAGCCTCGGGGCACTACACTTATAAGTACAAACCCATCCACACACACACACACACACACACACACACACATATAATTAAAGATTAAAAAATAAAATCTTCGAAGCTGCTTTCCTGAATTGGTTGTTCCTTCTGTCCCATTCTACTGGGAAGTTAGAATGAGCCATAGGAAAGGCCCAGCTGTGGACCCCTCTCTAGCAAAGTCCTTTGGCAAACTTTTGCCCTTCCTTTGTCCCCCAAAACAACATCTTTCCACACCACTTTGTAATCATCCATTTGCTGTCCTGAAATTACTGTGGCCTCATTTGCTTATTTTAGCTACATTGGGTCTGCAGTTTATACTCAGCTTCTGTGAGTTACCCAAAGCCAGAATCAATCCCTTGGCAAGCCTGTCTTTGAGTGATCCACAAGTGCAGACAAGCTATAGCCCCACAAAAATCAAGGAGGGAAGGATTTAGTGAGCTTCTGCCCCTCCGCATTGCCTGGGTCACTGAAGAAATGACTTCCATTAAGAATTCTCACTCATCTGTAACCCATGAAATAAATCAGGTCTTCGACTGAACCATACCTCCAGGGTGGCCTCTTCATCAGGCATCCTAGAGTCAGCACTATGGGCACCAATATTTATAGATCTGGTCAAGCAATGACATGTTAAATGTTCTGAGAAACAGAGGTCTTTGCATGCACCACTTCAACGGGGAGGAGGGAGAGAATCAGACTAGTGGAGAATCAGAACATTCCTAACAGTCCTGAGGACATGGAGGGCAGAGTGGGAGGCAGAGAGGCACTCTGGGTTCCTCTGGGTGTTTCAGTAAATGGCTTTCCTTCTGGTTTTGATCCATTTTTGAATCCCTACCCAGCATAATACTGGGCTCCAGCAGGTATCCAGTAACTGCCTGCTAAAGAAATTATGTCTTCTGACTTCCATATGTGTAACATGGCGTACACACACACACACACACACACACACACACACACACTCAAAATGAATGAATAAATAACTAAATGTAATTTATAAAATGAAACTTAAAAATGCAGAGGTAAGATGGTAGGCTGGGGTTGTAGCTCAGTTGGTAGAGCATTTGCCTAGCATGCACAAGGCCCTGGGTTCGATCCCTAGCAACACCTAAACCAAGCCTAGTGGAACAGGCCTGCAGTCCCAGCACTGGGGAGGTGCAGGAGGATCTGAAGTTTAAGGTTATTATCTCCTACATAATGAGTTCTAGGCCAGCCTAGACTACATGAGTCTGGAGAAAGGGGGGGGGGGGGAGAGCGAGAGAGCTAGAGTGAGAGCAAGAGAGAGAGAGAGAGAGAGAGAGAGAGAAATTGATGGGTTAACATTAATGGCATAAGGTCTCTCACAAAATAGAGGGGCTCTAAGTCTCTACCCAGTCAGGATGCTTGGCTCTGGGTTTTGTGGGATTCCACCTGGGAGCGAGTGACCTGGCCAAAAAAAAACAACAAAAAAAAAACAACAAAAAAAAAAAAACGGGCACATGCTGGAACGGGCACATGCTGAGCCTGCTGAAGCTTTGAAACTCCTGTGCACTTTCTCTTTGCTTTCTTGGAGTTGCCTCTTGGTCCATCCCAGGGAACAGTCTGCTGGAGGGAAACTAGACTTTGTTTCCAAAGAGAAGGGGGAAGAAAGAATTATGCATGGATCAAAATCTTGCGGGCCAAGTTTTGCCATCCTCCATTAGAAAATCAACTTCCAAGCCTGGGGGATACAGCGGTGGAGTCCACCTAGTGGATAAAGCATGGGCCTGTTTGCTCTTAAGGTTTAGTCAAGAGTTGGAAGGTGGAAAGGGGGAGGGCAGGGTTGAGGGAAGCCCCACTAGCCTAAGGCCTGCTGCAGCGTGAGCCTTTAAGAGAGGCCAGAACTAAACTGTAGGGTCTGTGAGCTGGATACAGGACCGACTGACCCCACAAACCTGCATCTACAGGAGTTTCAGAGGGGTCATGTCAGTCAAAGGGGATGTATTAGTCAAGGTTCTCTAGTGGGACAGAGCTGATAGAACGAAGATCTATGACAAAGGGGCTTTATGGACTGGCTTCATGATAGGGCTGGGTAGTCCAACAAGGGCCGTCTGTACACGGAGGAGGCTGAGAACCCTCTAGATGCCTCAGCAGTTCCAGTTTGGGACTGCAGGCCTGGAGGATTTCCAAGTCACTGATCTTCAGACCACTTTGGAAGATGTCAGCAGGGATGGTGGCGGTGGCAGCAACAGCAGAAACCCCCTCATTAGCAAGAAGGGAACGTGGCAGGCAGGCACCAGGGCATTTTCCTCATACCCCTGTATGTCCAGGCCACCACCAAAAGAAGCTGCCTGCTCTGGGGGAGATCTCCCCTCAGTAATCTTTCCTGGAAATGCCCTTGTAGACTTGCTCTGAGATAGGTCTCTTAGTTGATTCTAGATCCAATCAAGTAGGTAATCACCACAGGGGGCTGCTGGGCTTTGGTCAGGTCAAGGAAGCTGTATCATGGTTCTCTGCCACAGGCTCTGGCAGCAAATGTTCTAAGTTGACAAGGCAGAGGTGGTCAGGACACCTTGGGTCAGGACGGGGTTGTCTGTTACCCTCTGTCCCAATACATGCATTTGTAAGCCACATTTTCCACACATACTTTGATCCCATGTTAGCAAGCCCAAAGACTGAGGAATTTTAGTCAAGCAAATATTTTCCTAATGGCACTATTAAAATAACCAGAGCCAACTACATGCAGTCTTATTAAGAAATTAGTTGAAAAAATTTCCCCAATTGTCCACCACTATTTGGAGGAAAATCTAATTAGTTACAGGAAAGAAAAAGAAGCAACATTTACTCTGCATCTATAAACTGTTGAGCAATAACTGATCAGTCTGGCCACACACACATGCCCTGTACAAGGAGGACAGTAAGTGATTATGGTGAGATGAATGGAAAGATGGCGCACCATGGAGGCCCACACGGGTAGGTGAGGATGGAAGGGGCATTTCTTGTCCCATCTGGTCTATCTCATTTTTGGAGTCTTCCTACTAATTCTTTGGAGGAAGACCCACTTGCTCTGTGGTCTTGCTCTGTTCTGTGAGAAGAAAGGAGCCCTATACAGTCAGGAAGAGACCCTTATTAAAACTTTGATCTGAGACTTCCTGCTTTCAGACCTGGGGGCATATAAATTGTTGGTTAAGCCACTCATTTTGTAGCATTCCATTATAGCATTTGGAATGGATGAAGACTCTTAAATTAAGTTAGGGTAATAGGGATGGATAAGGTGGAAAATGGAACTGGATAAAGCAGCATAGGAGTGGGATGTGTTATTCAAGGTAAGCACAGGAGTGTGGTCAGAAGGTCAAAAGTTGGATTGAACAGAATAAGGGGTAGACAGAGGGATAATGCACCCCTCAACTCTCACCAGTGAGGCTTCCTTGTACATCAGAGTGTGATACACACAGAAAGCCACAACTGGACAAGTTTTGGAGAATAAGAGATTGTAGAGGGCAGGATGGAACTCCTCTGTGGCACCTCACCCACCCATAGCTCAGGGACCATTGCAAAAGAGGGTACAGAATGATTGTAAGAGCCAGGGCTGGTTCATGAACACGGAGATGGAAGCTTCCAGGCTACTGAAGGCTTGCTCACATGAGCCTGTGGCAGCAGTGGCATCGAACGCAGGACCCATGTCAGCTCAATTAAACAAGGGCCCAAAGGGGTGGTGAGAAATAGGAGGCAGGCCGGCACTAGACTGAGAACTATTTGAGACGGATTGCTGCTGGGTGAGGGAGAGTATGACACACAACCACTGGATGGGCTGACTGGACTCCAGTGGACACATTTACACCAAAGGACACTTGGGTACAAACACCTGAATGAATACGACTTAGCACATATGGCAGAGTGCATGGGGTTTTGGGGCGGGGGATGAGAAGAGGCATGGATCGGGGAGGGGGTCTGGATTTGATTGGGAAATGTACGAAATTTTAAAAGTGCAATAATTTTTTTTTTTAAGAGGGGAGGATTCCTCTTTTTCTTGCAGGCAATGGGAGTCTGTGAAAAGTGTTTGTGTTGAGGTAGAAATACAGAAGCAGTGCTTCAAACCTAAAACTTGAGATCCTAGGCAGGAAAGATGACTACAGCTTCCAAATATTCATTCTCCAAATGTTTCTTCATGCCAGTGTCTGTGGTCTACTAAAATGAGCTGGCACTGATGGATCTTAAAGGACATTTAGTCCCATTCTCTCTTTTACAGAAGAAACAGGCCCCATGTGTGGACGTGGCTTGACTGATATCACCAAGTCTAATAGTTGGTCCCCAGGCTATAGTTCAGTTGGTAGAGGGTTTGCCTAATATGCATGAAGTCCTGGGTTCCATCCCCAGTACCATATAAACTGGACATGATGGCACACAATTATAAGTCCAGCACTGTTGGGGAACCCTGCTGCTAAGGTTGTAGTCTGCCATGTCCGGATAGCTCTAAGGAGCTTGGCGCTGTATGGAGGACTCCCTTTCTCAGCAGGGGCCTCCTGCTCTCTGCCTGACCTTATCTGGAAAGTGCCTCCAAGCACAGATGCCTGACCTTATTCAGAACATGACCTTTGGCATAGTTACCTGCAATAAAACTACCCCTAGGATTTTTCTATATGATAATTGGGCATTGCCCTATAGTCAGATGATAGGATCCCCCTACCACATGTAAATAAAGGATACTATGAGCACCTATCAGCTGAAGCTTTGGCTGCCCCCTCCACCCCACATTTTTCCCTGACCTCCACTGAATAAATGAGCTGTCTCACTGAAGCTGACTCCTGGAAGTTCTTTTCCATTGTGCTCACTGGCTGTCCTGACCCTGTTAGTCACCTCTGCTCCCTTTGTCCTTGCAGATCAGTGGCCAATGGCCCATGAGGGTAGGGAGAGACCCACACAGCACCAGAAAAGTGGAAGTAGAAAGATCAGGAGTTCAAGGTCATCCTAGGCTACTGTTCGAGTTTCACTTCTGTTGCTGTGATAAAATACCTAGACAAAAAGCAGCATGGGGAGGAAACAGTCTATGTGGCTTACAATTCCAGATCACAGTCCATCCATGCAGGCACATCAAGGCAGGAACTCAAACAGCTAGTCACATCACATCTATAGTCAAGAGCAGAGAGAAACAAACCCACCCACGCTGCCTGCCTGCTTGCTCTCAGCCAGCTTTAAGTTTATGGTTTAGGACCCCTGCCTAGGGAATAGTGCCACCCCCAATGGGCTAGGTCAATTAACAGTCATGATGATCTCCAACAGACATGCCCACAGGCCAGCCTGGTCTAGGTAATTCCTCAACTGAGAATCTCTTCCCAGGAGATTCTAGGTTGTGGCAAATTGGCACTTAAAATTAACCAGCACAACTACGTAGTGAGTTTGAAGAACTTAAAAAAGCCAACTAGACCAGAGTCACCACATGCCTATACTGAAAAACGAGTGGCAGAGATATTTCATGACTCTCATGGGTCAGGGAGAGGATGAACACCCACATTCATTTCCCACTGATGCCCATTATCAGCACACAACGGCTACAACAGCACCCATTACTTGTGGGCCTGCAAGCGACAAGTCCTGAGCAGTGTTGCTAGGTCCCCCAGTGAAGCATGATGGAATTGAAATGAAAGGGAGTGGCCAGGCAGAGTGTTTGGCAGAGGCTTTTAAGGGAACACACTCTCAAGCTTATTCTTCTTGGTAGAATTGGGTTCCTCATGGTTGTAGAGCAGAGGTCTCTGTTTCCTGGGAGTCTCTGTTTAGGGATTTTATTTCCTTTTTGATATTTTTTGGATTCTTCTGTCTTCAAGCCAGAAATGATGTACCGAACCCATCTCACCCTGCCAACCAGCAATTTTTTCATTTGCAAGCAGCTCAAGAAAGCCCTGTGCCTTTAAAGGGCTCATGTCATCATGTGAGGCATCTCTGGTCACCTCCCTTTATCTTTT
The DNA here is from genome assembly GCF_000622305.1 of Nannospalax galili. Classification (NCBI taxonomy): domain Eukaryota; kingdom Metazoa; phylum Chordata; class Mammalia; order Rodentia; family Spalacidae; genus Nannospalax; species Nannospalax galili. The sequence continues at coordinate 10,854,691 of NW_008341028.1, forward strand.
ATTTGTTTGCTTTGTATTGTTTGAGACAGGTCTCATAGCGAAGGACTATATTGCACTTTTGATTCTCCTACCTCCACCTCCCAATTGCTGGGATTTCAGGTTTGCATCACCATACTTGGTTAATTTGGTACTGGGAACTGAACACACAGGCCTCATATTTGTTAGGCAAGCACTCTGCCAACTGGTCTGTACCCGAAGCCCTCCCTATCATCTTTTAGTCAACTGATTAGGGACCTTAATCATTTCTGTAAACTACCCCCTCAGCAGTACCAAGATTAGGATTTGGTGCAGAGGAAAAAGGTTCAGACATCTCTTTAGAAACTGAATTTTTATGATTTTCATATAATATAATTTGATGGTATTTAGATATCCTCCCCTATCCACACTTCATTGCCCCCAGCACAATTTAACATCCTCTACTATATATATAATTTACATATATAATATATATGACCTATAGAGTCTAATCTGTGTCCTCAAATGCCTTTTAGTGTGGGCCCATTCACTGGAGCCTCATTAACCTACCAAGAGTCCCATTCTTAAAAGGGACTGTTTCTCCCCCTGCTGGTTGCCAAAATGTCCTTATGTTGGGTAGGGGTTTCTTACACACTTCTCCTTGGGATTTAGACATCTTGAAAGAGACATTATGATTTCTCAGCATCCCCCTGGCATGAGCCAATGAGAGTCTGACAGCTTATTTCATTGATCTGATATGTGTTGGGAGGGGCTACACAGAAGACAAGCCCATCCATCATCTGAAATCAAAACCGGGATTTAAAGGTCAAGGCAAAGGCTTTGGGGCCAGAGCAGCTGTATGAGCTCAGCAAAGCCCAGCTGCCTTGTGGACATTATACACCTGCATTTGGTCAGGGGGAGTTCCTTATGATTGACACCACCATCTGTGATCCACAAGGGTGTGCCTGAGAGTCATCATGGCCCCCAGCCTTTTGCTGGATGGTCCTTCCGTTGCTCTCCCTGGGTCTGTGACTCCCACCAATGGTCCTGCCCATTCTTGGGTCTCTTTTGCAACAAACCTATAGACCCCCCCCAAAAAGCTGCACTAACCATTACCCTCCTGGGACAGCGTGCTCTGGTCTTTGTGCACCCTGGAGCAGTCATCGGCGCAATGGTCCATGTACCCTGCTGACTGACTATATTGCAGTGTGCAGGACTAACCTCCTCTTGGGTCACTGGACAGGTACACAGGGGTCATTCAATCCAGCCAGCCAAGCACTATCAGTCAGCAAGTCTGTCTATGAGCCATGTGACCAGTATTTAATATGAAGTCAGCCTTTAGCTTGTTTCATCAATTCCTTTACAGATTGCTTGGTAGGGCTGAAGGAAAGGAAGATCTACTCAAAGCAGAAATCGAGAGGGCATCATGATAGAAGAACTGCCATCATAGTAATTCTGGCCTCTTACATCTCATTCTCACAGGAATCCAGGGAGGCTTGCACTTTGGAACAGCCAGCCTCACAGCACCCTGAGATGGATCTAGAAGGTCGGAGGCCCTGGTGAGGTCTACAAACAGGAGTCACCCAGCCTGGGAAGATGGGTGGCTGCCATATCACCTTGTGCCTTAAGAGAGTCCTGACTCTGATTCTCTCAGGCCTAGCAGGTCGGCTCAGCTCCAAGCAGTTTGTTGGCTTTTTTTTAAGTCTCATAAATTTCCAAGAAACTTCTCCAGACAACTGTCACGAGGCTGCACCTGCCAAACAAACACAAACAGAGCTCTCCTCCACCAGATTAGTTACTTAATTAAGAAGAGAAAGAGACAAGGCACATAATGTGGAGATAATTACCCATCTTGCCAAGTCTCCAAGCGGAGCGTGGCCTACGCGGGCAAATTGCAGCGCCGCCGCTAATGCATATTCATCCAAAGTTGTAACTGCTGTGAACATTTTCCACACAGACAGCAATATGTTCAACCAACAATCTCAGCTCCTTCTCGGATTCCAGCATCTTCCCACACCCTTCCCTTGCCTTCCCAGGCTCCCGCCCCAGCTCTCTGTGAAGGAATTTGCTAAACAAAGCAAATAAAACAGTTACCGGCAAGTGGGACTTGCAACCCACTCCATCAATTCGGAGCTCAAAAGAGAGAAATGCTTGAATAGTTTTTGTTTTTTTTTTCTTCCTAACCTGTTGACTCATTTGATTTGAATTCACTGGAATCAATTACAAAGATCTGTTTTATTATCTGTCTAGTATCTATCTATCTAACTATCTATCTACCTTGTGTTTGTGGTGGGGTATGGGTGTGTGCATGCTAGGGTACACATGTGTGGTCAGAGGACAATTTTCTGGAGTTTGTTCTCTCTTTCTACCATGTGGGTTCCAGGGATCAAACTCAAGTCTTCAGCTTGGTAACAAACAGCTGCTAAGCTAAGCCATCTCCATGGCCCACAAAGATTTACTGAGTATTTACTGTAGTTAGACCCAATGCCTACCAGGTACTGTGAGGTACAAAGATTAGAATAATGAGGCTTCATTCCAAAGGCCACATCCCAAGAAGAGGTCTCCTCTGTGGCTAAACAGGGTAGGTGTGCTGGTTAGTTTTTGTCAGCTTGGCACAAACTAGTGTCACCTGGGAAGAGGGAACTTCAGTTGAGGAATTTCCTCTATCAAATTGCTGTGTTCATGTCTGTGAGGCATTTTCTTAGTTGCTAATTGATGTAGGAGGGACTAGCCCACTATGGGTGGTGCCACCCCTGGGCAGGTGGGCCTGGACTATATGAAAACTATAACTGAGCAAGCAAGGGGAGCAAACCAGTAAGCAGTGTTCCTCCATGATCTCTGCTTCAGTTCCTGCCTCCAGGATCCTGCATTGAGTTCCTACCCTGGATTTTTTTGATGATTAACTTTAATTTGTAAGCTGAAATAAACACTTTCTTTCCAAGTTGCTTTTGGTCATGTGGTTTACCACAGCAACAGAAAGCAAACTAGAATAGTGAGTATTCTTTTTAGTTCCTTTTACAGGTGGAGAAACAGGTCAAAGTAATTAAATAAATTGACAGAAAAAAAAAAAAGAGTAACAAAAGCAGTGATCTTGGCCTTGAATCGTTCTAGGTTATTTGACTTCAAATCCAGATAAGAAGAAATTCTGCTTTGGAAACACAGAAGAGAGGAGAAAGAACAGAACTCGGAAAAGCATGGGAGATGTAGGCTCTGTCACTTAACTATCTCTGTTACCTTGGCCAGTCATTGAAATGTGAACATTATTGTTGATTTCTTCATGAATAAAATATAGATGAGGGGCTGGGGAGATGGGTCAGTGGGTAAAGAAGTGCTTGCCAAGTGTGAGGATCAGAGTTCAGATCCCCAGCACACATGTAAAACACCAAGTGTGGTGGCCCCCCTGTAAGCCCAAAGCTTGGGAAGTGAAGACAGATGATCCCTATAACAAGTTGCCTAGCTAGACTAACCAAATTGGTGAGCTCTGGGTTCAACTGAGAGATCTGCCTCAATGTGTAAGGCACAAAGTGAAGAAGACACCTGATATTAACCTTGGGCCGTCACACACATGTGCACATACATTAACACACACACACACACACACACACACACACACACACACTAAATAAAATGTAGATGACGAGATCTAAAAAAATTAAAGTTCTGGTAATATTAAATAAAACAAGATTCCTACAACTTAGCCTAGAACAAATCTGGCATCTGAAATGCAGATGGTCCCAGAATTATGATGGTTTGACTTATAGTCTCTCAGTCCTATGAAGGTACAAAAGTCATACATGTTCATATGTCAACTTTTGACCCTTCTCAGCCTAATGATACTCGGCACAATACTCTCTCATGATACTGGGCAGAGATAGTGAACCACAGGGACAGATCCAGGACACACATGGGGATGCGAGATGCATGCAGGAAGTGGGATTTGCATAGGTCTTTACACAAAGGTAAAGTCTAATAGAGCAAACAGAAATGGAAGCAAGGGCATTTCAAGTGGTGGCAATCAGGTGAAAGCCTGGTGTGTTCAGGAAAGGATGGTATGATATGACAAGAGCCTGGGGAGAGCCAGAGAGAGGTAACACTGAAAGGGCAGGCAGGTCTGAGGTGTCCTATCTCAGGGATGAAGATGTTCTAAAGAGACACCAGTGCTCCTCCTTTTGGTTACCAGAAGACTAAAGCAATGCACCCCAGGAAATTGGAATTTGCCAGCAATAGGAGAAGAAAAAGACTTTGAAACCTGGTGCCAGCCAGAGGGAAATCTTACCTCTAAGAAAGTGATTTCACACAGTGCTGACAACTTATCAAACTACCTTGCAGGAGAGACTAGAGATAAGAGATGATGAGTGAGGTCACACCTTAGCTAGGGCTGCTTAGCCCTGCCTACTTTTGCATTCTACTTAAACATAAACCTCATGTCAGGACCCCAAAGAGAGACTGGGGAGAATTACAAGACCTCTTTATTCCTCTCCCCAGTGTGGCCACATTGAATAAATCTTTTTTTCTTCTGCTTTTCACTGTTTGTTTACTTGGCCTATTAAAGACAGGTAGCCCAGCCTGACTCCTTGGAGCTGCCAAGGCCCAGGCTCTGACCTTAACAATTCCAGTGACATGGACAGCCTTGACCACAGTTAGAACAATCAAGGACATTTGGAATAGAGTTTGGAGAGTGGGGCTAAGGAAAGTCCCCCTACTAGCAGCTGGCAGGCAGCCGGTTAGAGAAGAGAAATCTGGAAGATTCCCACGTACTGAGAGAAGGAATTGGCTTGATTGTTTCCAGAACAAGCTCGAGGGGTGGGAAAATGGGCAGCCTAAACTGTTTTCTTCAGAAGCATACAGCCATCCTTGTCTGGTATGCCATGCCGTATCTGACCCTTCTTGCCCTAGGTTAGCACAAAGACCAGTGGAAAACAGAACCCAATCTCTAAGGAAATTGGATGAGCTGGCTCATGCTAAACAAACTTAGAATTGCCTTTCCATTTCAGGTTAGGCCTGAGGAACCCACATCATAGACTGGGGGGACTGCAATGGGCCCCTTAACCTAACCTTAAGAGATTAGGGACAGACTTTGAATGACCTTACCTTAAGAGTTCATTAGAGCTGGGACTGGAGAGATGGCTCAGCAGTTAAGAGCATTGACTGCCCTTGTAGAGGACCTGGGTTTGATTCCCAACACTCACATGGTGGCTAACTGTCTGTAACTCTAGTTCCAGGGATCCAATGCCTTCTTCTGACCTTGACACAGGTGCACTTACACATCTGCAGGCCATACACTCATTCACATAAAATAAAAATAATAAAGAGTTCATTAGAGCTGCCTTCCCTGAAGACAGAACATTGGACTCTTACTTAGAATCTCTGTAGCTGAGTGCCAGCCCCTCCCCATGCACCATCCTGTGTGTTCCTGAGTTTGTCAGGAGCCTGTTGTTTCTACTTGGCATCTGCTGGTATTGCTTCTTGTGTCCTTTCCTGTCTCCCACCTGTTCACAGGGACTTCTAAATTAGTCATCTGTTGCCAAGGAAACACTCTGCTCCCCTAAAGTGTGAATCCTGAGAGATTTTGGAAGAAGGGGGAGTGATTTACTGGGCCTCACTTGGTCCATACATTCATCACTACCCAGGCAGCAGGGGCCAAAATGACATCTTTTTTTTTTTTTTTTTTTTTTGAGACAGGACATCATATAGGCCAGGGTAGCCTTGAGCCAAGGAAGACCCTGAACTTCTGATCTCCCTGCCTAGGATTACAAGTGCCAATCACCATTTCCAGTTTACATGGTGTGGGGCTGGCACCCAGGGCTTCATACATGCTAGCTAAGTACTCTATCAGCTGAGCCACACCGCAACCTGAGAGTGATGTCTTGAGAAGTATGGGCCTCCTGTTGCCAGCATAAGCAATCCTAGACAGCCTCACTAAGATAGAGATCCCCAGGCTCATCCTGACTTCCCGAGTCAATATCTAGAACATGGGCTTAAAGACTGCTCATGGCCAAGCAGGAAAGGATTTCGGAGGGAAGAGAAATCACCTCAGCCTTTGCCGATATATAGAATATAGTCACTGGGGGCTGGGGCATCTCTGACTTGTCCTCATATGGGTGCTTCCAGGAGTTCCATGTCTTCCCCACTTGCCATTTGTGCTAGATAGTTGTCAGTTGTCAACTTGAGACACCTGGGAAGAGGGATCTTCAATTGGGGAATTTCCTCTATGGGACTGGCCTGTGGGCATGTCTAAGAGGCATCTTCTTAATTTTTGAGTGATGTGGGAGGGCCTAGCCCACTGTGGGTAGTTCCACCCCTGGGCAGGTGATCTTGGGATGTGTAAGAAAGCAGGCTGAGCACAGGCCAGAGGAGCAAGCCCGTAACTGTGAGCCGTAAGCCTAGTAAACCTTTTCCTCTTCAAGTTGCTTTTGGTCATGGTGTTTATCACAGCAACAGAAAATACAGTAGGACACCATTTACAGGTGTGTGTGTGTGTGTGTGTGTGTGTGTGTGTGTGTATGAGAGAGAGAGAGACAGAGAGAGAGAGAGAGGGAGAGCACTGGAGGCAGAGATATAAGGTTGTAATAACACAAAACTCAGGCCTGTGTTCTGAAATATCTTCTCTGTGCCCTGTAAGCTACATGCTATTTCCCAGCAAGTTATTTTGAGCTCTCAGAGTGTAAAGAGTGTTCCTACCTTGTATAAGACAAACCAGTATTTAATTAAATCTCTGTTCCTGATAGAACCAGAACTAAGCCAATAGCAGTGGTTGGAATCACCTGCTCAGACAGCTTCTCCTGTTCCCCAGAGAAAGATGCAGCCTATTTCTCATGGTTGAGTGGCCCAAGAGCTAACTAGTTCTCTCTCTCTCTCTCTCTCTCCTCTCTCTCTCTCTCTCTCTCTCTCTCTGTATCTGGTAATCACTTAGCCTAGTAACATATTTCAAAATGCTTTGAAAACTGAGTCCTTTGTGTATCTGGTAATCACTTAGCCTAGTAACATATTTCAAAATGCTTTGAAAACTGAGTCCTATTCAAATACAGGGGAGAACCCCTACATATATTTCATCTCTCCACTGGTTCTGTGCAAGCAACGTCTGTGTCAGATGCCCACCCGTGCATCCCTTGTGATATCATTAAAGGACACCCTGCATTCACCTCATATATACAGATGTGAGAAGATGGCCATTACATGGCCTGCCCCAGGCCACAGCCTATGGGTGGAGGGCTCTGTGTGTTCCTAAAAGAAGCTCTCTTTCCACTAGTATACATCTTTCGGTGCAATCTTTTCTTTCTTCAGCAAAGCTGGGATTCTTTCCAGTGAGCGACATCCTGATTGACCCTCATTGTGTGCAAAGGAGCAGTGACATTTTCAAAGCAGTACCTTTTCATTTCTCCTGATTGCTATGGAGTCCCAGGAAGGCTGGCATAGATGCCCCACGGCAAGGTGACTATGTTCCCTGAATTCCCTCCATCCTCCTTTGGTTAGCAAAGAGGCCTTGAAATTTAAAAGAGGGGGGATTGAGAGTGGGGAGAGCATGATGGTGGTTTAGGACAGTGACTCTGGAAGGCCTTGCAGGTTTATCTCCAAAATGTCAGGACAGCAGAGAAACGCTGACTGAAGAGTTCCTGTAGCAGGATAAAGGGCTGGAGGCACGACTCTTCCCAGGAAACATCAGGTTCGGCTCACCTAGCTTGACCACGCTCTGGAGATGGGTCCGTTTGCTCATCTCTGCTTAGAAACTCTGTCTCAGGGCCCTACATGAGTGTGTCCATGAGCAAGTGTGCTTTCTTTGCACGGCAATGGCAGGGATGGAGGTCGGGACAGGCATAAAGCAGTCATGTTTTTTCAAGAAGAATGAGAAAACGGGATGCAAAACTCATGGGGGAGGGGGATGAGGATACGGCTCAGTCAGTAAAATGCTTGGCTTCCAAGCACAAGGACCTGAGTTCAAGTCTCAGAACCCACATGAAAGAAACCAGGTGTGGTGGCTCATGCTTGTAACCCCAGTGCTGGGGAGGTACAAACAGGTGGATCCCTGGGACGCATTGGCCAGCTAACCTAGCTGAATCAGTGAGCTCTAGGCCAATGAGAAACCACGTTTAAAGAAAGAGAAGGCAGACAGAACATGAGGAAGAACACAAGGTAGCCTTCAGGCCTCAATGCACACACACAGTACACACACATACACAGATCATCAAAAAAATCAACTTTGTGGGACAATCTACATCCAGGTTACCTCTGACTGTGGGCAGCTATCACTAGGGAAAATCCCTTTGGAACAGTTGTGGTTGTCCCTAACCAAAAGAGACAGGGGAGGAGAGTTCTCAAAGGGAATCCCAGAGACCCCAGGACCTAGGACTGGGGCTCTGCCTGAGAAAATGCTCCCACTTTGTTGTGGGCATCTGGACAGATAGGGAGACTCGAGTCCAGTCATGCCTGCCTGGGAGGCAGAGTCTGCTTCTTCCTCCCTTGTCCCTGGACACTCCACCTACTGAGTCTCCCCTCTCTTCCCTCCCCTAAGCTGGGCTTTCCCAGAGCCTAGGATCTAAGATATATTACCTGTTGTCCTCTCAATGCTCCTTCCTCAGCAAGGGTCTCCTTGAGGAGCTGGGACTCACCCATCTGTGATCCGTGGCTGGGCCAGCCCTGATCGTGGGTGGTTAACCCACTCTCTCCTATTTAGTTCTCAAGACACTTCTAGTGAGCCACAGTTGCTATTCTGTCTTGAGGGGTGCTGTCATCAGCCCTCATTTAGATATCCACCTCTCTACCTGCAGCTTCACAGGAGACCTGGAAAGTCTAAGCCTCTATTTCTTCATCCATAAAATGGATCTGTTTGAAGCACCAACTTATTGTGAGGATGAAAGGACAGCCTGGGAAATGGGGGGACCTAGCCTAGTACCTGCACACAGCTGTCACCATGAGAAGTGGCATGAGCTTAGGAGGTTTTGAATGACTCCTGAAAAGCAACACTGGATTTGAACTTAGCTCTGACTCACCCCAGAGCTCTTCAGCCATAACTTCAGGGCAGCAAGTCTCAAGAGGTGATCTGTGGAGCACCAGTATTCACATCCATGGAAACACAAATTCACTAGTGCAGCCCAAAGCCACAGATCAGAATTGGCAGCTCTGGGCTGGGGTCCAGGCATCCACATACCCCCTGGAACATTCAGATGCACACTCAAAGTGGAGAATCCCCAATGATGGAAGATTCAGTAGGACCCTAATTCCATGTCCCTACTGCAAAGGGACCTCCCACTCCTATGCCCATTCGGTGCAGACTCTCCAACTCTGCAAATCCTCTTGCAAGGAAATAACAGGCAGAGCAGATCTGGAAGTGAGGAGAGGACGGGGTGTGCAGAGGAGCAGCTACAAGCTGGGAGGAAGTTAGCAGCCACCGGAGGATAGTTATTTTCAGTGAATTTTCAAAAACAACAACAGAAGGTAAGTCATAAATTCACAGCATTGCTCCCCCACACCTCCTTCCTGGTACCCCTTACTTTGGCTCCTAGAGCCCAGGCAGATGCAAAGTTGGTGAACTGTACACATTGTGTTTTTCCTAGCCATGTCATGTGAGATCATGAAGCACAGGATGAGGAAACCCACTACTGCCACAGTGGGACCTAGAAAAAAAAGTGGTCAGGGCTGAGGATGTGGCTGGGTTGATAGACTTCCCTTGCCTAGCATGGTACCCGTGTGTAATCCTAGCTCTTGGGGGGTGAGGGCAGAAGAATCAGAAGTTCAAGGTCATCTTCAGCTACTCAGCTACATAGCTAGTTTGAGGTCAGCTTGAATTATGAGATGCTGTCTCAAGAAAACCCGTAAAAGACTAACCAGGGGCTGGAGACATGGCTCATCAGTTAAGAGCACTGACTGCTCCTTCAGACGACCTGGGTTCAATTCCCAGCACCCACATGGCAGCTAACAACTGTCCGTAACTCCAGTTCCAGGGGATCCAGTGCTCTCTTCTGACCTCCACAGGCACTGCATGACACAGGTGCACTTACATCCATGCAGGCAATACACTCAGACATGTAAAACAGAATAATACATAAAATATTTTAAAGAAATAACCAGTTTCCTGTAACAGACAGATACCCACATGCTTACCACTAGATGAAACAGCAGGGCCAGGCCAGGACTAGGAGAGGCAGGAGAGGCTTCCCAGAAGGAGCTACAACATAGAAGGAGACAGTTGCCCAACCTGGGAGGTTTACCTCTAAAATTTCACACTTGAGTCCCCACCCAACATGAAAGTCAACCCACTTCTCAATAAAATTGTGGTTTCTTTTAAAGAAGTCGCCTGAGTCAGAGCCATCATCTCATTCCTGATTAGAAAGAGAATCCACAGAAGAGCTAGGGGTGAGAGCAGCCTCTTCTGCTAAGGATACTAGCCAAGAGTCCTGCCGTGGGAGCCAGGCCCTGTCCCCTCCTGTCACTGCCTGGCATCAGTGCTGCTGCTACCACACTCCAGGGGGCCTTGTTGGCCCTCCCAGCTGCCAGGAGGTGGTGCCTGCCCATGCCAGCTGCCAGGCTAGCCTCTCCATGCTTGGAGCTGCAAGGCTCTGAATGGCGGCGGCAGCAGTTGGGAACCCCACTGGGGGAGGCAATGAAACTCACAGCCATAAACGAGTTTATTATTGTTGTTAACTCAGGAAATAAACGTCTAGAGCACTAATAAAACATTGTGCTTTCTGCCTTTATGTCTCAGAGCTCAGGTTTTCCCACCACCTGGGCTGTTGGAGCTTGTATAGCCCTTGGAGTCCTGGGCAGTACCTAGATTCTCTCCCTGTGCCTCTTCCATCAACTCCAGCTCAGAACAGCTCAGCCCCACCTGCTTCCTCAGGACTGTTAGGAGAGAAAGGTACAACAGGAACCAGGAAGGGGGTCTCTAATTGTATGAAGGGGAGCACAGGCAGATCTGTGAGGGTGCAGCAAATGTGGCCTCCTCTCCATTCTCATGCAGTGAGTGTTGAATAGGTTCCTGTAGGTGTGAAAGTGAGATGCCCTCCTGTCTACCAGGAGCTCCTGGCAGGTGTAAGAAACATTAAATACCAGTCTTTTCTGTCAAACACTGTAAAACTCTGGCTTAGGACAAGAAATTCAAATCTTTTTATTCCTTCACCACCCTGTAAAATTTTTGTTTATACAAAAGCTCTGCTTCATTCCAGAACCTGATGGTCTAGGGCAGTTGTACCCTTTCATCCAACCCCTATCATTTCCGGTGCACTGATTCTTTTAAAACTAGCCAACCTTGAAAGACTGTGAGGTCAGACCCCAGCCAGTGTGCAAAGGCATAGTACTCTTTCATTAGGAATAAAACCTATCAAACTTTGGGGTGGGTATACTTACTGGATCTGAATGATGCAACGGATCCTTTTGCAAAAGAAAGAGCTGCCTTGATGAGTTACTTTCACTTTGGTGTTCTTTGTGCAATATTGGTGGGGCCCTTGGACCTTGATTTTATTTCTAGCACAAGGAATCACGGTGACACCACAGGCCTGTTGCTGCTCCCCAGGCCTCCAATCCTGCAAAATGACAAGGCATAGATTGTACAGCCTTTCCTGGCAGGGAAGGTTTAGAATCTATAGTTGGATTCTCAGATGCTGGGGACAGGGTCTCTCTCCCTGGTCAGGTATACTCAGGGTAAGTGCAAGGATAAGGCCTCCAAGAATCTTGGGTTTGTCACTAGCCCTGGTCATGTTTTGGTCAGGCCAAGGCTAACTGCTCACTGATGAAAGCATCAGGGGCTTAGCACAAAATCAGGTCTTGCTCCATGAAGGCACCTTATGTGGTCATTCTGGGATCCAGGAGCCACTATCTTGTGGCTCTGTCCTCCTCTCAAGCTTGGAGTACTCTGTATGCACAGCAGATGTGGGAGCATGGGGAAGCAAGGGCACAAGGGGGACTTAAAAAATCCTGGCCAGCTCATCCCCATTGGTGAGAACTAGTCACATGGCAAGTGATGTTGCAAAGGAGCCTGGAAGATGTAGTCCCAGGTGGAGCAGCAACCTCATGGGTGGGCTGGACCATATGAACTTCTGGCAGACAGCTGGTCTTCTCTGTTGTGGGCTGTCTGCCTATTGGAGGGCTGAGCAAAGAAGTCACAGTCACAGGTGTTTGTCTTACAGGACCAAGTTTAGCTATCACCTACCTTACCATCTGCCTCACCAGGCGACATTGTTGGGGAAACAGAAGGTGAGTGATGGGTGAATCCACCTAGATGCTCTTGGCTACCTTGGTTTCTCCAACTGGAAGATGGAATTACCAAGTGTATCAATCCCCTCAGGTCAATGAGAGGTTTAAATGAGGTAATATCCAGGCTCTAGTGAATACACAAAGATAATTAAGAAAGAAGCAGGGGGTGAGGGGAGTCAGCGCCAGTGAATCTGGGAAAGAGGCTGTTAGTGTGGGCATGGAAGGAGGCAGCCTGCTCTGCCCTCTGTCCTCACAGATGTCCCCAAATCCCAGCCTATGGGATTATCGCTGAGCCCAGCGTGGCCTTGTAAAATAGACCTGCGGGTGGGAACTTGGGTTTAAAAATCATGCCAGCAAAAACAAACAGATACAAAACACCTTCCCTCCAACAGGGAATACACACAGTCACACTGGAGAAGAGAAACAAACAGATTAGCAGTAGATGTGGATAGTCTATATTTAGCGTAGGTTTGGCTCACTCGTATACTGCCTTGCATTATTTAAAGGTTTAAGCAAGTATCCCAACTCCAAAAATTAATTACCCTGCAAAGAATTTTCAGAGAGCGAGCGAGCGAGAGAGAGAGAGAGAGAGAGAGAGAGAGAGAGAGAGATAAGAGATGCACTATCCAGCTTTCAAAGAGCTCTTGGTGGGGGATCTGAAGAGAAACAGCCTGGAATGGGTCATTTTAATACAGAGCCCTGGGATAGAGATGTAGCTCAGGTGGTAGAGTACTTGGTAGCATACAACAAGTCCTGGGTTCAATCCCCAACAATACATACACTGGTTATGGTGGCATGTGGCTCTAATGCTAGAACTGGGGAGACAAAGCCAGGAGGAACATAAGTTTAAGACCATCTTTGGCTACGTAGTGAGTTTGAAGCCAGCATGGAGCACATTGGACCCTGTCTGAAAAGAGAAAAAGGAATGGAAGGAAGAAAGTCTGTCTGCTGTGTGTTGCTGTAATACCTGGGGCAGATCCAGGGAGGCCAGAGGCAGCCAAAGACTAGTCTCTCTACCAAATAACAAAGCCTCACCTTTCCTGGGATGGGTGCCAGAGTGGATCTAGGAAGGATAGCTTGGTTTCCATCAGAGACTGTCTCTCCAGTTCTTGTTGGGCCACTTGAGCATGGCAAGCCTTAGCAGCTGTGGGGGTCAGAGGTGATCTATGTAAAGCCATACACCTGATACCAGCCCTGCCACAAGCTGCAGGAAGCTCCCATTCAACCTCAGGGAGACAGCATTGTGTTAAACTCAGGGCTGTACATGGGCTCCAGGAGCTGCTGGTCACATAAGAAGTGTTGAACACATGGCTGAATGGGACCCTGACACCACAATCCTTCCCCTCCTGCTTTCCCCTTTCCTCCACGAAGTATCCACCAGCATTCTTCACTCTACTGAATTCTCCTGCCGTATCCTGAAGTGTTAACCCAGTAAGAGTCAGAGGTAAGATTTTATGTGGTAAACATGCAGACAAGGTTTTTGTGGATCTGGGTTCCAATCTCAGCTCTGTCACTGACTCCTGGTAACCTGGGGCAAGTCACACAGCCTCTCTTGGTAAGCCTTGGATTCTCCATGTTCAAATGCGGTTAACACCTTAGGAGAACCACCGTGGGAGTTAAACAAAACAGCAAACCAAAGCACCAATTCTTAAGTATAGGTAATGAAAGGTGACCGATCGCTCCATCTCAAGAGCTGATACTCCAAGGACCTAGCTGAGTAGCACCTCACCCAGATTCCATGACTCTCTGTTGAATTCCTATCATTAGAATGGTATGTTTTAAGACTTTGATCCTTGGAAACTACAGTGCAGAAAAAGAATGGAAGGAGAATGGAATGTACCGGAAGCAATCTCCTGCCTTCATTCATGCAGCTCTACTTAGCTGCATGGCAAGCCAATTCCTGCTGCCTTCCAATTCTAACCAGTAGAGAGAAGCAATGGAGGTTCCCGTGCAGAGGATTCTGAGGTCACTTCCGGCCTAGAGGAAAGGCTGCCGGTTGCCTGGTGGTATAAGTGAAAGTGGAGGTCCTTGGGTCTTGCACATGATGTGGTAGCTCTCTCCTTGGCTAGTCCCTCCCACACACGCACCCTAGCCATTACCCGGGGGAGCTGCTTCTGATCACCCTTCCCCAGCACGGTTCACCCTTTGCTTTGCTTTGCTCAGGCCAGGGAAGCCACCTGGCTCCCAAGTATTCCTATTCTTCTACCGTGAGCCCAGCTGCTCACAGCCAGAGCCAGCTCTAGCTCCTGGCAGGAAGCAGATTTGAGCATGCAGGACCATGCCTCAGCATCCTTCTCCCCAAGCCTCATTACGACATTGTCGATATTCCCCGCAAAAGGGCATCTCTCCCGACGCCTTCGCTTTTTTTTATTAATGTGTGTGAAGGCAAGTCAAGCCTGATTAGCATGGAGACAATTGCTGCAATCCCTCCTGGAGAAGGCTCTCCCAGACTGCGTAGGCGGTTTAATTTCAGAGACCCATTAATTGGCAAAATTGCTTAAGCAGCTGCTCTCTGTGTCATTTCAGGACCACTTCCTGAGAAGCAGAGAGGAGAGGAGAGGGAGGGAAGGGAGCTGGCTTCCCAGCAGGCCAGCTTGCCTGGCATTTGCACTCACCTGGGTAGACAGATATCATTGTTGCAAGAGGACCACATAGTGGCCTCGGGCTTCCCACTCCTTTGTGCCCATGTCTAGCCCATCATTTAGCACTCACACCCATGTGCACACACCACCAGCCTCTGCCTCTCTACTGCCTCTTTCCCTCCAACCACTTCTATCCAGTAGCACACTGGTTTGGTGTCAACTCCTCTGGGAAGCTTCCCAGGATTGGCTTCCAGATATCTTTCTTCCTGACACCTCTGGATCACCACTTCTGCTATGTCCCAGGACAGGCTTGATAGTAAATAGGGATTGTGACAGCTAGCTTTTAGTTGTCAACTTGGCACAACCTAGAATCACTAGGAAGAAAGTCTCAATGGAGGATTGCATACCTTGGGTTGGCCTATGGGCATGTCTGGGGAGATTGTCCTGACTGAGTTAAACTGAGGTGCAGAGACCCACCCTGAATATGGGCAGCACATTTCATGGACTGGGCCCTGGACTGTATAAGAGTAAAGAAAGTGGGGCTGGAGAGGTGGCTCAGTAGTTAAGAGCACTGGCTGCTCTGGTAGAGGACCCAGGTTTAGTTCCCAGCACTCACATGGTGGCTAACAACTGTCTGTAACTCTAGCCCCAGGGGATCTGATGCCCTCTTCTGATCTCCAAGGGTATTGCATGACACAGGTGCACTTACACATGTGCAGTCAATACACTCATACACATAAAATAAAAATAATTTTTTTAAAAAGAGTAAAGAAAGCTGAGCATCAGCAAGCAAGGATCCATGAGGTTTTTATCTCTCTACTCTTGACTGTGGATTTGACGCTTTCAGTTCCTGCCTTGATTTCCCCACAACAATGGACTGTAACCTGGAAATACAAGTCAAATTAACCTTTTCTTCCCTAAGTGGCTTTATGTCATGTGTTTGTCACAGCAACAGAAGTGAAAATAGGACAGGGATCTTGTGTGTTTTCCCCTCCCCCAGCCCTGGAACACAGAGCCTGTTATAATGAATGGGCAAAATAAAGGTTGTGACTTGAAGAGATGCCAGGGTGATGGGTCTTCAAATTGTTCATCACTTAGCAAGCACAAACTAGGCACTGTTGAAGGGAAAAGAGTGTGCAGTGGGGTTCGTTGGGGAAAGAGAGAGGGTATGCTGTGGCATTCAGAGACAGACAGAGAGAGAGAGAGGAGAGAGGGAGGGAGAGAGAGGGAGGAAGAGAGAGAGAGAGAGAGAGAGAGAGAGAGAGAGAGGGAGGGAGAAGCACAGGGGGGCAACAGGTGAAGCTCCACTAGAAAGTCTGGGTTTGTGAGTGAGGAGGTTCATACTGGGCCTCAGAGAAGGGTTATAGCAAAACTGGTGATTGTTCTAATGCTAGAACTTCCCACAAAGTGAACAAGTAGAAAGAAAGAAAAAAATGTGTGCATGTGTGAGCATGCAAGTGTATGCTGTGATTAATTCCTATAAGATGTAAACCTTGGAATGAACATGCTTTCAAAAAACTGTTCACTTTCCAACTTGGGCCCAGAAATGGCTCCCACAAAGAAGGGTGTCAAGAAGAAGAAGGCCGTTCTGACATCAATGAGGTGGTGACCTGGGAATATACCATCAACATTCACAAGCACATCCATGGAGTGGGCTTTAAGAAACATGCTCCTTGGGCACTCAAAGAAATCCAGAGTTTGGCTATGAAGGAGATGGGTACCGCAGATATGCACATTGATACCAGGCTCAGTGAAATTCTCTGGGCCAAGGGAATAAGGACTGTTCCATATGACATCCGTGTTCATTTGTTCAGATAATGTTATGGGGATGAGGATTCACCAAATAAGCTTTACACTCTAGTAACCTATGTCCCTGTTACCACATTCAAAAATCTACAGTCTATGTGGATGTAAACTAATGACTGAGAATCAAAATAAAGTTGTAAAACTGCAAAAAAAAAAAAAAAAAAAAAGAACCATTGTTTTTTTCAGGGCTAAGGAGATGGCTCAGCGGTTAAGAGCAATTGCTGATCTTGCAGAAGACCCAGGTTCAGTTCCCAACACCAATCTCAGGCAGTTCACAACTGCCTGTAACTGCAGCCCCAAGGGATCCAATACCCTCTTCTGGCCTCTAAGGGTTCACACACACACACATGCACATACCCATACACATTTTTGAATGTGTAAATAAATAGTACATTTATTTAATAATAAAAATAAAATCTAAAAGAAAAAATTGTTGGAACATAACATGTATGTGGTAAGGCACAAATGTTAAGTAGCTATCTCATAAATTCTTTTTAAAAGTATTTATTATTTTAAAAGTATTTAGTATTTCTTTTTAAAAGTATTGCCTACATGTATGTAAGTGCACCTGTGTCAGAAAAGGGCATCAGAACTGAAGTTTAGGACGGTTGTTAACCACCATGTGGGTTCTGGGAATTGAACGCAGGTCCTCTGAAAGAGCAGTGAGCGTTCTTAACTACTGAGCCATCTCTCCAGTTCCAATACCTTATAAATTCTTATACTAGTACCACCCCACCCATATCCACCACATAGATAAAGTGCTAGAACATTCCTAAGTTCTCACAAAGTTCCCTGAGGCCTCTCCTACCCTAGGAGCAGTCTCTGTTTTTGAATTTTACCTCTATAGATTAGCTTACACTGGACTCTTGAATTAATCCTTCACCCTGGACCTCTCTCACTTGACTCCATGTCTATTACAATATGCTGTTAATAAATATTCTTAGGAACCCATCTCTGGCAAGGACCCCCTTGTAACTGATACACATCCACTTCCCCAATCTTCCTTACCAATTTCCATGAGGGTGTTCCAATGTTCGATTAAAAATCTTCATTACCCAGCCTTCCCAGCCACCAAGGGTAGTCAGTAACATGACAACTGGGAAGCAGATACCTGGAAAAATCTTTACCGGGGCTGATCTGACCAGGAGACCTTCCCTGCACCTTCCTCCTTATGCCTGCCAGGTGGGCATAAATGAAACTCCAACACCATGAAGGCACTTGAGAATAACATCCATGCGGTAAGCATGGGAACAGAAGTTCAACACAGCCCAGTCCCTAGTGGCATCCCAGAGCGCCCATGAGCTTGGGACTGCCTCCCTCCTCCCTCCAGCTCTGCACTAGAGGAAACCACAGAGATGAGATCTCCAATAAGATACAGCAACGACACACAGCAGATACCAGTGAAGCCAAGATGAACAAAACAGAGAGCTAAGAGACCAAAGCCAGATGGGTTGGCGGAGGTCAAGGCATCATATAGACAGATGGCATTCCGAGAATCCAGGAAAGAGGAACTGGGTATGCCCAGGGAAGGTTCTGAAAGATGGGGCAACAATCCGAAAGAAGAAAAGGTGAAGTGTCAGTATGAAGAGGATAGTCCCCCAGTTGGCTTAGGCTCCACCAGGCCAACATGTCAAGGGCTTAAAGAGGATACTCTCTTCAAAAAGTTATTAAGACATCAGAATCCTGGGGTCTTTGCATCTTGCGTCTCTGTTGTCTTTCCTTCATTGCCTCATGGTTTAATGTGGTTGCTTAGGCTCCAGCCACTACACTACAAGTCCACATAATAGGAAGAATGAAAATAAGCAGAAAAGGACAACAAATTTGTGCCAGGTTCTTTTCATCATCGAATTGGCCATATTCCAGTTTAGCATGTTGTGGCTTTAGCGAAAGCTGGGAAATACCATGACTCTGAACCTAGCTGAATGTGAGTTCTATTATTAAGGAAGAAGGGCATAGTGCAATAGCGGTATAAGGCATTGTGGTGTCTCCCCATGACAGGGAAGTGGGGTAGGTTGCAAAGGAGGCCATCAGTCACTGTAGGCTCTCCCATCAAGAGGAGGGGCCTGTTTCTCCACCTCTTACTCCAGTGAGTTGCTTTGACCTGAGCATATAGAAGAAGTGGCAAGAGGCCTGAGACTCAAGGGGACTTGCAGCCTCTGCTCCTGCTGCTCCTGGAACATTGCAGTGAATAAGTCTGAGGGCTGCAGGAGGATGGAGAACCAGGAAGAAAACCCAAGGCACTCCAACCAACACCAACAATCAGCAACACATAAGCAAGGCCATCCAGACCCCTCCTGCCTCCCGCCCACCTGCTGAGCAGACTGAAGATGTTGAGTACTGTTAGTCTTTGAGGACACTTCCCTGAGATGCCGTTTTCCTGCCTAACAATAGACAAGTGACTCAGCTGGGGTTGTAGCAAGTGAGGATCCCCGAAGGTCTGGGGCTGTTCCTCCAAATGCTTCCACTGACGTTTGATGAATGTATCAGCTCCAAAATAAGGCTCTGGGGTTAGCGAGCTGGAGCAGCCGTTAAACACTAACAACTGAAATGTCAAAATAAGACTCTCATGGAGCTGAGTCCGTCCCAGAATGCTCTAGAATGAAAAGCTCTGGAAGAGGGGCTCAGGGTCCCAGCAATGGTGTGACCTCCAGCAAGCCCCACTCTTTTTACCTCCATCAGGCTCCCCACGAGTCATCGATGGGGTGAATTCCAGCGCCAAGGCCCTGCAAGGGGACCTTGAGGTCAGAGACGCAAGAAAGGTGGACCGTGGGTCGAGGGACTCCAGAATATGTGACACAGCCCAGTCTTCGCGAAACACATTCGCTTAAGTCAGAGAAAGGAGTCAAGGCATTGACTCGGCCATTTTCGGGATCCCAGAGAGTTCCAGTGAACAGTGCATTTGTCTCTCAGCTGCACAGAAGCCTTCTTATGCCCTGCCTTGGGTTCTCCCATGGAACTACATTTCCCAGACACCTTGCTTCTGGCTTCCTGTAAGCTTGACCAATAGGAGGCGGTGGTTGGAAACACGGAAGTGGGAACACGGAAGTGGGAGGAGAAAGGAGGCACCCGTCTGCTCCTGGCTCTGCCACTCTAAGCTGCGGGGCCTTGGAGTTGTTTCTGCTTCCTGGCAGGACAGCAGCCCTCAGCTTTCTGGGTGGCAGCACCAGGTAGCCAGGCCAGGGTGAGATCTTCTGGACCTCAGTTCCTAGGACATAGGCACTTGTCTTCCTTCTGTTTCTCGGTGGCTTTGAACCTCTGGTCACCAGTTCCTTGCTTCATAGCTGAAACATCTGGAACAGCTTCGAATTTCCTGCCTGACCACTGACAGATGATGAGCGACATCTGGAGAACTTACCCTGAGAATCCTTCACCCAACTTTAGCCTAGGTCCTCACAGTGCCAGGAACCCCGGGCACCCCCAACTGCCCCACCTTGGCATCATTAGACTACTGGGACTTAAGTTCCCTCTCTTCCAGCCCGAGCTGGTCCTTATCCCTCACAGTAGTGCAGAATCCTAAAGTGTGTGCAGGATCCCACCCGCCCCAGGAGACAAGGCAGGGTAGGGGATGGCTCTGCTGTCAGGCGGGCCATTGAGCACAACTGGAAGGTGACTGGGGCCAGAACAGCCAGTGGAATCTCCCAGTATGGTGATCTCTGCTGGTCAGAATGACAGGATATTGCTGTGCCCCATTCTCCTGATGGAAACAAAGTCTCAAGGGGAATGAAGGGGATAGCTCAAGCTTTCTTCGGTGAAGGCTCCCACTTGCCCTCCACACTCTTCATTTGTGTTAAGATACCTTCCAACACACACACACACACACTCTGCTGTGAACACACCCTTCAAGCATACAGAGCCCTGAGCCCCAGTGTTTTGAACTTTTCAGGGGACACCATCCTTATCAACTGCCATTTTCACCAGGGAAGTGACAAATAAATTTGTATAAAGTGTCACTGCATCAGTGTGAGGTCTGTTCCTGAGGATGACATTTGTTTCTTCACTGCCACCTTCTGCTGGGCCACTATATACAGCTGCACAGGTTTTACACTGCACCACTGTGGTGGGACCTGTGTGTGGTATTGACCATAGGAGTAGTTGTTCCCATCTGGGGCTGTGCATTATGCATTGAGACTGGGCTCTGACTTTTTAGGTACGATGGTTAACTAGGAGGAATTACATTGGTAGAGTGATCTCATGATGAAGCATCAGGAGGTTTCCAGAAGGATCCAGAATCTCTAAGAAGCCATTGACCAGTCTGGAATTCTGCTTCCTCTCCTAAAAACCCAGAGCACAAATTTGTGCAAAGCAAAATACTTTCTAATACCTATGCTTTCAAAACTCTGAAGAGGTATGCATGTTCCTGCAGAGAACTGTGGTAATCTTGGGCATGGCAGGTGGTGTTCTAGGGCCTGTTGGGTCTCCCCATTCCCTCCCCCAGAAGGGGCTGTCCCGGTTCCAGCTCAGCATTGGCTCCTGGATATGCCAGGTGGAATCCCAACATTTTTCCTGCTGTCCTCATGCCTGGCAAGCACAGTCTGGGAGCAGATGCTCAGCACCTTGTTCCTGGCAGGAGTGAAGGGTTCTTGAGTTCCTTTCCAGGAGCCTCACTTCCTCCCCCGCGTGCATACACATTGTGTCAGCCTGAGCTGGCTAAAATAAACAGTATCATTATCCATCTATTGAGGACTGCACAGTCTATTCGTACCACTTAAGACACTGGATAAATGGCTTCTTCGTTCCATAATGAAAGAAATATTTCATTTTACAGAGCTGAGGAACTGTTTACAGAGCATAAAAGACACATTTATACTGTGTTTTGATAATAAACCGATCTGGAAGTTGGTTCATTTAGGCAATGGCTTGGTTGTGACTCAGTGCTCTCTGAAGTTGGTGTGGGTGGGGAAAGGGGTGCATGGAGCCTGGAACATGGGAAGTCATGGGGCCCTAAAACACCCTTGCTATTTACTTTGCCAACTTGCTGGAAACAATCCTATTGGCTGTCTGTCATTATTCTCAATTCATAGGTGGAGAAACCGAGACACAGAAAGGCTACAGAGCTTTCCCAGTCACAGGTCTAGCATGTAATAGAATTCTGAATTAAAATATAAACTGTCTGACTCCCAAAGACCACTCTCTTGTTCTTAGCTAAAGAAAAGTCCAGAACATAGAATATACCAAGAAGAGAGAAAAGGGGGTTGTACAGTTTATAAAAATACGAGTCCACCTTGGATCCAGGGCCTTGCACTGCATTGTCACCCCAACTGTAGCTTCCCAGGAAGGAGACCAATAGGGGAAAGGGTGCCGGGCCTTACCCCAGAATCCCTGTTAGTGTCTCAACTGTTCTGGCCTCAACTGCTCTAGACTATCACAGTGACCCTACACAGGACTCTGCTGAGAACCTTGGGGCCTATGCTTACTTCTGGATGGGACCTGCCTCTGTCCCTGTCCTGAACTGGGAACCTGCTAAGCAGAAATACAAACCCAGATCTGTTCTCTCCCCAGCCTGGGGCATTCTCTATATCTCTGTTCCATCCCTTTCCTGTCTACCACCTTCCATCAGCCAAAGCCCACCACACTGCCCTATCCAGAAGCAAGGGCTGCCCCCAGGAAGAGCCCAAAATGGATCAGGTGAACATGTAGTGACATCTCATTCCTGCTGAAACGGGCAAGTGGAACAGTGTTATAAATTCACAATGATATGTTCTTCCTTATTAAATCCCAGGCCTATCATCTGCTGCAGAATAAGGAAACAAAACAATCCCAGAAGAAGCAAACGAGAGAGAGAGAGAGAGAGAGAGAGAGAGAGAGAGAGAGAGAGAAATAGTGCTGAGCTCACAGAATTCTCTGGCCACTCCTTAGCATTACCATTGTCTGGAAGAGCTGAGAAGGGATTTCCCCCTGCCCCAATTAGAGGCGCTGGGCCCCTGTCCCACCTGTATCCTATATCCCATTAGCTTCTTGTTTTAAGCCAGTTTCTTCCCCTCTCTGGGTTCTCCTTAGCACTCTCACTGTATGGATAGTGATGGCATTTCCTGAGCTTATATTCGCATGTACTCTGTCTATGGAACCCACAGGATAATCTCTGTGTGTGTGTGTGTGTGTGTGTGTGTGTGTGTGTGTGTGTGTATAGGTCTAGATGCATGTGCACACACATGAATATGCATGTGTAGAGGCCTGAGGTCAACATGGAGTGTCTTCCTCTATCACTGTCTACCTTAATTTTTGAGACTAGATCTCCCACTGAACCTAGAGCTCACTGATTCAGCTAGACTGGCTGGCCCATGAGCCTCCAGGATCCTCCTGTCTCCACCTCCCCAGCACTGGGGTTACAGACATGTGCCACCATGACTGGCTTTATACATGGGTGCTAGGGATCGGAAGCTAATCTCCATGACTTCAGAGTGAGCACTTTGCCAACTGAGCCATCTCCACAGTCATAGACATCTTCTTAAAATCAGGATAGGACTGGAAGACTGAGCTGGCTTAGTACTCAGTTTCTTTCCACAACTCTTAATAGATTACTCCCAACTTGGTGACTCCCAGCAACACAGATTTGCCTCTTCTATTCTAGAGATCAGAAGCTTGAAATGAGTGAGGGTATCACCAGGCTGGTTCCTTCTGTGGGCAGGAGGGGAAGTCCTCTCATTGCCTTGTCCAACTTCTAAGGCTGCCCACATTCCTTGGCTCACGGCCACACCTCTCCAACCTCAGCTTTTGTCACAACAGGGCTGCCTCCTCTCTTTCACTTGGAAGGACCTGTGATTAGCTTTAGTCTGGCTGAAGTCTTTGACTCTCTGTAAGGTGACAGTCACTACTCTGGGGGACCAAGATGTGGACAACTTCTGAGGTTCTTATTCATTTTTCTTCAGGGAACAATTGGGGCATCCTGGGGGAACTGGATTCTTTCATGGCAAAGGGCAAAGGTCAGGGACCTGTGCACAGTCTAAGTACGTGTTGCCTCTAAGATCTCTTAGTGGAAACAGTGGAAAAAGCCCGAGGCTAGAGAAAGAACAGACCAGTATTTGCAGTTCTGCTCTGCCAGTCCCCAGCCATGAGACTTTAGGTGAGTTAGTTCATCTTCCTATACCAGCCTTTTTGTTTGGTTTGTTGTTGTTTTTGTTTGAAATAGGATCTCCTGTAGCCTATGCTGACCTTGAACTTGCTATGTACCAAGGGTGACCTTGAACCCCTGATTCTCCTGCCTCTACCTCCTAAATGCTGAGATTATAGGTGTGCACTACAATGTCCACTTGACGCATTGCTGGGGGCCAAAACCAGTGCTTCATGCATGCTAGACAGGCATTCTACCAATTGAACTGCATCCCTAGCCCCCATGACCACTAGCCTTGAAAGTCTCCTGTTTGAGGTGGGTCAGGCTGTAGAATGGTGTGGTACTGAAAGAAAGGGGAGGGGAACAGAGAGATTCTACCTGTAGAGCAAAGGAGGTGGGTAGAGCCTCTAAAGTTAAGGGTGGGGAGCCAGGAGCCTCTCTCCTCTGTTTCTCCATTCCACCACCAACCAACCAAAGACACCACCAGAGGCTTTGGGATGGAGTTCCAAGTTCAGCAAATTCTAAAAGACACATGACCAAGAGATATAGGTGTTCTTATGGCTCTCTCCCAAGAAAGCCTGATAAATGGGAATTAAAACAATATTATTGGAGAAGGTTGAAACTACTTCAGTTTATCAATGATGAAACACATTTCTTTTCACAGTTTGACATTTGGGGAATCAGAATGTGTTTTACAACCAATAATATGTCACAATATAATTATCAGGGCTTTTTCTCATGGAACATAAAATACTAGTGTGTTATAGATTAAATGAAATATGACAGAGATGTGGTCAGAATAATGTTATATCACTTCTCCACCTAGAAATTTTAATGCAGAATTTCAGTTTTGAGATACATATTAACATAGCAGGAGTTGATCACTGAGTCACTAGTTGGAGAACAGGTGTCCAGCATAGCAAATTTCAGACTTAAAAAATAATGATGATATTTAACCAACAACTCCCCCAAGATTCCAGTGTCAGAATACAAGGGCGCATGCAGCACTAGAATGCGATCTTCAGATTGAGGCCATTTTTGGATAGATGGAGAAAATAGCTAAGACTTGGCTTGCTCGGAGTTGGATGCTCAAATAGCTGTTCAATAGAGTCTAGAACCAGTGAGTGATCTTTCTTTAACTCTATGCCTTCTATTTTTCATATTATCTATTATTTTTATTTTATGTGTATGACTGTATTGCCTCCATGTATGTAAGTGCACCTGTGTTGTGCAATGCCTGTGGAGGTCAAAAAGGCCATCAGATCCCCTGGAACTGGAGTTATGGATGGTTGTTAGCTGCCATGTGGGTGCTGGGAATCGAACCCAGGTCCTCTGCAAGAACAGTCAGTGCTCTTAACTGCTGAGCCATCTCTCCAGCCATGTCTATGACTTGTATTTTGTTGCCCTTCTTCCGACTTCCCTCTCTCAAGTATTTTTCTAATTGTCTATAATGGGATTCATGGGAGAAACCCAACATTTTTAACACTTAAGAAGCTTCTCAGCCCCTCCCTCTAAACCACCTCCTTTCTGAATCCCAGCCCTTCTCTTAAAAACAGGAATAGTGCTCATGTTACCAAGGCATGAACATTTTAGACATATGAAGTCTGATGCTCACTCCTGATGCCATATGGTGTCCAGCATTTCTTAAATGTCTTTTAGCTCATCCTACCTTGAACTTCAATCACATCCCTGCTTATACATCTCTTATGGCTGAAGGTGGGCCTTTAACTCTCTGTGAACATATCCCAGCTTCATCCAGGGTTGTAAATAACATGTAGCAAGTATTTATATGATTGAGTAGATGAGGGATGTTGGATGGATGAATGCATGAGATGGATGGATGGATGAATGGTGTATGCATAAATACATGGATGAATGGATGGGTGGATAAATAATATGTATAGATGAATGGATGGATGCATAAGTGGCATATATAAATATACAGATGAATGGATGCATGGATGGATGGATGGATGGACATGTGGATGCATGCATACATCGATGGATGGGTGGAAAAATGTCATATATAGATACATGGATGGATCGATAGATTGATGGAAGAATGGATGAATAAATGCGTTGATGGATAGATGAATGGATATGTGGGTGGATGGATAAATGGCATGCATAGATACATGGATGGATGCATAGATGCATAAATGCATGAATGGGTGGATATATGGGTACATAGTTGAGGGAATGCATGGATGGGTGAACAGATAGACAAATGACATGCATACCTGGATGCATGGATGGGTGGAGAGATAAGTGGTATGCATAGATATGCAGATAGATGACTAGATGAATGCATGGATGTATGAATGCATGAATGTATGGATGCATGGTTGGAGGGATGCATAAGTAGATACACAGATGGACAAATGGCATTCACAGATACATGGATGCATGGTTGGGTGGATAGAATTATTTATATATCGTTTACGCTTAAGTCATCAAAACAGGCAAAAATAGAGGTCCCATGTGATAACAGAGTTTGAAGTCACTGAGGCACGGATAGATTTCAGAAGACCCAGCCAGTTTATTCAATACCACAAATGAGTAAAATGATAAAGTTCTCCCAAAGTCCAGAAATCCAGATGGATCTCTGCTCCTGGCCAAATACGAATGATATATTCTTATTAATAAAGCCAGACTAGTGTCCTCAAATTATCCAAGGAATACATTTGCCCACCCACTGCGGTGGGGGAAGTGATTACTTATTAATAAAGCAATAGCTAAATCTAATTATATCCCCATCAGACACAGCTGGTAATAAAACCCGGCTGGTCTTCCAGAGCTTGGTGACCTCACTGACCTCAAATCAAAGTTTAAACCATCCGTCAGCTTCCGACACATTCCCAGCACACCTCCCAATTACCAGCACCCTGGTGCCGCTGTCTGCCAGGGGTCAGAGGTCACAGCTTGCACTAGATGGCTTGGAGCTGGAATGGGACTTTAGAAATCTCATTATCCTGTTAACCATACATTTATCTGACAAGATAAAAGAGACTAGGTGACCAAGCTATCATTAAAGATTAATAGAAGTATAAAAAATTCAACTGCAACGAGCGTCGCTGTTTAGGGCTTGTGATCGGCCTGACAGGGCATTAATCAGGGAGCCAAAAAGATTTAGGTCTTTGCTCTTGATAGTTTCTATTTTTATTTTCAGGTTGTCTGTTTTTTTTTTCTTCCCCCTGTCTCAAGTCATTACATCACTTCCCACCACCCCAAACTGGAGGTCAGAGGAAGCTACTGCTAATTGGTGCTTCTAGTTTTTGAATCATAACCCACTGGGCCAATTATAAAATTGCCTGGACACAGGGGGGACACTGGTGGTCTGGGACAGGTATTGGGGCTGCTTCCCTGAGTTGCCAACCCTCCTCCAGTGCCAGTCCTGTTTATCCGCAGGGGAAATCAATATGTTTTTAATTTAATTCAGTCCTGGAAGGCATGCCCAAGCCCCAAGATGCTTTCTCCTCATTCCTGATTCCATTTCAATTTTACATGAAAGATTTTTCAGCCCACGCCTACCAAGGCATCAGAGGGCAGGATCTTTTTTTTTTTTTTTTTTTTGTTTCTCTTTTTAATTTTACATGAAAGATTTGTCCGCCCCCCCCTACCAAGGCCATAGGGGGCCGGGTTTTTTTTTTTTTTTTTTTTAGCTTAGGGATTCTTTTTATTCTTTCTGATTCTATCTCTTAGCACCCACCGAGCCCTGCTGCCCTGCGTCTTTCCTGGCATCTTCCTTCGCCTTTTTGATCATAAATCAATGACCTTTTCCTAGGCTGCCCTGGTAGACTTGAGTGCAGATGAAAAGTGAACTGTTTTCCCCCATGTCCCCCCACCCCATCCCGTGGCCAAAGCAAAGAGAAATGGGAGGAGACAAGGCAGTGTAGGGAAAAGGGTGTCTGGAGCCCCAAAGCCTCTTTCATCAACTCACACAAGGCTCAGAAGTCTGTGCAGGAAGCCATGTTGGCCACAGCCCTGCCCTGCTGCCTCAATACCAAGCCCCAGGATGTCCAACTAGCCTGCTAGGAATGGCCACTGCTATCCCATGATCTCAGGAGAGTCCACTGGCCTCACTGAGCCGCTGCCCTGGCTGGAAAATGTGCACCCTCCCGGCCACACACCAAATGGAATCCCAGAGAGGAAGCTCATCTATTGTTATCGCTTCTGGCTGGGCTGCAACTTCCTCCCCTTGCCATTAAAATTAATCTGATAAATCAATTAAAGGTAAAATGTGATTGGCTGACCTCTGGTTAGCTACTGGAGTTCAGGGACATTTTATTCCTCTGTGAAGCACTGCACCCCCTAACCTACCCAGCACGACCCCTTCCCCCAACATGTGTGTGTGAATCCACACACAGTGAACTTGTAGTGAACTGCCCAATGGCCTCATCTTCCTATACGGGGTGCTGTCCACACCTTCACAAGCACAGCTTAGAGCATTTGTACCTGGAAATGCTCTAAGCATTAGATGAATGGAGAAATGAGTAGCCAGCCAGGCAAGAAAGTCAGTCCTCCTGATGGGAGGAAAGCCAAGGGCCAGAGGTCAGACCTGAGCAAGAAAACAAGGTAGGTGAAGCAAAAAGAAAAATCAAGAAAAGAAGGCATAGGTTTGAAGGAGCAGTTCAAGGTAGGTCGGGAGAGTGAGTCACGCTGTATACTGAGCCAGGTCCTCCAGAGCTTTAAAAAGATGTGGCCATGACTCTGTGGCTAAGGGCTGGGCCTGATGGTTTCTGGGGTTGGGCAGCTCTAGACAGAACGTAAATCACACTGTCAGCTGAGCGCTCAGGAGTAATGAGTGGAAAGATTGCTTCCTCTGGAAAACCACACAAGCAAGGTAAGAAGCAAAGGGGGTGATGGGAAAGATGTTGAGCAGGCAGGTGGCTTGAGAGAAGTGACATTTCAGGGCACAGACTCCCAGTGATGTCATGAGGGAAGAGGTTAGAGGGAAGAACAGGCTTAAGGAGCCCCAGTGAGGCAGTCACACAACTGTCCGGAGCAGGCTGAGGCAAGGGCCAGGCTGAACAGACATTTTGGGAGTTGGACAGGAGACCCAGGAAGACACAGATGTGGAAGGACGTGGGCCTGAATCTCTGCTTTGCCTACTGAGTGACCTGAGTCCTCATCTCAGCAAAGGGGTAGGCCCCTCTCAGGCTAGGCCTGGGGGCCAGGGCAGGTTCTCCCACACTATAATGGCTTCTTCCCTTTTTCTCTCACTTCCTCTCCTCACTTAAATCTACCTGCCCCAGCTGCAAAAATGTGTCATTTTTATATTCAAAGCTATGCACATCTAATAATTTACTAGGTGTGTATCTGGTTCATGATTACAGTTATAGTATGTTTCCAGAAACGATTCTCCTTTAAGCACTAGGGTTCTGTGTTGGAAAATTGCACATTTGGGAAAAAAATCAGGAAAAGAATTGGAGCCTATGATAATCTTGTGAGACGGCCTGGCAGACAGCACCAGTGGCCTTCAGTACCTGGAGGATTCTGGGGGTAAGAAGGCTGGGTGTATGTCCAGGTGTGTATAGTACATTGGTGCACATGTGTTCAGGAGGCTATGTATGCATCCTGGGGACTGTGAGTATGAGTGTGTGTGTGTGTGTGTGTGTGTGTGTGAGCGTGTGTGTGTGTCCAGGTATGTGCAGTACATTGGTGTACATGTGTCCAAGGGGCTGTGTGTCCTCAGCTCTGTGAATGAGTGTGTTTATATGTATGTATCTGTAGAGAACACATCTATTTCTGTGTTGCAGAGGATGGAACCAGTCATGAAGATCTAGAGACAGTGTTCTGTGTCTCTTTTAAATGTTCATTTATACATTTTTTATTTTTGAGAATTTCATACATGAGTGTTGTCTGCGTTATTTCCATCCCTCTCAGTCTCCCACCAATTCCTCCCACGGCCCCCATTCCCTCTCAGTTTCTTATTTGATTATTACTGTTACATATACATACATACCAGAGGGACGAGACACCTGCTGCTAGTTAATGCCTTCTAGACGTGACGGGAAAGCTACAGCAATGAAACCTCTGCAGTACGGTAGTCCAACAAGATCTGCGTAATGACAAAGCCAGCTGACATGCCGAGGTGGATGGGGAGAATGTCACCAAGTTCCACCTTGAGATGAAGCACTACAGGCAATCAGTGGCTGCTGAGGGAGGGAGAATCGGCTTTCTCCAGGGACCACCTCCCTGAGAGGTTACCTAATCCCAAGTAGGCATCCCTAAACACAGATACACAAGAGTACCACTTGATGAGTTCTTTTCACAGACCCAAAAGCTCTTGAAACCAAAACTCAGAGCAGTAAAAAACATTTGCTCAAAATTCTTCCAGCCAGCTGGTACCAGAGCCCAGGCGCCATTGCTCACACCCCTTGCAGCTTCATGTGCTTAAGGACTGAAGAAGTCAAGATGTGATTTTTTTCACCTTGAGGCTTCCAGGGCTCCCTCAGACCCATTTGTGTATTTGCCCATTGTGTTCCTTATCTTTCCTGTCCTGGGTCTGGTGGCAGAAACTTTAGGTATGGGACACGCCCCAGAAGTAGGCTTATTATTCCCCTTACAGCAATGAGAAAAATGAGACAGTGAAGGATTCAGTCACTCCCTCTGCAATCACTTCCTGCCAGAGCTATTATTCAAATCTAGCTTCCTTCCATTCCCAAACCCAAGCCCTCCAGTCACAACAACCTGAATTTGAGTCTTATGAATTCAGAATCTAGACAGAGAGAGGAAAACAGACCTTTGAAAACCAGAGGTGTCATGTGCTGGTCTGAAGGCCAAGACCAGCAATTCTCCTACGTCATCAAAGTTCAGCATCTCTCTATCTTTCTCAGTCCCTTGGTTGGCTGCTTTGGGCTGGCTTTCCTCATGGTTGCAAGATGGCAGCAAGAGCTCCAAGTATCACACATATTCCTGACAACGTCCGGTGGAAGAAGATCAGCCAGCTGATTCTTGTTTTTCCTCTTTTCTTTTTAAAATTTGATTTCTACTATCT
Organism: Nannospalax galili; assembly: GCF_000622305.1. Classification (NCBI taxonomy): domain Eukaryota; kingdom Metazoa; phylum Chordata; class Mammalia; order Rodentia; family Spalacidae; genus Nannospalax; species Nannospalax galili. Next base: position 10,885,268 of record NW_008341028.1, read on the forward strand.
CTGTCTACCTATGTCTGTACATAAGTGTAGAGGCATATTGAGGAGACTCTCACCTGTTGAAAAGGTGTCTTTTTGCACCTTGATTTGCTTTCATAGGGAGCACAAACACTTCTTTAGGAAAAAATGATGAAATTGGAGAGATAGTTGATTTCTATGGTAACTTGATTGAATTAATAAGCACCTGGGCTGTCAGGAAAGCAACATCTCCAGGTGTGTGAGTGTCCTCAGACACCATTAACTGTGAAAAGCACCTGCCTCGAATGTGGTCAACATTACCTCAGTAGGCTTAGAGCCTGGATGGAATGAAAGGAAACAAAGCCCACTGGCTGGGGCTACCCCTCCCCACCTGCTTCATGTCTGCTCCACCCCACTCACCACATGGATTAAAATCTCTGAAACCGTGAGCACAGGAAATCCTTCCTCCCTTAAGTTGTTTACGCAATGCAAAAGGAACGGATCCCCTCAGAGTCCAAAAGAAGCAACACACATCTCACAGTGTTACTCAAGGGTTTAAATGCATCGGTGGCTCCTCTACAACTCACCAGATAAAGGACAGACTCCCTGAGCAGAGGAGTTTCAGAGGTTCTGCATGCTCTTGCCCCAGGACTCTGGGCCTGGAACACATGGGTCCTCCTGGGCTTCCTGCTTGGTGTTGAGACGCTCTCTCCAGCTGGAGGACCCGCCTCTACTGCTCCTTCCTGAAAGCCCTGCACCTTACCCAAGGCCCAAAGCAAAGGCTCTTGCTCCTGGGAGCCTCCCCAGGAATCTTGGGCTGAAGGGATGGCTCTGCTGACCAGGACCAGAGAACTGTGTGTGCCCTCCTGCCCTTTGTCAAACCTGACATCTGCCCTGTTGCTTAATTTGAGTCAGAGACAGGCCCCGTGTGTGTGCGTGCATGTGTGCGTGTGCGTGTGTGTGTGTGTGTGTGTGTGTGTGTGTGTGTGTGTGTGTGTGTTTTTTGCAAGCAGTGGGAATGGAACGCAG
>NW_008341028.1:10886311-10899602 GCF_000622305.1 Nannospalax galili
TTTTGCAAGTACTGGGAATGGAACCCAGGGTCTCCTATATGCTAGGCAAGCCCCACTGAGGTATACCCCCAGCCCTCCATTCACTCATGAGACTATATCTCTTAGCAAGAGGTCATGCTGTACCTTGAAATCATCAGGCTAGGACTGTCACACCATGGGAATTGTAAAATGCTTTTCTCCTTAGCAAATTTGAACATTTACCAACAGACCCCTGGTTTGGGCAAGTGTCTTCTCTTTCACCTCAAAATCAACTCACTGAAGCCAGTCTCATTAGGCCCCCAGCTCCCTCCCTAAAACCTGTGCTCAGAGAAAGAGCCCATTCTAGACAACTAGCTTCTAGAAGTCATGAGCCCAAATAAACTTCTTCCCTTTTAAAATGACCAGGTTTCGGGATTTTCGTTACAGTAGTAGGAGGAGATCTAGACCCATATCCTGAGAGGCAGGTCCATGCCCAGGGTAGAGACAGGGACTCCGTTGTTTCTATCTTCACCTCAGTGCTCAGTCTAGGGATAGGCCACGCCGGCCACATTTGTTGAAAGAAACAAACCTGAGCTCTGATCTCGCCTCCACACTGTACAGCCTTGGCATTGTTTTTATTTCTTGGCCTCAGTTTCCCCATGGACAATAGGATGGCTACTGAGTTTTATGCATTCAGTGGTACCCCCTGACTCCCACTGAAGTCACCTTATTCTTCTAGGTATTTGCTTTTCTCTAGATAAGTTTCTCATGCAGCCCAAACTGGCTATGAACTTCCTATATAGCAGGTGATGACTTGAACTCCTGATCCTTCCGATTCCACTCCCTCAGTGCTAGGATTATAGGCTTGCGTTACCAGGCACAGTTTATGCACTGCTGGGTTTAGAACCCAGAGCCTTGTGCATGCTAAGCAAGTATTCTACCAGCAGTGTCTCACAGGTGTATCCAAACCGTCTCACATTATGACATCCCTAGGGTTGTTTCTAGGTATATTTGAGCCAGGTGCCCCTTGTAGAATACAGGGTGCCTGAGTACTTAGGAGGGTTTAACAGGCTTGGCCAAGCAGAAGACAGGGGACCCCAGGCCAGGCTTCCTGATCTAGTCCCTGTGAAAGCCTGTCTCTCACCCTGTCAGAGGAAGGGACTGCTCCCTGGAGCACACCCAGCTGGCTGGGAGCACTTTGCAGGCCTGCTTGAAGAAGCTGCCGAGTGACAGTCATGAGACACACAGAAGCTCAGCACATGTCCCCAGCCACCACCCATCAGCAGCATCCCTACATGCAAGGATATCAGAAACATGTCAACACACTGAGGCAGCTCTGCCAGGACAGAGCAGACAGAGGGCTGTAGGTACCTGGGCGCCAAGAAATCAGTCCCTGGTAGATGGAAATGAAAACAGAGCAAGAGCCCAAGCTGCCTGGACCCCACCCCACAACTTTTAGGGGCCTGGGGAAGCAAACAGGCAGGGAAATAGTTCTATGCTTTCTGCCTGTGATACTGTGCTGAATAGCTTTAGTGTCAACTTGACACACCTGGGTACAGGCACCCTCAATTGGGGAATTACCTCCATTGGACCAACCTGTGCCATGTCTATAAGGCATCTTCTTGATTATTGAGAGATGTGAGAGGGCCCAGCCCACTGTGGGTGGTGCCACCCCTGGTCAGGTGGTCCTGTATTGTATAAGAAAGCAAATTTAGCACAGGCTCTGGGAGCAAGTCAGTAAGCAGCATTCCTCCACGGTCTGTGCTTCAATTCTGTCCTGGCTTCTCTCGATGATGGACTGTGCTTGTAAGTCAAATAAACCCTTTCCTCCCCAAGTTGGTATTTGTCAGTGTTTTTATCATAGCAGTTGAAAGTAACTAGAAAGACCCACTTAGTAATTTGCCTCATGTCGTCCCTATAATAACTCAAAGAAGCAGGTACCATCGCCCGGCTATGCACATGAAGCTCAGCCAGGGGACATATCCTGCCTAAGATCACTCTGTCCTCCAGGGCAAGAGACATTTAGGGACAATGGCTCATTTGTTAGTCACCTTGTGGGTGCTGGGAACTGAACCCAGGTCCTATGCAAAAGCAGCTAATGAGCTTAATGGCTGAGCCATCTTTCTAGCTCACAACAGCTCACTTGTACTGAGCAACACACCCTCATCAGACCTACCAGTATGGGCTGCAGGTTTCTGTCTCCCTAGTTCATACATTGAAACCCTACCAATGCTATTAGAAGAGGCTTTTGGCAGTGATCAGGTTAGATGAGGTCATGATTACAGCAGTGTCCTTATAAGTAGAAAGAGAGTCGGGCTCATCTTCCCCCTGTCTGTGCACAAGGCAGGAGAGGGTCCTCACTGCCGTTCAGCCCTATTGGTTCTAGAACCAGAGCCCTGACAAATTAAGGTTTGCTCTTCAATTGCCTAGGCTGCAGGGTTCTCTTACTGTATCTGGAGCCAACTGAGATTAGAAACAAGAATCAGCCGCACACCAGTTCTCACATATAAGTGGTGAGCTCCACCCTTCCTGTTCCTGCTAGAGGTACGCTGGGCCCTGGTATCCCCACAGGCTGAATGGACAGTGTCTCACCTCACAGGAGTCCAAACCTTTTCACATTACAGCATGACATTGTCATCTACAAAGTTCACACTCCCAAAAGCCCCATAGTCAAGTTACCAAAATAAAGAAAGCTCATGTTGTAAAGTACTATTATGTTGGGCCACATTCATTCACAGCTGTTCTAAACTGTATGCAGCCTGCAGGTTGGACACACCTGGTAGAGCATCTTGCAGAAATTGTCACCTGGAGCAGCCGACTAGTCTGAGAGGCCTTGAGGTAGCCTCGGTGGAACTCCCATGTCTGAGGTTCTGGGGTAGATGGGGGCAGGCAGTTTGATGAGGCTGCCCCCTAGGACAGAATCCGGCTGGTGCCCAGACTCCAGGCCAACCTTCCCTTAGACAATAGCCACAATGAGGACCCAGGTCCAGAGTGACCTTGAAAGTCTCTGGCTCTCCTACCCACTTTCTGTATCCATAGGGAAAAGGCCCCAGTCTCCTTCCTCCAGTGTGGGTCCAGTTCCCTCAGAAAATACTTTCTGGACTGTTCAATATCAACAAAGTAAGACAGGTTAGCCTTCTTTGACCTTTCACCCACCAAGCCCTATACCTGGCCCCTCCCTTCAGAGGGCTTTTCTAGAAGGGAAGGGAACAGTAATACGGTCTCAGTTTTCCTATCTCTATGTGAAGATCCCAGAGCTCTAAGAGGTAGGACAACTCATTCAAAGACCCTGGAGGGTCAAGACAGGTTAGGTAAGGAAAGGGGGATAAACTATACTTTTCTCTAAGCCCCCAGTAGTCTGGCAGCCCGGCCTGCTCTTTCTCAGGCACTGGTGGCCAACCCCTTACTAGAAAGAATAGAAAGAATGCTGACAGAGCAACTAGCTAAAAGTGACCTTTTTTGTTTGCTTTATTTATCATTCTCCTTTAAAAAATAAATTACACACACACACACACACACACACACACATATATATATATGTGTGTGTGTGTGTGTGTGTGTATTTTTGTAATTTAGAAATAGGGTTTCATGTATCCAAGACTGACCTCTTACTGATATGTAGCCAGGATGACCTTGAACTCCTGATCCTCCCACCTTCATATCCCTGGTGTTGGTATTCAGATTATAGGCATGTGCTCCCGCATCTGGTTTTGTTTTTGTTTTTGTTTTTCTTTTTCTCGATGCTGGGGTTGGAACCAAGGGCCTTGTGCATGCAGGCAAGCACTCTACCAACTGAACTACATTTCTAGCACCTGCCCACTTTTTCGAAGACAGGTCTCACTCTGTAGAGCTAGCCTTTTCCTTCAGCCTCCCAAGTGCTGGTATTAGAGATGTGTGCCACCAGGCCTGACTTAACAGTGACTTTTTGTTGATGACCATCTCAGAAGAAACCAGCTAAAGCAGAGAAGTGTCAAGGGTCAAGACCCCTGAAGGGCTTCTTGCTTTGTAAGCCAGGGCAATTCTGAGGGGAAACGGGCCTTTCTTGAGATGGGCTAAAACAAAGGAATTTGCCCTTGTTCACGTTTGCTTTTCTGTTGCTGTAATAAAACATGACCAAAAACAACTTGAGGGGGAAAGAGTTTATTTGGCTTACTATGGTCCCTCATCGAGGGGGGCCAAGGCAGGAACCAAAGCATAGACCATGGAGGAATGCTGCTCACTGGCTTGCTTCCCCTGGCTTGCTCAGCTTGCTTTCTTGTAGAGCCAAGGTCCACTTGCCCAGGGATGGCACAGCCACAGTGGGCTGGGCCCTCCTACATCAATTATCAGTCAAGAAAATGCCATAGAAGACATGGCCAATCTGATGGAGGAAGTTCCTTAATTGAGGTTCCCTCTTCCCAGGTATGTTTAGGCTTGTGTCAAGTTGACAAAGACTGACCAGCATAGCCTTCTTCCCTCTGGAGAATGTGAGTCTACAGGAAGCACGAGGCCCATTGGAGGTAAAGAAAAGAGCTGTTACCAGGCTCTGCCTGGGCTGCTCTCCCAACAACTATGGTAGAAAGGAAAAAATCACTTGGTGACACTGACTGCTGATCAGCAACTTGAGCAAAAACTCAATTGCTTCCCTGAACCTGAGAAACATCAAACAGCATAAATAGATGTGCTTTAAATTATTAATAAAGACATTTACATCTAGAGTTGGAGCATGAAAATTAATTTAATTTCTTATGCTAAACTGACTGCTGGAACATGTGATTTTTGGGTTCTGAGACATCAAGGGCAGAGATAAAAAGGACAGGGCGTGTGCTGTCCCGGGTGCTTTGCATTGAAAAGCTCAAAAATAGAAGGGGCGGGCAGAAAGGGAGGGAGGAAGAGAGCTCTCCTGCGCACCCAGGTGCAAGCTGTTTCTGTCATCGAGAAAACAGGACCTGATGCTCACTGCCACCTCAGGGACCTTCATTGTGGATAAACTTGAGGACTCTGGTGAGCCTGGGTTTGTGCAAAGGGAGAGTTCTTGACTTTCTAACATAGATGTGATCGAGTTCAGGCTTGAATGCGCTCATGTGGTGGCCTTGGAAAGTGGCCCAGGACCATCAGCTACTACTTGCGGGTGGGCAGCAGCTCAGACCCCTGACACTGCCCAGCATCCACTGCCTCCCTATTTGTCTCCTCAGTCTCTGATGGTAGGTGATATAACCGGCCCTGTGTTTGAATCTAAGATTGGCCACTTCCTGGTTGAGAATCTTTGGCCCAAGTTGTCATCTCTGAGCCTCAGTTTGTTCCTCTGTAAAATAGATTAGTAAGACCCATCTCATGTTTGTACAGATGGAATATGGTGTTTAGTATTGCTGATCTGATGGGATGGAGGCCTGATTCCAGGGGAGAGAGGAAGAACCAATGGGAGATCTCTGGTCTAGTCCCTGGGCCTGGATGAAGCTCTGAAATGGAGAAGCTTGAGAGTCAGGAGTCCAAGACTTTCTAAGACAGTGGGCAGGAGCCAGGCTGTTGGGACTGCAGTAATAGCCGTGGCCCAAGGCAAAAGGAAACCGACTGCCTCTTCTTCCCTGAAGATTCTGTGTTAACACTCAGGTTGGAAGGGTGGTCTCACAAAAGCCACCCAGGCAAGGACAGGGTAGAGATGTGAGCCAAGGTAGGAATAGGAAGGACCCATGGGCACAACACAGGATGACTGCCCAGGTCCCAAATCCCCAGAGGCATAAGGGAAGGCCTCATTTCTGCTCTGAATGCCAATAGGCCTGGCTGTTCTGGTCCCAGGCTGGGTGCCTGGCCTGCACCCATAGGAGGCATGTCCTCTCCTACACATGGTAGGTGTCAACACTTGTCAGTGAGCTCCTTCCCCAGTGCTCTCTGTGCCATTATGGGATGTCCAAGCTTTATTTTGCCATGTCTCCAAGAGAGTCAGGAATTTACATTTCTGACTCTAAATCCCAGATGTGCATAGATGAAATAATACAGTGAGACTTAAGATTCCAGCTTCATGCTAGGCATGGTGGCGCATGCCTTTAATCCCAGCACTCAAGATGCAGAGGCAGGCGAACCTCTGAGATCAAGGGCAGACTGGTCAACATAGTGAGTTCTAGGCTAGCTGGGACTACAGGGAGACCCTGTCTCAAAAATAAGAAAATCCAGCTTCTACCAAATGTTAGTCTAACATTCACTTGAGTCTTAACCTTGCAAATAGTTCCACTTTACAGTGAGGCATACTGAGGCCCCAAGAAAGTGTTATGTCCCAGGACACACAGCATCTTAATCATAGATGGGGATTCTTATAGCTCAGTCCTATGATAGAACAGAGGATTAGGCTGACTTGGAGCTAAATCCCAGCCACCCATCTCCCCTCTTGTCCCGTTCACGCTCTTCCCCTCCACTCCCTTCCCCTCCCTTCCCTCTCCTTTCCTCCCTCTCTCCTGTCCCCTCTCCCTTAAAAATTTCAGTTGAAATTCATATAAAATAAAATTAAATAAACTGACATTTTCCATTGGCATTTAACATAGTCAAAGCACTGTACAATCTCTACCTTATTTACTATTTAAAAATTATTTTTCCAGCTTAGTTGAGGTACAATTGACAAAACTTGTGCATATCTAACGTGTAAGTGTATGTATAGTGAAGGGGTGACCATAATCAGGATAATTAACTTCTCCATCCCACACTACTACAGGTGTCCAGTAAGGACATTTGCAATCTCTTCTCATAACAAATTTGACATCTGCATTATCAACTATGGTCACCATACGACCAATTAACCCTCCAGAATGTACTTGTCCTATAATGGAAAGCCTGTGGCTTCTGACTGCCTCCCCATCCCACTCATCCCAGGTCCCCTGGCAGTCACTTTGAGCTTCCTGTTCCCGAGAGCTTGACTTTATATCCCGTAGATACTGGGAACCATGTGGCTCTTCTGTCTCTGTCCCTGGCTTATTTGGCTACTCATAACTTCTTCCATTTTCATCCAGGTCATTGAGAGTGGCAGGCTTCTTTCCCTTACTTTTAAAGGGTGAATAGTATTCCTGTGTGTGTGTTTCTGTGTGCACGTCTCAATTTCTCTCTCTCTAGTCCCCCAGTGATGGACGTTAACGTTGCTTCCATATCTTGGTTATTCTGAATATGCTACACTGAATGTAGGAATGCAGGTCTTTATTTAATTTCCGTTGGCTAGATCTTCAGAAATGAGCTTACTTGTTCATATATAAGTTCTGTTTATAATTTTTGGAGGAAACTTCATACTATTTTCCATAAGCCAGCCCTGTAAACAGTGACAGTTGCTGGTATTTCTCAGCTTGCAATGCACTATATACAGCCCTAGAACTGCATGATTTGCCTGCCCATCTTAATGAATCCCCATTGAGGAATGCTGTGTTCTCATGTGTATAGTTCAGAGAAGCCAGTGCCCACCTCCTTAGTAAATGGAAAACCCAGGACTCAGCAGCACACCCAGAACCACAGTCCCCAAGGAGCAAATTCACCTTGGGCATCTGTCACTCGGACCTAGAGACACTGAACTTGCAGGGTTGTTGTGAGCATCAAAGTGGACCACAGATCCCCTGACACGGAATTGGGCTCTCAAGGGCAGAGGATGTGGTTCAGTCGGTAGAGTGCCTGTCTAGTATGCACAAGGCCCTGGGTTCAGTCCCCAGCATCACATAAACAGAACATGGTGGCACACTCCTGTAATCCCAGGACTTGGGAGATGGAAGCAGGATGATCAGAAGATCAAGGTCATCCTTAGCTGCATAATGAATTTGAGACCAGCCTGAACTATATGAAACATTGTCTAAAAATAAAACAAAGCAAAAAATAGGGGATTCTCAACAAAAGCATGTGTTCCCTTTCCTAGGCCTCTGGACTTCCCAACCCAAACTAGGACAGGAGAACGGCAATAAGGTGACTGGGAATGGAGACCACAGGAGGACAGGTCCAGCTCAGCAGTGGGCAGGAACCGGTCTAGCCCCATCATTGCTCCCTAACAAGTGCCCACACCAGGATCAGAGCATAGGCCTCAGTCTTTTCTTTGATCTTCCTGTCAAAAGGTCGAAACCATCTGGGCCCTTTTCTGACATTTGTCACTTTTATTGTGATTGATTCCCGCCAGCTCCCTCTTATCTCTGCTTTTTCCTGTGGTCCCCTGCACCACCATAATGAGAGAGGATGATGTTCAGGAGTATGTTACTTGTAGGGCAACCCAGAGGTGCACTTGAGCTCATGGGGACCTTGAGCAGATCTGTGCATTGGGTACTCGCTGACTGCTTGAAGAGTAAAGGTGTCATGGTCCCTTCCAACATGACCATGAGGAGCAAAGGAGACACTGACTGTGGCCACTGCCCAGCACAGATCATTGTGATTATAGTCACTGCTTCCAGGTCTCTCCAGCACCCAGGGCACAACCCCAGCAGCAAAAAAAAGAAAAAAAAAAACAGAACCAGAATTGCTGTGGGATGTGTAACAAGCATTGATAGAATGATAGATGATGGCTCAGTTGATAAAGTGCTTGTTGTGTGTCTTGGGTACTTTCTTGTTGCTGTGATAAAAACACTGTGACAAAGGCAAGTTGAAGGAGAGGGTTTATTTCAGTTTACAGTTCCAGAGTGAGACAGTCCATCATGGCAGGGAAGGCATGACTGGTCACATTGCATCTGCACTCAAGAGGCAGAGAGTAACAGGGAGTGGGACCGGGCTATAAGTCTTCAAGACCCACACCCCATGACCTACTTCCTCCAGCAAGGCTAACCTCCTAAAGGATCCATGATCTTCCCAAACAGCATCACTAGCTGGGGGGACCCAGGGTTCAAACACATGAGCCTATGAAGGACATCTCATATTCAAACCACACCACCATACAAACATGAGGACCTGTATGAGGTAAAACCTGGGTGTGGTGATGTGAATCTATAATAGTAGGACAGGAGGATCCAGACAGGAGGATTCTGGAGCTCCCTGGCTGGCCAATCTAGCCAATCCATGAGCTCCAGTTTCAATGAGAGACCTTGTCTCAAAAAATATGGTGGAGGCTGGGAGATGGCTCAGCGGTTAAGAGCACTAGCTGCTCTTCCAGAGGACACAGGTTTGGTTCCCAACACCCACATGGAGGCTAACACCCATCCTTAACCCCAGGTCCAAGGAATCTGACACCCTCTTCTGGTCTCTGTGAGTATTGTACAACACAGGTACACTTAAATACAAGCAGGCAAAGCACTCATACACATAATTTTTTTAAAACAATCAAAAATTTTAAAAAAGGTGCTCAAGAACAATTGAAGAAGACACCCAACATTGACTTCTAGACTCTACACACATGTGTACATGCACATACACATGGACATGTACGTATATATACATCATGCATATAAACACCCACAATAAATGATAAAACAAACAAAGGAATGGAAAAACTTCATCTCTTGTTTCTCAACTACTAGCCTTCCTAATTACCTTTGAAAACACTCAAATTCTAACACTATCTTTCAAGAAATTGTCTTAAAATTTTAATTAGTGCTTCTTAAAGACGGCGTTTTCCTTCAGGCTGAATTTATAGCGCTACAGAGGCAGGCGGTTTATCATCAGTCTTTTGGTTTTATGGCAACCCAAGGGCCTTTTCGTAATCACAGATGAAGTAAACATTTATGTCCATTTCATAGGATGCAGAGAGCAGTTTTGTACGTTACATCACTGTGGACGTTGATGGCTGTTACTCCCTTTGTGACACATACAGTTGCTCAATTCAGCTGTCCCTGGGAAATTTTGAGGCATACCATCTTTGTTTTCTGTGTGGCAATATTGGAGAGGCATCTTCTATCTTACAGATCACCTCTAAGAATAAATTATTAGTGGAAACAAAGGTATTCTAGAATGTTCCATGTTTCATGTTGAGCTTGGAGGAAAAAAAATATTTTCTCAGAAACTTTTAATTCTAAGTGGGTCAAATTTTTCAGATGCTGGAGAAATGGCTCAGTCAGTAAAGTGCTTGCTGTGCACTTTCGATCCCCAGAACCCTTGCATTAAAAAAAGCTGGGCGTGGTAGTAAGGTCTTCAATTCCTAGCACTGGGAGGCACACACAGGAGGATCCTTCGGCTTGCTGGCTGGTCAGCCTAGACTAATGGGTGAGTTCCAGGTCAGTGAAAGACCTTGTCTCAAGGTCTTAGCCAGGTGTGGTGACACATGCCTTTAATCCCAGCACTCGGGAGGCAGAGGGAGGTGGATCTCTGTGAGTTCAAAGCCAGCCTGGTCTACAAGGTCTTTGGTGAACAGCACTTGAAGTTGTCTTCTGGCCACCACATGTGCACACATACATAAGCATGCAAACACACACACACACACACACACACACACACACACACACACGTCTCTTGGAAAATAGGAGGGACAGGGTACCCGCCAGCTTCTGTACCATCCTTCTGAGCATCCTAAGGCTATACATGTCTGTCTGTCTGGGGACGTAAAAGAGTAAGAACCAGGACCCCACCCATGCCGGCTCCCAGTGTCCCCATCCCCAGGCTCTGACATCACAGCCCCAGCCCTTAGCCTCTTGCATCTTTTCTTTCAGTTAGCCCAAGCATTTCTGGGCCCAGTTCTTCTGGGGCTGTGGAGTCCGGCTACTTGACCCCTACCTGTGGCTGTGAGTAAATCTCCTCTGCTTCCTCAGCTGTAAAGCAGGGGTGCACACAGCCCCTCCATGGAAATGCGATACCAGATGAGTGATTTGTCACCTGCAAAGCCACCAGTGACTGTCATTCACAGATCTCAGCCAAGATGATCAGTGGACAGATAGCTAAAAGTATTCACATCTCTCAAAACATCCAGCCTATCAGACTGGTATGGGGGCTTGTAACTTTAATCCCAGTAGTCAGGAGGCTGAGACAGGAGGATTGCTGTGAGTTCCAGATCAGCCTGGGCTACAGGGTGAGTGAACCCTGTCACAAAACCAATCAAATTAAATCAAAATGAAACAAAGCAAAACAAAACCAACAACAAAAGCCATTCTTTCCACAGAAGATGGAAAAGTTCCAGAACTTCACCTTCCAGCTGTTGTCCTGCTCATGAAGGGTGGTGGGATAGCTCTTTCTCTCTAGGAAATGAGCCAGCCTGAGCTACTGGAGTGGCTGCTAACTGGAGCTAGGAGCCTGAAGCTAGGAACCCAGCAGCTCTGGATTCAGTCCACGTGGAAGGGGAACAGAGTGCTACTTGAGAGCCCTTCCCTTTTCCTGACCCATGGGGTCTCTGTCCCCAGGACCCTCGTGACCCACCAGGCCTTTTCTACATGGACACCTGGCTTCCTTGGCCTGTGATGTGCCATGAGGGCCAACTTCCCAGCCAGACCCTGGAGGGAGGAAGGTTCCATGCTGAACCCCACACTTTCTCCCTGGCCTGACAGGGCTAAGTTGAAGGAACCAACCCTGCTTTAATTATTTGTTCTATAAGCAGCTCCCAGTTCCCAGTGGGCAATTACTACATAGGACCCCCACAGTCACAGTGAATCAGGAGGTGATGGTGGGCAGTAGGTGTCAGGATAATCCAGACTAATCAAATGGTCATTTTTTGCTCTTCTTTGTCTGAGTCATACTGGTTTTTAGTCCCTCTTGTAACCCCCTGCCCCTGGTGCTGAGTCTGGGGCCTGCCTGCTGCAAGGCTTAGAACCACATGAGCCTAGGCACATGACCTCCTTCTCCCCTTTGCCCCCCCTTCCTGCTCCTCTCAGTCCCCCAGCCTCCAAAACTCTCCCCACAGCACCCCCTTCCCAGGTCCTCTGGAAAGAGGAACTTGCTTTCTGTAGCTTTACTTTCTAAACTCAAGGAGGAAGAAATGGAGGGGGAGGAAGAGGAAAAAGATTAATAAGAAGGGGAGGAAGGGGAGGAGGAGGAAGAGGAAGAAACAGGAGGATGACCAGGAAGAAGAGAAGAATCAAGAGGAAGAGGGGAGGAAGAGGATCAGGAAGAGGAGAATGAAGAGGGGGAATATGAATAGAGAGAAGGAACCTTGACGAAGCCAGCCCAGCTTTTCCCAGGGGAGGGGAGCCCTCCTGAACCAGAGTCACCAAGAAGCAGCTCTGAGTCCAGGCTGCCTGGAGCTCTGGCCCAAGGCTCCTTCCAGTAGTTAAGAGTGATAACCAGGAGACGATTTAGAGAATTTCTGAATGTTTTGTAATAAAAGGTGACAGCAGAAAGGCTATGATAACAAGGAACAGGGACTCAGTGCCAAGAAGCTGGTCAGCAGGGTCAGCAGGGGCTCACAGGGTGGCTGGAGGGAGGGAGGGAAACCTGCTCCCTTTCTGGCCAGGGAACAAAAATGGAGGCTTTGTTCTCTGCTTTGGGGCAGATGATGACTTGCTTGCGCCTGGGGTGAGGTTGTGAGGAGAATAGAGATGAACCAGGCCTGTCCCTTCTAGGGCAAGTTGAGCCTGCTCCAGAATTCCCCACGTATCTCCAGCCACAGGCCACTGGCCATGAGGGTCAGCTCGTGCAAGTCCCAGCAGCTTTCCCTTCTTCACGTCCTTGCTATCAGTATCTCAGAATGGACATAAGCCTGGCCACAAAAGCAGGCGAGGAGGGCAGTACCAAGTAGGCTGGGTGGTACTGGAGGAAGGCTGTAGGCTGGGTGGTTTCAGACCTACTCAAAGTGTAGGCAGAGCCCCAGAGGCAGACACCCACCAGCATTCAATGGCTGTGGGGACACCTTCACTCTAGCACTCACTCACAGGCACCATCTGCTCTCTCAGCATTATCCTTTCCTCTTCCCCATTGGCTGGACCATCTCTCCAGATGTCTCAGGTGTGGCACAAAGTCTCAGTGCCTTTGCATATGCAGACCCTTTGTCCAGAATGACTGTCCTTTCCTTTCCTCCTTGGGACCCTGCTCTAACTGTGTCTGTGTCTTAGGTACAGGCTTCCTTGGACCTCAGGGCAGGACTCACGCCCAGCTCCTCCGCTAGGCGGAACACGTAGTCATCTGCTTGACTCAATTCTCCCTCAAAACCAGGTGTTCTCTTGTCTGCTTCCTATGTAGGTTGTGGGGAGAGGAATCACATCTGAAGTTACTTTTTGTTACCAAAGTTTAGCCCAGAGCCTGGCATATGTTAAAAGCAGGCATTCTGTGCAGATGGATAGACGGGTGGGGTTATGTTTTGAATAGTAAATGAACCCGAATGGTTACTGTGTTAGTGGTTTGGTTCCAACTGGTGGCTCTCTTTGTGGAGATGGCAGAAACTTTGTGAGATGGGACCTAATAGAAGGAAGTAGATCACTAGGGGTGTTGAAGGGTAGATCTAGTCTCTAGACCTCTCTCTCTCTCTCTCTCTCTCTCTCTCTCTCTCTCTCTCTCT
>NW_008341028.1:10899801-10940940 GCF_000622305.1 Nannospalax galili
CCTGGTTGCCATGAGATGAGCTGTTCTATTTTGCTGTCTCCCTACAATGATGAGGCCAATCAACCATGTGCTGAAATCTCTACATGAGCTAGAATAAATCTTTCCTCCTGTAAGTTGTTTATATCACAATGATAGAAAACTAACACAAGTGGGTACGTGGATGGGTAGATGAATGGCAAGATAAATGCTTGCCTGCCTGCCTGCCTGCCTACCTGCCTGCCTGCCTGCCTGCCTGCTTGGATTGGTAGGTAGATTGGTAGACGGTTGGGTGGACAGATAGGTGGGTATATGGTTAGATGGATGGTGAATAGATGGATGGATAATTTGATATATGCACATCTTCTGGTCTGTGTGGATGGGTAGAGAGATGGGTGGATGACTGGATGGGATGGATAGATGGATGGGTGTATGAATGGATTGATGAATGGATGAATAGATAGATTGATAGTTGAATGCATGCATGCCTTCATGAATGGGTGGATAGGTGAATGGTTTGATAAGTTGATGATTAGATGGATGGATAACTAGATATATTGATGGTTAGAAGCAGGCATGCCTTCATGGCCATGGAACCTTTAGGAGATGGGGCTTGGCTGTCAGCTGTAGGTCACTCAGGGTGAGTGGAATATAGTCCAGCTCTGGTCCAGTCTAGTTTCTCTCTGCTTTCTGACCCAGGCACCACATGAGGAGCTCTGCCATATACTCCCCCTGACCCTAGGGACAGAGCCACTCTTCTGCTGTGCCTTCCATGCCATGCTGGATGGAGCCCTCTGAACTCTGAACCAAAACACATCTTTGGACTTTGTGGCACAATGGTAGCTGGTGTAACTCCAAAGCTTACCTCCTATAAGTCACCCAGATTTTGTCATAGCTGTGAGAAAAGTAACTAACACAGTTCCCCATATGTGACCACTGGTTTTGTTTGGTGACATAGATTAGCCACCTTCGCAATCTCCATGCAATTGTTGCTGCTAACAAAAAACCCACACACACATAAATAAAGCTTAAGGCTTTCTGTCATTTTGTTTGTCCTTGGAATCTGTCCCACCACAGATGTATGGCAGGGTAACCCCCCCAATATTATTTAAATGGGGTCTAGTTTTCCATTTGATTTCATGACTGGGATAGCACTAATTCATAATTCTGTCAATGTGTCCCTGTTAGTACATACTTGAGTTTTCCTCTTTTCTAATTTTCATTTAATTTGATTAATTATTTTGAACAGTGCAAATCATTTACAAGTTATGTACAAATGATTCAAAACACAAAGCCATATTGCAAATCCTGCTTGAAGAAGGTTCATTCCCACATAGTATTTCCTTCCTCTTCCATTGGTTTCTGATTCAGTCTTCCTGTATTCTTTATATATGTGTTACTTGTACGCATGAGTGTGCATGTGTGTACATAAATGCATGCTATCGTTTCCTCTTCATTTTTGTAGACTTTATGTTAAGTCCCAGAGGGAAATACTTTGGGTTTTGTTTTGCTTTAAATTTTTTAAAAGTGTGTGTGTGTGTGTGTGTGTGTGTGTGTGTGTGTGTGTTTACTGAGTGCAGGTGTCCATGGAGGCCAGTGGTGTCTGGAACCCCCTGCAGCTGGAGTTGCAGGTGGTTGTGAAGCACCCAGTGTGGATGCTGGGAACTGAACTCAGCTCTTCTCCAAGAGCAGTGAACACACTTAATTGCTGAGCCATCTTTGTAGCACCTGGTTTTTGAGGCAGGGTCTCATGTGGCCCAGGTTGGCTTCAAACTCTCTGATAGCTGATGATAACTTTGAAGTCTTGATCCTCTTGCCTCCACCTCTCAAGTGCTAGAATTAGAGCCATGTACCACCATATCCATCTTGTAAAAACAGTTCTAACTTTAAAAGCTTTTTATTTATGTGTATGTATGTACAATGTGTGTGCACATGTGTACATGTATGTGAATGCAGGCGCACCTGCCCACAGCGTGCATGCGGAGATCAGAGGACAACCTCAGGTGTCAGTCCTCACCTCCCACCCTGTTTGAGCCAGAGTCTCTTTCTAGCACACAAAGCAGAAAAACACTAGAGACCCTGTCTCAAAGCAGAAGTTGTGGACTGACCCCGAGGTCGTCCTCCGATATCCACATGCAAGGCTGGGGCACATGCCACGGGCACACAAATACACACACATATACACACACCACACATATATACGCACATGAAAACATTACACACATACACATAACATACTGTATTAGTTACTTTTCTATTGTGATAAAATATTGTGTCCAAGAGAACTTATAAAAGAAAGAGCTTATTTTAGCTTACAGTTCCAGGGGTCAATAATGGCATGCGAGGCTGGGCAGAAAGAGGTGGCCGGGACAGAAAGCCAAGCAATCACATTGTCAAACAGGCACAGGAAGGAGGGAGGGAGAGAGAGAGAGAGAGAGAGAGAGAGAGAGAGAGAGAATCTGTCAAGGCTTAAGATCTTTCAAAGCTCACCTCCCAGTGATGTGCTTCCTCTGATATGGCCGCACCTCCTAAAGTCTCCCAAAACAGCACCACCAACTAGAGACAAAATGTCCAAATATTTGGAGTCTATGGGTGACATTCTCATTCAAACCACCACACATACACATAAATATACACATCACACACACATAACATACACACATATATACACATCACACAGGAACATACCACACACAAATTACACATATATACACATTACACACATGCATACATATACACTCATTATACACATACATACACTCCAAGATTTTCAAAAACAGCTGCTTGTGAAGTTTAGACACGGACTCAGCTGTGTCCCAGCCCCTTAGCTCCCAGGTGTTTATCTGAGAAGTAAGATGACACATCCACACAAGACTCATACAACCTCTCCACAGCAGCCACATTCCTAAGAGCACCAATCTAGAAGTGACCCATTTGCCCACCAGTGAGGGAATAGGCACCCAACAAGTGACACATCTGTCCCTCAGTGTCTGTGGAGCACAGATGCCAGGACCATGCCCCCCAGACCCACATCTGCAGGTGCTCCGACTCCTAAGACAGAAGGTGCAGCATTTGCAGGTACATCCCAGATATTCTAAATCGCCTCTAGAGGATTAGCATACTCCTACAATGCGAACTCCATTTCAGTGATTGTCATATTGTATCATTTAGGAAATAAGGACAAAAATGTCTGCACGTGTTCAGTACAGTTTCCATTTTTTAAATATATTTAATCCATGGGGCCAACTATCTATCATGCAATGGAATGGTGCTCAACGGTTCAAAGAAGTCAACTGCAGGTGCCTTAACAACATTGCTGATTCTCAAAAACAATATATTGAATCAAAGAAAGCAAACATAAAAAAAGCTTATCTCCATGACCCTGTTCTAGGAAGTTGAGGAAGAAACAGATCTGATCTCCAGTGACAGAGCTCAGAACAGTGGCTCCTGCTGGGGACACTGGCTAGATTCAGGCCCGTGGGAACTTTCAGGAGTGATGGAGATGTTTCAGGTCTTTATTAAATGAGCAGTCTGCACACTTGTCGGAACTTGTCAACCTGCAGTAAAGATTTCCATCCTTTGCTGATGCAAGGCATCCCTCTATTAAAAAGATAACAAAATGAGATAGAACCTATGTAAAGATCTCCCAATGATCAACAATAAAAGGACAATAAACATCGCATGAAACAGGTAAAGACCATGAACAAGCAGCTTCCAATAGGGAAACACAGTTGTCTCACAAATCAAGAGAGATGTTTGCCTTCACCATCAGCTGGGAAATGCAGGTGAAATCATTTCAACTTTGCCTATCGGTTTGGCCAAAGTTAAAAGAACTAATAGTACCAAATACTGGCAAGAAATCAAGGAAGCAATTGCTGTACATACTATAAATTGTTGGAGATAGTTCAGAGCTGATTTAGCAATACCAAACAAAGTTTAAAAACACATGCTCTCTGACCCAGCAATACAATATCTAGTAACCTGAAGATTATTTTAGGCCACAATATTTCTGTACCATAAATCAGGTCTATATGTGCCAATATAAGTGAATATGTAATTCAATTAACAAGAGCAAAGCACAGAAAATGTCTAGACCACAGCACAATCCCATGAGCAGAAACAAATATCTGAGTGTGAATAACAATCTATATATAAATTCAAATATTCAGAGGGGGTCAGGGAAATGCGCTGTGGTTACTTCTGGGGAGGGGAGGTCAAGTGCTTGGTAAAGAAACTTCTTTATTGCATTGCACATTTTCAGTATTTTTTAAAATGAGTATATTCCTGTGTTCTTAGTGTGTGTATAAGTATATGTTCCTGTGTGTGTGCACATGCATATGGAGACCAGAGGTCTACATTGAGTGTCTTTATCTCTGTCTACTACATTTATTGAGACAGAGGCTTTCACTGACCTAGGGCCCATTGAGTCAGGTAGACTGGCTGGCCAGCAGGCTCCAGGAATCCTCCTGTCTCCACTCTCCACCCCTAATTAGAATTACAGCACCACACCCAGCTTTTTTTTTTTTTTTAATGTGTTTGAGTGTATTGCCTGTATGTATGTGGTGCATCTCATGAATGCAATACTCAAAGAGGTCAGAAGAGGGTGTCCCTCTGGAACTAGAGTTATAGATGGTTGTTAGCTGTCACATGGGTAGTGGGAACCAAATCCAGGTCCTCTGCAAAAGCAGTCAGTTCTCTTAACCACTGAGTCGTAACTCCAGTCCCCACACCCAGCTTTTTGTGTTGGTTCAGGGGTCCTCATGCTTGCATGGCAAACGCTTAGCCAAGTGAGCCTCCTTTTCAGTTTGTTCTTAGTATAATTTTGGCAAGGTTTTTGTAGACTCTCTGCCACTAGCTGAGCATTTGTTAAGGAATCATTGTTCTGTGCTCGTTCAGTACAGGGTGGACAGGCAGCACTGTGGGAGGGACAAAGGAGCCTTCAGAGACCTGCCTCACTCCTGTCCCTGTGCCCTGGCCTCACGGTGATCATGAGATGCTAGTCATCTGAGATTCAGTCTCTACATGCACTGGCACAGAAAACACACGATTGCTTCCATGTGTGGGTGCTGGACTATGCCCAGCTGCTTTGTTGTGGTGGTTTGGCCTTTACCCCTCAAGTTAGAAACACTAGTTCAGCATTTCTTACCTAGAACTTGGTCATGTTTTTACCCAGAGCTTGGAAACTGGGTGTGTTCTGAAGATCAGAGGTTTTAGGTGTTAGCGCTGCTGTGACAAATGTCTATTACACAGGTCGACTGAGGTGAGCTGCTGCCATGCCACCGAAGTGTTCATGAGAAAATGACAAAATTGGTGTTGAGAGCTCTGGGTATTGGGGAATCATGGATCAGGGAAGAGCCCTTAGGAGACCTAACCATGCGAAAATCGTTTCATGTGATAATGGGGTCTCTCATTCATCCTGTCCTATGGTAGGTGAGCACATGGTGGGTGTAGCCTGAGCTATGAGAGTCCAGTGTGAGTGTCCCTGAGGCTAGGCCTTAATGATACATAATGATTTCCTGTCTTTGGACCAACTGTGTAAAAATAAGAAGCCTTGGGGCTTGCAGCCCAGTGAACCAAGTTCAATTTCTAAGACGCACATGATAGAAGAGAGCCCACTCCCACAAGTTGTCCTCTGACAGACACTACATGGGCACTGTGGCAGGTGAGGTGCATACCCCCTCCCTCCATGCAATGTAACTTTTTTGAAAAAGTTTATTTTATTTTTAATTTTGTATATACGTTTGTGTCTGTGTGGGGGTATATGTATGTGCGTGCAGAGCTTGTTGGAGGCAAGAAAAGGGTGTCAGTTCCCCTGGAGCTGCAGTTATAGGTGGTTGTGAACTGTCGTATGGGTGCACAGAACAGAATTCTGATCCTCTGAAAGAGCAGCAAACAGTCTTAACCACTGAGCCATTTCTTCAGTACCCTACACACAATGTACTTTTTAAAATTAAAAGACAGAGAGAGAGAGGAGAGAGAGAGAGAGAGAGAGAGAGAGAGAGAGAGAGAGAGAAGCTTGTTGCTCCCATCACTTGCATTTATGTATTCCCATTCTCAACTCAACTTCTAAGAAATGGCATTGGAAAGAGTACTGCCCCATAGACACGCACAGGCACCCACAGTGCATTGTGTGACAGGCAGTACAGCAAGCACAGAAATCCTAAACCTGCACATGAACTTTAGCCCCTGAGCGGCAAGGTCTAAGGGACAAAATTTCCTACCACAGTTCTGTGACCCTGAAGATTGAATTCACACTGGCCTGTAGGCTTGGTGGTGCCCCCGTTGGCTGGGAGAAACATCTACAATCTCAATGCAGTTTAGCAAGGACAAGCTCAGAACTGGGGGAGATAAGTCACCACCAGCAAGAGTCAGCGGAGACAGCAGACAACAGGCAAGAGAAGATTGTCAAACCTAGTAACATTTTTGCCAGATAGTTATTTACTGCGGGGCTAGCCCACGCCTTGAGGGAGACTTAGTAGCAACACTAAACCCAGGAAATGGCCCCCTCCAGTCGTGACAACCCAAAATGTCCCTAGGCTCTGTCAAATGTCCCCTAGAGGGGAAAATTGCTACCAGTGGAAAGATTGAGCCCTCCAAACTATAACAGTAATGGGACTAAAAATAAAACAATTATGTACAAAATGATTAAAGAAACAAAAGCTAGAGTGGAAAAATAGCTAAGGGATAAAATACTCAAAAATTACAGGCAGAGGTTTGTAAAGAACCAAATAGAACTTCTAGAAATGAAAAATATAATCAGTGGTCGTTAGACACAGATAAGGGAAGAACTGATAAATTAGAAGACAGCTTCAAAGAAATTACACCAAACACATCAGGAAAGTCAAAAGTAGAACATTTAACAGAGATTAAACGATAAGGAATCTATGTTAGAGTGGGCACAAGGAAAGAAAGGGAAGAGGTGGTATTGAATAGATAATGCCAGACTCGTCTGGGTCCACACAGGCAGGTCTGAAAGATGCTGGGTAGGGTGGGAGTGCTGGTTGCTGTAAGTTAGATGTGGAAAAGCAGAGGGCTGAGCCTCCAGGACTTGCCACTGAAACCTGGGCACCTGTCTACCCTGGCATCCCTGGGAAGGCAACCCCAACATAGTAGCAGGGACCCTGGAGTTCCACAAAGCCATCATGAGGGCAGCTGATGGGAGAGTGGCCTTGGAGGGCCAGCCTGTGCAAGGCCAGGTCATGAGACCTTGATTCAAGTCCAGCATCTGGTCTATAGGGCAGCCCAGCAGGTAGGTTCACAGTGGGGTGGGGGTGGGGGTAGATTCAGGAACTGGGGGAGACAAGGCATGGTACTCCAAGCAGTGTGTTTTCGTTTCACTTCTGTTGCAGTGATAAAACTCCCTGGCTAAAAAGCAACCTAGGGGAGCAAGGTGATCATTTGGCTTCTGATTCCAGATTATAGTCCATTATTGTGAGGAAGTTCCTGAGGCTGGAGCTTGAGACAGAGCCACATTCACACACATCCACAGTCAAGAGCCTAGAGAAACGAATGCACCCAGGCTGTCGGCTTGCTTGCAGATTCTCAGCTAGATTTCCTCGCTCTTGTACAGTGCGGGGCCAGCCTATCAAATGGTGCCGTCGACATTCAGGGTGAGTCTTGCCACCCCCAATTAACAATCAAGATACTCCTCTGCAGAAATGCCCACAAGCCAACCTGTTCTAGATAAGGCTTCATTCCAGCTTTCTTCCCAAGTAATTCTAGCATGTGGCAAGGGGACATTTAAAACTAACCAGCACGCAGGGAGAAAGCATGAAAAAGACACACGGGAGAGGCTGAGCCAAGGACACCCAAGGGTGCCGTCACAGCCCTGACTGATAGACAGGGAGGCCAGGCTGGGGAGGCCCCTTGAGCAATAAACAGAGGTGCTTAGGCTTGGACCAGCTATTGATGAACTATAACCTGCAGGCCAAAGCTGGCCTACTGCCTGCTTTTGTAAATAAAGTTTTATTGGAATGCAGCCATGCTCATTTGTGGAGCTCATTCACAGCTTCTGAAAGGGTTGCAAAAGCAAACTTGAAAGTTGCAAAAATTAAGCATCCAAGAAATATTTGTGAATGTGCAACCACCAAAAATTGGTTCAAAATTAGATGTGTAATGAATCTGAGGTTTCTGGCAGCACTGGCCTGTGTTGTACCATGCGACATCACTGCAGCCTGTGTTCTGCACACATGACATGAGCACTTTATGCTGCATGCACTATTTCATCATGTGATGCTATAGAACGCCAGCTCAGATTTGAGACTAGCATATGTGTTTTACTGAACAAGCAAAGTTCCCTGCTTTTATAGAAACATAATGATTTAATGTCAGAAAATGAAACTTTTAATATGTTCTTACCACCATTCCCCAGCACGTAAGTATCAGATTAGTATCTTCAAACTGGATTGCGCTTGAATATTTGATTTCAAAATTGCTGTTTGAGTTGTTGAGTTGAGGTTCATTTTAAAAAGTCATTAAGAAAATTTTGACTTGGAATTAGGACAGAATTTCCAAGTTTCTGAAATGGTCCTAAGCATACTGCCATTTTGTACTATGTCTTTATATAAAGCAGCCTTCTCAGTATTGACAATTATGAAATCAAAACACTGATCAACTCTGAAAACCACCAAAGATGCTCTGCATCCTGCAATATCAACTATTCATCCAAGGTTTAATTCTTTGTAAAAATAAACAAGCACATCCACCTCATTGGAATGAAATTTTTTTTCACCTTTAATAAATAGTAAACACAGACATATGCAAAAGAATTGTTTTGAAATCTATTTCTTTATTTTTATTTTAGGAGTATGAGTGTTTTGCCTGCATGTATGTAAGTGTACCCACAGGTGCAATGCCTGTTTGAGGCCAGGAGAGAGCATCAGATCTCCTGGAACTGGAGACCCTCAGAGGCTTGTCGGCCAGCATGTGGGTGCTGGGAACCAAACCTAGCTCCTCTGCAAGAGCAGCCAGTTCTCTTAGTTGCTGAGCCATCACTCCGGCCCCCTGAAATCAATTTATTTATGATTAATCTGTATACCTATTTTATAGACCTTATATGAGGAGGTCACATAAAAAAAAAGTTATTGGGCAAAAAGAGGTTGAGAACAGAAAAGGTAAGAAAAACTAGTTAATATCTGTCATTGAGAGTCTCTCTGCTCATCTATGTAGAGATGAGAATGGTTGCCAGACAAACCACACAGGCTGCCAAAGCCTGTGATATCTGTCTCCGACTTGCCTATTGATGATCTGGGCAGGGACAGGCAGCCGATGAGGACTGTCAGCCAGCAGCCAACAGAAGATGATGAGGCAGCTGAAGGACAGGGTGTGCTCCAAGAGGACGAGAGGGGCTGTGCCTGGCTCACATGCAGTTCCTGCTGCATTCTGTCTGTGGTGGTTGATCTTTCGTGTCAACTTGATTGGATCTAGGACCAGCTAAGAGACGTGCCTCCAGATGGGTCTGTGAAGATCTTTCCTGGAAGGATTAATTGCAGGGGGAAGACCGTCCCAGAGCACTGGCAGCATCTTCCGGCTGTCGGCCACATAGAAAGGGGTCTGGGGGGAAGCAGAGCTGTGTTTGCCTGCTCCTCTTCCCTCCCTGTTGCTGAGTGCATCAATTCTGCTGCCGCCACTGCTGCTACTGTCTTTAACTGACATCAGAACCCAGATTGGGACTGGAAGCCATCCAGCCTTATGGACTGAGCAGCTGCTGGGTTCTCAGCCTCTTCTGCATGCAGACAGCCATATTTAGACTACCCAGCCTGAATCGTAGAAGCCAATCTAATAAATCCTTTCATGATACATAGTCGTTTTGTAGGTTCTGTCCCCCTGGAGAACCCTGGTTAGTACACTGTCCGTTCACCCACATGATCACCATTCCTTTTCACAACCACCCTGCCAAGAGCTGAGGAGAATGGGATCCAGAGACGTTCAGTGACTGCCTCAAGGTTACCCAGTGCTTCAGGGAAGAGCTGAAATTTCACTTCAAATTGGTCAGACTCTAAAGTAGTTGTTCTTCCCTACAGAGCACTGTACAGCTCAGGTGGGAGGTAACAGTCCCAAGCCTGTAGGCTAGCTACTGGGTGTCATAGCAGGCACTGGTCCAAACCAGGGAGACAGTAACTGTTTTACCCCTCCCCGAACCCTACCCCCGGAGAGCAGACCCAGAGACCAGTGCTGTTCCAGCCCTGGGGATCCTTCATTCTTTCCTTCCAACTTGTCTCAACACCGTCTCCACCCTGTCCCCTTCTGCCCCGTGCCTCTGGAGCCACTGGCTCTGCCAAGAATGCTATCATGCCACCTCCCTGAGCCTTATCTCCCTGCCAGCTGCTCAAGGCAGTTGGGAGATACCATCTTCCCATCTATGATAAAAACACAGGGGTTGGCAGCGCACTCAGTACCACCCACACCACAAGAGATGACCCAGTTGATTGACAGTAAGATTGCAATGCAGCTTCTGTTCCTGTGCCAGCCGACCTCAGGCCCTGCAGCAACTTCTTTTCCAACTCCAGCTTGACTCCTAGGTCCATAGTTATTCCTCTCAATTCTCTTCTGACAGCTGCATGAGGACTTCAGTTGAGGAGCCACCATCAGAACTCTTCCCGGAAGGCCCAGCCCAGCCTCTGGTCCTTTTGTGGAGAACTCTGACCAACTGCACCCGAGCTGAGAAAGGGTTCAGGAAAGAGGTGATCTCTGTCTGCGGCATGAGCTAGCCACACAATAGGGGACATGGTGGGAATCTGCCCTGAAGACCCCAGGGAGGAGTCTGTTCCTCACCAACTCCACTGACCAGAAGGTCAGCTACAGAGGCTCAACCCATAGTGTTTCCATGACAATAATGTCAATGCAGGTGGGAGGAGCAGAAATCCCATGACCCTGAGGCCTACATTCTCCACTGTCCCATTCTCCTGCCTCAGGAAACAACCAGCCCCACAGGACACATATGAGTTCTAGGGTCCCCTGTCCCAGATGCAGAGGGGAGAGAAACGGCCTACCCATGCTATACTCACATGCTAGTGCCCATCACAGCCCTACTTAGCTGGGGCCACAGTGTTTACCTTCCTGGGAATACAGAAGAAAAAGACTCAAGAGGGTGCAAGATAATTAAGATTTCAAAGGTGTCTGCCACAAACCAAGGTCAGGGACAAGGCGCAGCAGGACAGTAAGGAAACTGTGGAACTGGCTCTTCCTGAATTCCAGGTCAACTAACCTCTGTGTGTGTGTGTGTGTGTGTGTGTGTGTAACTGTATGTGTCTGTGTATGTGGTGTGTTGAAGTGTATGTGCAGGTACAGAAGCCAGAGGATATCAGGGTGTCCTGCTCTATTATGCTCCAATTTATTCTGAGACAGGGTCTCCCACTGAACCTGGAGCTAAGCTGACAGCCAGCCCTCCCCAGGGATCCTTCTATCTGCCCCCTACCCAGAGTGGGATTATATGCACACACAGCCACACTCAGCCTTCTATGTGAATGCTGAGGATTTGAACTCAAGCCGTCATGCTTGCTTAGCATGTGCTCTTACCTGCTGAGTCATTTTCCCAACCCCTCCATGCAACTATTACAAGAACTCTATTACATCACTTAAATAAAGACCTTGAACAATGACACAGAGATTAAAAGAAGGTGAATAAATTGTGATTTAAAAATCGTTATATGGAGAGATGGCTCAGCAGTTAAGAGCACTGACTACTCTTGCAGAGGACCCAGGTTCAATTCCCAGCACCCACATGGTGGTTACGAACTGTCCTTAACTCCAGTTCTGAGGGAATCCGACGCCCTCTTCGGACCTCCGCGGCACTGCATGACACGGGTGCACTCACATGCAGGCAACACACTCATACACATAAAATTTAAAAAAAATCGTTATACTTTTTACTTGTGAGGAATTTGAAGCTCAGAGAGGGGCAGTGACCTGCCCTAGGTCACAAGGTTAGAGAATGGCTCTGGGAGTCATATCTGGGTCTATTTGATCTTATTACCCCCATTCCAAGGTTCTGAGTTCAAAGTTTAGATAGAAAAAGAAACTTAGGTGTCCTTGAACCCCAGGTCAAGGTCATTAGAAAGGCAGCTTCCCAGGGCTGTAGCTATCCCCAAAGAAAGGAAGGTACCCAGGGCTTTTCAGGACCCCTGGGGCCTACTGGGAACCAAAGGAGAATGAGAAAGAGCAAGAGCAAGAGAGAGAGAGAGAGAGAGAGAGAGAGAGAGAGAGAGAGAAATCAGCCCTCAGCTTCTTC
Organism: Nannospalax galili; assembly: GCF_000622305.1. Taxonomy (NCBI): domain Eukaryota; kingdom Metazoa; phylum Chordata; class Mammalia; order Rodentia; family Spalacidae; genus Nannospalax; species Nannospalax galili. The sequence continues at coordinate 10,912,007 of NW_008341028.1, forward strand.
TTAGCATCAGGGCTAGGGGGCTGTCAAAGAACTCTGACTACAAATAAATACAAAGCCATTGCCCACCAGGACAGACACATGACCAGGAAGGGCAGCACCTAAGCGGGTACATCTGCAGGTCACAGTGGCAACATGCCATCTGGTGGGGCTTCTCCTTCAGGAGCACACACTTAGCACAGTGGGCCCAGGCCCTGGGAAATGTACAGCTCAGGTGGTCAGAACTTGCTCCTGGGCAATTCTGAGGACTGAGGTCAGGCATGTGCAGGATAGAGTCCACAAGGTTCTGAGGGTTCTAAAGTATAGCCCTGTCTCTAACGTGGGGCAGCTGGGGAGGATGTGTCCCTGGACCTTTTGCTCAGCTCTAGGCTTTCTGTTCCTGCCCAAACCTGACTCTTCAGACAGCTGGACACTAAAACAGTCTTCTACTGACATCCCTCAGTAGATCTTCATGTCTGAATAGAAAAAGTAGAATGAAACACCCCTGCAGCTCTTGGCCCTGCCTTGATGTTCTGGAAGCCCTGGCTACTTCCAAACGTTCTGAACTTGACAGCTGTGATCTGCAGCCCTCAGATCCACCAAGTCCATCCTGAGCCTCTGGTTCTTATTTTCTGTTTTGCTTTTTAATTTAATCTAATTTTTAAATTTTATTTTATGTGTATGAGTGTTTTGCATGCATGTACATAGAGAACAGCAAGTGTGTGAAGTGCTCATAGAGGCTAGAAGAGGGTGTTGAATCCCTGGGAACTGGAGTTACAGACAGCTGATAGCTGCCATGTGTGTGTTAGGAACAGAACCCAGGTCCTCTGCAAGAGCAGCCAGTATTCTTAACCTCTGAGTCATCTTTTAATTTTATTGTGTGTGTGTGTGTATGTGTGTGTGTGTGTGTGTGTGTGTGTGTGTGTGTGTGCAGGCATACACATACCATAGTACTCATGTGGAAGTCAGAGGACAACTTTCAGAAGTCAGTTCTCTCCTTCCACCACAGGATCTGAAGCTTGCATTCAGGTCATCAAGCTCTTTAACCTGTTGAGCCATCTTGCTGGCCCTGATTTTATTTCTGAACTTCTATTTTGCAAGCGGAGCTCAATGCCTTCTTGATAGGGTGATGTCTGCCTAATGAGAATGCATTTATGCATGTTCAAATTCAAAGTCAGCACACTAGCATGCAGGGATGAGAGAAGAATGGGAAGACAGGGAGAGGTGGGGTCCCTAGAACCCATCAGTCAGCCACTATAGCTCCAGAAGGCTGGGCTATGACAAAAATCCACCTCCTTCCAGGGCCCAAATCACATCTTGTATCAGGGAAGGGGACACACCGCTAAGCTCCTATTGTCTTCCAGAATCATCTTTGGATTCCATACTTGTTACTCTGAAAATGTCAGAGGCTCAGAGGGGCACAGAGGCAGTTCTTTGGAAAACAGGCGAGCAGCAGTGAAGGGGGCCAAGCCCCCCATTACTCCAGGGACTAGAGCCTAGAAAGAGATGGCATAATGAAAAGGTGCTGTCAGGAGCTAACAGTGTGGCAGGCAGCTCCTACAGGGCTGTTTTCTCTCTGTCCCCTCCCATCCCACATGATCAGGAGACGCTGCCCAGACCTGCAGACTCTGGGACCTCAGGGCCTGAGAATTAGCCCTGCTGGGCTGGATTATAGAAAGAGCAGCCTGCTATGGCACAGGTTGCCTCCCATAAGACCCTGTTTACTTACTGAGGTCTGTCTCTCCATTTGGAACTGTTACCCTCTGCTGCTCCATTTCCCACTTTCCAGCAGGATGCAGACCATGGTTTTCAGAAGACAACAAAGTCTTGTGTATTTTCCTTAAAAAAATTTGTTTACATTTATTTATTTGGGGAAGGGGGGTGTCACACAGGTGCCATGGCCCATGTGTGGCGATCAGAGGACAACTTCTTGGGACGGGGTTCCCTCCTTTCACCATCTTCGGGATTAAACTCAGGTTGCCAGACTTGACGGCAGGTGCCTTCACCTGCTGAGCCATCTCTCCAGCCACATGCACTTTTCTGTGGCATTATGTTTGACCAAGAAGACCTCTGGCTGGGAATGAGAGTTCATCTTTACAGAGTATTTATTCTGACAAGTAACTTCAAATCCCAAACAATATTTTGTTCTAAATGTCCTTAGGATTCCTGTTTCACAGATGGGGCAGTGGTAAAGTGATTTGTCCTTAGTCACAGCTAGTGGTATAGAGAAGATTTGAGCCAGGAATTGTGGCTTTGGAGCCAGCCTGCACGCTCTCCTACTCCACCCTCCCTAATTGGTGCTCTACAGCCTGGAGGGGCCCTGAAGACAGCTCACCTGCATCTGGATCCCTCAGCCTCATCTTCAGCAGCAAGTGCTACCCAGCCTGCCTACCCCTAAACTCAGCCTGAGATCCCCACCTGCAAACACCGTCCCTACCTTCGATCTTCCTGGATCAGGAGCTACTGCTACCTATAGCCCTGGTGTGTGCAAAGACTCTGGACCTCTGCAGGATCTCAGGGCAGAGCAGGACCTGAAGCCTGATCCACCCACCTTCTGGGGCTAACCTGAAGCAGAAGCCTGAGAACTGTAGGCTCCTGTAGAGATCTGAACCAGGATATGCTGCAATAATGATGTGAACCCCACAAGATTAAAAACAAAGGTGCACACAAGTTAAGTACGAGAAGTGGTGGGAGGTGTTGAGAAAGCCTTAGGGAGACCATCTCATTCCAAGTGAGTCCATTGCTGCTGCAGACTCCCTAGCATCTCTGAAAGAGAACATCATTTGTTTTGTGCACCTTTGAAATTTTAGTTCTTTTACTGTATGTATATGAGCATTTGCCTGCATGTATGTAAGTACACAATGTGCACTCAATGCCTGAGAAGGTCAGAAGAGGGCATCAGATCCCCTGGAACAGGACTTTCCATAACAGCCATCATATGGGTGCTGGAACCAGACCCAGACCCTTGGCAAGAGCAGCCAGTGCTATTAACGACCAAGTCATCTCTCCAGCCCTTCTTTCCCAACCAACTCATGCCTTTCCTGACAGATGGTTTTCCTCATAGGAGGAAATCTATGAAGCTGTGAAGGGTCCCTATGCTGGAGATGATGAAGGACTCTGTCCTCCAAGTTATAGATTTGATCAACGCAGATGGGTGACAGATGGCGATCCGTGGCTCATGGTAGTGGAAATTCAGACGGAGCTGTCAAGCTGAGCCCTGACCCTCCTGGGACCAGGTCTCGTTGGAGAGACAGGGTTACTGCACAGCTCTGCCTTTGCTTCTAGATTTGTCACAGGGATTCTGGGCTAACCCTGATCATCACCTCCCTGGGCCTCAGTGCCTGATTTATGTGGAAGGAAGAAGGGGGAGGACAGAAAAGCACCATAGGCTAAGCTTCAAATAATAGGTAGGCACTGTATAAGTCACTTTACACATACTACCTCCAATCCCTGGACAGCCAGGATTGTATCCCTGTTTAATAAAGAAGGAAGTGGGCCTGGGAAAGTGGTCCTCAGTGTCACAGAGCTACACAGTGGAACAGATGAGAGCACAGCAATGTCAACAGTAGCCATTAATAAGATGATCTGAGGGGCTGGGGAGATAGGTCAGTCAGTAAAGTGCTTCCCTTGCAAGCCAAGGACCTAACTTCAATCCCCAGAACCCATATTTAAAAACAAAAACACACTGGGGCCTTTGAGATGACTCAGCAGGTAAAAGCATCTGCCATACAAACCCAAGGATCTCCAGAGCCCATGATGGAAGGAGTAACCTGATACTGGGGAAATTGTCCTCTAACCTTCACACACATGCTGTGGCTGTGTGCTCTACACTAACACATCTATATAACACGCACATACAATAATAATGATAAATAGTTTTTATTTATTAAAAAGGGCGGAGAGCAAAAAGATTGGTCAATGGTTAACCACTTGCCATCATGTCTGAAGTCTGGTGTTCTGAGTTCTATTCCTGAGATCCACATGGTGGAAGGAGAGAACTGATTCCTGTAAGCTGTCCTCTAACATCCACACTTGTGTGGTGGTACATACCATGCCCTCACACACGTGCATACATGCCCTCACACACATACATACATGCACACATAGTGTATGCTCTAATCCCAGCACTTGGGGAGACAGAAGCAAGCAGATCCAAAATCTGAGAGCTTAGGGATCCTGAAATTCTGAAATCCTGCTTTCAAAGATTCCTCTTGGCCAGAGCACAGGAGCAACTGATACCAGACACAGGTCCCGGGCCTGGCCAGGGAACCCCATACCACTTGAACATCTGTGCCTTCCACCACCTCCCTGATACTTTTCTCTCATTTTCTGGGGATTCTAGGCTCTAGGGTAAGGCTGAGGATAGGAGGAAACTGAACTGAGGAGGTCTACGGCTTCCATTTACACACTGTGTGACTCCAGGTAGATTCTTCAAGCTCTCTGGGCTTCATCTTCCTCTGCTATAAAAGGAGATCATGTTACTGCTTTCCAGGGACAATGTGTGGCCCTAACATAGCAGTGTTCAGACAGTGCTGAGCGTCATGGTGACTGGCCCTCAGCAGAACCCAGCAAACTTTGGCTACATTTATAAGCTGTTATAAAGCACTTGGCAGTGGAGTACATACTCCACAAATAAGCACCACACAAGTGTAAATAATTATTAATTATTGTGATGACTAATCATCGTTATTGTCGATGATAAACGTGAGAAATACTACCCAAACACCAGCTCCCCACTCAATCTGTCTGTAGACAGACATCATTCCTCAACCACAGAGATTCATTCTGGGATCCAGACAGAGAGCTGGTCCCCATTGTCCCCTCCCCACTTACCCTGCAGCGACTGGCCCCGTGGTAGATGACACTCACCCAAACCCATCTGTTCAGGTTATTCACAGTCCACGTCTATTCTGCATGGCTCTTCTGCCTCTGGGTTGTTGAATATTTTGAATACTGGCTGAATAAGAGCATCCCTCTGTGGCTGTGAGTTCTCTGAGCCTTGGTCCATGAACAAGGCCCACCTAAGTGGAGTGGTCTGAAAGCATTCTGATCACAGTCCCAGAACCCTGTTTCTAAGATGAAGACAGACTAGGTAAGGAACAGGGTCTACCGAGCCTGCACTTCTTACTACCCCCAGGGCAAGGCCCACAAGGTACCCAGGACTTGGCTCAGCACTCAGTGTAGAAATGCATATTTGGATGGATGGATGGATGGATGGATGGATGTTTGGGTGGGTGGATGGGTGGATGGATGGATGGGCAGGTGGGAGGAATGCTATTCAGTCTTTCTAGTTCTTGTATCTTAGGCTGCTATCACCGGGGCCTTTTGTTTTTTAGTCTGTCACTCAAAGCCGCTATTTCCCCACTCAGTCACCAGGACCAGGTACCAGACCACTAGAGACCCCAACTCCCCAGTTCCAAGAGTTCCAAGATTTCTGTCCTAACCCTGACTAGTTCTGACTAGTTCTTCCCACAGGAAAGCTCATGCAAAAGCTCCCCCCTCACTCCCACTGATACCCAGCCAGCCTTAGCTTTAGTATGCTGGCCTAGGTGGCATGACATGGTGTGGCAGGCACGCCCCTCCTCTGGGAAGCAGAAGTGTCTACCTAGGTTCTCCACAGCAGTCATCTTGTGTTCTCATCACCATATGTGAAAAACAAAAGTCTGCATTTTATTTATTTATTTTTTATGTGTCTGCGTGTATTGCCTGCATGTAGGTAAGTGCACCCATGTCGTGCAATGTCAGCGGAAGTCAGAAGAGGCTGTCGGAGCCCCTGGAACTGGAGTTATAGACAGTTGTTGGCTGCCATGTGGGTGCTGGAATTCGAACCTAGGTCTTCTGCAAGAACAACCAGTGTTCTTAACCGCTGAGCCATCTCTCCAGCCCCAAAAGTCTGCATTTTAAAATAAGGAAGACCAGCAAAGGAAAATATGAGAAGAAAGAAAAAAGGGAGGGAGGAAAGAAGGGAGTAAGGAAGGGTGCATGTGGGCCTCAAGTTCCTGTAAAGATGGTCTAAGCTATGACTTTGCCCTTGCTTTGAAAGAGGTTTTCTTCTGAAAATTCTAGATGTGTTTCAAGAACCTCCCTTCCCAGCTCCACAATCAACATTGCATTCTCACCACCTGTGGGGGCAGAACGACTGAATCAGAATTCTGGCCTGCTATTCGAGGCTATGAGATCAGGGAAAGCTGACCTAACCTCCCTGTGTCATCTTTCCTGAATGGTTACAGTGTGTGTGTGTGTGTGTGTGTCTGTGTGTCTGTGTGTCTGTGTGTCTGTGTGTCTGTGTGTGTGTAGTCCATCTTTCATTTCTCTGACAGTAGAAAGAGATGCTGTAAGCATATTCTGGTACCCGGCACAGAGCATACACTCAGCACTATAAACAGTGAGCATGGCTATTTGCCTGTTCTGTAGGCCTGAACCCGTATAGAGCAACTCTGCTATTTGTCCTAAATGTCTTCCTCACCTAGAAGCCCCTGTCTGAGTCTCTTAGGACCTTGGTCTCTGCCTTCCGGGGAGCCACCTACCCACCTGTGTGTCCTCAGCACTCAGCTCCAGGGCACATGCTTCTGTCCTATGTGAAGCCTAAGAAGGCCCAACTCTCTACCACATGCCTAGATTCTCACAGCCCAGTGGTCTGGAGTGAGGCTGGCCCCTTCCTTCTGAGGAAGACTCTAAGTTCCCCTGCTGAGTCTCGTGAGAAGGGGAGGGCCTTCCCACTGAAATCTCGCTCCACTTTCCTCATCTCCCCCATACACCATCACTCAGTAAAAAAACAGCTAATTTTAAAATGGCTGCTCTCGTGATGGACGAGATTAATGGATCTTGAAGAGCAGCCAGTACACCAACTGCTCCTGCAGCCATGATGAAAGCTAATAATGTAGAAAATTCTGCCAATTCCTTTAATTCATGAATATTTAAGCCTGTGAAAAATCTGTCAGATTATATCATTTTTTTCTGGTGATTTTCCGCCTAAGTACATTCATGGCGGCCTGCCAGTTGCTCAAGAAACTTCAGCAGGAGCAAAATCGTTTTTTGTTATTGTTGTTACTATATGTCGTCGTCTTGTTCTCTTTGCTAGATTTATCCTCCATCTTGGGGCAAAGAATCGGGTCCACTGAGCTCTCACAAGCAATCCTAGCCATCATACCTCAGTGGACCTCAATTCTTCTCTGAACCCAAAGACTGGCAGGGCCCTTTGAGATCACAGCTCATGGTTTTCAATTTGCGTTCTGTGCTGTCAATAAAAATAGGTGCCAGGGCCCCAGGCTCTCTGAGAGGTGTTTGGGCTGGAAAGACCACCAGGGTGGAGTTATGGGATCAACATCCCAATCCATCCAACAGTTGGCTCTGTTCATGAAGGTTCCACATCAGTCTTCCCTAGAAAGACAGAGCATGTGTAGAAAGACCCTGGCTGGAATTTGTCTACCTCACAGCATTTGAGCTGTGACCAGGGTTCTCACTCTAAGTCCTCCTCCTCCTCCTGCTCCTCTTCATCCTCTTCCCCCCCTCCTCCCTCCTTCCTTCCTCAATCCATCCAACAGTTGGCTCTGTTCATGAAGGTTCCACATCAGTCTTCCCTAGAAAGACAGAGCATGTGTAGAAAGACCCTGGCTGGAATTTGTCTACCTCACAGCATTTGAGCTGTGACCAGGGTTCTCACTCTAAGTCCTCCTCCTCCTCCTGCTCCTCTTCATCCTCTTCCCCCCCTCCTCCCTCCTTCCTTCCTATCCTACTGACCCAGTATGACATGTCTGAGGTAAGGCCCAAATGGGTCACAGCTCCTGGCCACATGGAAAGGTCACCCAGAATCTGGATGTTTCCTGCAAAGACCAGACAATGAACCTGTTTATTAACTCGGGGTGGGGGGGTGGGGAGGAAGGAAGAAGGGAGGGAGGGAAGCAGGCCAACTTTAGAGATGATTATCATTTGGGGACTTGTTGGCTGCAGGAAGGAGCGAGCTGCTTTTTATAGGATCCAGTTCCTTGTTTTGTTCACCCGGGTTATTCTCCAAAAGCAAGCCGGCTCTTCAGTCAGCTGGCAGGAGAGCCGGGCCAGCATACAGGTCCTGGCCGCCATGGCCTGGGTTCAAGGCTTGCTCCAGCTGGTCACGTCCTCACCAGGGCGCTCGGCCGGCCTGCCCACAATTCTGTGCCAGGGAGCCCAGGTCAGGCCTCGTCTCTCAGGGGCCAGAGCTGGTCCAAAATCAACAAGTCTTTTGTGTTCCTCCTCTGGAGGCTGCATAATTACAGCAAACACGCATTGGCGGCACACAGCCATGCTGAGGCAATTGTTGAAGTATCTCAAATGCACTTGGCATTGGGTCTTGGAGAGCAATGCGAGGAACCGCAGCTCGAGTTGGCTCGAGCTGGCCAGAAAACAAGCGATTTTCAGAAGTCGTGAGTGGCATGCTGGCTCGGCATGGACAGCATGTAGCTCTTCAGCTATTTTCTTGATAGTGGGCTGTGTCTTACTACCAAGCTACCCAATGGATTCATAGGTCAGAGCCTTAAAAATAAAGAAGCTGGGCCCTCCATGCCCACAGCTTAGCAAAGAACATCAGGCTGCTGACAAAAGGGCCCTGACTGCTTTCATGGGTGGTTTCATTTTTCTATTTTTTGTGTTCTTGTTTGAAAACTATAAAAGAGAAACTATATTCTGTTCCCTTCAAGTGGGTCTGTTCCCACAGGCAGCCAGAGGAGCAGAGCTGGGTGAGTCCCAGCCACAATACCCTGCTGCTGCAAATCGACAGTCCAGTCACTGGATTCCAACAAGGTCCTGTTCAAGAGGGTGTCCTAGGCTCCAAGCAAGGCTTGGTGGAAGGGGTGACCAAGACCTGTGTGTAGCTGACTGCATAGTGGAGACCCAATTGATCACCAAGGTGTGACTTGCTGCAGGTTTGGACAGCTCTGTAAGGAGACAGCTTGATCCTGAGGTTGGACCCAAGCTCTATCTGATCCCAATGCTCATCCTGCCAGTACATACCTCATCCCAAGACTCAGCACTCCATGTGTCTAGGGGGCTTTGACTGCATCAAGGAAGTCTCTTGGGCTTCGAGGAGGGGCAGGGGGGAAAGGTTGACGTGGTCCTTGCTCTACCACCAAAGCTGAAATTTAAATTGGGAGGCAGACAATGGAAGATGAAATGGACAACTGATCATTTCATTGCACCTGTGGTTAATGTCAAGGAGAAGGACTAGGTGGTCACAGCAGAGGTGCCTAAGAGATCTGAGAGGTAGTAGAAATTAGTGGGCAAAGCATTCCCAGCATAGGAAAGAGCAGGAGCAAAGGCCCTGAGGGCAGCAGGATGGAATGTGGGGAGCTGCCAGGTGAGAGAGCCTATAGTTGAGGGAGCTATTTGGATAGGGAACCTGGTAGGGGCCTTAGCCAAGGAAACTATTAGGGAATGGCTTCCCCAACAGAAAGGAGCAGGCTTTAATGGGTTTTAAGCAATGGTGGAGTTGGATAGGACTCCAGTGGTCCTGAGTCAGGAACTCCCCTACAAACACAGGCTGTTGAGGGCAGTCACCTCACACCACCTCAAAGGTGCTTTGAGGGGCTTATCAGCTGACTTGAGTGGTCTCAGAATTGGGGAGTGAGTTTATAGATGCGGTAGTTCCACATAGAAAGACAGAGTGGCCAGGCCGTGGCTGCATGGGAAGTGAATGGTCCTTGGTTCCCACACCTCTCGGTCTCTGACCCTGTTCTTACCAGGCCTCTGCTGACCTAGGAAGGACATGATACTTGCACTCAGCTGGGGTTAGGGTCAAGCCAGAGTCACCCTAAAAACCACCCACCTCATCTTCTTCCTCCCATGCTTACATTTGCAAGGCATTAAGTAGTCCCTGTGCTCCCTTCAAGGCAGCTGTAGAACTCTACTTGACAAGACCTCGTCAGTGTTGACAGCCACCACCCTGTACCTCCCTGCACTCTTCTTGTCCACTTGCTCAGTGCTGCATGTGGAGACCAAGCGTCTGGGCGGAGGAGTTCTGAATCCTCCCATGATGCACCTCCAACCTGGCTCTGCCTCATCTTTAGCTTAAGGATGGATGAGTTAGCCACAAGAGCCACATTTGACAGGGTGGTGTTTCAAGGAAAATAGAGATCATAGGGCTTGATATAGATGTCTTTGCTTCTTCCTCCCTTGTAAGACTGTCTTGGGATGGGGGGTCAAGATGTCTGTCAAGAGTAAAACCTTTCTACTCATCTCCCTCTTCTTTCTCTCCCTCTCCCCTCCCTTATTCTGCACTCTCTCCTCCTCCTTTTTCCCCCTCCCTACTCTCTTCAGTGGCAGCCAGACCGAAGATCCTCTGTCCTGGCTTTGAAGGCCCAGGGCTAGCTAGCTCACTTGGCTCACTTGGGCCTGTTTCTCCTCACCCCTGACAGGATGGAGAAGACTCAGATCTGACCCTGAATAGGTTAAGGAAATTTCTTGGAGTCCTTTACTATGTTGGTCACCATGGTTCCAACTCAACAGGTCACACTGGTCATCTTATCACTTGCCATTCTTCAGAGCTCTCAGGGAATGGTAGGGGAAGGACAGTAATTAGTGATGCCTGAGAGATTCCTCACAGACACCTTCCTCACAGCACTCCAGGCTGGTCTGATCTCTAATTCCCATCTTTTGGCTGAAGCAATGGAGGCCCAGAGAGTCATCTGGCCCAGACAGTATCATCTACTGCTCTGTTGGGAATGAGTGATGCAGCCCAACTTATTTATTTTACATTTGGGGTCATCAAGGAGCAGGAGAGACATGCTTTGTCCATAAGCTTTCCTGTGCCCCTCAGACCACACCACCCTGCAGAGGCGTAGCCCTAAGAAGCAAGCCTCTCCACCCAGCACTAATCTCCTAATCTCTGTAGGGCCAGGCTAGAGATGGAGCCAATAAGGCCCACAGACAGCTCTACCATGTCCCCAAGGGCAGCCTTACTTCTCTCCTCAGGCTGCTAGGACCCCAGTACCACTGAGGGCACCTGCTTGGGAAATGATTATCAATGAAAATTTAATGCTTTCAGCTTTCCTTGGTGAGGTTTTCTGAACCTTTCTCATCAGCTTTAGGCAAGAGCTCTTTCCCCAAACATCTCTGCCCTCCTCAGTCTCCCACACAGGAACCCCCCTCCCACCACCACTGAGGACTACTTACTTGAGGCCTCTCTCTTAATGCTTTACCTGCCCCTCAACCTTCCCACATCTAGGACAAAATTATTTATAACAGCGCATTGCTGAGGAATGGCAAAAAGGATTAATGCACCAATGGGCACTGGTGGAGCAGCTGCCTTACTCACCAAACACACTTCATGAAAACTTATGGCTCAGAAAACACTGTGGACGCCACTAATTCATAAATGTTTAATACCCCCACTGCCAGTAGTCAGGGCTCCTAGGAAGAACTGCAGAGCCTACAGCAAGAAAATTGGGGGGGGGTCTCCTGAGGCCATTCCTCCTCTTTACCCCTCTCCCTAGCCCACAATCCCTTCCCCTACCATATACTACTCAACCACCAACTGACCTGACTTGAGCAGACTTCTAACTAGGCTGAGGTCTTACTTCATCTGGCCTCAGGATGGCGCTGTGTGCCCTGGGTCGTACCTGGACCCAAATGGCTGCCAGGCAGCCTGCCAATTAGCCCCAGTACGCACTAGAGGTCAACCCCATTCCTGAGGGCCCACACCAGGCCAGAGAGAAAGAGATGCTAAGAACCAGCCTTCAGGGAAAGCTCAGATCAGTAAGGGAAGCCAGCGTGGTCCAGGAGGCCGTGAGCTTCCTTCAGGAAGCACCAGTCAAGGAAATAGACACAAGAGCATAAAGCGGGGGATGGACCAGGCATCCCCCAGTACCAGGGGAGAGCAGCAGGCCAGGTGAGTGTCCTATCACCGTTGGGATTCGCAGAAACAAAGGGGACAGTGTCCTCACTGACTCCCCCACTCCCTGCCACTGCCTCCACTCTGAAGATACAGCCTTTCCACCTCCCTGCAAGTCTCTCTGCTCCCAACTGTTCTCCACCCCCACAAGGAGCCCGATCCCTCAGAAGTGCATCTCCCCAGCTCCTTGCCTGAAGATTTCCGGAGTACAGTCAGGGAGGAAGACAAGAAAGTGGGAGGCAAGTGAGGGATTGAGTGTTGCTGACAAGGCCTTCAACTCCAAACTTTTCTTCCTCCCCAAGGGGGCCTCAGTCACCAGGTTTCCTGAGTCTATTCCCTTTCCTGGTCCTTTAGGACAGAACTTGGGACCGTTTCCAGCCTTGCTAGTCATTGGCTTTCATTCTCTCCATCCTACCTGCCCCCTAAAAGAAGATTCTGTGTTCACAACCCTGCTTTGAGCCATCTGGGTATGACTTCCTGGCCAGAACTTTCCTCTTTCTATGGCCTGTTAGCCTCAGGCAAAGGCTAAATTGTTGGCCTCAGGCAGAGGCTAAATGGGGTTGAGAGCTGACTATTAAAACCAGGGAGGTGTAGGGTTAAGTCCCAGTCCTGAAAATTTGGATTGACCCCCTGAACTCCCCACATCTCAGTTTCCTCATCGGTAATTCAGAGACAAGAGAGCAAGTTCTTCTTGGGTTGGGAGAATGAAACAAAATCCCCTGTTCCCTTGGGTCCCTCCTCCTCTGGGCACACAGACAGTAGGGAGTGGGCAAGGATGTGGGAAGGTCTGAAGGCCAGAGAAGCCCAATCATCTTGAGGGCCCCCCAGAGTCTCAAATGCATATCTTAGATCCCAACAGACTGAATTCTTTCAACTGTGGACCCAGAGGTCTCCACTCCCAGACCTCAAAGCCACAAAGAAAGAAATGACTCATGGTCCATGATGACACCCTCAGAGCCTGACTCACCCCTGACCCCAGAGTAGAAGTTGGCCTGTGCCAAACCTGTGGTAGACCCCACCCCTGCCCAAGCAGCTCACAGGATGAGAGGAGGGTAACCACGAAAGGGCTCTGTTGGTTTCCCCAGCCCTTCTCCCCACTTCTGCTGCTGTCCCTTCCCCAGGACGTCTTAGCAGAACAGAAGAGTTGCTTGTTGATATCGCCTTGGGGACAGCATCCAAATGTTCTGAGTGGGAACAACGCCATTGGCTCTCAGCCTAGATTGTCCATTCCAGTCTGACAGGGACAGCATCAAAAGATCCTCCTTCTACCTCTCTGCCACCTGCTCAGAACCCAACAGGGTCCCCACACTGGTTCCCACCATCCCTGCCCAGAGGCCCTAAATCAGCCTCAGTATCCAGAAAAGCCTTAACCAGCTGCCTCAGCTGTTTAAGATCCAAAATAATTGGACTGATTGACAATTTCTCATATACCATATGTTCACTTATTCAAATACAAATATATATTCAAACACACACACACACACACACACACACACACAGAACCTATAATGTGCCAAGCATTATAGCAAAAATAAGTTGAGTCAGAGAAGCAGGCAGAGGCCTGACCATGCATGCTTTGTAGATATTGCACAAGAGAGTTCTGTTCTGTCACTTTTTGAAGAGCAATAATAATCATTGAAGTGCTTTGTGAGGGAGGTCTGTGCAATCACATTCCACTCTGAATGGATTCCTTTGACTGCAGTATGAAGAGTATGCAGACAGAGCTTGAATGGGCTGAACAATAAGCCAATCAGGAGAATGCAGAGGCCATGTGGATTAGCTAAGGAGATAGGAGAAGACATCTCAGAGATGGGGGTGCAAGGATGGGGTGGATGGATTGGAAAAGTCTGAAACTAGATTGATGGAACTTGGTACTTAATGTGGAAGAGTACTGGAAAAGAAAGTTGTTAAGAGTAACTCTTGGGTTTCTGGCTCATGTGACCAGGGAGGTGATGTTGCCAGTCAGTGAGATATAGAACCCTGGGGATGGAGTCAGCATTGAGGACAAGGCAGGAAAGGTGAAGGTTATAACTTTGGTTTTTAGTGTAATTGAGATGACATTGAGCTATGACTCAGAAGATGTCAGGTAGACACATGAACATGGGGCTTAGATGAAGGTAGGTCATCTGCACAGAGGGGTTAACTGAAAACCCGCTGAGGAAATAGATCCATGCTCAACTTCCAAAGGCCAGGCCCAAGTAGAAGAGGGAGATGTTGCCAGGAGCCAGGGAAGAAGTAACCAAGAGGTAGAAGGAAATCAGACAGACATTGTATCCTGAAACCTGGGGGCTATTCAGGAACCTAAGGTAGGTATTACCAGCAAGACTGAGGGAGATAAGGGCAAGAAGTGTTCATGGACCCAGCAACGTGGAAGTGCCTCACTGAGAGCCGCTGTGGAAGACCGGCCAAGCTGGAAACCATCTTCATCAAAAGTGTTCTGAGGCTGGGGAAATGGCCCAAGTGGGTAAGAGTGCTTGCTGTATAAACATGAGGACCTGAGTTCAAATCCCCAGCACCTACATAGAAATTTGGGCATGGTCACATGCACCCACCTGTGAGGGCAGAACCAGGAGGATCACTAGAGCTTGCTAGCTGCCAACCTACCTCTAGGTTCAGTTAGAGACCTTGCCTCAAGGGAAAAGGGTACAGAGTGATAAAGCAAGACAGTCTTCTGATCTTCACATGCACACATGGGCATTTGTACGTGCATATAACATGCACACAAATTACAATACAATAAAAAATTTCTCATCCCCTACACCCTGCCATGCCCTGTGCTAGGCACTAGGTAGACTGTGTACTCAGTCTCCCGGCTTTTCACCTTTCGGGTACATGGTAGACTTGCACGTTCTAGTCCCAAGCTAGATCTGAGACATGTAACTCATTGTGGCCAATGGCTTATGAGAGAGCTCATGGAAGTCACCTATATTAAGCCAAGAATTTAATTGTAGGCATGCGGTCCTTTTCCTCTGGTGTGGAGACAGGCAACAGTCAAGACGGCAGTTGTCTCCAGTGACGATGATGGGCAGAGCCTACTTGCTGTCTTTCTTTCCCTTACTTTGACATCCTGCTGCAGTGTCCCACCCCCAGCCCAACAGCCTGTCTGCAGATACCTCCTAATAGAGGCACACACCTGAACACAAAATAAGGCTTACCCAGAGAAGAAGGTGGACCTCACAGCTGAGAAGGCTCCATAAACATAGCTGCAAGCCACAGCTCTCAGCTGGGTGTGCCCCACATGACCTCAGCTTGAGCTGGTCTATTCTTGAGGATGGGAGGATGTCACCAGCGAGGAGTAGTGACAAGCAGAGGAGAAAAGTGATGAAAGCCAGAAGAAAGATCATTGGCAAGCACAACTGGGCACAGAACATGTGGAGCTGTTCTGTCGCAGGCCAAGCAAGGAGCTGCCGTAGCTGTCTTCAAAGACAGGGTTTTGTAATCTGGCCCACCTGGGTTCTAACCATGTTGTTTCTACTTGCTTGCTCTATGACACTGGTCACAATACAGGTGATCTCTCTAACCTGTGGTGCAGGCTTTATTCTTTTCTCACTTCAAATCATCTCATGGCCTTAAGCTCTAAAGCCAAGTTGGAAAATGCACGACATAGGCACCTAGTCCCACATCCTTAGAGGCATCTCCAGTTAACCACAGCACTGTTCCCGAAAAGACCATATATAGCTTTGGAACCCTTCATCCATTCATTCATCATTCATCATCATCATCATCATCATCATCACCATCATCTTAGATTTTTTACAGTCTTGCTATGCAGATCTTGGACTTTCCACACTCTTTCCTCAGTGCCCCAAATGACAGGGTTACAGGTATGTGCAATCATATCTGACCTCAGAATCCTTAACCCAGTGCTCCAAAGAGCTCCCCGCCAATCCATCACTATTGATTTTCACAATCAAATGGCTTTGCTATCTTTGATCTCCTGAAGTTTGTACATGTCTTCTCACCCGAGCTCCTGAAGTGTTCACCACTCATTACATAATTCTGTAGTGCTGAATTTGTGGTCAACTCCCAGATAGGCCAAGTTCTCTGAGCCCTCTGTGCCCTTGTACATGCTGTTCCCTCTATCCCATCCCTCTCCTGACTCGGATCCCAACCTCATCCTCCTTGGAGACACTGTTTAAGTGCCTACTCGATGGTTCTCCATGCTCCCATGGCCCCCCATGCCTATCTCTGGTGCCACACTGGATAGTATCCATGCATGACATTACAGGGATGAGACTGGGGTTCCCTGAGGCAGAGCCATGCCTCTTCAAGCTAGGTACAACCCAGCTCTCCCCAGCTCTGCCTCGGAAGGATTCCCAGAAGGAAGCATAGAGGGAAGACCCTCACCCAAGTGTTGGGTCTAGGCACAATCCTTCTTTGCCTAGTCCAAACAACCAGTGCTGAAGGACCCTATGACTCTGATGAAATTTGCTGAGACATGTCATAATGTGGGGTTGGCATTCAAGAAGCCCAAACAAAATGCCCCTTGGGTCCTTTTCAGGTCTCATTTTCCCCAATGAAAGGCAGGCAGAGTGAGGGGATAAGGAGATAGCTCAGTCAGTAAAGTGCTTTCCATGCAACTGTGAAGACCTGAATTCAATCTCTACATTGGGTATGATGGCATGTGCTTGCAATCCCAGTGCTGGGATGGTGGAGCCAGCTGTGTCTCTGGAGCTCACTGGCCAGCTAATCTAGCCTACTTGGTGAGTTCCAGGTCAGGGAGAGACCTATCTCAAATAAAAATTTAGTGGATGGTGCCTGAGGAATTGTAGCCAAAAATGTCTTCGGACCTCCACATGCACACATATACATACACACACATGAATGTACAGAGAGAGAGAAAGAGAGAGAGAGAGAGAGAGAGAGAGAGGAGAGAGATGGAGGGAGGGAGAGGGAGAGAGAGAGGGAAGGAGGGAGGGAGAGAGAGAGGGAGGGAGGGGGGAGGAAAGGCCTCCTTTCTGCCTATAAATCTGTTTAACTGACAAGTGTCCCCCCATCTTACAGCTCATAGGGGAGGGAGGGGGGAGGGAGAGGGAGAGAGAGAGAATGAATCACTTTGCTGTCCCTGGAGGGGAGGATTCCTGGTTCTGTATCTAGGAAGGGCCACCAGACACCACACAACCAGATTCCCCTCCTCCCTGAGTGTAGCTCCAACCTAAGGCTATCTCCCAAGCAGAAGGTAGGACAAAACCAGCCTTGAGGCTGGGAACCCTTAGGCCATGGTGTCTCTGCACCAGTCAAAGGGGAAGCAAACCCAGAAGTTAGAAACAGAAAAAGAGGAAGCAACTCATCCAGCTCCCCACCTTCCCCCACCCCAGTGCACAGAATGAATCAGCTTGCTTTCTTCTTTTTCTGCCAGTAGTGACTGTGGAACTGTGGGATCAATCAGCCAGGAGGTTCCCCCATGCGGTCTCAGCTCAGGTCACTGTCCAGTTCAGTCCCCTGCTGGAGGAGTTCAGTGCCATCTCACATCTACTCTCCCCTAGCATCCCTCTCCTGGCTTTGGAGTCCCTCTGCAGAGTCCAAGTCAAAACAGTCAGTCCCCCACCCTCATCACCACCCAAGGCCTGGCCCAGCTAGCCCCTCACCAGAGCACAGGGCTCAAGCCAGAACCACAGCTTGCAACATGATTCACTTTGTCTGTGGACAGATTGATGCAATTGTGGGTGAAGAGTCATTTCTACAGATGGAGAAACCGCAGCAACCCAGCTCAGGGGGTGGGGGGTACTCTCAAAGCCATCGGGGTGGGATCCACCCTGAGACAGGCCTGGACTTCCCAGAGCAGCCCATTCCCCCCAGGACTATGGTCAGAGAGGAATGCACAACTTCCCCCAGCAGAAACACAGCAGGTGAGAGGCCTGGAGGAAAGCTGAGCTCTCTGGAAAAAAGGGTCCCAGCCTGACCCAGCCCTCTCTCCGGGCAGTAGGCATGTGATTACACTACATGGGCTTCTTTTAAAAAATATATGTTTTTAAATCAGCATATAATGTGTGAGATAGCATTATGATGTTTTCTAACAAAGTGTGTTTTGTGGGTGCCGCCCCCCATCTCTTTGCCTTTTTCTTTTTAATTTTTTTATTTATTATTTTTTATTTTATGTGTATGCGTGTATTGCCTGCATGTAGGTAAGTACACCCATGTCGTGCAATGCCCGCAGAGGTGAGCAGAGGCTGTCAGATCCCCTGGGACTGGAGTTATGGACCGTTGTTAGCTTCCATGTGGGTGCTAGGATTCGAACCTGGGTCTTCTGCAAGAATAGCCAGTGTTCTTAGCCGCTGAGCCATCTCTCCAGCCCCCCTCTTTCCCTTTTTCACGTCCATGTGTCTTTTTGCTTACTCCAACTTTTCTCATCACCCAACATTACCCTCTCTTGGTCTCCTTTCTAGATTTTTGGACATCACCCACTTACACCTGTTTATGTGTACACATTCTAGGCCAGGATCCACATAGGAGCAAGAACAAGCAGTTTCTATCTCTCTGAGTTTGGTTCACCTTGCTTAATAACTTTCCAAATCCATTCATTTTCCTACAAATTTCATGATTTCACTTTTCTTTACAGCTGAATAATATTCCACTGAGTATGTGCACTGCATTTTCACTATTCATTTATCTGTTGTTAGACATCTAGGTTGGTTCCATTCCCTTGCTATTGTGAACATAGCAACAATAAACGTAGATGTACAAGTGTCTCTATTGTAGACTATGTTATCCTTTGGGTACAGGCCCAGGAGTGGCATTGTTGGGTCATATGAAAGTTCTAGTTTTAACTTTTTGAGAAGTCTTTAAATTGAGTTCCATAATGATTGTACTAATTGCACTCCCACCAACAGTGAATAAAGGTTCCTCTTTCCCTGAATCTTCTCCAACATTTATTATCAGGATTCCTGATGACAGTCATTCCGGTTGGGGTGAGGTGGTATCTCAAAGTAGTTTAATTTGCATTTCCCCGATGACCAGGGAACTGGATCACTTTAAAAATACTTGTTGATTACTTATACACACTCTTTGTAGGAGGCTGGGCAACTAAGAGCAGAAAGGTGGGTTTATCTGAGTGCCGGTCTTATGCTTGAACATTACTACTCACTACTCTGCCCTAGACCCATTTATGCCTGCAGAGAATGAGCTTCCAGGACCCAACAGGTGCCCAGGGAACATATTGTACCACATTTGAAATTACAGGAGCCCAACAGGCTGCTTGCTGTGGCCTGACTTATCAGGGCACACCTGCAACTATGCTCATCTCTGCTCCTTTGAAACAGTCAACTCAGCCCCCTGCATGGGCCTGGAACTTATCCCACTGGCTACATGAGCCGAACTAGTGAAATCCTCTTCCAAAGCCTAAGTTCACTCTCAGAGCTTGGTAAGGGACCAGGTAGTGGTATCTCATGGCAACTCTTATACTGTGTTTTTTCTGGTTTGTTTCGCCATTGCTGTGACAAAACACTCTGACGAATACCAACTTGGGGAGGAAAGGGTTTATTTATCTTAACATCTCCCAGGTCACAGTTCATCAGGGAGCCCAAGGTAGGAACTCAAGGCAGGAACCTGGAGGCAGGAGCTGGAGCACAGGCCATGGAGGAATGCTGCTTACTGGCTTACTCCCCTGGCCTATGCTCAGTCTGCTTTCTTATGCAGGCCCACCTGCCCAGGGGTGGCACCACCTACAGTGGGCTGGGCCCTCTCACATCACTAAATAATCAAGAAGATGCCCCTCAGACATGACCACAGGCCAGTCCAATGGAGGCAATTCCCTAATTGAGGCTTACTCTACCCAGGTGTGTCAAGTTGACACTAAAGCTATCCAGCACAGTATTGTTTTCCGGTCTTTCTATCCTGTCTCTGTTCCCATTATGAGCCATTCTGACAAGGGCTGGGCTGCCCTAGAGAAATCACCCTGCCTGCTTGCCATACCTCAGCTCCCGGGGTCTTCACATCTCCCTGAACATCACACCCACCCATTTCATGCATGAAGGAGGCATAGCACAGGAGGTCACCTGACTCAGCAGGGACATTCACAAGAGGCAGACTTGGAACTAGCTCAGGTCTCTTCCAACTCCCAGGCCAGAGTCCCTAGAGAGCCCAGCCTCACAGGTCTCCTGATGAAAGGCTGGAGATGAGGAGCCCTTCCAGAGAGGATCAAGCAAGATTTAAATACAGGAGAGGACCATTCATCCTCCGGATCTGCAAGTCACAGAATCCACATGAAAAATGTGCCACTGTCCCATCCTCTCTTTTCCTCTTGCTCAGACTGGAGGCCTCCTGAACACTGCAAAAGACAGAGCTTAGCCATGTATAGCAAGTCTGACGCCTAGTGACCATAACCTCAAACTACATGGCCAGCAAGCAGGTCCATGAGGTCAAGAGGATTAGCCAACACAGAGCTTGTGGCTGGGGTTACACCTCCTCACCTTCCTACCTGGGTGACTCTGGAACCCCAAACCCTCGGCGTGGCCAGCTCAGGGGTGTGTGCATGTTTTCTGCATCCCAGAACCACCTGGTGTCGGGGCCCCAGGGTAGTAGCAGGAACACCCCCAGGTCAGCTGTGGAATCACAAAACAGTCAGTGACAGATGCTGTGGTGGAATTCAGATTCCTTATTTAAAATACCATCTCTTCCAATTGTCCTGTAGTCCTCACTCTCTGGTTCACCAGAGGGCAGGGAAGATGGGGGAATTCATTCTCCAGGATGATCCACTTAAAACAAATTGATTGATTCAAAATAAACATAAAGAAGGAAAGAAGGAAGGGAAGGAGAAAGGGAAAGGGAGGGGAGGGAGGAAAGGAAAGGATGAAAAGAGGGAGGTGAAGGAAGGAAAGAAGGAAGAAGCAGGGAGGGAGGGACAAGGGGCTAGGGATAGAGTGCCACAGCTGAGCACGTACCAGAAGTACGATACTACGTTCAGTTCTCTGCACTGCAAGAAAAAGTGCTTAAAGTAACACATTTATTCAAAATCGAATGCTTTGTTTAAAGAAATGAACATATTCAAAATAAAATTCCTGGAGGGTAGCTTTCTGTCTTGTCTCTGCTGAGCCAGTAGAGCGGATGGCTGATCTAAGAAGCATGAGGTTGACAGGGAACGGACTGGGAATGGATCATGAAATTCAGCAAGTAACAGTGCAAGGGACATCCTTGCATTTAAACTTTGGAAGAACATTTGGAGCAAACTTATCCTAGGAAGTCGTTTGCCTAAAATTCAAGCTTAATAGAGTGCCTGTATTTTATCTGGCATCCATAGACTAGGTGCCACTCGGGGTACAAGAGAAAAAGGGGGGCTGGATTAGGGGTCCAGGAACAACGTGAAGTCTTATTAACTAGATCATGAAAAGGGGGAGCCGCGGGAGATGGAATAGGAGACCCAAATGGGAAGATGGGAGCCACTGCAGGTTTGAGGGGGCGAGTAGCCAGGTAATATTTCTTTTCTTGCAAACCTAGTAATGAACTGAAAAGATCAGGGAAGAGTAGGGCTTGGGGTGAGGGGTTCCAGCTGGCTGAGGGGGCCTGGCAGGAATGCGGGGAGGGAGACAGTTGCTTGCCAGGGGTGTCCTGGTGGACATAGTAAGAAATGGCCCTTTCTGAAGTCTGAAGTGGAGCTGGTTGGAGCTCCGCTTGTAACCACTGCACCCCGTGAGCCCCATTTTCTTTCACCTCAGCCCTATCTGGTTCAATCTGCCCAGGAGCTTTTATGCCTTCCCCATCATCCATCCCCAGTTTTGACCTCCCCAGTCTTCTCTTCTTCCACGTTCCTACCTCACCCTATTGTCTTCTGACCAGGTCAGCAGAGGGAAGTAGAAGGGAAATGAGCGTGATTCTTCTTCACCCACTGAGTTCCTAGAACACCCCAGGACCACCCACAGCCCAAGAGAAGACCCTCCCTTCCCCACAGGACTAAATGCCAAAGCAGGAAAGGGACCTCCTGCCGGCCTCAGGTGGGCAAAGATTTGAGTGGAGGCTAGAACCTGCTGTGGGCATCCTGGGACTCAGCACCCTCTCCTCCATCTGCTCCCCAGACCAGTCCCCGTGAAGTGAGCCTCAGGATGCAGGCAAGCTCGGCTTCCTGCTCTCACTTGGAGGCTCTCAAACTTCTTCCATGTTGGGCAGATGTGTGGGAGGAGGGTGGGAGTCTGGAGCAGCTCCAGGTACCTATCCCTGTTCCCACCAGTCAAGTTCCTCCCAGAGTCCCTTAGTAAAATGGGGCCCTGGGACAGTGCATCTTCAAAGGGTTCTACTGATGGAAAAAAAAAATCACCTATGAGCATTTGAATAGAGACCATGCAGGGTCTGCCCATGATGCTTTGAAGACTCTTAGAGGAGTCCAGCTTGCCCAACTTATCACCTGATACCTGCCCTGTAGCTTTTATACCCTCCCTGTCATCCTCCCTGGGTCTTAGGGGGATACTCTCTAGGAGGGGCCCATCCGAATCCTGCAACAGCTCCCTGATACCACACTGGGAGCTTATAATATGCTCCATTCTACAGATAGGTGATCACTGAAGCCCAGACGTTTCAAAACCAGAACTGAATGCTGGGTGTCTGATTCTGGATGCTGGCCCTGGGTGGGCTCCCACTGCACCCCCAAGCCCAATCTTTCCACTGGGGTATAGATCCAGACTCCTACTGGTGAGTTGGACTTGGAGCTGGAGGCCTTGCTGTGAGCTCCAGGTACCTGCTGCCTGTCACCTTTCACTAGCAGGAGATATCTGCTGATGCCCTGAGAAACAGCTTCCTTCCGGCTGAGAGGTAGCCTCAGTCACCTCTCATTTCTGTTGCCCACCTACACGCAAACAAGTTCTGTTCACAAGGGCCTATTGAGCACCCATGTCTTGTGTTGACCTCCAGGAACCTGGGACCCTCCAGTGATTCTCATTCTCATTGGTCATCAGAATTTAAAAAGCAGATGCTTAGGGACTGGAGACATGGCTCAGCTGGTACAGTGCTTCTCCTGCAAACATGAAGGCCTGAGTTTAAATCCCCATATAAGCATGAGGACCTGAATTCAAGTCCCTAGCATTCAAGTAAAAAGTCTAGGTACAGTGGCACACACTTGTAATCCTAGTGCGGGGAGGTGGGGCTAGGAGGGCCCTGGGCCTCACTAGCCTGGCAGCCTAACTGAATCAGTGAGCTCCAGGTTCAGTAAGAGATCCTGTCTTAAAAAATAAGGTGGAGAATGATTTGAGGCACACACCTGATGTCGCTTTCTGGCCTCCACATGCACACATGTATACACACGCCTCCCACATATGCATACACACATCAATATATACACACACATACACATAGGAAATTAAAAATTAAAAAGCTACTTTCTGGCCTCCACATGCACACATGTATACACACACCTCCCACATATGCATACATACATCAATATATACACACACATACACATAGGAAATTAAAAATTAAAAAGCTCAGGCAGCAGTTAAGGAGGGAAGCCTCTGAGTTGTTTGAAAGCTTCTAGGTGAGTCTCTGGGAAGTCGGGCTGGAGTGCCACCAATCTCTCCCCATCACAGACAGGGAAACTGAGAACCAGAGAAATAAGTTGGTGGCATATTAGAAGGCCAAGAACTGTAGTCTGAAGTTAGGGGTTGTTGCACTCAAAATCCAATGTGCCCACAGGTTCCAGCCCCAACTGCTGAAGGTACGGGGAGGGGGGGGGACAGTCACTTTGGGTCTAGCTTCCAGAAGGAAACATTGCCATCCCCCAATCCTAGAGCCAACCCTTCCCTACTGGACACCTCTGTGTGTCAGACAATGAGAAGATGACTATGGGCAGACACAATGCCTCCTGCCTGCCTTTGCAGTTTTGAGTGTCTATTGTATACAGACACTCTTGTTAAATGTTTTGCTGGCTTTATGTCAATCACAAGGTCTGCCTTTCCTGGCAGCGTGGCTCCACTGTCAACCAGAGAAAAGGGCAGGCTGGATTCTCCTCTTTTTCAGTGGCTTTGCCCTGCTTCACAGTTCCAAGAACTCTCTTGGAATCTCAGACACCCCGTGGGAGTATCCTTCCTGCTCAGAGGTAGCAGCATCCTCTGTCTAGGACTCTCAGCCTGGCCATCCACTTGCTCTGAGCCCTGGAAGGTGAAGAGACCAGAACCCAAGGCGAGGACACCTCAGCTCTGCCATCCACCAGCTGGAGTGTGGGGGGAGTGGGCAGGGGGGTTTGGATAAGTCATTTCTTTCTGTAGTCCTCTGTTTCACCATTCAGTAAATGGGAAGGGGCCAGTGAGACAGGTCAATGGTAAAAGCATTTGCTGCCAAGCCTGAGGAACTGAGTTTGATCCCTGGGACCCACATAGTAGAAAGAGAGAATTGACTCCCACAAGTTGTCCACCGACCTCCACATGCATACTGTCACACATGTATACACACACACACACACACACACACACACACACACATGCACATACACATAATTAAATAAAAATAAATGTAACAATAATAAAATAAATGGGAAGGCAGAATTCAAGTAGAATTAGTGAACCGTGCTTCATGGAGGCCAACCCTTCAACAATCTTGCAGACACAGGAATCCCCACCACTAAGAGACACTGCATTAGGGCTGGGCCTCCTGGGCAGCCCCTCCCGCTACCTGAGCAGGTGGTTTAGAATTCTACAGAATGCAACTATGTGGTCCCTTTGGTTCTGTATCATGGGGGTGATCATAAGAGGTCCTTCAGGAGAAACAACAGAGTGCCCATGCAGAAGCATCCAGACTTCTTTTCCAGAATAATCTGAGAAAGAAATTTCTTGTTCATTGGGCATGACAGGTGGCTAAGGAGTTAGCATATCTGTACTGTGTAGGCCAGTACAGTGGTAAAAGCATTTGCTGCCAAGCCTGAGGAACTGAGTTTGATCCCTGGGACCCACATGGTAGAAAGAGAGAACTGACTCCCACAAGTTGTCCACCGACCTCCACATGCATACTGTCACACATGTACACACATGTAGTGGCTATTTTGCACCCGAGTGCAAATAGGCTGGGGCAGGGGGCAGTCCTCTAGTTCTTAGAGCTGGACATGAGGCCTAGAGAAAACTAAGGCCTTTGGAGCTCACCCAACAAGGCAGAGCCCAGTGGGGAGCCCTTGCACAGGCCCAGCACCTATGGTGTTCTTGAGTTGCTCAGTCCAGTGCGCCTGCGCAAACCCATCCTCCTGTCCCTCTGCCCACAAGTTTGGAGAAACCACAGAGCCCTGAGCCCTGGATTCCTGAGGCCCATTCAGTCTCTTTTCAAAACACATCCTGGCCTCCCCATTGGCCTGTAATTGTTCTAACTGTCCCCTTCCCAAGACTGAGTGAGCCTGCTCTGTCCACATGAGTCAGGTTGCTGAAGCCGAAACCTCAAGCAGAGCCATATCACCCAGCCAGGGGGGCCTCATCACCGCTCCCCACAAACCACTTCCTGCCCATTCCTTTCCTGGCACTGCCAGCCCAGGCTTGTGGCAGCTGCAGGGCCTGGTCTCTCTCTGCTGCTCCATGGGCTGGGAAGGGGAGGGGTCTGCCTGCCCAGGAGGAGGGGCCATGGGGCTAGGAAGGGAAGGATCCCCAGCTATTGTCAGCCCTCCAGCCCTGCCTTGGATTTGATCACTGCCTTCCAGGTCTGCCCAAAGTTGGAGGAAAAACAACTCACACTAGGCTGGCAGCCTCTGCCCATCCCATCCACTCAGCGCTGAGCCCAGCTGTGATCTGCTCCTATGGGAGACTTGGGAAGGCTGGCCATAGAATCAGATGTCAGCTTGCATTCCAGCCTCCTCCTGGCCTTCTTATGGCCTGGGTTGAGCAATTTTACTTCCCTGAGCCTCAGTTTCCCTCTCTGTGATCATCGTACTCAGCCCTCCTTCAGGAGGAGTGCAAAAGCCTGAACAGCACCTGGCGCTCAGTTGACATACGTGTCACAGCAGTGATGCCTTGGATACAGAGTCAGGAAAATCCCTGTAGTGAGAGATTTTGGAGCTAATCCCAACACTGCCTCCTACTTACTATGTGATCTTAGGCCATCCACATGGAACATCTCTTTGGTCATCGATCTCCTTAAGCTTAAATGGGGGGAGGCTGGCACAGATGACTTCCAAGGTGCCCTCTGTGACACTCTAGGACAGACTTGGAGGAAGGGACTGGAATGGTAGAAGGAGTATAGTGACCATTATTAGAACCTCCTCAGTGACAGAGACACAGCAAGATTGAGATGCTAGGCCAGCAACTGGCTGCCAGGGAGCGCCCAGGAGGCAACCTCCAGGGACACCACAATGGGTAGTGAGGCTGGCCAGTATGCAGGACTGACATGCCTCCTCGATTTGGTTGGCCTCCTTTGCTTCTGTGTTCGTGCTGCCTCTCAACCAGAGGACCCCAAGGGCCCCAAGGACAATGACGGTCCAACTGTGCCTTCCGAGAATGTCCGCTGGTAGAGGGCAGGCTGAATGCTACACAACCACTGACTATGAACCATAGTAACCACACATCATAACATTTACTTACCACTCACCCCAGGTGGTGCCTTGTGCTAAGCCCTTAATGAGAATGATCTCAGTTAATCCTGACAGCCCAGAATGACATCACCACTGTCCTGACTTCTCTTCTGCAGTGAGAAGAAATGAAATGTTAGAGCAATTCCGCTCCCTGGATGCCCACAGCCTCAGAAGGGTTCCATGGAGGCACAGCACATCCCCCTAGTCCTGTTTGCTGAGGACTAGAGATGGGGAGGCCCTGCTCAACATGGTCGGGGGTGGGGGGAGTAAGGAAGAGGGAAGTTTGCTTAGAGTGCACCATGTTCCAAAGACAGCAGGTGACTGGTGTGACTGGGGCCTTAGGTGCTGGGACTAGAAGTTAGAAGGTGGCAGGTGGGGCAGATCATGACTCCCCCTACCCCCCCACACACCCTGGGAAGAGGGGACCCAGGTGTTGGCCTCTAGAAGAAGTTGGTGTTCTTGCCCCCGGCCCCCTGCCACTGAGTTCCCAGGGAGGAGGACTGTTAGTCATCCTTAGCTTGACATATTGCAACTCAAACTATTCCAACAGACCATGGAGCCCCTAATCCCCTCACCCCCAGAGACCTGGGAGAGGCTGGGAGCCAGTCCTGGAATCTGTGGCCTCTGGGGAGACAGAAGACCTTCTTTTCTCCTTCCCCACACCAGTCAGGCAGAATACCAGTGGGATTCAGTTTTTGAAGATACAGAATAAACAGGGCCACAAAAGAGATTAAGTCTTTGTTTCCCAGGATTGAAGATAGTTGGAAGAGCAGGGTTGGCAACGTAGAAACCCAAGGTTGGCAAACAGAAAATTAGTGGCAGATTAATTTCATTGTCTCACCAGGGAGTGCAATTCTGTCCTTTAAGTATAGGATTAAAGGGAGATTAGTTTCCCATCTCGCTAGGCTAGAGGGAGGAGGCTGCAGGGAGGTCTGCACCTTTGAGAAGTGGCAGGACCCGTTTCCATAGAGTGAGAAGCAAGTCTCCCCAGGGGTGACATGGCAGGACATGAAGAGCTACTGGGTCCCAGGCCCCTCTGCCTATCCAGAGAGCTGGGAGGGAGCGATCCCATGCAGTCCCTCTATGTAGCCTTTCCTGCGTACACAAAGTTACCCTCCAATTACAGTCCTTCAGCCAATCTGTGGACAAATCCAGTAGGGATGATTTAAAACCCCGTAGTCTAGATGGATAAAATGAAGTCACTCAGGAGATAACTGACAGAATTGGTAAAGGGCAGAGGCAGCTTTTGACCCTGGGCCATCCAGAAACCAGGTTCTCTCTAAATGACATGTGCCTATGCAATAGTGTCTGTGAAGGCTCCTCCTAGCCCTGTTACAGTGGACCATTCTGGAGGGGCCCCTGTCCGGCCCCCAGGTTCTGCTCCATTTAGAAGCACTTTGGAGCAAGCTTTGAAAGTGACCAGTGGGTCTGGTACATTGGTCTTGGCTGCAGCCACCACAGGTAGAAAAGCCAGTGTGGTTGAGCCATGTAGACCCTGCACCAGCAGAAGGACCCGCCCTCCCAGGCAGCCACACTTTGGCCAGTGCTGGGTGGTGCTGATGCCCTGGTTGTGGGGAGGCCCGGGGTGGAACGGCTATATGCCCAGCCAAACCTCAAATGGCAGGTTGCTCCAGTTGCCTGTTGGCCTTGTGGTTAGAAGATGAATCCAGAGAAGGCTGGCATGCAAGAAGGAAGGACAAGGTTTGCCAGCCAGTAGAAGCCAAACCACAGTGTGGGGAGGGCAGCAGGGTTTGATGAGGCTCCCAGCTGGGGGAAGGGATGGATGAGCTGGTTCAAGAAGAACCAGTGTCTGGTTCGCTCTTGGGGATGGCAAATTGTCTTCAATTTGCATGTCAATTCTTTATATATTCTGGATGTTAATTCTCTGGTGGATGAGTAGCTGGCAGAGAGTCTCGCCCACTCTGGAGGGTGTCTCTTCACTGTATTAATTGTTTCCTTTGCTGTGCAGAAGCTTTTTAATTTGATGCAATCTCATTTGTCAGTTCTTGCTGTTATTTCCTGAGCTATAGGACTTCTATTCAGGAAGTCTTTGCCTGGGCCAATATCCGGAAGTGTTTCCCTCTTTTCCTCTACAGTTACAAAGCTTCAAGTCTCACAATGAAGCCTGAGATCCAGTTTGAGTGGGTTTTTGTGTAGGGTGAGAGACAGGGTTCAACCCCTCGGTTAGGTTTATCCTTAAGGTATCTTTTTGTAGGGATAAATTCTGAGAGTAAGGCTGTTTTCTTGATTTCTTTTTCAGCAAATTCATTATTGGTGCATAGAAAGGCTACTGAATGTATGTTCACTGTGTATCCTGCTACTTTGATGAATTCATCATTTCTAAGAAGTAAGTTTTTTCTCTCTGAGAGAGAGGGAGAGAGAGAGAGAGAGGGAGAGAGAGAAACAAGCAGCGCTGGAAAGATTGCTCATGGCCTCATCAGTTAAGAGGATACACTGCTCTTGCTGAGGGCCTAAGTTCAGTTCCCAGCACCCTCGTCAGGTAGCTCACAGCCACCTGTAACTGCAGCTCTGGGGGATCTAATGCCCTCTTCTGGACTCTGTGGTCACCTGTACTCACATGCATATACCTATACACAGATACACACACACACACACACACACACACACACACACACA
>NW_008341028.1:10940988-11046787 GCF_000622305.1 Nannospalax galili
AAAAATAAAATAAATCTTGAAAAGAACAATCCAATCAATAAATGGGTACCCAAACTGAACAGACATTTCTCAAATAAAGTACAAATTACCAGTAATTACTTAAAAGAAATGTTGAAACTCCTTAGCCATCAGGGAAATACGAATGAAAAGTACATTATGATTCCATCCACCTCAGAATGTGGTCATCAAGACTGCAATCAACAACAAATACTGGTGGGATTGAGGGTGGGAGCCTTCATGCATTGCTGATAGGAATATAAATAGTCCAGCCACTATGGAAATCAGTGTGGAGGTTCTTCAAAAGAAAAAAAAAATGGAACTACTCTATGATTCAGTTGTAGCACTCCTGGATGTAAATTTAGAGGAATCCAAGTCAGCTTACAGCAGAGATACCTGCACACCCATGATCATCACAACTCTATCCACAATAGTCAAAGTATGGAATTAGTCCAGGTGCCCAATAACAGTTGAACAGATAAAGAAAATGTGTTGTCTAGACATTCCATGGTGTTTTATTCAGCCATGAAGAAGAACCAAATGATGTTTGCAAGAAAATGGATAGAAACAGAGAGCATCGTGTTAAGCAAAATAAGCCAGGCTGATAAAGCTAAGTACTCTGTGTTCTCTCAAAGGGGGGATCTAGAGAATACATACATACATACATACATACATACATACATACATACATGAGACATGAAGGTAGAAGACAGTTCATTAAGGAAGAAGAAGGAGACCAGGGTAAGGGAGACTGAGCTAAGAGTGGCTATTAGAAGGGATGGACATGATCAAAGTAAGTCACATGCATGTATAAAACTATTACAGGGGTTGGAGAGATAGCTCAGTCAGTTAAGAATACTGACTGCTCTTGCAGAGGACCTGGGTTCAGTTCCCAGTACCCATATGGTGCCTAACAACCATCAGAAACTCCAGTTCCAAAAGATCCGACACGTTCTTCTGGCCTCCGTGGACATTATGTGCACGAGATGCACTTCCACGCCTGCAGGCAAAAGACTCACATACATAAATGAGTCAAAATGTTTAATTGTTGCAATAAAATCCATTATTTTGTACAATTAATATGCACTAGTTTTTAAAAGTTCTATGAGAGAGAGAGAGAGAGAGAGAGAGAGAGAGAGAGAGAGAGAGGAGAAACTTTTACATGTCTGGCATTGACTAGCAATGTCTGCTAAAGTACAACACGAGAGTCGCAGCATGACTTGTCAGTCACCCCTGTTAGCTCCACAGCATGGCATTTAAGACTTCCCCACAAAGGTTCCAGCTTTGGCTCCCACTCTTCTACCATCTCTTTTACCTCTAGCCCTTAATCCAAGTCACACCCAAGTGTTTATGGCTGTCTGACCGCAACCTCAGCGGCAGTAGCTATTACTGTGTTTCAGAACAGCCTTTGTTCCTACTGCCCCCAAAGCTCTTCCATCCTTCCCTGACTGGCGAACTCTTTCTGTCCCTCCAAACTCTGTCCTGGCATCACTTCCCCTGTTGACAGAGCTCATTGCTGTTCCTTTTATAGTCAGTAGAGCCAGCACTGCTGAGTGATTCCAAGCCCGGCACGGCACCAAATTCATCACATGCTTCCTCCTCAGAACTCCTTAGAATGTCCTACATTCTGTTCTGAAATGATCCCCACTGCACAGATAAGGTCAGACACCAAATGATGTTGGGAACTTGCCCTGGATCCCCCAGCTGGGCTGTGATGGGCCTGAAAGCTGAAGCTGGCTTGCCTGATCCCAGTGCCTGGGTTGTAATGGTCACTCTGTGACCTGGCTATTCTCCCTACTGCCCCACACTGAGTTGTAGCCTTTTATTTACCCGCCTGACTCCCTTCTTACACAGTTGCTTCTTAGATGTCAGGGTGGTTTCTTTAGCTTAGATCTATCTGGCCAGCTAGCCCAGAACCCTACTCACAGTAGAAACTCCATAAATGCTGGTTGAACCGCCTTGTACTGAGTATGGGGCGCTTTCTTGCCCTGTCCCCCACCTCTCATTTGGTCCAGCCCTGCTCCCAGAGCACCCCCAACCCTGTGTGTCTGATTCAGGCAAGGAGAAGTGATTGGTATATAACAGAACAGAGCTTGGGATACAAGTTTCTCTCTGTGTCTCTCTCTGTCTCTGTCTGTCTGTCTCTCTCTCTCTCTCTCGTATATATGTGTGTTTGCATGTGGGGGGGCATGTATGTGGCCCAAGGCTGACATGGGGAGTCTTCCTCCATCACTTTCCACATTATTCACTGAGGCAGGTCTCCCAGTTGAACCCAGAGTTCATCAATATGGGCTATTCTCTCTAGCCATCCCAGCTCCACCTTCCTAGTGCTAGAATTACAGGGGAATTACCATGCCTGGCTGGCATTTATGCTGGTTCATATTGATCTAGGGATCTGAACTCCAGTCCTCAAATTTTCTGTTTGTATAGCAAGCAGTTTGACCTCTGAGCTGTCTCCCCAGTGACAAGAGTCTTTTCTACGCAAGTGATTTACCTCCCTAGAGAGCTTCTAAACTCACTGTGGAAGAGAACAAAGTATACCTCTCCCTGTTCTCCTCCTTTTGTGCTTCCTTGCAAGTGTTGCTTGGGAGCGCGTCTGCCCTGTCAGGCACAGGCTAGATCCTGGGAAACAACGACCTCTCCTGAAGCAGAGTTACTCAAAGCAGGTTCTACAGACATAGCACTACTAGAAACAGATTCCCTGACTCTCCCTCTCCAACCTCCAGCCTGTGGCTTTGACAGGATATGTCTGGCTCGAGGCCATCCACAGCCACAGAAATAAAGAAATCCTCACGCTGGCTCAGAGCCATCAGCAACATGAGCAGCCCCGTGATGAACTGAAGGCCCAGGGGACGGGTGCACCCTGATTCTCCCATTATCCACCAAGGGATCAGGGGACCCCCATCTCTAGATGGCCTGAAACTTTCTATGCAGAGCATCCTAGGATGGCTTCTATCTCCCAGGGGTCTGCCTGCCTCTGCCTTCCAGGCGCTGGAATTAAAGGTGTGCACTACCATGCCCAGCTTCTTTAAAATTGTGTTTATTTACCTTTTGTGTGTATGAGTGTTTTGCCTGCATGTCTGTAAGTTCACCATGTGCATGCAATGCCCATGGAGGCCAGAAGAGGGTGTCAAATCCCCCAGAACTGGAGTTACAGATGGTTGTTAGCTGCCATGTGGGTGCTTAGGAACCAAACCAGTTCCTCTGGAAGAGCAGTCAGTGCTTTTAACCACTGAGCTGAGCCACCTCTCCAGCCCCTAGCTGGTCTTCCTTCATGCTTAATTTCAATATCCCTTCCCCAGAAATGCCCTCTGATCCCTCAGACTGGGTTCAGCCCCCTCACTCTCCCATTCAGGGACCACTTCCATGGCTACTGTGTGATTTTTCTCTCCTGTCCCCTAGACTATGAGCTCCTTGAGGGGAGAAACCTCTTACTCCCATGTCTGATCTATGACACATGCTTATTAAATAAAACATTCACCTGTTCAGCATAGCGTATCTTGAGAATTAATTCAGGAGCCAGCTTTCCATCTGGGCTGCATGGGGGCAGTCAGAGTGCAGGGGGCAGGGAGGAGGAGGGGCAGCAGTGCCCAGTACCAGTTACCTAGTAGGCAATGGCATGGATTGGGATGTCCCCCAGAGTCCTCCAGCCAGACAGACTTTCCCTAAGGTGAACTTCAGCCTCAAAGCCTGCTTCAGAGAATCTTGAAAACTGTGACTAAAGGGGACCTCAGGACAGCCAGCACCATGAACCCCTGGGGGAGTTCAACCACAGAGCACCAAGTGGGCAGACTTGTCCCTCCAGAGATAGTTGAGGTCTGTTGTAGCCTTTCCAAGCTGTGAGAACAGCTGGCGATTGGACTAGCATATCCCATGTGATCAGCGTGCCAGCACACAGGAAAGCAGCGGTGGCAACTCAGTGGGGGCTGCCCAGATCCAGATTCTCTTCCAGGGTTTCCATCTAGCTCTGGCTTTGGGCATATTATATACTTCTCTGGGGTCAGTTGCCTCATGTAACCTATGACTCACAAAGCTGTGGACCAAAAGCGACTGCAAAGCAGTTGAATGCCTGGGGTTCTCCTTTCCTGTCCTGCTACGACTGTAGACCACTTCTTTGTGTACGTGTGTGCATGTACATGTGCATGTGTGTGCAGGTGCACATGTGCACTGAGGCCAGAGGACAACCTCAGGTCTCATTCCTCAGGGCCATCCATCCTATGTATGTATGTATGTATGTATGTATGTATGTATGCATTCACTTATTTATTTAACTCTTTTGAGATGGGCCTCTTACTGACCTGGAGCTTGCTGGGTAGGCTGAGCTAGCTGGCAAGTAGGGCTCAGAGATCTCCCCAGTGCTGAGATTCTGAAGGCTTGCTTTTTTTTACATGTATCCTATGGATCCAGCTCAGATCCCTGTGCCTACGTGGTACCCTTTATTGACTGAGCTAGCTTCCCAGTCCAGCACCCCGCTTCTTATTCAGAGACCCTCTCAGTAGTGGCCATCAGCCTTCCTGAATGTTCTCTTCCAGCTGGGTGCTCTGTGGGGTTTGCTGTAGTATTTCTGGATTTGACCAGCCTGTCACTCTGAGGCTCTACTTCAGCAGAGGCTTCCTGTCCACGCTCCTTCCAGAACTCACCACCTCCTCCAAGGCTGAAGTGTGTCTTTCCTAAGGGATGGAACTCACAGGACAGGATCCCTAAGAGGCCCTGAGAATCCTATATGCACCTGGGCTCAGCAGTATCTCTGTGGCCTGGTCACATTCCCAGCAATGTCCCTTCCCCAGACAGACTTCTGGAATACATTTCTAGGAACTGAATACTTTTAGTGTGGAGCTCTCCAAAGCCACTAGCACACTGAGAAGGGAAGTCAACTTCCATCACCAACACCACATGTGGGGTAAGTACCAGATCCGCAGAACTTTCCACAGGGACCACGGAGGCTCTGCCTTCCACCAGCAGAGGCAGCAGCCCTGCTCTTCCACTGAGCAGAAAGATGAGAGGCACTGAATTCAGAGGAGGGGCCTTTGGTAAAGATGAATGACTGACGTGTGTGTGCATATGTGTGTGTTGTGTGTGCATGTGTGCTGTATATGTGTATGTATGTGTGTGGCATGTGTGCGGTATGTATGTGTACACTGTGTGCCTGTATGTGCGGTGTGTGTTTGGTGTCCATGTGTGTATGTATGTGTGTGGTGTGTACATGTGTATATATGTGTTGCATGTATGTATGTGTGGTGTGTGTATGTAGTATGTATGTGATGTAAGGTATGTTGTGGCATGTGTATATGTGTGTATGTATGTTTGTGTGGTGTGTATATGGTGTATGTGGTGTATATGTGCATGTGCAATGTGTGTGTGTGTGTGTGTGTGTGTGTGTGAGATGCTTCCTGCATCCCAGGCCCGGCTCATGCTCTTGATAGATGTCATCATCTTGTTTCTCTTCATAGTGCTCCCAAGAGGCAGATACTGCCTTTGGTCCCATCTTGAAAATGAGGACAATGAGGTGGAGAGGGGGGCATTTTGGCTGGGGAGATGGCTTGTCATGCAAGCATGAGAACCTGAGTTCAGTGTCCCAGAACTCATATTATAAAAAATCCAGACACAGTAGTGCACACCTGTCATCCCAGTCACTGAGGCTTGCTCCAGGTTCAGTGAGAGACCCTGTCTCAAAACTAAGATAGAGAGCAAATGAGGAAGATACCCAACACCAGCCTACAGAGAGAGAGAGAGAGAGAGAGAGAGAGAGAGAGAGAGAGAGAGAGAACATTCCTTGAATGTGCCATCGGTAATAGTGAACACCCAAGATCGAAATCCTCCACATCAACTCCAAAACCCTAACATTTCTTTCCCCTAATGCACAAACTCAAGAATTTGGTCTTTGGTTGGTTTCTTCAGGTCCATCCTGGACAAATGCTGTTCCACCTACCCCTAAAGAGATACCTACTCCTACTCAGATCCAGGAAAGGAAATTCTCCATCCCTAAGCCTGAAAGTGAGAGTCGGCATGCTCCTGGTCTGTCTCCACCTCCCAGAAGCCGTCCCTGACTGCAGGGAGCTCCCCAAGCCCCGGTGCTCTAGGAACCAGGCTTGAGTGCTGCAGCTACAGTTGGATGACTTCAGGTAAATGACCTCACCTCTCTGAATATCCATTTCCCACCTGTGACACATGATGAAGAACCCACATTTCTCAGGGTTGCTGTAAATGACATGAAATAAAAAATGCCTGGTGTGCCTGGCATGTACTTAGCAGCTCAGTTAGTGCTGATGATTCACTTGAGTTCCCATGAGGCAGCATGCCACCAAACTCAACAAATCATTCTTCCATCAGCCACTTTCAATTTCTTCTGGCACTTTCTCCCACACCAAGAAAAGGGATAACTAAGTATCTCTATGCAGGAGAGAGGAATTCACTAGGTGGCCCCAGCTGTCTGTGCATATTCGTTTAAATTTTTATGAAATGAGGAAATTTCTTTCTACTACCTCCAAGTTCCTGGGTTTAATGAACTCAGCCGGGAAGAAAACACTCACTGCTAGTCTTGGGTGGGCACGTGGGTAGAAGAAGCAGGTAGTTAACCTGGGACCTGTCATTCCATGCACACTGAGGGAGAAAAGGAAGGCCTTTTGCCTCAGATGCTTGACGGGGAGAGGAGAGAATATCTTGAATTTTCTTACAATGGGACTCAGGCTCCGAGGTTCCTGTGATGGCCAGTTGCCTCCATGTCAGGCCTGTTTTGAAGGATCCCTCTTCTCACCTGCATGGGCCAATTGAAGTCATTGTGTTTCCAGATGGACATGTGGGAATCTTGGGGTGCTGTGGTGATTAGTGTCTATCAACTTGATGCACAGTAGAGACACCTGGGAAGAGGGAATCTCGGCTGAGGAACTTCCTCCATCAGCTCGGCCTATGGCCATGTTGTTGGAGGCATTTCCTTAACTGCTAATTGATGTAGTAGGGCCTGGCCCACTGTGGACAGTGACATCCCTGGGCAGGTGGGTTTGGGCTGCATAAGAAAGCTGGCTGAGCAAGCCAGTAAGCAGCTTTCCTCCATGGGCTCCGCTTCGGTTCTTGCCTTGAGTTCCTGCCCAGGCTTCCCTGGATGATGGACTGGAACCTGTAAGCAGAAATAAGTCCCTTCCTCCCATGTTGCTTTTGGTCATGGTATTTTTCACAGCAACAGAGCACAAAGTAAGACAGGTGGGGACAGGAACAAGGGATGGAGAAGGACTCATCACCTGCTGGTGGTTCAGCAGCTTAAGGCTTCTACACACAACCATACCAAGGTCACACAGCTGCTAGGGGCAGAAGCCACCTTGGGCTGCTCCTTCCAACGATGACAGCCTCTTGACAGCATGCACATTCATTTCTGTCTTTCTGTCATCCCTTTGCATTTAAAGATGGCAAGCAGAAAAGGAACATAGCCATAGACAAAGGACAAGAAAGCTTGCAGAGACTTCTATTGAGTCAAGGCAAGGAAAGCAGGGGGCATTTCTCTCTCTTCCAATGTAAGCCTTTGCATCCTCGGTGTATAAACGAGGAAACTGAAGCCCAAGGAGGCTAAAGGACTTGGAATGTTCAAGAAGTCTTGCAGCAGCCCTGCTGTACCCACTCCACACCTGATCGGCAAGTGTCAGGTAAAAGTAAAACCCTATCTCAATAAAACAAGATCGTCTGTGTCCTGAGAAATACTATCTGAGGTTGACCTCTAGCCCCCGCCCCCCCCCCCCAAATACTGGTTCTTGAGCCAAAGTGAATGTTCTACATGGTGAGGGTGGACAGGGCCAAAGCATCAGTTTCAGAATGTTCTCAAGAAGTCTGTTATCTGTCCTTGACTACACAGACAAGTCTTGGAGCCTTAAGTGGCACTGTGAGATGCCCACTCAGCATTGTGGCCTCGTAGCCCAGGCCCCAGCTCAGCTGCACACACACTACCTTCCATAATGCCCAAGGGTTTGTGAGGTAAAGTGTCCAGCAATCTGAGGACTGAGTGTCTGCACAGACCAACCAGGCACCCTACCCTCACGCAGGGGTCAGGGGTCCTGTCTTTGTTCTGAGCCTCAGATATGAAGGCTGCATTTTGTTTGTTACAGGGCTGCTGAAGAATTCCGTAGAGGAGGCCCACACCACCCATCCTGACAGCCACTTCCCCTCTAGCCACAGATCCAAAAATATACCCCCCGCAGCTTTGGCCTTAGATGCTGCACCCAGGCTCCCACACCCAGACACCCAAGGGCAGTCTGGACAGCCAGCTGGGCTGTGGGCTGACTGGATGGTCATTCGTGACTCCAGCAGACAGCAGAGCCTCTGAGGAGCAGCCCTTGTTCTCAGTCTTCTGGGACCCAGACCTGGCACCGCGGGACACTTTCATCTGACACCAAGGGTTGTGCCAGCCTCGCCCTCTACTGCCAGGTATCTGTGCGGCCCTCACAGAGGCGGTCCTCCTGAATATTGCCAGGCTTCAGGAATACTAGGTCTCAGCTATTGAAACTGCAGTTCACTGCAGGTTGTATAACTGAGCACGAGGGTCCTGAAAATACTACAATAATAAAAGTTTCTGAACATACAATGACAAAAATAGAATTTAAAGTCAAATGTGCAATGAATCTGAGGTGTTTCTGGCAGTGCTCGTCTGCGTGGCTTCACTGCAGCCTTGGTTCTGAGCACAAAACATGTAAGCTTAGCGCCATGCATGCCAGCATGCTGTACGATACTCAGCTTGACTGTCGTATGTTATGAATTGCAGTGTTTTTACTTTACACATAAAATCTTCAGTGCATAGAGACTTGATGGTTTAATTATAGAAGACAAAGACTCAATATTTTCTTTCATTCTTCAACATGTAAATATCAAATGAGTGTATTTGGGGGGTTGTACTATGTTAGACTTTTATTATTAGTTACGTGTGTGTATGTGTGTGTGCGTGTGTGTATGTACATAATGTGTGTAGTTGTGTGTACCACAGCACACATGTACAAGTCAGAAGATAACTA
This sequence comes from Nannospalax galili, assembly GCF_000622305.1. Taxonomy (NCBI): domain Eukaryota; kingdom Metazoa; phylum Chordata; class Mammalia; order Rodentia; family Spalacidae; genus Nannospalax; species Nannospalax galili. The sequence continues at coordinate 10,949,976 of NW_008341028.1, forward strand.
TGGAATTAATTCTCTCCTTCCACCTTTATGTGGGTGGGTTCTGGGGATCAAAATCAGGTCACCAGGCTTGTGGGGCAAGTACCTTTATCCACTGAGCCATCTCATCAAGCCCTAAATGTTTGATTCTAAAAATTGCTGTTTGGGTTGCTGATTTGAGTTTCATAAAAGAATCATTAAATAAAATTTAGCTTGGGATTAAAACAGAATTTCTAACAAATTCTGAAATGGCCCCAAACGTCCTCAGCATTGATGATTATGAAATCAAAATATCAACTAACTCTGGAAAACATTGAAGTTACTTCATAGCCTGCAATATCAAATATTCAGCCAAGGTTTAATTCTTCATGTAAAGATAAATAAGCACTATCTCATTAGTATGCAAATTCGTATTCATCTTTAATAAATGCTAAATTATGTGTATATCAGAGAAATTCTTTAAAATAAATTTCTTTATGATTTATTACCAGTAAATGTTTGAACTGTATGCCTATTTTATATACCTACATGTCCAGGGTCATGTAAAACATTTTTTAGTAAAACGGGGTCATGAATACAAAAAGTTTATGAAGCCCTACCTTGGCATTTATTCAACTTGGATTAAAATTTCCTCCCTTTGGAAATAGTAATGGGAAAGCAATCCTATTAAAGCATTCATACTCCTGTGTGGTTGACTATTGCCGGGGCATAAGGGAAAAGATAGAGAGGATGGCTTTTTAGGTGTCTTGCTAACCCAAAACAAGGACAAATTTCAGGCAGTTGATCAACCCGTAAGATCAGGCTGGAAGGCAGTCAGAGAGAGAAGGCAAGGGGCTGCTTCAGTTTCCTGACACCCTTTTCTGGGGAAGGACCTTGGGGGCCCATTACTATGAGGTTAGTCACAGAATAACTGCACTTAGATTCAGCCAGGAGGACCTTTGAGGCATACAAGTGTGTGCAGAGGGAATGCATGTTGGCATCTGACAGTTTGTAGCCAGCTAAGGGAATTCTGCAGAGCTGTGCTGCTGGTGAGAGCCTGTGTCATCCAGTAAGCTCTTGCTGGAACTGCCCCATGTACCTTGCTGAACCTGCAGCCACCATACCTAGGCTGCTGGGACCAGCCTTGGCAGAAATCCTACAGAATTCTAAGAGTCTTCTGGCCTAAAGTTCCAAACTCTTCCACAGTCCTTTTGCAAAGTAGTTGTAAAAATCTAAGAGTCTCGCAGTTATCACAGCCACCTCATTCCTGGTACCAATTTTCTGTATCAGTTACTTTTCTCCTTGCTGTGAACAAATTCTTGACAAAAACAACCTGAAGAAGAAAGGGTTTGTTTTGGTCTGAAAAAGAAACCCAAAAGAACAGAAAGAGGAGGAGGAGGACAGCAGGAGCACCAGCCAGAGGTGCCACCATTACCCAGGGTGGAGCCCAAGCTTATGTTTTAGTAAAAGTCAATTGTATAAAGACCATATGAAGTAAATTACAGGAAAGGGCCACAAGTCAAGTGCCACCTCTGCCTGCTCAGTGATGGTCCTTCAACTCTGACAGAGGCCATGCAGAACAATAGGGGTGAAGGTGCCCCCACCACACCAAACATCCTACTTGTATACAGCATTGCAGTGTTCTGGACCAGACCCCTGCACCCAGCCAGGCTTCTCCCCAAGAAAAGCTATTAGAGATTTGTATCCAGTCCTAGGTCAGGTCAAAGCTTTTAGTCAGCCTCACTGCCAGGGACAGAGCTTTGTCCCTCCACCATCCTCTACTGTCGTATGTACAATGCAAGGGTCAACAGCAATCCTCCCAGGGAAGGTCTGGCTGTGTGAGCATCTCAGGGCAATTGACATTCACACTGAACTGACCATGCCTGGTTAGAAACTGTGAAATATCAAAGCCCAAGGGGACACGACAGGATGTAGAAAGGACTCAGGATGAGGTGCCATCAGAGGTGGCATTGACTCCTAGTTGCCTCCCAACCTTTTCCTAGACCCCTGTTGACATATGCACTCTCTCCCACCCAAACTATAGCCCCATGACCACACATGTATACACACATGTTCCCACTACAGGTGAGGCAGGTGGCAGGTAGGAACTCTCTGTGGGAGGGGTAGGGAAGGGGAATCCATACTTTGGGAGGCCCCTCCCCCAGTCCTCCTTCCTCCCCACCAGTCTGGTGTGGTGCCTGCTCCCCAGTGTCAGCAGCAAAGATTCATCAAAGCTGAGACCTAGGAAAGCATGCACTTCACATGTCTAAATGTGCTTCTTCCTAATGAAAAATTCAGTGGAAAAGGCAGGGCGTTAAAGGAGAAGGAGGAAAAGATAAAAGATTCAGAAAGGAAGCAGAGGGAAGGGAGAGAGCGCCTCTCCCGAGTCGTGGCTCTACTGAATACACCTACATTTAGCAAGCATCTAGGCACGCAGGGCACAGGGCTGGGCATTGCACAGCAGCACAGGCTGCACAACTCTGGAGGAGCCATTCCAAGACAACAAAGCTGGCTCTGCAGAAGAAGCAGGGTGGCCCCATGCAAAGGGTGTGGGAGTCAAGAGACCTGGGTGCCTAAGTCGACTTCAGTAGGCATTGGTCTCCAGCGTTCCTGATTCTTAGATTTCTCATGTCTAAACTGGAGGTTTTAATGACTGACTTTTCTATCTCTGGGTGTCTGGAGAAACATGCACTTTGTGGGACAGAGGGAAGGAGGGAGGAAAAGAGAGACAGAGAGAGAGAGAAACATTGGAACAGTGAGTTGGGGAATAAAGGAGGTGCAGAGCCCAGTTCCAGTGGGAGATTAGGGCACACTTACTAGAGGAGGTGAAATATATCCAGATTACAGAAGATAAGGGGGAGTTCAGGAGGGCAGCCCCTCCCTGGAACATGTGAGCAGCCCAAGCAAGAGCAAGCAACTTGTGGCCAAGGGCAATGTCTGCCTTGGCCTGTAGGGGGCAATGGCTCCAGGGGCCTGGGAGGGGAATAGACTCAGTAGATGATGACCCCAGGGTCCCTTCAAGGAAGGCTCTTAAGCTGTGGGGCTACAGTGAGTGAGGACTCAGAAGCCTGCTCGCCTCCACCCTCAATGATTTTGTCACCTTTCATGAGTCACTGTTGCCCTCAAACCTCAGTTTCCTCATCTGTAAAATGAAGACACGAGGCAGTGATCTACAAGTTCCGTCTTATTTGGTTCTGGGAGGTTGGTTCTGTTGCTGTTGCCTGGCAGGGGGAGGTCCAGGAAGCTCAGATTGACAAGATCTAACCAAGGCTTCCCTGTTCCCCCAAAGGGCACCCCCATCACTATACACACACGCTATGTCAAACTGAGTCCCATGGATGGAAAGCCTCGGGCCTAGATGACGAAGCTGTCCTAGCAAGTTTCCATCTTCCTTCGGGCTGAAGTGGAGGCAGTACATCTCCCACCCCAGCCTGCAGATGAGCAGGAAGCACCCACACCAAGTAAGCAAAGAGCCTTCACAGACCTGGGGTTGAGCTGAGACCCACAGGCTGTTGTATACCATGCCCTACTTAGCAGTGTCCATGGTCAGATGGAACTGAAGATAAATTTCCACATCCTGGTCAGACCTGATGCCCTTTGGGCAGAAACCAGAGCAGAAGTTGCTTGAGAAATAGCAATCTGACACCTGGGTAGAGCCGGTGACTGTCAGCCACCTCCCCTCCGTGGGAAGCGCGCTGCTTGCTTAGCCCAGCTCTGGGGCTGCATGAAGAAGAGGCTTGTGGCTTGGGCTTTGGGGTTAGTGGTGTAACTGGGATTGTCAGCTCAGCTCTTTGCTAGCTAGATGGTCTTGACCTTGGATGACTTCCTTATCCTTGCTAAGCCTAGGTTTGTTCCCACCTATAAACAAAAATGATAGCATCTCTTGTGGGATTGCTGTGAAGATTCACATGGCCATGTTCTTAGGCATAGTGTCCTAGTAACAGTTCAACAGATGGTAGAACATGCTGCTGAGGCACCTTGGCAGTTTGTGGCCAACCAACCAGGTGGGTTGGTCCAGCGTGACCCCTTGAAGGTGTGTGCATAGCCTCCACCAACACCGCAAAGCTCAGGTTAACTCCACAGTGCCCTCTTCTGGCCTTGCCTTGTCACTACAACTATCAACACAGCCCCCAGGCTAGCATGCCTCCGACCACTGTCCCTCTGCTGTCCTAGCCCCAGGTAAAGGGCTCCCACAGCAATATGAACTGGTGGCCCCTGGTGGGGGATCACATAAAACAGCTCAATTGTCTCGTCTAGGAGGCCTCTGAAAGCTTGTGGTTCCCCAAACATAAAGAAATCAGGTTTCCTTCGCAGACATAAACTGCGTGGGAGAAAGAAGTAGCAAGATAAACAGTCTTTTCATTTTTTTCCAAAAAAACTAATTGTTAAGAGGCTGAGGAGACAAGTTCAGTTGGCAAAGTGCTTGCCTTGCAAGCATGAGAACCTGAGTTCAATACCAGGACCAAGGTTGGAAAGAAAACAACAAAAACAACAATCAGGCATAGTAGCTGGAGATTGTTTGTAATCCGAGTGCAGGGAAGGTGACATGGATCCCTGGGGCTCAGAGGATCCAACACACAGAACCTGCAAGTTCTAGGCCAGCAAGAGACCCTGTCACAAAACACAAATAGGCACACCTTAGGATCTCACACACACACACACACACACACACACACACATACACACACACACACACACACTTCTTTTAAGGATCATGGTGGTACACAGTTAGGGGAGGTGGGATGGAGAAAGAAAGAAAATTCCATTTCCCACATGCTTCCTTGAAGAGAAGGAAAGAATAACTCCAGTGTGCTTTCAGGAAGAGTCAAGGTCAACATAGCAGGAGGGAACTGCAAACTGCTGGGGTGGGGATAGGAGTAGCCATGTGGTCCAGGCCAGGTGAACAAAGCAGGGTCCCAGACAGGAAACTGACTCATCAGCCCTGGGCTCCAAGGGTCTCCTTATCTACCCTAGCCCTGCTCCAGAAACCCTATCTGCCCTTGTCTCTGGTTTCAACTGGCTTGGGGCCCTCCCTCCAGCAACATGAGAAAGTGCCCCAGAGATCCAGTGAGGGTTGAAATGCAACAAACGTGGCAAAATGGGAAGTGACAGATGCACTGTCCACTCAAGTGCTCTGCACGGAAAACTCAAGGGCCTCCAGCCTCCAGATGACCAGAGGTACCTTCCCTTTGGGAGCCCCGCCCCAGATGTCCCAGCAGCCATCTCCCACGACAGCAGATGTCTGCTGAGTTTCCCTACCCAAGGATTTCTCAGCCTATCCATGGAATACAAGTGTGTTGAGTAGGAGTGATGGGGTAGGAAAGGTCTCCAGTATAAAGCTTTTGGTCTGATGGAGAGCTCCCTGTCCCATACAGAGCTCCCCAGGATGGCACAGAAGCCCCCCCGCCTTTTGACAACCGGCTCCCCCAAGCACAAGCAGGCTGGAAAAACAACAGGCAGGAGTCAGCAAAGACCATCATAGTAACCACAAAGGATGGAAACTTCTGACAGTCCTTCCCTGATTGGCCCCATCTGTAATCTTATTTGCATGCTCACATACAGCCACTCAGTGCCTAGCTGTTACCACATACATTTAGACATTGTGCAGCTGCGGATACAAAGACTTGAGGGGAACCTTGATGAAAGAGGAAGACGGCTGCCAAAGATAGACTCCCATCTCCTGAGGTTTCTGCCCCTGCAGGGAGCTCAGCCAGCCTGAGGACTCAACCAGCAGGAAGAGGAACTGGGTCCTGTCTCAGCCACCAGAGACCTGAAACTCCAGCCTGTGAGACCTGTAGATGATACAAGTTCAGATCCTTCTACTTCTGTCTGTGACTTACAAAGTCACTCTGCAAGACATTGCTCTTGGCTGGCACCCCCAACCCTCGAGAGCTTCCTCAGCTGGCGCCTCGAAGCCTATGGAAAGCATAGGGCTGTAATACATGTGAACTCTTGGCTAAATACCCTGACGCCTCGAAGTTGAGAGCTTAGAGCTCAAACACTTCCAGCCTCTCCTGGTTGGCATCCTGTTACCACCAAAGGTCTCAGAGTTCTTGCTTTCCTGTTAAAATTGTGATTCCTTTGTGGCAAATAAAGTCACCTTTGTGTTTCCTCTTGTGGTTTGCCCACTTCTCTTGGAGGGAGGTGAGCAAGAGCTTGGTCCTGACTGGAGACAGAAAATGGTTTCTACTAACTGTTCCATCAGCAAGAATACACTCAGGTTGTTTCTTACTACCTCAGTTCCTCCTCTCTTTGGTCCAGGCTACCACTCTACTACATGAGGTCACCCCCTACCACATTATACATTCATCCTCAAAGCCACTGTGACCCTCCCACATCCCCACAGCTCTTCATCTCAGTTCTGGACACAAGCCGGCATCTTCATGATCAGTCTCTGCTTCAGCTTATATTTTAACACGATGAGAGATGGTTCCTGACACCTACCTTCGGCTTCCACATGCATGTATATATACATGCATGCACACCCCCACACACATTTGCCCTAACGTGCAAAAACACAGAAACACACACATAAAAATAGAGAAAAAAGATATGAGAACTAAGACATTAAAATTTTAAATAATTTAGCCTGGTATCGTAGCACATGACTTTAATCCCAGCACTCCAAAGGCAGAGGCAGGTGGATCTCTGTCAGATCGAGGCCAGCCTGGTCTCCACAGTGAATACAGGCCAGCTGGGGTTACAGGGAGACCAGTCTCAAAAAGACCAAAAATAATAATAATAATAAGTTTAAGTAATTTACCTGTAGTCACCATCTAGTCAGCAAAGCCTGAACTGACCACCAGCCTGTTCTCTGACCCTCTCTGCTACTGCCAATATCACCATGGAGAGGGACTTGGCAGACAGCACAGGCTTGTAAGCAGTTAAGGAACAACACGTGAGCTGACTGTGACCTGAAATGACCCTGGCCTCCTTCCCATGCTTCAGGAGTACCAGTGATTTCTTGACACATCCTGTGTCATATTAAAAAGTTTCCCCCAGGATATTAACAGCTAGAGTTTTTGGTTTCTAGAGTCATGGCTTTCTTCCTGCTTGCTGTGTGTATCCCCAACTTCTCAGATTCTAAATGGAATTCAGAAACTTAGAAATAGAGCTACAGTGCAGTGTTCCTTGACAGCAGCTCTGGGCCTGGCTTGAAATCCAGGAATCTGTACTAGGCCCATCCCAGTGGCCCCTCATCTCACCCAGAGTACCATGGGTGGAAATGAATGTACGCTTTCAGGGACCGCAATAACTACAGCATCTCTCTAACTATACCAGCCCTCCAGATTTTAATCTGAAAATTTCTTTGAGATTTTTTTCCTTCCTGACCTGTTTTGTTTCATGGTAAAACTTTCTAGAAAAATCAAAGCTTCTAGGAAGGTAGACTGTTTTCTGGCCTTCTGCTAGAGAAAGAATAACCCTGTCTTGGCTGGGCCAGCTACCAGGCAAGGGAGGGTCCTCTCTGTTATCCTTCCAACTCCTCCCATTTCCAAACTCTGCAGTTCCCACCACACCCTCTAGCCTGAGGCCATACATGCCACTTCTATTAACTGAGCAATTGCAAGCTAGGCAGTGTGAGATGCTTTCAATCCACTGTCTTTCATTTTCTCAATCCCCTTTGCTTAATAGAAACCCGAGGTTAAAGGCTTGCTCCCAGCCACACTGTCAGTGAAAAAAAAGCAGAGATTCAAAGGCAGAGCTGCCTGTGGAAGTCAGATCTCCCCAGTGAGGCCAAGGTAGCAGCCTTTCTTTCTAGTCTGAGTAGAATACAGTATTCTAACATGACCCATGCACTTCCCTTCTCTGTCCTTTAGCCTGAGTCTTTCCCTTCTAGTCTTCATGCAAACAGACCTCTAGTGGCCTGAGCCCATAGCTGTGTAGGGTGACCCTCCTCCTGGGACACTAGACAAGAACAATAGTGACTCATTGGACAACTGGGTTGTTTTCCATCCAACTTCCAAGCAGCTCACCTGTACCCTGCAGGGGCTTCTAATGGCCCATGCAATCAGTGTAGACTCCCAGGTACCCCCTGTGCTAGTGCTGGCAAGGTCACAAATAAGTGGCACCCAGTGAGAGCACAGAGGGCACACAAAGGCACACATGCAAGAAGCAGGCAAAAGCAAGTGAAGTAGGCATGACCCAGAAAGAAAGAAGCACCAATGAAGGAAATAGAACTTAGCTGGAGAGGGGCCTGGCCAGGAAGATTTCCAGGAGGAGGTGAACTGAAATTGAACATGAGGTCTGTTGTGGGGAACAGTGAAAGGGGAACTGAGTGAGCTGAGGCAAAGCTGGGCTTCATTGGAAACTGCCTTCCAGTTAAAGAGGAGAAAGGGATGTGGGCCCAGCCATAGGCTTCCTCCAGGGGCTGCTCCTGCCCTCCTTCACACCTTGCTTCTCCCCACTGTTCAGTGCCAGCCACAGAGGGACTGAGTCACAGGCACCAGTGAGCTGACTGCCTGGGGTTCCCATTCCCATAGACAGCCCTTGATGTTTACCGGACTAGGAGAAATCAAGTTGGTACTGACTTTAGCGCCTCACCTCTACTGGTTAGTGCTTATAGTGCTGGAAGGTGCTGTGCATGCTGCCAGAAGAAAAAAGAAATCATCAACCTTACATAGCTGTGAATCCTAGGAGCTACAATAACAACTGGCCTGGCAAGATATGCCCACCAGTGTAGTAGTGCAGTAGTGGCATGAGTGTTAGGGGAGTAACCAACTACACTCTAATTGGATTTAAGGTCCACTTCAAAGGATGGAACCCACACCTGACATCGATGGCTTAGGAACCCAAGGCTAGTCAGGACACAGGGCACAGGGGAGAGCCTAATACTAGTTTTCTACTAAACAGTTATAGTGTTAAAATGGCTCCTAATGGCTTATTGTTGTAAGCATAGATTAATGCATCTCTCAGCTCTCACCAGAGAAGCTTCCTTATGCAGCATATATTGATTGACACAGAAACCCACAACTGGTCACATGTAGAGAACAAGAAGTTGCAGAGTGCTTATCCCTGAATAGGACACCTATATCAAACTTCTGCCTCACAAGGCTCAGGGATCATTTTGGAAGAGGGGGCAGAAAGATTATAAGAGCCAGAGGGAGTGGATGACCACAAGGAAATAGAGTTTTTCAGACAGCTGGTCAGTTACTCATGTGAACTCACAGCAATGGTGGCAGCATGCACAAGTCCCATGCAAGCTCAAATCAGGAAAACGCCCAGCATAGACATGGGGAAGTAGGTAAGAAATCCTAACTCAACAGAAGAAAATTTTGGCAACTGATGGCAACTGTGAGTGGGGAGAGACAGTCTCTTCCAAAAATGGAACTCTTGGTAGGTTAATCAGGCTCCAGTGGGCCCACACTGAAGAACATTTGGGGACACAAATTAGATACTATAAGCATATTTATATATAGTGTGTGTGAATATATGTATATATATATACACACATATATATGTAATAGAGTACATTAAATTGACCAGGGAACAGTAAGGGGAGGTGCAGATAGGGGAGGGGATCTAAATATCATCAAATTATATTCAATTAAAACAAGAATACTTGAAGGATCCAGGCATGGTAGTATGCCCCTTTGATCCCAGTACTCAGGAGGCAGAGGCAGGCAGAGCTCTATGAGATTGAGCCCAACCTAGTCTCCATAGTAAGTTCTAAGCCAGCTGGAGCTACTGAGAGACCCTGTCTCAAAAAACAAAAAACAAAAGAAATAAAAAAGGAGTACTTGAGTAGGTGGGGTGGTTCTCACTCACATACTCCTATTATAAAAGTATATTGCAAAGACTCTGAAAGCCACTGCCTTATACAAAGACTATCAGAGCCTTAGGAACCTTAGCTGTTTCTAGATGGATGCCTGGGCAGCAGCTACCTGTTGGACCTATGCACAGATGCCACACATATTTATCCGTCCTTGTAGCCAAGGACGATTATCTCTGAACAACCATCTTCATTTCACCTTTAAAAAACCCTTGTCTGCAAGGCCTGGTGCATGCCCATGATCTCAGCTACCCAGGAGACTAGGGCAGGGAGATCCCAAGTCTAAGCCTTGCCCAGGCAATTTAGTGGGTCCCTGCCTTAAAATGAAAAAAAAAAAAAATACAAAGAAAAGGGCTGTGGATGTGGCTCAGTGCTAGGTACCTCACCAACACACACAAGGGCCTGGGTACCACCCAACACCACGAACATAAAACAAATTAGAATTTTAAATATTTGTTTTTCCTTTGCCTACTTGGCTGTGCTTTTCACAGTATACATATCCTGGGTTTGAAAATGCCTAATATTCCTGATTACACGTTTTCTTTAGAGCCTCTTCAATGATTAGGTTGGTAGTTACAATGAAAATAATCTTTGCTGTTACAAAGGAAAGATGGGCAGTATTTTCACAGAGCACCCAGTGTGTGCTGGGAAATTAATCATGGCTCTTCTCCTCCCATTGATCATGTGGACGCTGGCATTTGTTCAAGTTTGCTCTCTATTGCTGTGATAAAACACTGACCACAAACAACTTGGAGAGGAAAGGGTTTATTTGGCTTACAGGTTACAGTCTATCATCAAAGGAAGCCAGAGCAACAAACTCAAGACAGAAACCTGAAGATAGGAACTGAAGCAAAGACCATGGAGGAATGCTGTGTACTGGCTTGCTCCCCCTAGTTTGCTCAGATACCTTTCTTATACAGCCAGGCACACCTGCCCAGGGATGGCACTGCCCACAGTGGGCTGAGCTCCCCTACATCAATTAACAATCCAGAAAATGCTTTACAGGTATGGCCACAGGTCATTTTGACGGAGGAAATTCCTCAACTAAGATCTCCTCTTCCCAGATTATGTCTAAGTTTGTGTCAAATTGACAAAAACTAACCAGCAGCATTAATCCTACTTTGCATATGAGATAAGTATGATCCTGGAATGATTAATAATATCAGTTCAGCAGGATCTAGAATCACCTAGGAGACAAGCCTCTGGGCATACCTGTGAGGGATCATCTAGATTGGGTTAACTGAGGTGAAAGGACTCACCTTAGTGGCACCATTCTGTAGGCTGGAGTCTTGGACTAAATAAAATGGACAAAGCCACTTGAGTCCCAGCATTCATCACCCTGCTTCCTGACTGTAGGTGCAATGTGACCAGCTGCCTTAAGCTGGGCATGCCCTCTCCATTATGATGGACTTCATCCTCAAACTGTGAGTAAAAATAAACTTTTTCTCCTTAAGTTGCTTTGGTCAAGTAATTTATCACAGCAACAAGACAAATAACTAATTCAACCCTCAAGGTCAAGGGCAATGCGCCCAAGCGTACCCAGCCAGGATGGTGTAGAGCTGGCCTGTGGGCTGCATAGCTGCCATTCTTCCCTCTTCTGCCCACCCTCACCCCTCTGACTCTAGACCCGATGTTCGGTCATCTAGAGGGCAAACCAGTTCCCTCTGGAAACATCTATGTAATTACATTATTGTTATTAAATTATAACACAAACTTTACTACTAGTGACATTTAATATGTTTTCAGTTTTGTATGGCTTTCACATCTATCTAGTTCCAGAACATTTTCATCACCCCAAAGGAAACTTCATACTCAGTAGGTAGACCCTCCCCATTCCTCTCTGTCCATCCTGCCCCTGGCAGCCACTGTTTTTCTTTTTCTGTCTCTCTGTTTTTACGGACTCAGGACATTTCATGTAAGTGGACTCACATGGGCTTTTTGTGTCTGGCTTACTTCATTTCACACAATGTCTTTAATTTTCATATGCAGTCTGCATCATATTTCATTCCTTTTGAAGGCTGAATAATACCCCACATCTGTATATACAATTCATCTCTCGGTGGATGTTTGAGTTGCATTTCAACTTTGGGATATTGTGAATAACTGTTATGAGCATTCGTGATGAGGGACTTCTTTTTAAGCACCTGCTTTGAGAATATATGTGTAGAATTGCTCGGTAATTCTATGTTGAACTTAATGAGAAATCAATATAGTTTTGTTTGTTTCATTTTCTGTGGTGGTAGGGATTGATCCAATATGCTAGGCTAACACTCTACCACTGAGCTACACCCACAGCTCTCTGTTTACTCTTGATTTTGAGATGAGGTCTTTCTAAGTTGCCTCTAAACTATAGATCTTCCTGCCCCAACCTCCTGAGTTCTGTGTTAATCACTTTGGTTGCTGTAATAAAACACTGTGACCAAAACAATTTATGGATGTTTTCATTTACAACTGCAGAGGGGAAGTCCGTAATAGAAAGGAACGCATGGCAGCAGGTGACTGGAGCAGGAAGCTAGCTAGTCACATTCTATCAATACACCAGGAAACAGAGAAGGCCAACTGGAAGTGGGGTGGGACTGTAAACTCTCAAAGCCCACCAGGTACAGTGATGCCCTTCCTCCAGCAAGGCTCCACATCCTAAAGTTTCCATGACCTCCCAAAACATCACTACCAACTGGCAACCGAGTGTGCAAAAACATGAGCCAATGGGGGACATTTCTCATCAAACCACTAAGTTGCCCAGCTTGTCTCTGAACTTTATATCCTCCTGCCTTGATCTCCTGAGTAGCTAAGATCACAGGCCTGCACCACCATATTCAGTTACCAATGCAGTTTCATGTCTTACTCCTCTTGAAAATGTCCAGAGTCTTCTCAACGTGAAGACACTGTGACAAAGGACAAAGATACAATGAAGAAGGGGCCTTATGATCTTGAAAATCAAGCTCTTTCTTTTTTACGTTGAATTTTGTTATTTTGTAGGTGCGTGATGTGTGTGTTTGTGGTATGTGTGTGTTGCATGCGTGTGAGTGTGTGGGTAAGTGCACGCACGTGTGCGTTCATGCAGAGGGAAGAGCAGGGACATCGGGTGTCTTCCTCTATGACTCTCCACTTTATTATCTTGAGACAGGGTCTCTCACTGAACTGGAAGCTCACTTTCAGCTAGGCTGTCCAGTCAGCAAGCTCGTGAGATTGACCTATATGCACCCACCCAAGTGCTGGGGTTACAGGCACACATGACCATGCCAGCTTTTTACATGGGTGCTGGGGATTCATACTCAGGTCCTCATCTTGCCACTGAGCCATCTCCCAGCCCCACCCCCTAAGCTATTTCTACTACTGGTTGACAAAGCAGAGCACCCAATACTGTTTACAGCTTGCCCTGAGTGCCCAGGACTTGAACCCTTGCTGCCAACTGACCCTTGGGACTGAAAAGGAGCTGGGACATTAATCCAGCTCCCATCACCGAGCAGTGCATAAGAGGGTGATTATGGGTAATGGAAAATTTGCATTTCAATCTTCAAATACAAATTAAACCCAAAGTTGTCATCAAAGAAAAGACGAAGATGAGAATCTTCCACAGTCCTAGAAGAGATTAAAGAAAGGGAATTGAAGGGGCCTTTAAGGTTTTAAAAGGTGTTAATGCAGACTAATGTAGTTAATGAAGGTTAGGAAGGATAAATGGCTGCTCATTAGTGTTTTCTACCAGGAGGAGAGCTTTTTGCACCTTTCCTCATATCAAGGCCTGGATTCTTCCTCTTCTGAAAAGATAGCCTCGATTATTTTAAAAGGAAGGGGAGATTAAAAATAGATTTATGATAATTTCTTCCTCTATAATAGTAACAATTTATTTCTTTGCTCCCCAAACTCAACTTAGTAATCAATGACATATTCTTCTGTCCCCAATAAGTCTTTGATCCCATGCAGTGTAGGTTAGGGATGAGCTTTGTAAAACCAGTAATTAAGTCCAGGGATTCAACTTCCCACTACAGTCCCATGTTCCTTTGACTTGGAAAGAACAGGGACCCCAGATAGACCAGAAAGTGTTGGATGTACTAACCAGGGTTCTTTAGAACAGAACTGATAGAATGAATGCATATTCAAAAGGGGATTTATTAGGCTGGTTTACAGTGTATGTGCTGGACAGTCTGACAATGGCTGCCTGAGAATTAGACAGTCTGAAAGCACGGTAGCGGCTCAGTCCATAAGGCTGGATGCCTCAGCAGTCGCAGCCTGTCTCTGAAGCCCTGGAAGATTCCTGGAGAGCTCATTGCTCATCTTCTATCCATGTCAGAAGGCTGGGAAGCTGGACTCCCATGTCAGCAGAGTACAGCTGCAGCCGTGGCAGCAGCAGAGTAGATGCACTCACCAGCAAGGGGTGAAGACGGGCAGGCAAAATGCAACAGCTTCTCTCGACAGCTGCACAACCCACCTGTAATCTCAGCACTCAGGAAATGGAGACAGGGGATCCCTGGGACAAGTTGGCTAACTAGACTAGCCAAATTTGGTGAGCTTCGGGTTCAGTGAGAGACCCTACACTCAGGGAGTAAAATGGAGACCTACTGAGGAAGACACCTGATGTCAACCTCTGGTCTTCACACAAGTATACACACACATGTGAACACACACGTGCACGCATACATTCACATGCAAAAAGAGAAATCAGCACTCATGTCCTCTGTTTTATGACCACAAACTAGTGTCTAATTTGCTCCTTGGGTATCAGTAAGCATTAAGTGGTCCAAGAAACCTGTGTCTACCCCATCCTCCGTGGCAGGGAACACCATCATTATATTATATTTGTTATATTATTATAATTTGTAAGGTTATTCATTTATTTTTTATGTGTATGAGTGTTTTGCCTGCATGTGTGTAAGTGTACCACATGCATGCTCTGCCCTGGGAGGCTAGAAAACGGCATCAGATCCCCTGGCACTAGAGTTACAGAAAGTCGTTAGCTGCCATGTGGATGCTGTACCCAAGCTGGTCCTCTGCAAGAGCAGCCAGCGCTCTTAACCACTGAGCCATCTCTCTAGCCCTGATATTTGTAGGGGTATTTTTGTTTGTTTTGTTTTGTTTTGGTCTTTTTGAGACAGGGTCTCCCTGTAGCTCCAGTTGTCCTGGAACTCACTATGTAGACCAGACTGGCCTTGAACTCACAGAGATCTGCCTGGCTCTGCCTCCTGAGTGCTGGGATTAAAGGCGTGCGCCACCATGCCTGGCCATGTTTTTTGTTTGTTTGTTTGTTTGTTTGTTTTATTTTTTATTTTTTTTAAAGACAGGGTCTCATGTGTCCCAGGTTAGCCTCAAACTCACTATGTAATGTACCCACTTACTTTAAACTCACTGTGTATCCACTTAACTTTAAACTTCTGATCCTCCCGCTTCCACCTTCCGAGTGCTGGGATTACTGGATCATGGCACCATGGCCTATTTATACACTGCTGGGAATGGAACTCAGAGCTTCATGTCACACTAGGCAAACACTCTACCAGCTGAGCCACATCCCAGCCCTCATTTTCAGATAACTGCTGTAGAGGAAACATCTCTCATTCTTATTTAAGCCCCTCCTCCTGCATCCCAGAGAGACCCTCTGAGACCTGAGAGTCAGCTCAAAACCTCTGTCCACGTTGATGCCTCTATCTGTGTGGATGCCTCCTCCATGGATCCAGCCCCTTATTGCTATACAGCCACACATTCCTTTCAGGGTTATTGTCAGCTATACACTGGCTTGTGATCTTTCACTGGAATAGGTGAGGTGTCTGCGCTGTTTGCTCCTCTCCCAGATTGGACTTGGGATCCTTACTTTATCATCTATCTCCCTTCCATTTGAGGCTGCCTGGAGCCAAGGTCCCTGCCTTCCCCTTAATGAAACTCACATAGCATCAGAATCTCCAGCAGGACCAGCAAGGAACTGGCACGGGACCAGGGAGCAGAGTACCATCTCGGTAGGCAGGCTGCCTCTCTAGGTGTCACTGAAAGGTAACCATCCACCAGGAGCTACATCTTGCCAGGGAGGGAAGTTTCAACTGGTAACTTCCTTCACAGCAAGCTCAGGAGCAGACAAAAGCTGCCGCATGACTCCCAGGGGACCCAGTGACTTTATGAGCCATCATATTTACTATTATGCAATGAGTCACTGGCTGGGTGTTTTCATTTTGAGGCTGCTGGCCGACCTCTCTCCCTGGAGTCGTTCACTCTTAATCCATTATTTACACCTGCCCATGGGCCCCTCATTGTGCCCTTGCAGGCAGGAGCTCCAGTTGTTACCCACTGGCAGCATTCATGGGGCTAATGCATATCCTTCATTCCAGGTAAAACTGATGCGGCTTAAAAATACTGAAGGATACTTGTGGCTATTTCCTAAGCTTTTCATTAGGGAAAAGCCTGGCATTCCACGAGCCCATGAGCCCAGTGGTATAAATTAAGAACACTGTTTACAACACAGACTCCAACCTGTTTACTGGGAAGTTTCTGTTGGTATTGCAACCACTGAAGTCCCTGACAGCCCCCTTGCTGCTGCCCAGAGGGAGGCACGATGTGCTAATTAATGAGTTGTCCTCAAGTTGCACTTCGAGGACAAGGACAAAAGTATGAATTTGTACAAGAGATCGCTGTACCTCATGCCACAGGATGGACCAGCAAGCTAGTGACCTGAAGTCACCCAACAAATCCAAACCCAAATTTGCCTTTGCATTGGCCACCTGTCATCATGACTCAGGCAGGAAGCTGTTTACTTTCTATAATGATGGGGAAGCAGAGGATGGTCCCTTGGTGGCCAATTGTCCTGCCAGTATTTGTAATTGTTCAGAAGCTGGTGTTACTGGAAGTCTAGCAGTTGTAGGATAACCTGTGCCAGCCTGGGTGGGTATCAGTTGAGGGTTTGAAGCATGACGGACAGTCAGGGGCCAGAAGAGGGCCGGGCAGAGCAGTGGGAAATGGAAACACATTCCAAGCCCACTGGATTCTCTCTGAAATCTGAAAGTACAGGTAAGCAATTGCAGAATGCTATCCTCAGAGTCTACAGCCCTCATCTTTAGAACAGCTGTGGCTGCTTGCTAGCCAGCCCTGAGGTTGGGCTTGTTGACTGCTGACCATTCCTTCATAGGAGGAACTGGCAGGAGGGTGTTCAAACCCTCATCTGAGGTTCAGCCGTTCCCTTTCTGACATCTCCCAGTCATTTATATGTAACTGTGCTTTCATTGTATTTGGTCTCATGTCTCTGAGGTACGTGGTACATAAAAAAAAAAAAATGATGGATCTATGTAGCTATGGAGAATCCTATCTGTGCTGGAGTGGGACTTTCTGGTACAGTTCCTTTGGGGATCACCCACACTCCTGTAAGTAGCCCCTCACTTGTGCACTTTCAATATTTTTTGGTTTATTTCTATTTTATGTGTATGAATGTTTTGCGTGCTTGTATATAAGTACGCCCATGTTATGCATTACCCTCCAAGGCCAGAAGAGGGCATCACATCCCCTGGAACTGGAATTTTGAATGGTTGTTAGCCATTATGTGGGTGCTGGGAACCGAACCTGTGTCCTCTGGAAAAGCAGCCATCTCTCCAGGCCCCACTCATGTACTTTAAGTAAGCTCAATAAAGTCACTGGTTTTCCCAAGTTGGATTTTGAGTTTGTCATTGATGTCCTATGAGGGGCAGGTGGGGATTGCTTAAGTCTCCCCAGGAAAGGAGTTCTTGGAACAGCCATAGAAGCACCAACATGGTTGGCACTCACTCCAGCAGCAGCAGCAGCAGCAGCAGCTCCTTGGGAACCTGTTCTTTCACCAAAGCTCTTATTTCTGAGACTTGTACCCCACTGAGGTTTGTCCACAGTCCTTGTTCCAGGCCCTCTGGGAAGCTCCTCCAAGCTCCATCCTGCTCCGTGAGTTCTGCTGCAAGCTTCTGAGAGGTTCCAGGTTTGGAGCTCAAGGGCGACCCTGAGATAGATTGTCCTGTTGGTTAAAATACTAATTAGAAAGATATTGATGGCATTGATACACAAATAGCAACATGGCAGGGCTGAGATGAGAATTCAGGTCAGTGAAAGCAAGTGAGGGGGGTCCCTTATATAAGTCTCAGAAGAAAGGCGGAGTTCTTAGAGTCCAACTGTCTCTGATCTGAGAATAGTAGGAGAAGGAATATGGGACTCTGAGGATGTGAGGGAGGAGGGTCACATTTAGTAAGGGATACCATTTTACAAGTGGGGGACATGTCACCCACTAATGCCCTGGAGTCTGGTCTGAAAACTTCTTTTGGAAGTGAGAACTGGGACACCTGCGATTCTCCTGGGTTGTCTGTTAGGAGTTAGAAATTCACAGACAGACTGTCTATAGGTGGCTTGTCATTTGCTACTACAGGTGGGCTAGGACTGAGCAGCAATCCAGTCTGGATTTGAACAGCTTCCAACAACTCCCCTTAGACTCCATAACCAGAGGGTCTTATTACTTACATCCCAACCACCTAGCAAACAACTGGAAAGTAAAGACAGTCGTAAAGCAGGCTCAGAGGCCCTCAGAAGAAGGGGAGATATTACAGACAGGAGCAAAGGACATGAAGCCAGGGGGCACTCAAAGGACAAGTCAGTAGCCTATCAGACCCATGACGTATCTGAAACCCATCATAGTCAATCAGCAGGCATTCCTCACCTTGCTTCTTCTTTTGTTTGAGAAAGGGTCTCATTATGTAGCCCAAGCTGGACTGGAACTCACATTCTCCTGCCCGAGCCTCCCAAGTGCTGGGATTATAGCCATGCACCACCAGGCCAGGCTCACCTTGCTTCTTAATAATGGGAGACACACTGTGGCAGCTCAACCCCTAATTCCAAAGTATTTAACCTAATTTTGGCAAGAGATAACACCAGAAAGGTAAATGTATATATTTTTTGTTTTGTCCTGGGACAATTTGGGTATAAGAAACAAAGCATTGGGCTAGAATTCTATTTATTCATTACACAAACATATATCAAGCTTTTGCTCTGTATAAATCTCTTCTCTTGTTCCTGGAGAGAGCTGCTGTGAGCTGAGGAAGGACAGCATGCATACAGCATCTCTGGTAGTGTGGTGGTGTTACAGTAGCAAAAAAGGCCCCTAACAGAAAACTAGTCAAGAGAATAAATATCTCTGGGATGGGTGAAGATCTGACATTCCAGTTTTTCTGGGTCAATTCCCTGACCATAGGACCAGCCCTAGCAAAGCAGGGTTACCTTAAGCCTATCTTAAGAGATAGGAACAATCACCAGTATGTCAATGAGATGGTGAGCTTTTTCTGCACCCAGTAGCTGACATGTAACTGTAAGTCTACACTTTTCTGAATTCTTTAGAAAAATAGAACCTCTCCTTTTCTCCTTTCTACTCTCTTCTAAGCATACTTTTCCTAACATTTTGGGCTTTCTTACTTTCTTTAAATTTCCCCTTCCTGGCATGTGGCTGCTAATTTCCCATGAGTCTGACCGGCCTGGTTTTATGGCTTTTTTTCTTCTCTCTTTTTCATCCTCAGGACAGCTGCTAAGATTTACAGTTCACCTGCCCTGAGGGTGTTCCTTTTAAACAGTAATAAAATTGTCCTAAAGCTTCCATTTGAGTCCATTCTTAAATTCTTTTATTAATTAGACTACGAACCTTAACAGGGAACCCCATTTTCCCCTGTCTCAGGACCACTGCCTGGGGATGAACACACTGAAATCAGGAACAGCGACGACCCTACAGCTGAGAGGCTTAAGGACAAGACAGGGCAGCTGCCCTTGGAACTGGCCCTTCAAGGAGAGGGACGTCTACTCCAGATGCAAGGCGCCAGGGAAAAGTGGCGTGTGGTCTGCACTAGCAGGTGTGCCTTTGGATGGGGACGGCAAGCTGATGACCCATTGTGGAAGGCCAGTGTGGGAAGTCTAGTGCTAACCTAGAGCCAAGTGGGGAGCCAGTGAGGATTTGGAGCTGGAGAGGGACCATTGTGAAAGCACAAACCGCAAAGACCCTTCTGTCAACAATCTGTAGAGTAGACAGGGAACTGTAGAGCTGGTCTGAGCATGCTTTGATCTACTTGGTTACTGTGATAGTCCAAACAGGACCCTTCACTTGATGTGAACAATGGGAATACAAAAGAAGATAAAGGTGGAAACTTGACTGTGGGAGGAAAGGGAGGGCTGGTATTGAAAAAGAAATGGGCGTGGAGAGAGGGAGGACCAAGGGAGCCTCTAAGCCAGGATGGCTGCCCAGTTTCCTGGGCCACTCCTGCACAGAATAAATTACCGAGCAGACAGAGGGACAGAAAGGGGTCACTGACATGGTAAGGTGAAAAGCTGGAAGACAGGTCTTACCCCAGCGTGTGCCTAACTCTGCCCTTTGGTATCAGTGAGGACACTCTGCCTCCCAATCTTCCACTGCCAGTTTCCTTTAGTGCAGGTAAGAAGGTACATGAAGGGGGAAATGCAACCCAGAGCAAACACACGATGTTGCTAGCAATGGCCACTCCTGAAGACTAGAGTCCAGGCCTTCATCCAAGTGCTTCTTTGCCTGCTATAGGCTGTCTCTGACTCAAGATTTCCTTCATCAAGACAGCTGCTAGTATTAGCCTATATTTGAAGAAAGGAAGGAGCAGGGGCTGGAGAGAGGGTTCCACAGTTAAGAGCATTTGCTGTTCTTGAAGAGAATCCAGGTTTGGTTCCCAGCAGTGGTTCATAACCTTCTGTAACTCTAGTTCCGGGTGACCCAACGCCCCCTTCTGGCCCCTTCCAGCACCTGCATGCATATGGTACACATACAGAGACGCAGACACACAAAATAAAACTAAATCTTAAACAAGTGAAAGAGAGAAGAAAAAACAGGAAGAAGGAAAGGAGGAGAAGGAAAGGGAAAGAAGAAAGGAGTGAGGGAGAGAGGAAGGAAGGGAAAAAGGAAGTCGCTAATATGGGCCTGTCTTTGTGTCAGAGAGGAACATACACCCTGCAGGGTTTTAGCCTGATAAGACACTCTGGGAGTGCCTGGTGCTCTGTCAAAAATGGTGTTCACAATGGCATCTCTCACAAGGGCTAGCAACCAGGCAAGGCTAAGCCACCCAGTTAGGGCTGTCCCTGACACTCTTTCACATGAAGGGTCAAAGTCAAACACACACATCCCCCCTGCTTTGGATGGTATTTTCCTCCTGTCTTCTAAGAGGAAAAGTTCAAAGACACTCTTTACACACACAGTTCACAGACACACACACTTCACACAAGCACTTTAAATACACTACACAAGCACTTCACACACCACACCCACACTTCACTCAAACACACCTCACACTCGGACTCCCCCCATACATTCCTAGGAGAAACAGCACCTCCCCCTAGACTCCCTGGGAGTACAGTGCTAACCTCAGGTAGAACACAAAACAAAAAGCTTCCCACCAGCGCAGCATCCTGGCGGCTGACCGTGAAGTCCCAGGCTTATACTAGTGCTGGGCTTAGACTCCAGTCAAGACACAGAGTGACTAGAGACTCTGACAGAGTAGTTCCAGCTTCAAAGAGTTCTCTTCAGTCCCCACTGGATGCCTGGGGAGAGATAGATGAGGAAATGGAGGCTCTGAATAGCAAGGGATCAAACATTAAAAGCAGAGCTGGGATTTGAACTCACAGCTGCCCATCTCACAGCCAGTGGGCGGGGCCTGCCCATGTCAAGACTTCCCACAGTACTGGCTGCCCATAGTGACTGGAACATTATGAGCCGCTGAATGCTGAAAATGACCTTGGGAGCTGAGTCTGCTTAGGAAGTTCAGTCAGTCACAAGTTAAAAGGAGAAACACAGAACTTCTGCCTTGCACTGGGAACACGATGTACAAACCCTGCACATTCCATATATCAGCCACACTGGGCCTTGCAGCAGCTGGACCTTGCTCCCTTGACCTTGAATGATTCAGACCAAATGTAACAAATGGGCAGGTCTATGAGGCTTGAGTGCCAACACCACTGTGACGGCCAATGTCAGGACTCACATGAGCTTGCCCACCTCACACAATTCACTCTGGTTTTAATTGGAGAGACATTAGGAGCTGAGGCCTGGGGTAGAAATATGAATCACTTTCTTATAAGAAAGGAGAGGGACTGAGGGAGATGGTTCAGTGGGTAAAGCACTTGTGTGAAGGGTGAGAACCCAAGTTCAGAGCCCCAGAACCCATGCGAAGCTGGATGCAGTAGTAAACGTCTCTAATCCTAGAAGTGAGATGGAGACAGGAGACTCGCCAAGAGCTCTCCAGCCCTCTAGCCTGGCATATGCAGCCCCAAATAAGAGACTCTGCCTTAAAGACGATGGGAGGTGAGGAGTGACACCAGAGGCTGTCCTCTGACCCCACATGCATGCTGTGGCAAATACATGCACACACACAATTACATACGCACATACACACAAACAAGAAAGGAGGGAGGGAAGGAAGAAAAGGGAGGAAGGGAGGGAGGAAGGGAGGAAAGAGAGAGGGAGAGAGGAAGAGAGGGAAGGGAGGGAGGGAGGGAGGGAGGGACGGATGGAGGGAGGGAGGGAAGGAGGAAGGAGGGGAAAACAAAGAAGCAAGCACTTGTATTTTCCATTTTCTCTGATTATAAAAATCAGTTAAGAGAATCTGTTAGCTGGGCTGGTTCTTCCCAGGCTGAAAACACTCTGGGGCCCAGATAGGCCATGCGACTTGTCCAAGGTCATGCAGCTGGTGGGATAGGAATCCTGCTGCTCCATGATTCTTGCCTCTTTCCCACCGTCTGCACCATTCCATTAAAGACCACACACGGGTGTGCACACGTGCACACTCACACAGCCTTCCAGAACAAATTAACTAGGCTCTGGGGTAACTTGTCATAGCATCAGTCACAGCATCACAGGTGGGGAGCGCTTGAAAGGTCGTTAGCAAACTAATGAATTATATAATGGCCGCTCAGCAATTCCCCAGGCTAAGGTAAGCTCCTAAAACGCACACTTCAGTTAGAAGTTGATGAAGTTCGGCAGTGCCCCTGACAAGCTTTGAGCACTGCCTTTTGCCACAAGAATATTTGCACTGTGAAGAACCCTCGCAGATGCTAAGTCAAGGTCGCCTGGGAACAGCTCTGAGGGAAGTACTGGGTCAGGTGCTGAAGAACAAGAGCCACCTGCATCCAGCCCAGAGCCTCCACATTGTCCCAGGCAGCCCACGATGCACCCTGTACAGCCTGGTGTATAGAGTCAGTCCTGGGTACCGAAATCGGGGCAGCGTTTAATATGGGGTGCCTGGACTCTATGGGCCCCTTACTTGGGTTACATTCCCACCGATGATAACACTCCCTCGCCTTGGAAAGGTTTCATTTCAGAGGAGCCAGATGTCTCGCTGCGGTTCCTAGTCTGGTAGGGAAGATGTTGACCATGACCTTGGAAAAACCCAACCTAGCAGCAGAATGGAAGGGGCAAGGGTGGGGGGAAAATAGGGCTTGCCTTTGAGGACCCTCCAGAATGATTCAGAGTTAGATACCCCTGCTGAGGCCAGGGTGGCACTTGGCCCCATGGGAGATGTCTTCCTTGGGGATGACACTTTGTATAGAGAGAGCTAGATCCCAGAAAGCGTAGGCACGACTGCTTTGTCCCGGAATGACTCCCTAGGTGGAAGGCTATTCATATCAATGTTTGCCTGCAAATTCCATGACCTGCCTCAGAAATTCTCCTTCTATTTCCATGCCTCCCCCTGCACCAGCATTTGATTCAGCCCAGACCTGAGGAGACTCTGCCTATGGGTCCACAGAGAGGCCAGACCCTGGAGAGAAGGATGTGAGGGCCCCACAGGTGATTCCAGGAGAGGACTGACTATGACAGGGTTTCTCAGACTGCTATGGGGTCCGCTTTCCATCTCTCTGCTTGGGTCTGCAGAGCAGACTGTGGACCAACACCAAACAGACAAACAGAAGCCTGATTCTTCACTGTGCATCTCCTCAGTGGTGCCTGCTTCTCAGCCATGGGGAAGGTTGTAACCAAGGAGAGAGTCAGGTTTCTGGATGGGGGCCCCATTCAGCTCCCTTCCTGAGCTTTGGGCTCCAGGACCTGCCTTTCCAATAGCCCCATGTCCTGTTAACACCATGATGTGTGTCCTAGTTAGCTCTAATCGTCAACTTGACACAGCCTAGAGTCATCTGAGAGGAAAGCTTTGAATGAGGGATTGCCTAGATCAGATTGACCTTGGGAATGTCTGTGAGGGGTTATCTTGACTGTTGATTGATTGCATGGTACCATTCCCTGGGCAGGTGAGTTCTGGGCTATATAAGAAAGTAAGCTAACAGAGTTTTCCAGAAAGCTAAGCAGTCACTCATCTGAACTCACAATAATCATGAAAGCATGCATAAGTTCCAGGTACACTCAAACCAACAAAGATGTAGAGAAGCAGGTAAGAAATCCACAAACCTACCTGAGAAACTATTGCCAGCCAGTGGCTGCTGGGAGGGAGAGTCAGTGTTCCTTAAGGGTGAAACTCTTGGCTCTTGGTAGGTTGACTGGGCTCCAGTGGAAGGACCCACACCAAAGGGCATCTGGGGACACAAAACTGACTCTATAGCCTTCATATGTGTATATGTATATATTATATATATATGATAGAATATATAAAATTGGGCAGGGGAGGGTATCTAAATATGATCAAAATCTATGCATGAAATTTGAAAAAATTCAATATAAATAAAAATTTTAGAAAAAGAAAGTGAACTGAGCCAAGCAAGCAGCAGTGCTCCTTCATGATTTCTGACCTTTGACTTCCTGCCTTGACTTCCCTCGATGAGCGACTGTGACCTGGGACTGTAAGCCAGCTAGATCCTTTCTTCCACTAAGCTGCTTTTGTTCGTGGTGTTTGTCAAAGCTGCAGACCAACCAGAGCAATGTTCCAGAAACCTCTTCCTCCAACTCCAAGCTCTCCCTGCCTCCTCTCTGCTGCCCTCCCGGCAGGTGCGAGTCTTTCCACCATCTTTGTACGTGCTGCTTCTAGGTGACTGTAACTTTCTCCAGCCTGTGTCCCCAAGAACTTCAAATAAGGGCCTCATGCAAAGGCAACTGACCAGATCTGAATATGAACTGGTCCCCACCCAACATGTCAGGGATTTCAATGCCCTCTTCAAGTTCAAATCTCAGCCTTCAAAGGATCCAGTCACTAACTTCAACTCCCAGAATTTATAGTAATTTTCCCTTCTATGCAAAGTCTTACTCCCAGAATTTCAGCTGTTCCTGTGCCCCAGCATTTCTGAGAGGGGTTTGCTGGAGAACACTTCAACTCTGTGACTACACTCTTTTATTGGAGATTGACTTTATTAAGAACTATTTCCTGAGAAAAGATCGATCCACAATGGGATAATCTGGGCAGCTGAGGCCAGTTTTCTTGAGAGTTCACTAGGGAAGAGACGTACTGACTGGTTAAATCACCTTAACTCCGGCACAGTTTAAGTTCATTCATTTTGCAGTATTGGAGCAAGCCTGGGACAAGTCTTGCCCACACAGCAGCATCTTCCTGACAGCCTCCATGGAGACCATACACCTTTGCTCTGTGAGACCTTTGCATCATGAAGCAGACTAACCATGACTTCCATCTGGTGTCAAAGCAAGAGGAACAAGGTGAAAGTCTGGGATGGCAGGAGGGCAGTATGCTGGTTAGTTTGGATTGCCAACTCGACACAACCTGGAATCATCTGGGAAGAGACTCTTAATCAGAAATTAATTATCTAGGTCGGATTGACGTGTGGGTATGTCTGTGATGGGTTGTCCTGATTGTTAATTGATATAGGAAGACCCAGACCACGGTGGGCAGCACCATTCCTTAGGCTGTGCCCTGAACTGTCTTTCTTATACAGAAGAAAGCTGGTAAGCATGGATGCCTTCGTTTCTTACTGCTCTTCACCACGGATGTGGTGTAACCAGCATCTCAAGCTCCAACCCTGTGACTTCCCTGTAACAATAGACTGTAACCTGGAATCGTTAAGTCAGATAAACCCTTCCTCTAAGTTGCTTTTTGTCAGGACATTTTGTCATATCAGCAGAAAGGAAACCAGAGCAGTTGTTGAGGAGGGAAAGGCTGCACTGCAATCAGACACTCCCCAACGATTGGGCAACTCCACAGATGTCATGAACCCTAGTTTCTTCATCACGAAAGAGGAAAATCATCTCATCTTGAGGATGATCCTAATGTCTGTGAAGAGATATGAAAGAAGCAAAGGAGACTGAGATGGAGTTTAGCCATGTCTTCTCCCTTCTGCCAAGGTCTCTTTCAATACTTGAAATGACACTTTTGAAGGAGGATGAAAGGAAGGAGGAAAAGGGAAGGTGGGAGAGACAGAGAAGTCTTACCTGTACTCCACTGAAACTAGGGAAGAAGAGAGGGAAGGACCACAGGAGGGAGAAAAGGTCTGGAGAACCAGGATTTCTGAGGGATTCCTGGGAGACAGAGAGAAGGAGGGACTGGAGTGACAGAGGAGCAAGTTCAGAGAAGAGTCACAGTTCAAGACACAGGGCGTCCCATGAAGCAGAGAGGGGATCTGAAGTAACCCTGTGAACAGCCACCAACCACCAGTGTAAGGCCTGAACTCATGAAAAGAACAAGCACCCAGGGCCAGCGAAATGGCTCAGTAGGAAAAGGAGCCTGCCACCAAGTCTGACAACATGAGTTTGAGCCCCATGATCCCCATGGCAGAAGGAGATAATTGGCTCCCATAGCTGTCATCTGGATCCACACAAGTGTCATGTCATATATTTGCCCATTCACTCTGTCACACAGAAATAAGTAAAAAGTTTTTTAAAAAAGAATGGGTTTTTAACCTTTAAAAAAGATCTTCATTTCACTTTAAAATATACTGTTTCTTACAGAAAGACTCATGGTTTTTTGCTAATAATACTTAGATCTTGGTGCACGTGTCTCTAATCTGTATGTATCTGTTAAAGCTGTAATGAAATGCTTCTTCTAAAAAACAAAAAAATAAAAATTAAAAAAAATCTTTAAATTCTGGGCAGAAAAAAAATCAATAAAGTTGACTTTCTCATAAAAAAAATAAACACTCAGATTTTCTGTATAAAAAAAAAAAGAAGAAGAATGGGCATCTAAGGGATCAGCCTCAATGGAAGACACAGAGATCAGTGTTAAAATAAAAACTAATTGCTCAGGAAAAAGTCAAGATGAACTACAGATCAAGTATAGTTAAGTTGTGAGGAAAAGCATCAATTCCTGAACATTAAGAATTACATGATTTGGGGGGGCACAAAAAAAAAAAGAATTACAACGTGATTTTAAGAATTACAGTCTCAGATGGTAGACTAAACAAAGGAATGAATCCAACCAGTGAGGAGGGTAGAGGAGTTCCCAGGTATCCTAATACAAACAGAAAGGCCCTAAGGGGCTGAGAAGGACAGGAAGTAGGGAGTGCTGGAACCCGTTTTGGGGAGGGCTATAGAAATGATTCCATGGTCACACCAACACACCAGTCTTCTATGACTGTAAGCTACACTTGGCTTCAAAGACCCCTTAGAAGAAGATCTATGGGGTAGATTCTGGGCAGGCAGCAGAGTATTCAGGCCCTCCTGGGTTTCCTCAGCTGGAGAAGCATGGGCCACACCCACCACTGCACCCCAACTCCTGGAGGACCCGAGCCAATGATGGAGGAGAGGACTATGCAGAAGACTTATCAGGGCCTCCAGATGTTCTTCCCTTTAGAAAAAGTTCTTTTTAATTTTTAAAAATATTTTATTTATTATTTTTATTTTATGTGTATGAGTGCATTGCCTGAGTGTATGTGAGTGCACCGGTGTCGTGCAATGCCCTCAGAAGTCAGAAGAGAGTGCCAGATACCCTGGAACTGGAGTTAAGGGCAGTTGTTAGCCTCCATGTGGGTGCTGGGAACCTAACCTGGGTCCACAAGAGCAGAAAGTACTCTTAACCACTGAGCCATCTATCCAGCCCCAGAAAAGCCTCTTTATAAGCTATGGGAACTCTGGTTTGGGAAAATTTCCCAGCTCTTCCTGCTAAGGTCGGCTCATTGAGCCTCAACCATACAGGCACTGCAGTGTGCAACTGCTTTCTTTCTGCAACCCTGGCTCTTGGCAGGGCAGACAGAGGAACCTGCGTTATGGACCCTATTCTCACCACCTAGTAGAAACCCTGGGCACTCAGCTCTGTGATAGTGTTCATGGTAAATTTGATAGACTCTCAAATCACCTGGGAAATGGGCCTCAGACATGCCTTTAGGAGAGTATCTTAAGTTTATTGAAGTGGAGAGACTCACCCACTGTGGGTGGCATCATTCCCTAGATTGGATCTTGGACTGTATACATGGAGAGATGGAACTGTGCAGTAGCCTGCATTCATGACTCTGCTTTCTGACTGTGGCTGTGCTGCGACGAGCCACATCAAGCCCCTGCCACCCTCAAGTCCCTGCCATGAAGGACCTCAAGGTGAGACTTGGAATAAATTCTTCTTCCTTAAGGTGCGTTTCCAGGGTGCTTTATCACAGCAACGAGAAAAGTAACGAAGACAGCCTCCAAGGAGCTGCTCTGCCAGCGCCGTTGTGCACGTGACCTGCTAGGGGGATGAAGCAGGTCCTGTGCCGCATGACTGAGAGGCTTGCCGAAGCCTGGGTCTGGTTTCCATGGACCAGATACTTCCTCCATGTGGCTTTTTTCCTACGCTTTGTTGCTTGAGTCCTCTTGCTGCTTTAAGCTGAAGCTATGAGGCTTCCTATGGTAAATTCTGTTCCTTCAGCAAAGTATCTATCTGGGAGTCATTCTGGGGACTCGTGGCCCAGAGGATAGCAGGATAGATCGGCCCTGGAGCTCTACAAGGCCAGGCTGGCTGTAGGAGGACTCACCTAAAGTCAACTCTCTTAGGCCCATTGCTGCTTGTCCTTGTTCCAAAGCCAAGGGTGCTCCCTAATCAACTCAATTCCAGCTAGGGGCTCAAAAGCCCACCAGTCCAAGGTGGAGGAAGCAATGCCCTCCCCAAGCAAGGCAAGGGTGTCAAAACCTCACACAAGTCATGCAGGGTGCAGGATGTGCAGGAGCCTGCATGGCTGCACTCCGCCTCCACCACTGCATGCTTTGATGTTACTATATTGCCAGGGCTAGGGCCTTGGACTGAGGGGACTTGAGCCACAGGTACACAGCCTCGTGACACCAGCAGCTCTTTCCAGGTGGGTTCTAGGAATCCCAACTGTGGGCTCCTGCCTTGGGGGTCCCTCATCACATTGCATCAATGTCAATGGAACAGAGAATCACAAAACTGACTCCCCCTTTCCAGAAAACAAGCATGCAAATCAACACAGAAATATGCAAATAAGCAAGTACATTTGCCAGGTCAGTCATGCCTACCACTAAATTTACTAATGACTTCAGGGGGGTCCAGGGAATGTGACCATATTATCTGATACACACTGCCTGGAATTTAAAAGCCTTCTTCCCTTTCTTTCCTGGGGTCCTCTCTGATGGCCTGGTCTCTAGCTGCATCCCACATGGTCCTAAGGGCTCCTCCCTTATACCCCTCTGGTCACCTTCAAGCCAAGTTTCTGTCACATTCAAGCAGGACAGTGAACAATTGTCTCTCACAAACAGAATTGCCTGGGGATTGCGCCTTTACCCTAAGCTCTTTATCAATGTATGCACCTTCTTTTTACATATTAATGTGTGCATGTCTCTGTGTGTATGAATTCTACATGAGATCTCATCTCAAGTTGAAAGTCAAGTTTGAAAGTCAAGTTTAAGCCAGTCTCACCCAAATTGACAGCACATATTTTCATTCAGCTTTAGAGATGAGGGTCCACAGCTCACACAGATCAAATATTCTCTCCAAGGTTGCACAGGGGATCAGCACTGGCCCTCAAAAGCTATTGTCACTGTAGCCCCAGACAACTCAAAGAAGCCAATTCCTCTTCCTTCCCTTCCTGATAGAGAGTCTTTTACTTAACCCAAAGTCTGTTCTCTAAAACACACAGACATTTCCAATAGTGTGATTACTACCATGTGGCAACAGACTGCCACCAGACTTAGAGACATTCTCCCCAGCTTCTAGGACTCCCTAGGGCTCTGTGCGTAGGGACAAAGGACTACACCTCAAGTTTCAGAGTGGGAGCAGGGGTGAGGAAGCTCACCATTTCAGACCACAGAGTTGGCCAGGCCTAGCTGACTTCAAACCCAGCTCCGCGCATTAAGAGGCAAAGAATGATGCCCAGGCTCATAGCTACCCAGGTAGGACTTGTGTGAAAGATTCCAGGGCTTTGTTACCCTCAATTGTCCTGGCCAGCTCTGGCTCACACTGGCCCCTCGTTCTTGAAGACTAGTAGGAGAAACAGGACCAAGTATGAGGCAAGGAGAGTGGTGTGATAGAGAGACCCCAAAACCAAGCCAGTCCCATTCACCTCCACCCTTTCCCTGCACCCCAATCCCAGCTCTCCTTGCAGAAAGGAGCCTACAAGAACCCCGGTTGCCTGGGGCACTAAAGGTGAAAGGCGTGCCTCTATCAGCTTAGTTTTATTTCAAGTTTTATTTAAACTGGAAGAGCAGTAGGTATAGCCAGTATCTGTTGCTTGAGAAAAAATTAAGATGGAGAAGAAGTCAACTCAAGTCTTTTTTTTTTTTTACATTGAGATAAAATTGTATAAACGTGATGTGGGTTTTTGTTTGTTTTTAAATGTATGAGTGTTTTACCTGCATGTAAGTGTACTACATACATGCGATACCCTTGGAAGCCAGAAGAGGGCATTGGATCCCATGGAATTGGAGTTACAGATGGTTGTTTGCCACCATGTGCATGCTGGGAATCAAACCTGAGTCCTCTGCAAGAGCAGCCAGTTCTCTTAACTGATGAGCCATCTCTACAGTTCCACAGCATGATGTTTTGAAGCATACTTTCAGAACACTAAAGTCTAGCTAATTAACTCATGCAAGACCTCACATAGTCATGATTTTGGGGGTGAAAACACTTTACATTTTCTCTTAGCAGTTTTCAAGAATAAACTATCATTAAATATAGTCAACATGCTATAAATGGATCTCTCGAACTTATTATCCCTAACTGAAATTTCATATCTGTTGGCCAATCTCCCCATCCTCCCAAACACTATAACTCCTTCTAGAACATTCTACTCCCTGCTTCTATG
Source organism: Nannospalax galili (assembly GCF_000622305.1). NCBI lineage: Eukaryota > Metazoa > Chordata > Mammalia > Rodentia > Spalacidae > Nannospalax > Nannospalax galili. The sequence goes on from NW_008341028.1 coordinate 10,980,790, forward strand.
TGATCAACTTTATGAAATCTCACATATACATGAGATCATGGGCTATTTGTCTCTCTGTGCCTGGCTTACTTCCCTTAATATGGTGTCACCCAGGCTCATCCATGTTCTTTGCAAATGACAGAACTTCCCATCTCTCTCAGATGACTAGCTTTTCATTGTGCATATCATGTTTTCTTTATCCAGTCATCCATTGGTGGGAACATGGACTGATAACATATATTAGCCCTTATGGAAAAAAATACTTTATTTGTGTGAATTGGTCTTATGTAGTCTAGGTTGACCTTGAATTTGTCACATAGCTGAGAATGACCTTGAATTCCTTACCCTCCTACCTCTACGTCCCAAAAGCTAGGATTACAGGTATGCATTACCATTAGCAACTCTATTGTGAAAAATTCTGCAAAGAACTTGGGAGAGTCAGGATCTCTTTGACATACTGATTTCATTCCATCTGTCTATACCTTCTGTGCTTCAGTTTTCGGGACTTTGAGGAAACTGTGCTGTATTCCATGATGGCTGTACTGATATGCATTCCTTTCCCCCATTTTTAATCAACTCAAAACCTGTGAGGAATTCAAACAACTCAATAACAAGAAAACAAAAAAATCCAATTAAATATGGGCAAAGGACCAATAAATATTTCTCAAAAGAAGACATAACAAATGATCAGGTGTATTTTAAGAGTTCAACATCACAAACCATTGGAGAAATGCAAATTAAAACTACAAGAAAGAAACATTTCCTACCTGTTAGAGTGTTTATTACCAACAAAATGAAAGAGCCCAATCTTTATTTGAGTACTCATCCTCAATCATGGAAGGAAACTGCCCAAGGCTGGGGAGAGGGTAGAGGAAACTCTCCCCAGAACAAAAGACTTTATATGCAGAGCATCAGGTAAAATCCTCAGGAAAGCTTGGCCTTAGTGTTGAACTCAAAATAGCCCTAGACCAAAGGCCACAGTGTATTTCTGTCAAAAAGTTTAAAAGTGCCGGATGTGGTGGCGCACGCCTTTAGTCCCAGCACTCGGGAGGCAGAGGCAGGCAGATCTCTGTGAGTTCAAGGCCAGCCTGGTCTACATAGTGAGTTCCAGGACAGCTGGGGCTACAGGGAGACCCTGTCTCAAAAAAAGATTTAAAAAAAAAGTTTAAAAGCAAATATGAAGGGATCAAGCTGGTTTCAAGTAACTTAATTCTAGAACAAAGCCTGTGGTACATGAAGGAAGCCTGCAGAATTAGCTCACCAAGGAGAAACAAAAGGAGCCAGCACGTCATCCACAACTCCCTCTACTTCTTCCTAGCCTTGCTTTGGAGGTTCTTTGGAGGTTCAAGAACATTAGACAAGAGAAAAGGCCAGTCAAGAGGGTAAACAATGAAGTATAAGTACCTCTTTGCAGACGACGTGACATTATCCAGAAAGCTCTAAGAATCTAATAATGCCAAGAGCTAGTAAGCAAGCTCATCAAAGTTGTAGAATATGGTATCAATACACAATATGATGTCACCAAAATGGTAATAAACAATCAGAAAATGAAATTAAGAAAATTTTATTTCCAATAGCATCAAAAATGACAAAATGTTTAGGAATGAATTTAACCAAAGAAGTGTAAGACTTGCATATTGAATATTATAAAACATTATTGAGAAATTCATAAAAGCTCTAAATAAACAAAAGAGCATCTTGTACTCATAAATTGGAAGACAATATTGTGAAGGTAGAAATCATTTCAAATCAATCTACAAATTTAGCATGGGAATCAAAATTCCAGCTGCTCCGTATTTTTTTTTTCTTTTTGCAAAAATAGACATGCTGATTCTAAAATTCACATGGACATGTGAGGGACTCAGAATAGCCAAAATAATCTTTAAAAAACAAAGTTGAAGACTTGTACTTCCTGTTTTCAAAGCTGACTACTCAGGGCTGGGGTGATAGCTCAGTCAGTGACATGCTGGGCCTACAAGTACAAGGACCTAACCTTGATTCCCAGAACCCATGTTAAAAACAATTCCAGGTTTAATGGCACCAATCTATAATCCCAGCTCTAGGGAGGCGGAGACAGGCATATCTCTGGGGCCTGCTGGCCAGCCAACCTAGACTACATGGTAAATTCTAGGCCTACGAAAAAACTCTTGTCTCAAAAGACAGGATCAGCAGCTCCTGAGGAATGACACTCATGGTTGTCCCCTTACTTTCATTAACCCCCCCACACACACATGCACACATGCATGAACCTGCACACACACACACACACACACACACACACACACACACAACCTTGATATAAAGTTACAATGATGCAAAACAGTGTGGTATTGACAGCAGGTGTAAAAACCAGTAGAATAGAATTGAGATACAGAAACACACTCATCCATCTGTGGTCATGGGCTTTAGCTGGGATGCTGGAGCCATCACATAAAGAAAGAACAATCCTTTCCACATGTGCATAGATTTGGATCCTGACTCTGCTCAACATGCAGAAAATCAGCTCAAAATGGATCAAAGGCTAAAGAGCAAAGCCATGAAATGCAGAGGTATAGACTTTTGTGATCTGGAACTAGGCAAGAGCTGCCCCTGGTTAGCCTCAGGTGTCAACCTGACACAGCCTAGAATCATTTGAGGGACGCCTCAATGGAGGAATCGCTCAGATCAGATTGGCCTGTGGGCATGTCTGTGGGGCATTATCTTGATTGTTAGTTGATGTAGGAGGGCCCAGCCCAATGTGGGTGGCATCACTCCCTAGGAAGTGGTCCTGGGCTGTATAAGAAAGCTAGCTGAAGTAAGCCTGAGAGAGCCAGCAAACAGTGTTCCTCCATGGTTTTTGCTCCAAGTTTCTGCTTGAGTTCCTGCCCTGACTTCCATCAGTGGACCCCACTGTGAGCTGGAACTGTAAGCCAAATAAATCTTTTCCTCTCCTAAGTTGCTTTTGGTCAGAATGTTTAATCACAGCAACAACAACAACAACAACAACAAACAGGACAGTTGCTTAGATGTGACACATAAAGCACAATCAATGAAAGAAAAAGAACTGGATTTCTCACATCGAAATCTTTTTAGTGTGCCAAAGGACACTGTCGAAGAGCTAAAAAGACAACACTGAATAAAAGAAAATACTTGCAAATTACACATTTGATAAAGGCGTGCTATCCAGAAAATACCAAGAGCTCTTACAAATCATCAATAAAGACACTCAATTTTTAAAAATGGGATAAGGATATGAATAAACATTTCTCTAAATATATGCAAATAGTTAATAAATGCATATAAACATGCTCAACAACATTAGTCACTAAGGAAATGCCAATCTAAACCACAGTGCAATAGTACCTCATCCCCACTAAGATGGACACAGTCAAAGTGACAAGTGCTGGTGAGGATGTGGGGAAACTGGACCCCTTACACATTGCTGGGAGACTAAAGTGGTGCAGCCACTGTGAAAGACAGTTGGGAACTTCTACAAAACATTACAGATCGATACCCCACGACTCTGGAAATCAACGCCTAGATGTATATCCAAATGAGCTGAAAGCATATGGTCAAATAAAAATTCACACACACACACACACACACCTGTTCATAACAGCATTACTCACAATAGCCCCAAAGTGGGAATAACCCAAAATGTGCATGAAATGATGCATATATAAGTTAAATGTGGTGCAACCACTAAATGGAATATGATTCAGCCAGAATAAGGAATGTAGTATTAATACTACAGCAGATGAACCTTGAAAATATACTAAGTTAAAAAAAAAAAAGGCAAGGTACAAAAGGCTACATAGTGTATGATTCCATTACCCGAGATGTCAAGAATAGGTGAAATACAGATTAGTGGTTTCTAGAGCTGGGAGGAGTTCCAGGCCAGCTGGGGCTACAAGAAGATTCTGTCTCAAAAAAAAACAAAAACAAAACAAAAACTGAAGGCAAAGTAAAGACTTTTTAAAAAATAATTTATTATTTTTATTTTATGTATATAAGTGTATTGCCTGCATGTGTGTAAGTGCACCTATGTTGTACAATGCCCATGGAAGTCAAAGGAGGGTGTCGGATCCCCTGGAACTGGAATTATGGATGGTTGTTAGCCACCATGTGAGTGTTGGGACTCGAACCCAGGTCCTCTAGAAGAACAAGCGTTCTTAACCACTGAGCAATCTCTTCAAACCCCAAATAAAGACTTTTTTCAGACAAGCAGAAATAAAGGACTTAGAATCAAAGACGTATGTGTTAAAGGAAGTTATCCAGGCCAAAGAAGAGTGACACTAGATGGAAAGAAGCTAATTGATTTCCCCAAAGTGTGACAAAGACAAAGAGGAGGCTTTACACAGAGCTATATTGTTAGTGTGGCTTGAAGGCAGAGGATGGTAGACTGTAAAATACCCGTGAGTGAAAAGAAAGATCGCCACAGCACAGCATGTGACCTCCCACTGCCCCTCCATCTTCTGATAAATGCACAGAAGGGTGCTGGGAATGGGACCTAAATATCATTCCCACAACCACCAAAATATTGACTCATACTAACTTTAAAATAAAAGTTAGAGGTTATCAGATTGGACTAAAGATGGAAGCTTGGCTATCTACCCTCTATAAGAAACCCAATCTAAATATAAAAAAATAGATAATTAAAAGTAGAAAGGTAAAAAAATAAAATATAAAATTATATGTAATCATATATTAATGATATGTATAAATATATTATAATATTATAAATAATGCACATTATGTAATAAAATTTCCTCAAAAGCCAGATAGCTTATAATATCAAACTAGATTTTTGAATAAGGATTATTCCTTGAGACAAAGAGAGACATGACTTAATGATAAAAGAGATCACTTGATTAAGAAGATGAAACTATCCTAAAAACATATGCGCCTAACAGAAGAGCTCCAAACACATTAAACCAACAGAACTCAATGGAGAAATACCCAAACCTACAATTACATTTGGATAATTCAACATTTTTCTCTTAAGTGACATTATAAGTAGACAAAAGATCAGCAAAGATACACTGAACAACACTGTGGATCAACTCAACCTGTCATTTACAGAATACACTGCCCAACAACCACAGTGAGTGCACGTGGGAAGAACTGAGCAGCGCATCTACACACCTGTCCAACCTGGCATGACAGAAATCTGATGTTCTTGGAGCATTTCAGTGACAGATGAGTGGAGACAGAGAAAAGGGGTGAGAAGTCTACCGTTAACCATCACCGAGAGGTCCAGTGGGCTCTGCTGAGCTAGAAGGAAAGCTGGGGCTGAGAGCCCCATTGCCCTGGTTGAAGGGTTTGGGCGCTGTACTAGGCATGACATGGTAAGGCTGACCCTTGAGTCAAGTTAGTGAGAGCTCTGCTATGAGCTGGAGCATGGGGTCACAGCTTGTGCTTGTGACTCACAGTGCCACAGTGAGGCAGAAGACCAGCCATCCTGTGGCTTGCAAAATGTGTTAGTTAGCAGGGGGAATCCTCCTTCTCAAGCTGAACAATCCGTCCAGATGCTCTGAGCTGCTCTTGGGTAAACCACTCTTGGGTATTGTATATTGACAGAGCATCCAGGAGGGAGCACTCTTCTTAACTACTCCAGAAAACAAGGAAAACTAGAAAACAGCAGATGGGGAGGGAACAGAGGCAGGCTTGCACCCCAGGCCTGCCAAGGCATTACCTGTGTGACCTTAGGCAAGTCTCTTGACCTATGCAATATTGGTCCTCACAACAGATAAAAGAGAGAGAAAAAACTCACACCATCATCAATAGAATCCACAGGGCTTTCTCAGCCTAGAGGGAAACTATGGGGGTCTGGGAGGTACTGTGACTTATGTTACCCTCCCAAGAGCTCCCCAAAGGCATTTCATGATGCTTCCTCCCTCCAGCCCCCTGCACCCCACTGTGCTCTACTCTCCCTGGCTCTGGCTGCAAGTTGGTTTGCCCAAATCACTCATAGGATGGCTTGAGCAGAAGCAATGAAATGCTTTCTTAATTGTCGGATGGCAAGAGGTTAATGAGCTCCTATAAAAACCATCCCTGCCATCTGGTGGCTGTCACCAAAGCCAGCATGAAGGAGAGGTCCCAATTTGTAAGACAGGATGACGGGATCACTCCAAGCTAGAAGGCCTGCAGGGGTGAGGTATTAGGGCTGGGGCCCAGCGCATGTCCCTGCTAGTCCCCAGATGTCCCTTAGCTGCAAGGCAAGTTTAAAAGCACACTAGACAAAGAAAGCAGACAGAGAGCCAAACCATCCATCAGCCCAAAGCGTTTCCTCTGCGATCTGGCTCTCAAGGGACCACCCTGACAGCATCGCCACTTTACTCAGCACAAGCCAGGAGGAAGAGAGAAAAGTGACAGACTGAGAGAGAGCCTGGCCAAGGCAGAGGGAGGAACAGATATGACAGGACTGCCAGACCCTGAAAAGACAAAGACCAAACCAGCTGGACAAACAGACAAAAGAGAACAGAGGAGAAGTGAGCTGCCAGATGAAAAGCGTGGGACACAAACAGGTAAGGAGTACACATGAGAAGCAGGTGAAAGGGCGGCCGGATTTCCAGACTGAGACAGGAAAGAACTTCTGAGGGGTTTGCTTTGTTCTGAACAAACATGTCTTCTTCAACATTCCACAGCTCCAGGGAGTCACCCAGAGAAATGGCCCTTCTCCCTTGGCAGAGGTAAACAGAAAGAAGCACCAAGGCAGCCTCTGCTCTGCTCAGAGCACCACTACGCACACACGCACACACAAATGTGCACACACAGGCATACACATACATACATATAAATACAAATATACTCTTATAAACACATACATAAACACACATGTACCAATACACAGGGGCATATGCATAGATGCACATAAACACACGTGCATGTATAAATGTGTATGCTGCATGCATACACAACTGTATACTTATAACTACACACAGGCACATGCAAAAACATATAGAACATGTAATACTAACACAGGAGCACACAAATAAACACACACATACCAACACTAAGGGGCACATGCATGCACAAATGCACATACACTGCATACATACATAAATGCACACTTATAAACAAATACAGATACATGCATAAACACACATATACTAAAACACAGAGACACATGCATAGTACACACAAACATGCATGCATGCACACAGACAGACAAGCACATCACACTCTCTTTGAAAAGCCCCCACCCATGCTGAGACCCTTCAGATCCGCCTCCTCAGCCACAGCCATGCAGGATCTGTGTTTCATGCACTCTCCCCTCAGCTCCAGTCCTAGACACTCCATTTCACTCTCAAGCCCGACAAGACAGGGCAGGTCTCTGGCACATCGGAACCAGGAAGCCCACCAGAGCTACAGCCTCTGGGTCCCTTGGGGCCATTCACTGCTGGCCTCTCAGTATTTCTGGGAATTGGCCAGGGAACACTGACCCGCCTTGTTCTAGGTCTGACTGTGCACTGCTTCCTGGAGGGGTTGAGTACCTCTCCCAGGGCCTCTGAAGCCTCTGCTCCAAGAGCAAGCCTCTGTGGAGTAGGGCAGCCTTTCTCCTGGGAATGGCCCACTGTACCACCACTGCTCTCCATCTGTGAGGACGACGGCAATTTGTCTGCAGGTCTGGCTCTCAGCTTAAAAGCAATTCTATGGCCCAGCATAAACAAACTAAAAGCAGAAATTTGTGTCAGTAAGACTCCGGTATCTCCATTTCCTCATTACCACTGATCTCTGGTTTCCTTCTTCCTATTCCAGCACCATTTAGCCAGTCCTCCTCTCAGGAGACTCTGAAGCTGTGGAACTAGTCCTCCTTCCCTCCCTCCCTCCCTCCCTCTTTTCTTCCCTTCCTTCTTCCTTTTCCTTTTTGGTGTTTGTTTGTTTGTTTGGTGTGTGTGTGTGTGTGTGTGTGTGTGTGTGTGTGTGTGTGAGAGAGAGAGAGAGAGAGAGAGAGAGAGAGAGAGAGAGTCTTGCTATGTAGCCCAGTCTGGCCTCAACTCATAGCAATCCTTCTGCCTCAGTATATACAGTGCTGGGATTACAGGTATGTGCCATCATACCTGGGCCTCTCATCGTTTCAGAAAGTAGTAATTCCCTAAAACCTGCCAGGAAGTCTAGGGAGCTGGAGCTGTGCCAGGATAAGGTTACCGTAAATATGGCTGGCACCCAACACCCTAATTGTCACCTTTATTTCCAATAGTGAACCAAAATCTTCAGCTGTACCCAGCTGGCTCCACCTATCCAGAGGGCCCTTTTTACCCAAAGCACCCCCCGCATAGCCACACCAGGCCTTTGAAAAGCTTCTTGATTCAGTATTGGCAGCAGCCAGGACCACACAGCTGTGCAGTGGACACCAGCAACTGCTCCTCACTGCCAGCTCTGGGGCCTGCGTTCCTGTGGTTCTAGGCTTTGTCCTCCTTTTGATGACAGGTGCCCCTCCTGCTGCTGATAATGTGGGCCATCCGCTCTTCTGCTTCATAAAAAAGGAGACAGACACACAAATGCTCACGTGAGAGACAAAGAGGGTCAGGCATGGTAGCACACACCTGTAATCCCAGTACTCGGGAGGCTGGGGCAGGAGGTGCTCACATTCCAGGCCAGCTGTGTTAGGGAAGTAACACCATTATTTCACAAAAAATTAACACAAGAAAAAAGAAGGGACAGAGAAATACAGACAGAGAAAGATGGAACAACAGAAATGGAAAATAAAGAGACAGAGGAAAAGACAGAAAAGGAGAAGGCCCTAGCTCCTGGAATGCAGGCAGTCATGGGCACTGCTCTCTGTCCCTCACCTGTGTCCGTGGCCTGAGGCCTCTGTCTCCATCCAGCCTCAGGAGCCCCCACTGGTTCCCAGCTGCAGTCTTGACCCAGTGCTCTAGTCTCCACATCTCAGACTGGAAAGAACTACTTCATAATCCTGTCTGTGACTGGCCACCCTCCTCCACCTACTACCCTACATCTCCTCTGACACAGCATGCATGTGTCCACAAACACATCACACCAAACATCACATAAACAAAACATACATCACATACATAGCACACATCATATACACGCACCACATACATAGACCACATACATCACACACTTTCATACATCACACACATACCAAACACACACACACCACACAATATGCAACATACCACACAATACTACAGTATATATACATATACCCAGACCACATACATCATACACACTACACACCATATCATATATGCACATGTATAGGTCATACACACACCATACATACACCACACACATCACACATACACTACACACCATACACAATACACACCTGCTTATACTACACTCACATACCACACACACATGTATATACCACACACATGCATACTCTACACACATATACACATGCATATACCACATACACCACACACATACAAAACACATGCATATACACATATACTACATCACACACACCATACACCACTTACACACATGCATACACAACATACCAAGCACCATACACACACACACACACACACACACACACACACACACACGTCTTTGCTCACAGGCCTGTCTTTCCTGACAGCCATGACTAGAAATCAATGCAGCCCTCTCTCCAGCTCTGGACAGCCTGAGTCCAGGCCCTTCACCCATGCAGGTGTGGGAGGCAGATGCCTCAGGGTAGCTTGGAGATGAGGAGGGAGCAGAGGGAGTCAGTGCAGAGGGTCTGACTGTCACAGAGACAAATACCACAGCAGAGGCTGGCTCCGGGATTGTAAACTGCATTCAAGTGAGCATCTGGAACACAGGATGCACAGGCTTCTTTAACACTGTGAAGAGTGCTTTTCACCCAGGAGTGGCACTGCCAAGCCTCCACATGCTGCTGGACCCCTGTTGAGCCCCACCTTCCCTTCTTCAGACCCAGTTGGGTGCTCTCCACTAACAAGACAACTTGGGGAGGGGGTGTAGCTCAGTGGTAAAGCACTTGCCTAGCATGCCCAAGGTCTTGGGTTCCATCCCCAGCACACAGGCACACACGAAAAAGGTCATCAAGAAAGAAAGCGCAGAGGGAAGAGTTCGGTGAGTGAACATTTTCCAGTAAATTCCAGGAAGCTCAGCCCTGTAAGAGCATACTTAAACAGAGCAAACCACCAGAAGCAAAATCTAAACAAACGCAAGATACCAAGGAGCATTCTGTGTGTACAAGTATCAAGGAATGACACAAAGGGTGGCTATTGGGAAGTAACCTTGAAATGTCTGTCTCTAGGTACTTCTAAGACCCTGCTTGTCTTGAGCAGCTGCTTCCGCCTTCCTGGCCTGTCTTCAAGGCAGCCTGGCCCCCAGTGCTGGCTGCTGTGATCAGACTGCCCCATGATTCAGCAGAGCCAGTGAGAGCTCAGGCCCCAGAGTCAGAGTCTGAGGTTCCCACCCTGGCTTCGTTGCTGGCTGGCACTGCTTAAATTGGCATAAGGAAAGCCCCTTCCTCTCTTTCAGATCTTCCAAGGAAGGTTAAGGGTAAGGGTGCATCCCAAGAGGCCAGTGATTGTTCCTTCATGCCACCCCTCAGCACACATTCCCCAGCACACCAGTGCCCGGGAGGACAGGTCTTGGATTCAGAGCAGACAATGGAACATCTACTTTCTGGTTACTCAGGGATGTTCTCCTGCTCTGGTCCACAGGCCATTCTAGAGGCCACTGTCTGCTCTTGCCTGCTGTGGTGGTTTGAATGAAAATGCCCCCAATAGGCTCCAAGTATTTGGATATTTTGTCCCCAGTTGGTGGCACTGTTTTAGGAGGTCTTAGAAGGTGTGGCTATCCTGGAGGAAGTACATCATGGGGGTGGGGGAGCTTAGACAGTTCTTAAGCCTTGCTGGATCTCAAGTTGTTCTCTTGTTTTGTGTGCCCACTAGAAGATGTGAGAGTTTAGCTTCTGCTCCTCCTCCAGCCACCTCTGCGGCCATACCTCCTGCCACAATGGGCTCTTGCCCCTTGGAACCATAAGCTCAAATAAATTCTTCCTTCTATAAGTTGCTTTGGTCAGTGTTTCACAGCAACAGAAAAGTAACTAATACACCCACTCTTACCCTATGCCCTCCATCCCCAGAGAAGTGATGCTCTGTCCAGTGGCTACCCTCATCCTAGTCCCTCATCTCAGCCTGAAGCTGATTGGCTCATAGGCTTGGGGACAGTGCACTAATATAGGACTAACCTGTCCCTAGATTCACGATTCTCTTACCACCCACCCTCCTGAACCCATGATGCTCCCAAAGTGCCCCCTGCCTTTCTCAGGAGCTCAAAAACTCCCATAGAGCATAGCAGGGTCCAGGGTAACCCCAGGCTCAACCACTATTCCAGCTCACCTTCTTGTTGCTGTGTTAACACTTTGACCAAAAGTAACCTAGGAAGGAAAGGGTTTATTTCATCGTATACTTCCAGGTCACGGTCCATCTTTGAGAGAAGTCAAGGCAGGAACCTGGAAGCAGGAACCATGGAAGAACACTGCTTACTGGCTCACTCTCTGGCTCATGCTCAGCTAACTTTTTTATATAGCCCAGATCCACCTGCCTAGGGATGGTGCTGCCCACTGTGGGCTGGGTCTTCCCACATCCATCATCGATCAAGACAATTCCCCACAGATATGGCCACAGGTCAATCTGATTGAGGCAACTCTTCAACTGAGGTCCTTTCTTCCCAGATATCTCTAGGTTGTTTCAACTTGACAATAAAAACTAACCAGCACAAGTTCCAATTCTAACTTCTTGGTATCCTGAGCTCTACCAAGTCAATCCACCTTTCAGAACTTGAATTCCTCATCTGAAAAATAAAGTTGACCATAAAACCTTTTTGGAGCTGGAGAGATGGCTCAGCAGGTAAAAGCACTTCCTGCTTTTACAGAGGATCTGGGTTCAGTTCTCAGCATCCACATCAGGTGGCTCACAGACACCCGTAACTTTGACGCCAGAAGATCTGACACCCTCTTCTGGCCCCTGTAGGCACCCGCACATACAAGGCATACACTCACACACACAAATATAATACAAACTAGATCTTTAAAACTCATTTTAAGTAATTAAATCATTTTAAGTAATTAAATAATAGCATCTGGTCCTTGCCCCCCAGGGCTGACTCCTGCTGCTCATCCTCCCTCCAACCTTGTACTCATCAGGTTCACAAAACTGACATGCACACTCTCTGAGTTCACAACAACCTCGCTCAGGTCAAGTCGACCCACCTTGGTTCACTGTGGCACTGGGAGAAAGAGCCTGCTTGTTCTGCAGCTGGTCTGGGAGGACTCAATCAGGAGAGCTTGGATTCGCAGACAGAATTTGAATGTTCACTTAGGATCAAAGAGAGAATGGCGTTCCAGAACAAGCAAGTCATTTCATGGGAGAATGAAAAGCAGGTGTGCCCCCCTCCCCGACTCTGCCCCTTTCCCCCAACACAGGGCGGGGGTGTAGAGAACTGGGTCTATACTGAACCCAAGCACAAGAGGAAACACTTGGACATCTGTTAAGCTCTATATCAATGTTAGTCATTATTGTAGCTTAATTCCCTCCAGCTCCTGGGAAACAAAACCTCCCCTCCCCCGCCCCAAGGCCTGACCAAATATCTTCACTCCACCTTGGGGAAATCTGCTTCTCCTATAGAATAGGCACCTATCATATGAGGAGCTTTCAGAAGGGACCCTGGGGATCCCACTCCTCCTGCTGCAAGACCAAGCAGAGACAGCTAGTTTGGTCAGGCTTCGATTGTTGAGATGTGAGCTTAAATAATTCTTTACTTCAGGGCTTCCCTGCACTGTACGATGTTCAGAGGAGTCCCCAGCTTTTCTCACTGAATACAAGGAGCACCTTTCCCAATCACAGCAGCCCAAGGTATCTCCAGACATCCGTGGTAGGAGCAGAATCACCGGGTGAGGATCACTGGCCTGTGCTCTAGCTGCTTCACATGACTCACCTGCGTCCCCCTCCCCTGCCCCATGGCTCCCTGTGACTCTCTATGGCCTCGGGGCTTACTACCTGCTGGCTTGGGCACTCCCCTCTGTGCCCAACTGTGCTGAGCTATCCAACACTTACTTGTAGCTTACACTAGACAGTTCACAGAGTGGCCTGTGCCGGCCAGTCCCAGACCATCCTGTGGATCAGCTGGTACATTAGTTACTGTTCTGTTGCTGTAATTAAAACACTGTGACCAAGGCAATTTATAGAGGGAAGAGTTAATTGGGCTTCTGTTTCCAGAGGGCTAAGAGTCCATCATGGTGGGTGAGGAATGGCAAGAAGCAACTGGAGCAGAAAGCTGAGCACTCACATCTTCAAGTGTGCCCAGGAAGCAGAGGCAGCAAGGCCATGCTCTCTCCAAGCCCACCCCTAGTGTGGTGCTTTTTCCAGCATGACCACATCTCCTAAAAGTTCCATGACAGCCCACCCCCGCCGCCAAACAGCACCACCAACTGACCAAGTGTTCAAATACTTGAGCCTATGGGGCCACTTCTCATTCAAACCAGCAGAGGTGGCTATAGATTTTTTGAACTCTGATTCTGGCCACCTGAAAATGGATCAGGTAGCAGCCTTGGACTGGGACTCTGCAGCCACCCGCTCTGGTTGGGACACTTCATTTGTATGCAACTCCATCCCTGACCAGGCTTGCTCTTTAGGATTTAAGAACCAAAGTAGGAGGTCATAGAAACATGGTGCTAGAAGAAAACAGAAAGGAATGAGAGTGCCTGTGTCCAGAAGGACCAAGATGGCCAGTTCACCCACCTGTGGCACCATGTTTTCTACAGTGACAGCCCATCACTTAATAATCAAGTTGAAATCCTTTACTTAAAGGGTGGAGAGATGGTTCAGTGGGTAAAGTACTTGCCACCCAAGTGTGAGGACCCGAGGTCTGATCTTCAACACCCAGGTAAAAAGCCAAGCACAATGGTGCATGTCTTAATCCCAAGAGGGGAGGGCAGGACACAGGCAGATCCCTGGGGTTCACGAGTCAGCCAGCCTGACCGCTAACTGAATTGACAATCTCTAGGTTCAGTGAGAGATTCTGCCTCAAAAAATGAGGAGGAAAGTAAGGAAAACAACTGATGTCTACTCAGAGCAGTATCTAGCAGAGGAAAGGGCTTTAAAAAGTTAGCTTTTGAGTATTTTAATAATGAAATGGAGATCTTTTTTAAAGGTTAAAACCTCATTTAATTTTTTTGTCTTATAGGGTTTATACTGAGTACAATGTGGTATAACTGTAATAATTCAACTGTAAACCTAAAAATGTACAGCCAATTTTGTAAGAGATGCATCCTAGCTCAGAAAATTGTTATTGAATATGTCAATGCTGATGTAATGAAATGCTTCTTCTAAGTATGTGGTTATTAAATAAATAATTTTGAAAAGTAAATAACTAAAAATAATAAATTGTTTAAAAATTTTATAAATGATTTGGGTATGTAGTACTCCGTTATAGGTCACAATTTGAATGTTTGGTTCCCAGGAAGGTTCTAGAAGCTTAAGAGGTAGGTTCTTAGGAGTATATTATCCTTGGTTACATCCTGTGTCACTGTTCTTGACCACATGTTCCCACCACTAGGATATTTTGCCCAAGTACATGGAGCTAAGCAGCTATGGGTCATGAGCTAAAATCAGTATTTCCTCCCCTTAAGTTACTTAGGTCAGGTATTACAGTCATGGCAATGCAAAAGTAACTAATATACTCTTGTTATCCACATCTACCTGTTTTTAACAGTTGAATGCAATTCTATTACATGGATATACCTTAGTTTATTGAACCTTGCTCTTTAAAGACAAAAATTAAATTTTTGAAAGATTTATTTTTATTATTTTAAATTATGTGTATATGTGAGGTGGGCCTGTGCATGTAAGTGCAGGTGTTCACAGTGTTTAAGAAGAGGGCGTCAGATCCCCTGGAGCTGGACTCACAGGTGATTGTGTGCTGTCTGACATGGGTGCTGGGAACCCAACCTGGGTCCTCTGGAAGATCATTACAAGCTGAGCTCTGTAACCACCGAACCGGCTCTCCAGCCCTGAAAATTTAAATTTTTATAAAATTTAGCTCTTAAAGCAGTGAAATGAGGTCTACCCATATCCACGCATTTTCATACATTCGTGTTGGGATCTGCAGTAGATGAATTCCTAAAGAAGAGATCACTGATCACTGGGTTATTCAGTAAGCATGTTCATTCCAGTTGGCCTCCGGAGGTTGAATGTTTCACTCTCCTACCAACAGTGTGTGCTGTTCATTTCGTCACTCTCAGTATTAAAGGTCATCACTCTTTTCCACTGGATAAGCAAAATAAAAGCAATGCCACACTGTTGTTTTCATGTGAATATCTTTGGCTATTGGTAAGACTGAATGTCTTCTAATGATTTTCCACTGGAATGAGTCATTTGTTCATAGCCTGTGAGACAGGGTGGGTATGGGGCCCATTGTTCCACTTTTTATTGTCTCTGGTTAATGTAGAGGGATATATTCTATAACATGAATATTCAGTTTTTCTACTTGACTGTGTGCCAGAAAATGCTTTCTCCTAGGCTGTTTGTGTTCTGGTTTCTTTTTTCTTCATTACATTTATATTCATTTTATGGAGTGGCACATGTGCCATAGTGCATGAGTGGAAGTCAAAGGACAACCTGCAAGAGTTGGTTCTCTCCTGCCACCATGGGAATCTTGGATTGAACTCAGGTCATCAGTGTTGGTGGTAAGTGTCTTTGCCCACTGAGAAATCTTCTGTTCTGGGTTCATTTTGGTGCCTTTGACAGAACAATTTTGTTTTGTTTTAAATTTTTTATGTGGCCGAATCTGCCCTGCTTCTTGGGTGGCTTCTGGGCTTGGTGTCAGAAAGGCCTTCCTCAACCTAAAGTAGATGGATTTATAGACACAAATAGATACTATATGCAGATAATAGATGATTGATAGATGATAGATGATGGATAGATAGATAGATAGACAGATAGATAGATAGCAGATAGAGAGTAACAGATGGATAGATAGATGATAGATAGATGACAGGTAGAAAGATACTAGATACTACAGGGATGACAGGTAGATAGAGACATGATACATAAGTGAATATCTACATAATATTTACATTGTCTTAACTAGATAATATTGACAAAGACATACAAGTCATATATGTGTCATTGATAGATATAGCTATCACAGATCTTTTATTTCTATTTTATGTGTACAAGTGTTTGCATATATGTAAGTTCCTCACATGCATGCAATGCTTGAGGAGGTCAGAAGAGGGCATCGGATCCCCTGGAACTGGAGTTACGGTAAATTGTTGGCTGTCAACGTGAGTGCTGGGAACTGAACCCGGGTCTTCTACAAGAGTGTCCAGTGCTGTTAACCTCAAAGCCAACTCTCCAGCCCTGCTATCATAGATCTTGGGCCTATCAGAGCTAGTTACAGTACCTGGAATGACATAAGTACCTAACTGTGTCCCTTACACATAGTGATTTGTGCCATGGTTCAAAGTGTCTTTGGCCTCAAAGTGTCTCACTGGTAGGACCAAGAAGCACTGACTTGAATCAGCCTAGCCCAGGAAGGAAAGCAGCCTGAAAAGGGCACACCAACCCCTTCCCACATTCATTCTCTCTCGCTCTCTCTCTCCACCCTCCCTTCCTGTCCATTTAGTGTCTCCAGCGGCAGCAGGTGTTGTTGAGGTGCCTAACTCAGAGCAAAGCAGGCTGTCGAGGGAGCCATGCACACTACATCACTTGAACACGACATTACAGAACAGTCAGGGCCTGAGTGATGGTTACCCTGGGACCACAGTAACTTATGTGCCCGGAGAAATCATTTTCCTGGAAGATGCATTTTAGGCAGAGTGGAGGCCCAGGTGACCCCTATATCATATGGCCCCAGGTTCCTGTGGATTTACACATGCTGGCTTCCCACAATAGAAAGAAATCTAATTACCGGTGGAATAACTTACAGGTAAGGAGATCTCCAGCGTGGGCCCAGCCTGGCTGTAAATCCTCACAGCTGGGTCCTGGGGTGGCGAGCAGGTGCTCAACTCAGAGGGCAGTGCCCTACCCAGCACAGGCACAGGTAGATGGGCAGCCAGGCTTCTGGGGATCTGTGCATTTTCAAGACGTGGAAAGTTGAAAAAACAGTAGGCTGAGCCTCACGCTGGCTGGGCTTTTCATTCTCCTGCTGGCTACGGTAAGACTACATCCTTGCACTGACCATCCTTCCTCGGTTTCTCCTTCTGAACACATTGTCCGCAGGAATCAAATCACATCCCAGAGCCCACACTTTAAGCACATGTCCTTGTTTTCACAGTAAGCCTGCAGAGTGAAAATTCACATTCTCATTGTCCAGATGTAGAAACTCCATCAAAGACGTTCAGTGACTATCTTCTCTGTGACACTGGCAGAAAGCTGTGGAGTTCAGACTCCTGCACATCCACCCAAGGACCACCATGCCTGGGTATGTTCTGTGGCACCTACGCTTGGCCTGCTGGTACCACTAGATGACACTCCCAGCATGCATTAATGGGCCCTTGCTGAGGGTCCTGGGGAATCTACCTGGGCCTTGCTGTCCCATGGCTACCATGTGGCCTCCCTCTGGTTGACACCCCTTCCTTCTGAAGTAAGCTATAGCCTGTTTGGCATAGCTGACAGGCCAAGAACCATATCCTACGTGTGAAGGGATGGAGCAGGCCTACCACAGCATGAGACAGGGATGGCCAGGCACTGAATCTGTACACGTAAATTATAGCTCAAGTTTTCACCTAAAACCCAATGTTCCCTATTCCACCTTGGCAAAAATATCTCTATAACAATTCTAAGAGGAGAACAAATTACTATTTTTATATGACTGAAAGTCATAATATCAAGATGAATTTACTTACTGTTGAACGCTTGGGTGGTCCATGATGGGCTATTAATATTGCATGAGTCACAAAATAACATAATTCATGTTACATTTTTATATAAGCTTCATAACATTTTTTGCTTTAATTTTAGCAAAATCTTCAAATATGTTCATCTATGTGTGTGTTCATCTCTGTGTGTGTGTCATCTGTCTATGTGGTATATGCATGCATATATGTATACATGCTTGCATATGCACATGTGGGGGTATACATGTGAGCATGTGTTCATATGTGCACATGCATGTGGAGGCCAAAGCTCAACGTCAGTGTCTTCTTCAATCCCTCTCCACCTTATTTTTTGAGACAGGGTCTCTCCCTGAACTTGGAATTCACCTAGACTGTCTGGCCAGGGAGCCCCAGGGCTTCCCCTGACTCTGCCTCCCCAGTGGGTCACCATGCTCAGTCTTTAACGTGAGTGCCCTGGATCCAAACCAGTTGTTCAAGCTTGTTTGGCAAGCACTTTTCCATCTGTACCATCTCTCCAGCCCCAAGTATATTCATCCACACCTACTGGAAATACTTCTCTAAGGATTCAAAAAGTAAAATGTGATTGCATTCAGAGGGAACAAACTGTGAATATGCTTTCATTTTAAAATTATCTTAAGATACATGTAAGAGTTGAAATATATATAATTACTTTTCAAATGTGATTTCAATAAGTTATTTTCCCCATAAAATATTCCAAATTGTTATACAAATGAAAATGTAAAGTATAAATTATAATTAATGAATATCAATTTTTAAATTTTTTATTTATTTATTTAATTTATTTATTTATTTATTTATTTATTTATTTTTGTCTTTTTGAGACAGGGTCTCCCTGTAGCCCCAGCTGTCCTGGAATTCACTATGTAGACCAGGCTGGCCTCAAACTCACAAAGATCTGCCTGCCTCTGCCTCCCAAGTGCTGGAATTAAAGGCATGCACCACCACACCTGGCCCTAATTTTTTTATTTTTTTATTGATTTTTTTGTGTGTGTTTCATATAGAACATCTCAAACAATTTTAATCATCTTTATACCCCCATCCCCACTGGCACCCTCCCACAGCCTCCCCCCACACTGGAGCCCATGTACTCTGTCATCCCTGTTACTGCCCACTGTGTTGTCAGTGCCCCCAGCCGTTCCCCAGTGCAAGTCCATCCACTGAGTCTAGTCAGCCTATCTAGAGTCCCTTGTTTTAGGAAACCAGCTCTTCTTCATCTAGCAGCAATCAGTTGCCAACATTCCTTTAGATAAAATTGGGATCTGCTGTTCATTATCCCAGTTCTATGCTGGGTTACTGTTTGCCTGAGTTTGTGTAGGACGTGTGCATGCTGAGCCCATTGCCATAGAATCATATGAGCAGGTTCCAAGGACCTTGTAGGACTCTGTTTCCAAATGGTCATGCACCTCCTCCCTGGTTCTTACAGTGTTTCTGCCATATCTTCTGCAATGGTCCCTGAGCCTTGGGTGGGTGAAATTTAATAAAGGAGTCCTGTCTAAGGACCAGCATTCAGCAGACTCTTGATCGCTATGCTTTGGCCATTTGTGATTGTTTGTGTTCCTGGGCCTCTGCTGCATGAGGAGCTTCATTATTGAGAACTGATTCCTTAGTGTCCTCTTCTGTATCCCTGTTCTATGTTCCATGAGCCTTAGCTGTAGAGGTTGTGTTGAAGATGTGACCCTTAGGCCCAGGCAATTCATAGACAATGTCCGTGTGTGACCAATTGTGGTACTTGGTATTAGTCTCTGCGGCAAAATGAGCTTCTTTGATGAGTGGTGACTGGGATATGTGTCTGTAAATATAAGGATACATATTTTGCACATAGTAAGAAATCACATTAGTCTAGCGATGTGAGAGTTTCAGGGTTTTCTCTAAGATATATGACCACTCCGGCCATGTGTATTAGGTTATGTTACAGTACCACACTTGAGTTTCCTCCCTTTGAATGGGCTTTTAGTCAATTAGGTAGCTGTTGATTGCCCCCAAGATAAAAGCGCCACTACTGCACCAATGACATATGCTGTGCTGGCCGTTGATGTGGTTATTTGGTCTTGAAGCTGGTGCTGGACCATCCATTGATCCATTTCTCCAAATCCTGTATCTGAAGTGTGTTCTGTCTTCAGCAGTAGGGTCTTACCTTCAACTCTGGGAGGCCATCAAGGGCTGTGGCAATAGCCTGAGTAATTTTGGGAGTCTCTCAGACCACCCTGGCCAACAACTCAAAGGAAGGTGTCTCCTGTCTGGCACTGTTTCTTGTTATGTAGCCTTTAGCTATACACATGGACTCATAGAGATAATGTATGTGTAATTTGTCATTAGGTTGTTGGACTAATATGGTTCCCTCTGGTCTTTTAAAACTAGCTAGGTATTATTTATCTCTCTCACTGTCTAACCCTTCCGCTATGGTTTCCAACATTTAAAGTGTCCCCATTCTCCCCATGTCTCCAACAATAATACCCTTCTCCTATGGTCCCACCTCTCTTGAGCTCCTTCTTTCCCTTTATTCCCAAGGTTCCTTGTATGACTCTCCCTCCCACTCCCATTTAAATAACCTACTTTTATCCATATCTCCCTTAGTAACTCTGTTTCCTACTGTTCTTCTCTCTCAGGTTCTTTCTTTCCCTTTACCTCCCTGGTTCCTTTTCATTATTCTGGTTCCTGTAGTTGTGTCTGGATACATATTCATTTATAAAGATGTGGTGCTAGGATCCACATACAAGGGAGAACATACATCATTTGTTTTTCTGAGTCTGTGTTACTTCACTTAGTATAACAGTTTCTAGTTCGATCCATCTACCTGCAAATTTCATGATTTCATCTTTCTTTACTGCTGAGTAGAACTCCATTGTGTAAATGTACCACATTTTTAATTATCCACTCATCAGTTGAGGGACACTTAGGTTGCTTCTATCCCTTAGCTATTGTGAAAAGAGCAGCAACAAACATTGGTGTACAAGTGTCTCTGCAATAGGATTTATGTGTATGAGTATATTGCCTGTATGCATGTGAGTGCACCTGTGTCATGCAGTACCTTCGGCAGTTAAAAAAGGGTGCTGGATCCCCTAGAACTGGAGTTGCAGACAGTTGTTAGCCACGAACCCAGGTCCTCTGCAAGAGCAGTCAGTGCTCTAAACCGCTGAGCCATCTCTCCAGCCCTGAATATCAAAAATTTAACCAAAAGTACTTTACTGAATCATTTTAAATTCTCAAAAATTAGTTAGATATTAAATACTTTTAAACACATAAGCATTCAGTGCCCATGGAGTTGACAGTGGGACACATCACACTCATGGTGCCCTGAGTTTAAGAGTAACATGAATTGTTTCCTGTTGTGATGTACACTTCAGCATCCCTGGCCCAGCATTGTGAAAACCGTGTTAATTCTTATCTCCAGAGCCAGAAACTGGAACATGACGAGAAACAAGAAAATGAATGTTGGGCGCAACTGGAAAACAGTCATTTGCTATGCAAGAATCTACTGCGTTCAAGCTGAGAGGAATGATGTGACAAGTTAATTAATTTGCCTTTTCTCCTACCCAAACACTTCTGCTCAAATGCTCTCTGAAGCTGTGTCTATTGCTGACACTGTCAGAGGTGAACAGCACCCTGTCTTCCCACGATTGGATGCATTTTTTCTAAGACCCAAGGTGAGGAAGGAGTGAAGAAGGGTTTCCCTGCACCTGGTTGGTGAACGCTAAGGGTTCTTAGGAGTACAGATGGGGCTGTGTCAGTGCTGAGCAGCCAGCCCATCACAACTGGCAGAGGAACTTACATGGTGTGTGTGTGTGTGTGTGTGTGTGTGTGTGTGTGTGTGTGTGTGTGTGTTATATTCAAGACCCTCCAAACATAAAGCTCTGATCAAAGCCTATGTTGAGGGGTCAGGTAGTATAGGAAAGCAGGGGTGTGGAGAAGTTGGGGAGGTCCCCACAATCACTTGAAGATTTGACCTTTCATTAACACATTCCTGGGAATCAGCACATGACAATTCTCATGATCATAATTCACCATAGTGAAGGATCCAAGGAAGAATCAGCAGAGAAAGGCCTTTGGGGCAAAGTCCAGAGGAAATCCGGAACAAGTGTGGAGAACCCTCTCACAGAGGATCCCAAGGATGTGCTTTGTTTCCCTGGCAACCAGAGGTGAGAATTCACTTACTGTGCATCTTCCAGGGAAGCTCACAAGACCCTGAGCCCAGGGGCTTACCTGGCACTTGCCACAGGGTTCTTCTGCCCAGCTTGTGCCAGTGTTGCAGACCCCAGAGAGAAGGCAGGTATTGCACCTGAGTCATGTTGGGACAACTTAGGCCCCGTGTGCCACTCTTATCAAGGACTGGAAGGGCCACTGTATAAGGGACACCTGCCATGTGCCAGCCTTGCATGCAGGCCTTTCTAAGGAGAACAACTTAGCACCTCTCTTCCTCTCAAGAAGTGGAATATGACAAACAGCGGTCTTCATTTCACCTCCCTTCAAATTCCACCTGCTGGAGTGGAAGCAGAAACTAGTGGCCAGAACAGAAACAGAGCTGGAGAGCTGACTCTGACCTTGCCTAGATCCATCCCAATGGTCATGAGCAGTCTGAATCATTAATGTTCACTCTCTGTCATGTGTATAGACAGCATAATTTACTTCCCATTATTCCAGAAGGTGCTAACAAAAAGACAAGTATCCAAAGCTCAGGTTCAGATTCAAGCAAATCTAATTAATATGCTGTTTAAGAATGTGTTGTGGTGGGATTGGAGTGATGTCTCATTGGTCAAGAGCACTGGCTACTCTTCCAGAGAATCAGATTCAGTTCCCAGTACCCACTTGGCAGCCAACACTTGTCTATAACTCCAGTTCCACAGAATCTGATGCCCTCTTCTAGCCTCCGTGGGCATTGCTTGACACAGATTCACTTATATACATGCAGGCAAAACACTCTCTCACACACAAACACACAAATAATTTTTAAAAAGAATATCATGGGGTGGTGTGAGGTGGTGGGGGGAGATGGCTCACTGGGTCAAAAGCTTGCTGTGCAAGCGTGAGGACCAGAGTTGGGATTCCCAGCACCCATGTAAATGCCAGGTAGGCATGGTGGTAGCCTGCCTGTAATCTTAGCACTCCAGAAGTGAAGACAAGGGATCTCTTGAACAAGCTGATTAACTGGACTAGAGCAATCAGTGAGCCCAACTTCAGCCTGAGACCTAGTCTGAACTTATGTAGAAAAACTGAGGAAGACACCTCACATCAACCTCTGACCTCCACATGCACGTACACACACACACACACACGTAAATCCATACAGATATGAGCACACACACACACAACACGAAAAAAGAATGTCAATGGGTATAAACTACTTTCAAATGCAAGTGAATTCAGGATGGCTATTCGATGGCAGTACAGTACAGAGATCGGAGACAGCACTGTTATCACTAATGGTCTTCAGATGGGTGGTGGCTCACATGTCATGTTAGAATCATGGTTCAGTTAGAGGGTGGGGTGTACATGTAATCCCAGCACTTGAGAGGCTGAGACAGGAAGCCATCCTGGAATACATAGTCAGATGCTCTCTCTCTCTCTCTCTCTCAATAAAGGAAAAAAAAACCAACCAAACAAGCTTAGTGGTATAGATTTGGAATCCCAGATACTCTGGAGATTGAGGCAGAAGGATCTTAGTTCAAGACCTGCTTGAACTTCAGAGTTAGTTCAAAACCAGCCTTGGCTACTAAGTGAGACCTTGCCCCCAAATAATATTTTTTAAAAAGGGCAGTGGCAAAGTGTTTACCTAGCAGCAATTCCCAGTAATACACACACACACACACACACACACACACACACACACACACACAAAACCAGAATCGTAGTTCATAGCTTCATATGAAGCAGTTATGAACACACTGATATTCTCATACATACCATAAATGCACACTAAAACATTTTAATTTTTAAATTTTTACCATCTACTAGGGCATGATGACTTATTCCTAGAACTCAGGCAGCCAAGGGAGAGGACTGTCACATTTTAAAGGCCAGCCTATGCTACATAATGAATTCTAGGCCAGTCAGAGCTACAAAGCAAGATTCTATATTAAAAAACAAAATGATGCTCCTCCCAGAAGCCATAGATTACCAAATAAAAAGTCCAGTGCCAGGTGTGGAATACCTCCCCTCAAGTTGTTGGTCATGGATGGCCCAGAGATGCCCCAAACAATTCAGGATATTGCCATTGCTACTTGTTGCCCACCATAACTTGATGGTAAGACCCTATTGCTGAGGACACCACATACTTTGGTCATAGAACATGGAGCTATCAAGTGGGTACTGACCAGGAAGCTTCCTCCCTGCAAGCTAGCTTTCATATGGAAGGTTCTGTGCAGGCTGCTAGGACTTTTCATCAATAGTCTTACCCAGCTGTGAACCCTGTGAGCTACAATAATAACTGGCATGGCAAGATATGCCCATGTGTGCAATAGCGGCATGAATGTTATGGGGGATAACCAATCACTTTCTGATTGGATTTAAGGCCTATTCCATAGAAGGAAACACACACATAGGACTATAAACCTGGCCAAGAACTCATGGTTGGGGAGCTCACCGACCCTAGGAGGTGAATCTACTACTATTATTACACTAAATGGACATAGTATCAAATCGTCCTCTAAATTCATATCTCTATGCCCATAGATTGGTGCATCTATCAGACCTTGTCAGAAAAATTTCTTTGTGCCGTGGGCAATGGTTTGACCAACTCATAATTCATCAAAATGCAGAGAACATGTGGCAGTGGAAGATGGGACATCTCTCTCACCCTCACCACTACCCCCTCAAGTCTCAGGGACCATAGTATAAAAGGGAGCAGAAAGATTCTGAGAGCCAGAGATCAGGGAAGACCAGAGCAAAACAGTGTGTTCTGGACATGAGAGGACCACTTCGCTCATTAACTCATAGGAGCTATGGCTGCCTGCACAAAATCAAGCCAGTCGACTTTGACTCAAGCGTGGAGGGGGAAGGGCTCAATAGCCCCCACCCCTAACTGAGGCATGATTGGCAGTTGATGGTTTGGGGAGGAGGAAGAGTCAATTTTCTTTAAGGGTGTGGCCCCTGGTAGGTGACTAGGGTGATCACACCTCATCAGATGGCCCCATACCAATCAGTAAATGGCTGGCACTAATAGGACTTGGTGGGTCATTTTTTTTCAAAGAGGACATGAAGTTGGATAGGGAGATGGGAGTGAATCTGGAAGAACTTAGAGAAGTGGGGTGGGGGTGGATATGATCAAAATACACTGTATGAAATTCTCAATGAACTAATAAAAATATTGTATTTAAAAAACTAAAAGGCTGGGGGTGTAGCTCAGTGGTGTTCACTTGCCTAGCATGTACAAAGCCCTAGATTCAATCTCCACCAAACACACACAAAAAGAAAAAACAAACAACTAAAATAAAATGAACAACTACTACCTGAGTAATGATAAGTGACATTTCCAATTATAGGCACATGTGAGATGGAGTTCTCAATATGAAATGTCTACTCAAGCTAAAAAATATATAACTGAATTCCCCTAGATGCCATGGCCATCTCCAATCTCATGACATCAAGCTAAATATTCCTTTATTCCTAACTGCTCAAAAGGCATTCATTTTTTCATTGACAATCTCATTTTGTGAATTAACTTTTTTTTTTGGTCTTTTTGAGACAAGGTCCCCCTGTAGTCCCAGCTGTCCTGGAACTCACTATGTAGACCAGGCTGGCCTCGAACTCATAGAGATCCGCCTGCCTCTGCCTCCCAAGTGCTGGGATTAAAGGCATGTGCCACCACGCCCGGCTATGAATTAACTTTTGATTGTGCCAACTGACTTAATTTTTAGCACCCCACAGTCCATTACTTTAAATTTTACATGAATAATCTTCTTTCAGTATATATATCTTTGTAACCATGTCTTATTTATAAGTGATTTTCTATTTATGGTAGGGGTATAAATACTTCTATTAAAATACAAATGAATTAAAAAAATAAGGTTACACAAGCTAAAGTTTGAGAAAGATTAAAAGCACTCTATCCTGCTGGCTTTAGCAGCACATGTACTAAAACTGGAACAATACAGAGAAAATTTGCAAGGCCCCTGCACAAGGATGACACGCAAAATCTATGCATTCCATATTTTTTTTTTAAAAAGCGATCCATCAAATGATGGCACGGGTGGTATAGTGAGTGATGTGACATCAGTCATCCAAGAGGTGGATGACAGCACCAGCCAACGCCAACTGGCAGTCAAGTACCTAACACCTAAATTTAACTTGCTAGACCCCTCAGGAGGCCAGAGTCACAGGGATGATCTCCATTCTCAGGACATTTCTGCCTGGAAGAGCAATACATGAGGATCAATTACTAAGGTCACCAAGCCAGGCATACAGGGTTACCTAGTGAGTGAGAAGGAAGGGTCAGGGTTTTAAGGTAACAGCTGTAGCCCTGAGTTTGATTCCCAGCACAGCATAAACTGGGTATGGTGGTGCATTCCTGTAATCTAAGCAGGAAGTAGGAGCCAGGAAGGTCAGAACTTCAGGTCCTCTACTACAAGTGACTGCCACACCAGCTTGGGCTACATGAGATTCTGACTCAAAGAAAACTGTTTCCTAGTCTGCAACCAAGGCCAGTGTTTCCAGGGACTAAATACAGACCACAGGCATCTCGTGGGCATCACTGAGTTATCATCCTATATGATTTTCTAGAGCAGGCAGTGGGTACCAACTTTAACAGCCGAAGACAGAATGCCATGTGGCCTGCTCCACCACTGTATGGTCCCCCAGACATCCATGCTGCAGTGCTCGGCATCTGCAAATGTCCCCTTACAGGTGCTCTGGTTTCCTGTCTGTTGCTGTAATAGAACATTGTCACCAATGACAGCTTAGAAGAGGAAGAAGAAAAGATTTATTTAGCTTACGCTTCCAGGTCATAGTCACTGAGGGAAGTCAGAGCAGGAAACTGGAGCAGGAACTGAAACAGAAACCACGGAAGAATGCTCCTTGCTGACCTGTTCATTGGCTCATGCTTCATTAGCTTTCTTATACAGTGCAGGACCACCTGCCCAGGGAACAGTGTAGCCCACAGTGGACTGGGCCCTCCTACATCAATTAACAAACAGGGCAATCCCCCACAGACATGCCCACAGGCCAGTCTGATCTGGGAAATCCCTCAACTGACATTCCCTAATCAGGTGACTCTAGGCTGTATCAAGTTGACAATTAAAGCTGACTGGGACTCACAGTAAAAGGGACTTTGCAATTGTGATGAAGTTAAGGACATTGAGATTAGTCCCCGGAAGCAACCACAGGACCCTATAAAGGGAGGAAGAGGGGGATTTGATTACAGAGCGACAATAAGGCCACGTGACCCCAGAGGCAGGTAAGCACTGTAGCCAACAGAAGCCGGAAGCGGCCAGAAAAATCGATTCTCCCCAAGAGCCTCCTAAGGAAGCACAGACCTTTAGGCACCTTGGCCTAGACCTAGAAAACTCAGCACAGACTTCTGGACTCCAAGATTGTACCATAGAGAGCTTCATTTGTCTTAAGGCACAGGGTTCATGGTAATTTCTCACAGCCACCACAAGAAACTAACAGAGCTACCAACCAGCATGGGCAGAAGTCACGGCTAGAGGGAACTAGAAAAGCTACAGGAGGGAGCAAGTGCCAAGTGCATTGGAAAGCTTCAGGGCTTTGAGCTGAGGCTTCCTAAATGCAAACAGAGCCTGGGAACCATGAATGTGGCCTGGCTGTGCAGAATGTATTAAAGACACAGAGGCCAGAGGCAGGGAACTCTGCCAAGAGGTTCTCAAAGCAACTCAAGCGTGCAGGAGTGAGAGCCAGGCCCTGGGGATTAGCAGGGGAAAGGGGAGAGAAGACCGGCACAAAAGAAATTTCAAAGGCAAAATTGATGGGGCTTAGTGAAAGACTGAATATAGCAGATGAAGGAGAAATTTCTTCCAGCTGTTAGAGCAGGCACTGGCAGTGAGGGGGAACTGGGGTGACAGAAAAACATTTCTAAGTGTTTCTAACAATACCAGGAAAGCCTAACCTGACCCAGTGCCATGAACTGTGCTGCTCCAAAAGTCAATGAAATCGCCAGTGGATGAACACGTTGCATGGCCGGAGGAGAATGCTGTTGCCAGAGTTCCTGCTGATAAAATATGGAAGAATTTTTTCCAACCCACCTCCTGATCTCCCCTTTGCCTAAGGGCTCCAGAGGCCTAGGTTTTTAATGTGGGATCAAGAAGGGAGAATGGAGAAAAGGGGAGAAGTGGGGTTGGAATGACAAAAGAAAGAGCAAACAACAGCCCTGATCAAACACACTACAGATACTTGTTGGCTCACCATCTTTCCGGGCACTGGTCAGCATCCCTGCTCTGCCAACAGGGCCAGAGTTCTCACTTGGCAGCTCCTCCTTCCCTAAGGTTCTGGAGAATAAACAACACATTACAAGTGACCCTGGCACAGTGGGAGAATGCACAGCAAGAAGTCGGAATTGGACTTTAGAGAGCATCTGAGCTGGTGTACCCTAAAAGCAAGAGTTATGTAGAGCAGGGCACAGGACCTCAGAAAGGGTTGTAATCACCCTAGATGGAGAACAGTAATAACCACCGAGTTTTGTTCAACTCCTGCTCTCATCACCAGCCCCCATTTGAGGTATTCTTCTATAGGCCTTTCCTGACTATGCTGTAAAAAGGTGGTTGTCCCGTAGATCCCTCCATATGGAACCTGTCAAGACTCAGAGTTCACCCTGATGTGGTAAAGGGAGAAGAAAGGAGAGAGGGCCTGCATTGGGAATTCATATTTATTGTTCATCTCCTGTGCGAAGGCACCTGTTAAGACTCAGAGTATTTAGCCAAGGTGGCAGCCTCGGCCTCTGTCCCCAGGATGCTTATAAACATTATCCAAAGCTGCCTTTGCAAACAGCCAAAGAGGAGGCTTGACACAGAACCGAAGCCCTGTCATTTCCAAAATGACTGAGCTGGCAAACAGGCAAATATACTCTGGACCCAACCACAACTGTCATCCTTTTGAGTCTTTTTCTTCCTCAGAGCCTCCAACAACCTGCTGCACACCACACATGCATGTGGCTCATCTCTTCCAAATACATCCCCAGAGGAATTTCCTGAGGTTACTGGGAATCAATTTTATCTCAGCATTTTCCAGAACTATTGCTTTTTTCCTGGCCCAAACCCCTGCACATATTGATTGGCTGGTTCAACAACCATTTATTGCGTGTTCAGCAGGTGCCAGGTGTGGGCAAAGGGTTTAGCCCTGAAGGGTAAGGGGAGAGGGTCTCCTCACAGCCTGGGCTGGTGAACAGAAAGGGTCAGCCTGCAGACACAGCTGGTCCCAAAGTCCTGGACTGGGAAGTGACAGAGCTGGAGAGACTAAAGCCCAAGACCGCGAATGCCTATATTAACACCTCCATCACTCTGTCCAATTTGGTCACCAGAGCTTCTAGGAAAAGAGACATGGTTGGACCATTCAAATCTACCAAGAGTGGCATACCCATCATCTCTCTTGAATCCCATGGAGAACCTGAAAATTGGGCTTGTTTGTACCCCATTCTGCATATAAAACCATAGAGGGACATGAAACACCAGGATTTGGGTTGGAAAGATGGTTCAGCAGTTACTGCTCTTGCAGAGTACCAAAGTTGGGTTCCCAACACTCACATAAGGCTACCCACAACCACCTGTAACTTCAGCTCCAGGAGAATTTGATGCCTCTGACTTCTGTGGGCACTGCACTCACATTCACACACCCATATGCACACACAATTAAAAATAATAGAATCAAATATTTAAAAAGGAAAAAGAAATATAAGCCTGATATTTCTTTTGGGACTGGGGAGATGACTCAGTTGGTAAAGTGCTTGCCATATAAGCATAGACCCAGGTTAAAAAAACGAAAAGCCAGGTGTGGTGGTATGTCCTTTATAATTCCAGCACTGGGGAGGTGGAAACAGGCAAATCTGTGGGGCTCAGTGACCAGGCAGCCTAGCCTATCTGGTGAGTTGTAGACCAGTGAAAGACCCGGTTCCCCATCCCCCCAAAAGATGGACAGTATCCTAATAAAGTTGACCTCTTATCTTCATATATACATACATCATACATGCACTGCCACATCTCACACACAAGAAATATCAAGATTTGTGCCACATTAAGGCAAGAGCCCAGCACATGGGTGCAATATTAATCTTCTATTCTCTTGATACTGACCTCCTTGTCTTCTCCCTGGTATCGTGTCCCCCAACCACTGCCACCTCACCCCTAAAATCACACATATCCCTGCTAACCCCAAAGCATAATTAAATTCAAACCAGAGGTGGCTCTGCTCTACTCTCAGACCTGGCAGCAGGCAGCAAGCAGCAGGCAATTCTCCTGAGAACACTTAGTAATTTCCAAGGGAAATCTGACCATCAGTCCAGTCCAAAGGCCCCCGCCATGGTTTCAATTAGAGCACTGAGTGCTCAGCCCTCAGAGGCCAGGGAACAAAGGAGGTCCTCCAGGAGAGAAGGCTGACCTCTCTCAGCACCCGCTCTGTTCTGGCTAATATGTCAATAGCCTCTTAAACAGAACATTATGCGTCTGGGATTTTATTGTCAGACCCATTCCTTTTGGGTCGGGTTGAGCTTTTTTTTTTTTTTTTTAATCTAAAGTTGATTGCCGATCTCATTATCAAAGCCACCATCCATCTGTTTCCACTTTCTTAAGAGTTGCAGAGAGGAATAGCATGGAAATCTGCTTTTACTTGAGGTTTTAGGATTCCCCTCCCCTTTTAAACGTTGAGGATTGTTCAAGCCTTGGTGTTGTCACTGCAATATGATCTTCTAGTAGTGGGTGGCCCAGCTGTGCCATTTGAAACTAATTTACAACCTCATCTGAGATGATCGTCACTTTAAATTAATTAACCAGAGCACATCAAAAATTATATGATGGGGGGAGAGGACAAGGAGATGGGGAGGGAGCTTCAGAAAGGGATCCTCAAGCTTTGCTGGATCCTGTCCTTGAACACAGAGAGCTGTCTGCTTTTCTTTCCATCCACCTTTTGAAAGTAAAATATACACAGAAACCATAAAAAATTCAGCACTTTGGTTTTGAAAGCCTGCTTTGGGCAGATAAGCATTCCATGTTACTGGGGTTTTGGGTGGTTTTTTTTTTTTTTTTAGGAAGAAAGCAGAACAGACCTGTTGCTGGCTAGGAGAACCTATGTATCACATACTGAGTGCCTTAAGAAACAGATGCTGGGGTGGGCAGGCCTGGGAATCCACCTCATCCGCATACTGGACTCGTTCCTTCCCAGGCTGCAGGGAGAGGCCATTTGTTCCTCTGATAGTGACAGAAGACATCGTGAACTCTTCTTATGTAGCAAGTGCTGAGGGGGAAGGAAAGTGAGTCTTCAAGAGACTTAGAGAGTTCATCAATATGAAAAGTATCATTCCTACAGCTCCTAGCAGTCCACAAAACACTCTGACATTGCCACTTCATCTTCACTGTGACCTTGTGGAGTGCATTGTATTATCACTGCATTTCATAAGGGAAGGCACCAAGACTCAGAGAGGTCAAGAGACTTGTCCTTGATTATATAGCTGTGAGGATATAGAGCAAGAATCCAAACCAAGGTCTGCGGCTAAAATCACGTCCTTTTCCACCCCAGACCTATAGATGCAGACTATATACACAAAATCAGTGGGAACAGAAAGGACATTCGATCTTCAAATTCCTCCACATCAATGCAATCAGGAGTCTGTGGGCTCTTTGTGTTTTTCTGTAATAAGGTTTTCCAGCCCCGACATCTTGAGACATGGGCGGGTGATGGAGGCAGCTCTTTAACCAGCTCTAGGGAGTTCTGGGCACTCCACACAGCATAAATCTGTTGGTAACAAACTGTGTGCATCATCTCTGGGCTCGAGTTGACTTTGTAAAACTGAAATAGGCAGAGCATTTGGATGGCAACAGATTATAATCTTGCTGCTCTTCCATGCCTGCAAGTATCTGAAAGTAATTTGAGTTATTAAGCGATGCTTGCATAATGCCTGACTCATTCCAAACACTCAAAACACATCAGCTGTGATTGGTATCCCCTAAAGCCTTTCCTTCATTGGAGATCAAGACTGGAAGGAAAAGGCTTTACACACTAAGACGAGTCCCTGATCCAACCAAAAACATGTCTTCCTATTACGGAATTACCTAGCCGGTTGTAATATTTCACACCAAGTACTCAGTATAGTAATGACTGTTCCTCATTTTTCAGAAAACTCTTGGGACAATCCTATGAAGTCAGTGGTTACCCCATTTGACAGGTAAAGAATCAGTGAAATCAATTAAAATCAATGAAATGTCCTCTTGTCCACAGATTCAAATCCAGGCAGCCTGCCTCCCTGTGTGGGGATATAACTTCAAGGCTATTTATCCTGCCTGAGTTCTTCATGACACCCTGAACACCTGTGAGTCTAGACTTGGCTTGAACATCCCAGTGATGGGAAGTTCTACTTATAGATATATCCACCTGTTGCAAAAACCAGGATTTGAAATAGATAATGGAACTTTACACTAAGGTGAAACTGTGCTTCCCGTCATGTCTATGTATCAATCCAAATACTGAAAGGAGCCTTGGAGAATAAGTTTAAATTCTTTTCTCAAATTCCAGTTTGAGAAAATTGGAACCTCAGGGCGGTTGGTCTATCAAAATGCAAATCTGCTTCTGTAGATCCAAGCTGGGGCCTGAGATTCTGTGTTTCTCCCAAGTCCCCAAGTAAAGCTGATATTGCTGGTCCACAAACCATGCTTTGAGGAACAAAGACTTAGCTCAGGTGTAGGGTTAAGCCCAGCCTACCACCTGTTTCTGTTTCTTTGGGACACTGCCACACCCATCTGTTCACAGATTATCTGTGGCTGCCTACTTGATACCACAACATCAAGGAATCAAAACAAAACCATGAGGTGTCTGGAGAAATGGCCCCGTGGGTAAAGTGCCAGCCCCACAAGCATGAAGACCTGAGTTCAGATCCCTGGCACCAGTACAAAAAGCCAGCATATGTCTATAATCCCAGCTCTGGGGAGGCTGAGACAGAAAGAGCCCAGGGGCTCACTGGCTAGTCAGGCTAGCCAGTCAGTGAGTTCCAAGTTCAGTGAGGGATCCTGTCTCAAAAATATAAAATGGAGACAAAGAAGGAAGACAATGGATGGATGTCAGTCTCTGGCTTCTGCATGTTCACTTACAGGTGAACAGGCATCATGAAGCCCAGAAAAGTCTAAAATATTTGGCCCAGAAAAGTTTGCCAACCCCTGCTCCAGATGACTGTCCACATTGTGAAAAGCTCTGCCCTGTCCTCTATCTACCCCATCACCACAGAACATTCTAGGCCTTACCACCTCTCCCATCTAATGCCCTGGACATCCTGGTGTCTAACTCCCAAGTACCCTGAGTCAGGGGACCCACAAACACTCTGCTGTAGGAATAGACTGGGCCCAGAACCTCCCCATCCCCAGGTACCATTTTTTTTTAATTCCTTCGGGAAGGTCCAGGCTTGTTCTTGGCTGTCCTGCTAAGCCTTCTGCAGGTACTGTAGCGCTCAGCTGATCAACCCCCCCCCATGTGTTCACTCTTTCCCTCCACCTCTCCCTCTCTTCCACTCACCCCTGCTCTAAGACTCTCCTGGAGGGTTCTGCTTAATAAGTGATCAGATTATTGAAAAATGTTGATGCTCATCTCATATCCATTATGA
Source organism: Nannospalax galili (assembly GCF_000622305.1). Taxonomy (NCBI): domain Eukaryota; kingdom Metazoa; phylum Chordata; class Mammalia; order Rodentia; family Spalacidae; genus Nannospalax; species Nannospalax galili. Next base: position 11,014,338 of record NW_008341028.1, read on the forward strand.
TTATGCAAGTGGTCCAGGATGAGTCTTCCCTCCTGGAAACTATACAGCGGCCAGGGCCTCAGACCCAGGAGATGATGCCCAGGTACATTATGACCCACAAGGCCACTGCTGACATAAAGTTGATCTGCAGAGAAGTCACATTTTGAACTCCTTCCTATGACTCACAATACTGAGAATAGAGGGTAATTTGGAAAGATCAGAGATGGGGGGTCCTGGAAGTTATGGGATCCAGGAAGGAACGGAAAGAGCAATATTATAGAGATTTTTTTAAAAAGCCAAAGCAATCTGGGACCTGGATAGGACATTGGAGATGCCTTATTCATTTAGAAGAAAATACCTTTTTCTACTGGAAAACTCCATTCATTATAAATGGAGAAGAGAAAGGAATGGAAAGAGGGAGGGGGAGAGCATTGCTTCCCCACCCTCCTGACCTGGGAGTCCCTAATGTGCTTTAGGAAACAGACTGTCTGCAGCTGAAGCAACTAAAGATCAGCAGGTGCCCAGCTGTGGGTGCTGCCCCAAGTGAAGGGGAAAGTCCAACAGGAGGGCCAGGAATGGGACATGAAAGAAGTGAGAGGTGGCTCCATTGGACTATTGGGAAAACGTGAGGCCAGTGAGGCAGGGGCATGGCTGAGCCAGCAGCTAAGCCTGTGCTTAGGCCGCTAGAGGAAGGTCAACCTGCAGGGGAAAAATGCTGCGGTAGAGTTGGATTCTGGGGCTCTAGACAGCATAGAGGCTGGGCCCTGGCTTTTACAGTTCCCTGGCTTGCTGTGAAGAGAAGGGAGGATGTCCAGGGTTCCTCTGGCATATCCACAAAGTTAAGCTCAGGGTCAAGGTCAGGAGGACTGAGCATGGGGAAGATCGAGGCCCATTCATGTGGGATGTTGGGTCCTCTGGCTCCTCTGGTAGGCAAATGGCCCTGCTGATCCCTTCTTAGAATTGCCCTCAGCCCTGAGTCTGAGTCTCCTCCTGGCTTCTCACTTCCTTCCAAGGACATGCTCTAGGGGCTCTGGCTCCTCAGCCTGTGTCCTTCACAGAATTTCTCCCATGAAATCTTTGGCCCATCTAATTCAGTCTTGCAGTTTGCTTCTTGTAGGGTCTAAATGACACAGACAGGAGAGAGAATCCTGTTCTCTTCTAAGAGGCTCTGTGCTCCGCTGGGGTAAAGTAGCAGCAAGGCCAAACAGGCCCATGATATCTACCTCTGGAACCCAGCAAGCCCTGGGAGCCCAAAGGCCACCAGGATTAGAAACCGGGAAAGGCCAGTTTCACCCAATGACATGTAACCCAACAGCACCCCCACCAATTCCATCTCACTCCTTCCCGTTAATCTTATCCACAAAACTACAAGCAGTGTGAACTCTCAAACATAGTACCTGCTGCAGAAACTCAGCCAAGCACCCTCACACCCGAGACCCACGTGTTGCATGCTTTTCCAGTATGAGGGCTAAACGTGTCTAAGCTTTGATCCCATGACACTAACAAGAGAGTGAGAGATAGAAAGGGGCCCAGGTTTTCCAGGGTGGTGGAAGGGAAGACACAGAGAGATATCTATCACTTCTCAATGTCGCCTCTATCACCAGCTATGTTGTCAATCCATGATAGAAGACAGCACCACAGGCATCATTAATTTACCATGCTTACTATTCCAGTGTATTGAAATAGATATTCCATTTCAATATCTAGTTCTCAACCTGGGCACCCATGACATTTGAACTGGCCAATACTCTGCGGGGGGGGGTGGTTAATAGCACACTTGGGCACACCTCCCCCAACACCAGAAGCCTGGAACATCCTCACCAACAAAAACATCTTCAGATACTGCTAAAACGTTCCCTACAAGGCAAAATCACTTCTTTGAGAACCCCTGACTTAACTACTCAGTTGAAATTCCACTTCAGATGCAATAGCATCAATGCATCCTGTGGTTTGGTTTCTCCCTGTCAATCTTCCTGCAGTGAGTGCTGTGTTCGGGACCTGCCAGGTGCCTCCTAATCTGAAACTCCTGAAATGGCTCCTGGCTGCCCTTGTTGTGGATCCCAGGACCTTCTCTGAAAGTCACTTCAGCCCCATCTGAGTGAATGCCATGGCTAAGCGGCCCCATCCAGCAGACAGCCGCCACACTGCCACGTAGCTGAAGATTTTTCAACTCTTTCCTGGGTGCCAGTGGTTTGGGGGGGTGGATTACTAATGAAGTTCTGTTTTCCCTCATTGTGTTTAATGGGGACAAATCCAAACAGGAAGAGTCACACTTGCTCCCCATCACTGAACATCATTTGATTATTTATTCATTTCACAAACAGGTATTAACTTCCCAGAGGGGACGGGCTTGTGCCAAGGACAAGGAATGGAGCTGTGGTGCTGAAAGCCAGTCACACCCTTCCCAGTGATGAAGACCAGGCTCAGTCTTGACTGCCAAGGCTTGAACTGCCCCGGCTTCTACTCACTACATGAATTTGAGCATATTTCTTTTAATCTCCTGAAGACTCAATTCCTCATTTATAAGATAGAAATAATGGTGGCTCCCACCTCCGTCAGAAGTGAGAATTGGGCAGTATAAGATGTCAAAATTGCTTAGCATACTGCCTGGCAGGTGACATGGTAAGAATATGCTCGCTCTATTAAGAAGGTGGTCATTCTTATTATTCAAGACATCACGTGCTGGTGGGACAGACAGACTCATTTAATATGCAAACATATAAAGTGTAGTAAGCATTCTGAGAGATAGGTACATGGAACTCATTTGAGGGGGACAGGGATTAAGGTTCAGGGCTACTCCCTGAATTCAGACATGATGTTTAAGAACCATGTGGTAGTGAGGAGAGTATGGCGAGACCAGAGCCACAGCACATGGGGTGAGGGCTGAGGACGCTCAGAGGAGCTGAAGCAGCATGCTGGATGCATGAGATTTGCCCACACCAACCAGTCCTGCAAGTCCAGTTAAGGCACTCCAGTCTGGCTCCAGGGGAGCCTTTGAGAGTCTGCAGTAAAGGAGGGGTGTGATTGGGTTTGATTTATAAGCTCCAAGTCTTGGGTGGAAAGGGGAGAGATGATTGGAGGGACAAAATGACTGGTGCTGCTGCAGTCTCCCAGAGAGAGGGGGGCAGCAGGAGACCCAAGGAGTAGCAGCAGGAATGGAAGCAACCAACAGACAGACTCTGATCAGGACAGTCCCAGGAACAGAGTAGAACAGCAAACACCTGGAGAGCAAGGAAGCGGGGTGGGGGTGGGGATCAAAACTTGGGAAGGTCACCTGTTGCCTTGGCACTTAGGAAGGGTTTCCCACAAATTCATGTAGCATCCACCTGGGACGTGTGGGGCAGTGGGGTGGGGGGCGGGGTCTGTGCTCTCCGAAGTTGAACCAAATCCCAGGCATCACCAGGAAATGAACTAGAAACAAAACAGAAATGCCCTTCTCCCTACAGAGTGCCCCCATGGGCAGCTACGACTAGAGGGGGTGGAACTGAGAATTTGACAGAACAACACAGGTCAAGAGCCCCAGGGGCTACCATCTGTGGAGAGGATAAAGAAATTACGTCCAGAGCCTGGAAAGGCAGGAGTTGCCAGGGACCAGATCAAAGGCTCCAAAGTCATGCTGCCAACACAAAGGCCGCTGATGACAAATGAGCTGAGCCAGGTAGGGCATCTGCAGGTAAGGTGTTCTGCATGTGTTTGGAGAGGTCACTGGATGGGCTAGCACAGTGTGCATCCCACAGTGCAGAATATCAGCTCACAGATGAAAATGGGAGGTCTGGGGGCAGTTACAAGAAAGGTCAAATTTTTTAAACATTAATTTTTAATGACACTCATAAAAAATTCAAACATTAAAGACAAGGCTAAAATCCCTGAGCTCCCCTCAATGAAGGGGCTTTCTTCCCCTCTTCCTCATACTGTTCGGTTCCTGAGTGAGCTCCCAGCCCTATTTTTGATTATTGGCATGTACAGATAGGTGTGCTCAAAGGAAACACATAATAGTATTGTTTCATAAGGACTTGTGTTTGCTTGTGATTGCTACAATGCATGAAGCTTTCCACCTGTTTTTCATTCCAGGATGGCTGGAGTTGAGTCCTCAGGAATCCACTCAACCCTCCCACTGTGGCATGGAATTATGTATTATCCTAGGGTTCCTGTCTCCATTCCCCACAGTGGACACTTGAGTCAACGGGTGGCAAAGCCAAAGCATCTTAGCCTTTAGTCAGGACCAAAAACAAAAGCACCAAAAGGCTCAAGATAGTCAGGAATAGCAAAGGTGGGATGATAGAATAGGGAGGACCCTGGGGCACGGCTCTTACAGTGAGGACATCTGGAGATTAGTGAAAGGAGTAGCTCAGTTGGGAGAGTGCTTGCCTAGCAAGCATGGAGTCCTGGGTACCATCTCCAGCCTCATAAAAGTATGGTGGCACATGCCAGGAATCCCAGCACTTGGGAAGGATCAGAAATTCAAGGTCATCCTCAGCTATATAGTGAGTTCAAGGCCAGCCTGGACTACATGAGACCCAGGAAAGGAAAGGGGAAAGAGGGAGAACGAAAAAGGAAAGGGAAGGGGAGGGGAGGAGGGAGGGGAGGGGAGGGGAGGAGAGGAGAAAGGGAGGGAGGGAAGGAAGGAGGGAGAGAAGGGAGGGGGGAAACAAAGAGGGTTTGGAAAGGGAGGAAAGGAGTAGTTTTAAAAAGTTGCAGGGAACAAGAAGAGCCCCTTCCAGCCTTTTCTGTGCTTGGCTTGACTGACATCACACACTGAGGTGGTGAGAGGTTCTCACTTTCCCTTGAGGAGGAATTACAAAGCTATTCTGGGGACAGACCCAATTTCTGAGCTCCAGCAGAGAGGAAGAGGGATGGAGGTGGGTGGGAGGAGACCACAGCTCCTGACAATCTTCCTCAGGCCATGGCTGGGGGCTCTCCTCACCCACATTCCACCCCCTACTTGGGAAGAACGCATGGCTTTTGTGTTGTGCCTTCAAATCATACCTGAAATTGGACGGTTCAGCCCAGACTAGATTCTGTAAGGCATGTACAGGGTCAGAAAGCAAAAAGCAGTGCAAAATCAAGGATGTTGGGGCAAGGTACCCTGACTCTGGCCTGACAAGAAGGGAGGGGTCAGCACATCTCACTCCTTCAGTTTTAATTAACAGGTGTCTCCAAGTCTTGAGTCAACTCCCCGAGCTACATCCCAAACTTCCTCCTCAGCATGTGAACTTTGAGTGCCCCCCTGAAGGCTAGAAAAGCACTCTATTCAGATGGCCCCACCGTCCTGCGAATCACGCCTTCTCCCCAGGATGTGTGGGGGACAGGGGGTGATCAAGGGTCTCTTGGAGTCCTTGGGTCAGAAGTCAGGGCCAAGCCCTGGTTCCACTCCTTCACCGTGCTAATGCTAATGAGGAAACAGGCCTAGGAGAGATGGAATGTGCCTAACTCACAAGCTGCATGGAGCCGCAAGCCTGACCCTCGCCCTCAAAGCAAAATGAATTAACTCCCTTTGGATTCCTGCATGATCCCTTCCAGCAAAATACAGCTGTAAACCCGCGGGCAAATCTTTCCACTTTGGCCTTCGATGGGAATCATCTGTGCACACTCTGTCTGGAAGGACCTGCATCATAGACCCCCGAAACTGGGGAAAGGCATCTTGCTCCCACTAAATACAGCACAAGGTCCCCGGGCACCTCCCGTGCCTGCCAGCCCATGGGGGTGGATGCCCATCCCTGCCCTGCCCTGGCTCCCAACCCCTGATCCGGCTGCTATGGAGTTTCTGGGAATGTCCTTTGAAGTCTGACTCTTTTCCTTCCTCCCTGAGCCGTGGGGTTTCAGCTGTACACTTGCAGCGGGTTGGCTGGGCCTGGATCGAACCCCACCCGGCCCTGCAGCAGCGTCGCGCCTTTGCTCGGGTGCGTAGCGCCCCCTGCGGGCGAATCACAGGGCCCCTTCCCCACTCATCACCACTCCATGGAGAGGATGGTGAGCTCCTCTCCATCCACAGGAATACACCCCTCCCCGCCGAGGGCCACACATCCGTGGCAACCCCTTTCCAGAGGGGATGCCAGTCTTCTCAACTGCCATCTCTGGAGGCACTCTATCCCTTCGCCAGCAGCCTGCCCCCAGTCCTGACCTGTTTAATCCCAAATTCACCCTAAACCTCAAAGACTCTCCTGAATAATCCTCGATACTACTCCTTGCCGGTCTCTGAAAGGTGACAGTTGGCAAACAGTATATGACAGAAAAGCCAAATCTATGCTCTTGAGGGAGTGTTGGCTGATCAACAGTCAGCTCAGGCAAATTTGATTATGGATGACCTTGGACATCCCACTCGCCCTTCTCAAGGCCATTTCCTCCCTTTAAGAAAGGAAAGGATCTGTTTAGAAGATACTTCTCTTCTGTCTCCAAAATGAGCACAGCACAGTCGATACGTTTCCTCCTTTGGGTTCCCCAAGATAGCATGTCCCCTTCCAACCTCTCTTCCTGGATGGAGTTAGTCAAGATCATCCCCATATGGCCCCAGAAGTGGGGAGGCACAAAGGGCCCATTGGGAACACCTCCCTCCTCTTCCATTCTCCTGACCTCCCAGCTTGCTGCCCGAGCACAGCCACCCACACACTTAGCAGAGTGGCTGTCGGGAAGACAGCTCTCCCAGGTCATTCTCCTGCTTCAAAGCTCCTCAGAAGTGAAGACCAAGGTCTGGGCCCAACAGAGAGAGTTCTGGAAAGTCTCCCCCTCCTGCTGCACCCAACTGTACATCTTGTGTGTTCTTCCTTAGACTTGATGCCGCCTTCATAGGAAAGGGCTTGTATTCTCTGCACTCCACTTTGAGTCCCCTTAGCCAAGAACACTTCCCCCTCACCCAATGGACATGCTGTCATTGATAATGTCTGCTCTCATGACCCTTCCACATCTCAGCTGCCATCTTCTCTGTGCATCAAAGCCCTCAGTGCTCACCTCTGCTGTGTCCCTGACAGCATTATATTTAAATGTAATTTGATGTTCCATTGTTCTAGTCAGCTGCCTGTCTTCCCCTTCTGAGTTCTGAGCTCAAGGGCTGTAAGTGCTGGAATGACAGGTGTGAACCACCATGCCCAGCTTTGATTCATGTTTTAAGGCAACTTTTTTTTTGTTTTTGAGACAGGGAAACCCTGAAGCCCCAGCTGCCCTGGAACTTGCTATGTAGACCAGGCTGGCCTCTACCTGCCTCTGCTTCCCAAGTGCTGAGATTAAAGGCATGTGTCACCATGCCCAACTTAAGGTTACTTTTAAAAGTTCATATAAGGGGGCTGGGAGAGATGACTCAGTGGTTAAGAGTACTGGCTGTTCTTCCAGAGGACCTAGGTTCAATTCCAAGCACCTACAGGTTTGTAACCCCAGTTCCAGGGAATCCAACGCCCCCTTCTGACCTTGGTGGGCATTGCATGACATAGGTGCACTTACATGCAAGCAATACACTCATACACATAAAATAAAAAATAATGAAAAAGTTCAATCAGTTTAGAATTGTTACATATTTTTTGTAGTTTCCTGGGAGTTTAAGTATTAAACTAGACTTAATTGCCAGGTAATTGGTTTTTGAGAGGTGACTGGATCATGGTGACTAACTTCATCAGTGGGTCCATCTATTGAGTAATTCATAAGTAAAATTGCTGTTAGTGGGTACAGCCTGCTAAGAGAGAGAAAATTAGTCTCTGGGTATGCCTTTGAAGGTGTATCCCAGGGCTCCTCTGTCAGGAGTAAGCAGCTTTCCTCTGCCACGTGCTTTACGCCATGGTGCACTACCTCACCATGACCTGGAAACAGTGGAACCAAGTGACCAGACATAAGCTTCAGAATAAAATAAACCTTTCAGCCTTTGAATTGTCTCTCTGCGGCATGCAAATCAAGATAACACTGATATATACTACACATTCATATAATGGCAAAACCCTACAATACTGACACTATCAAATGCTGACAAGGAAGTGGAGTGACAGGAAAGTCATGGCTGTTGGGAGTATAAAACGGTGCAGCCACTGTGGAAGACAATTTAGTCACTCCTTATGAAAGTTAATAGACTCTTACCATATGATCCATTATCACACTCCTGGGTATTTTGTCAAGTGAGTTACAATCTCATTTCCACTCAAAAGCACAGATGCTTACAGCAGCTGTTTTATTCATAATTATGAAAATTCTTAAATTCAACCAAGATGCCCTTTGGTAGGTGAATGAATAAATAAACTGATATATCAGACAATGAACATAACTCAGTGTCATGAAAAATAAACTATTAAGCCATAAAAGACAAGTGGGAGAAGCCAGTCTGGAAAGCTGTATACTGTATGGTTCCAATTACAGTCATGTATCACATAACACTTCAATGATGAACCACATGTATGATGGTGGTCCCATAAGATTGTAATGGAGCTGGAAAATTCCTATCACTTAGTGTCTCATAGTCAGCATGATGTCATAATGAGATATATTGTGTGTCTGTAGTGATGGCGGTATAAGCAAACCTGTTGCTGCAAGTCATATAGATAGCTAATACCTGATACTAAATACCTGGTAATAAATAGCTATGTCACTGGTTTACTTTCATCATTTGAATATGACTTCTATTTATAAAAGAGTGTTCTGTCAGGCAGTGTTCTGTCAGCAGTCTCCCACATCTTATTTAATGAGTCTCTTGATGAGAGACAGAGCTACACCATCTAGGTGTGTGCAAATCCTGTCTATGATGTGTTTGCACAGAGACAACATGGGCTAAGAATGCATTTCCCAGAAGACATCTGGTTGTTAAGCAATGTATGACTGGATTTAACATTCTGGAAGAAGCAGAACCATGCCGAGATTAAAAATTCAGTGGTTGCCAGGAACTCAGGGAAGGAAGGATCAATAGCAGATCACAAAATGTTCAGAGAGAGTGAAACAACTATGCATGAACCAACCAGTAATGGAGGATGATGCATGTCATTATAAATTCATCAAAACCTATAGAGTGAACAGTAATTGGAGCAGGCCCTGGTGTCAGCTATGCACTTGAGTTGATAATGACATGTTAGTTTAGGTTCATGGACTATAATGGAGGGACTTTGTGATAGGGATGTTGATACTGTATCAAGGGGGTGTGGAGAATATAGGGACTCTGTACTACCTGTTGAATTTTTCCATGACATTAAAATTGCTCTAAAAATTAAAGTTTATTTCTTTAAAACAGGATCTCACTTTGTAGCCCTGGCTGACCCTGAGCTCACAGAGATCCACCTTATCTCTGCCTCCTGAGTGCCAGGATTAAAGGTGTGCTCCACCATGTCCAGCTAAAGCCTATTTTTTAAAAAAGAAGAGAAAAGGAAAATAACAGGCCTCAATCACCTCAGTGATCCCTGCAAAAGGCAGAGGGCCTCTGGGTCATCACCGAAGGGGATCTTTGTGTGTATATCTATGGGGCGGGGGGCACTGAGCTAACACCCAAACCCAGGATCTAATAGAAAAGAAGATGTCTCCCAGACTTCATAGAGAAACAGTGAGATGCTAAAGCTTGGAACAGGGATATTTGGTGGAGGAAGTCTAAAAATTAAGAACCCCAGAAGTCCTGAATCACTGGGGATAGTAGACAGTCCCTCTCCTATGGGTAAAACAAGCAGGGTCCCCCCCACCACCACCACCAAATATGGAAACCACAATAAACCTCAGTTGATTGGGGTACCTCCAAATGATGCTTGGCTTCTCAAGATCTTCCCTCATGATTTGTTGCCTTGGGCCAGCAGCCAGAGAGTCAGGATTTGGTCCAAGCAGAGTATCCCAGTCTTTTATCCTTTATACCTCAAAGGAGCGGCACTGGGCTGGTGAGCACCTGCGAGAACGTGTGATAATGGATCATGAGAGTTTAAGCTCAGTACGGTTGGCTAAAAATAAGGATGACGGTCTCCTACATTTATTGAAGGGTAAGCGTAGGCTAACTCACTTGGCGCTCCTGATGGCCTCTTCCTGTTCACATTTAATGAAGGCCTGTGATCTGGGAAGTGGAGACACTGGAATATGTTTGCTGTAATATTAAGGAAGGAGGAAATGTTAGAATGGAATTCTTTTTGTTTCCTCTGTTCATGAAAGTCCCCAGAGAGAAGCTGCACCTCAGCTACTGATTACAGCTAACTTATCTTGGGCTACTTTTAGCCCCCTAATGGCCATTCCTTGCCCATCTCTGTGTTGGACTGAACATCCTGTGACTAACAGATAAAACCTTTTGGAATGTTTTAACTCAAAACATCCTAGTTTCCACCAACCCGAAGGCTAAGAATACCATCAGACAGCACCTGAGGCCCATGGCAGAGGTTCCTCCACTTTGTTGTAAACACCTACTTAATGTTTCCACTCCTGTATTTGAAAAGTGCCTTGATTTCTTTGTTCTGTTACTATAAAAACTTCACCAAACTGTTACCAAATTGGAACACGGAATTTGGGGTAATCTTAGTCAGGGTTCCCAGGACTATGGTCACTCATATTTGGCTCTAGAATAAACCATCCCTTAACCCCCTTCGAAGTAAGAGTTGTGCTTTTGTGTGGACACCTCATAGTGACCAGAGCCCACCTAGAACACATTAGCACATTGCTCAGAGCAAAACAACTGCCATCTTTATCAGATAGGATCTGGCATGTGGACTGTTAAGAAGGTCATTGGACCCTCACTTGAGTATCCAGCCACTCCTTCCAGTCTGCCCTAACTGCATGTGGCCTCAGGGTGTTGGGGAGGTGCTAGAGTATAGTCTGGGGAAGATTAGGGAAAGGGTCTCCATCTATGAGGCTGTGGGGAACCATCACCCATGCTGGGTACAGACTTTCTAGTGTGGTTGCTTTATGGTCACCCATGTTCCTGCCTCTCATCCATTCTCTGTAAGTAAGCCCCCCAAAATCATTGGTTCCTCAGAGCGAACTTTGGTGGAGTCATGTTTTGGTTTATCATTGAGACCTCATAAGGAGGGGGTAGATGCTGTTTACATCTCCCCAGGAAGGTAATTCTCACAGTCACACCCTACCAAAGCAATGAAGGTGGTCCTGAAAAGGGGGACCGGGGACAAGCATATCCTTTTGAAGCACAAAGGCAGTAGTAGTTCTCTATAAGACAGGTAGAAACTAGCAAGTGCTGCCAGGGACCTAGGATCCCCTGGATCCTAAGTGGGAATGATGGAATTCCAGATAAGCTGATGGTAGGAGAGCATTCAATCAGCAGCAGTGAGATGGATGTAATTACTACAATAGTCATGGAAGCTGGAGTGGCAATCAGGCTGCCTGACCCACAGGGATCTTAGTGATTGCCAGTTGGCCATGCTGTTCCTAGGGGCACAATTGGTAGCTGACTAGAATGCGATTTAGCTTATGTAACCTCCCCTAATAAACCCACTGAGAGCTAACTGAAGCTGGTATCAGCTACCACAAGAGAAGATGATGGCTCTCCATCTACTTCCAGACTTGGGGACCATGACTGAAGAGGCCAGACTCCCTGGAGGAAGGCCTCTCTGAAACCATCCTGAGTGCACGTGACAACACTTCCCGATCCCTTTCCAGAGGATCCTGAAGTAGGTTACTATGGAAACTGCACTGAGGAACACCCAGATTTTCCAAGGAATTCTGGACATGGTGTTGTCTAAGCTGTCATTGACACTGATGGAGCTGAAGTGCCATTATGGCCTCCCAGGAAGAAGAGGGACTTTGGAAGATGGGACCCATGGGATCATAGGAGTAGATGCTCTGTCACTTCCATAATCATTCCAGTAAATAGAGATATAATAGTATTGGTCTCCCAGAAATGTATTAAATACTACACTCTTAAGAAAAGACCATGTTGTAGTTTGAATGCAAAATGTTCCCCACAGGCTCATGTGTCTGAACACTTGGTCCCCAGCTTGTAGCACTGTTTGGGAAGATTGTGGAACCTTTAGGCACTAGAGCTTTACTGGAGGAAGTGGGTGACTCTGGAAGGAAGGAGGCTACTTGAGGTGTGCCTGGAAAAGATGTATCTTGTCTCTTGCTCTTCTTCTCTCTGCTTCTGTCCTCCCTTCCCTTCACTGCCCTTCCCTTTCCTTTCCCTCTTTTTTTATTGGGTTCTAGGGATGGAACCCAGGGCCTCACACATGCTAAGCATATGTTTCACCATTACGCTGCCCCAAAGACTTTAGCACACTGTCCTTCTTCCTCCTAGTGTATACCTTCAATCACCCCTAGTATGGATCCCTCCAACCCCACAGTGCCCCTCCCTCACTGTGATGATGTTTGGCAGGCTGGCAGGAGAGGAGCTGGGAGGAGCACAGAAACCTGCACGGCCCAGTGAGCAGAGCTCTCACCACATAGCTGGGATCCCATGTCATCAAAGGGGCCAGCATGAGAGCACAGCCTCTGACAGATGCCTGCTGCCCGAGGAAACTTCTTCAGTGGACACTTTCTCCTCAGACTTCTGGCAGCCCTCACACCATTTCTTCATATTAATAATGAGAAAAGAAAAGCCCTCAATGAATGTGCAGTGAAATGAATCTGCAATTAATTTTAAATAAGCCTCAAATCCCATCGAGATGCCCTCCCTTGGCATTTTTATGGGGAATGGTCTGACTAGATACGCACGCCATAAAGATCCCAAAACAGGCGATAGACAAAATCCTCTTAGGTGTGCTAAATGGTAATTTGGTTTTTCTCAAAGCTACATTTTTTTTTTAAATTAAGGGATAGAAATAAGCCAGGTTTTAAGGAAATACTAACCGTTAACCTATAAAGTATTCCAAAATGCAATCTTCTACTAAAAAAAAATAGCATATGGTTTTCAGAGCTTAACCTCCTTTTGAATTTTCACTTCATTATATGTCTCTCTTAAGCTAATAACTCAAATCCTTATCACATGGGGTGTAAGGTGGCCTTCTCTCATGGGTCTGAAATCAGCAACAGCCCTCAAGACACAGGGTCTGTGTGTGTGTGTATGCATGTGTGTGTGTGTGTGTGTTTGTGTCTTGTGTTTGTATGTCTTAGTATATGTGTGTCCTTCTGTCTCTGGTTGTGTCTTTGTGTGTTTTAATTATGTGCATGTGTGTATGCATGTATGTCAATATGTGTGTATGTATGTATACGTGTGTCTGTGCTCCCATGTCCCTGTTCTGTCTGGCTACAGGACTCAGGAAAGCTGTGTATGTGTATATGGTATGTCTCTGTGTCTGTGTGTATGTGTCCCAGTTCTGTGTGTGTACCCGTGTGCACGAGTATATATGTGTATGCCCCAGTTCTGTGTGCCCGTGTGTGTATGTATGTGTGCCTATGTGCATCTGCCTGTATGTGCATGTGTGTGTGCTTGTGTACATCTGTTCGTGTGTGTCCCAGTTCTGTGTATACCTATGTATATGTGTGTTTACATGTGTACATGTATGTATGTTTGTGTGTGTCCCAATTCTTCCCAGCTACAGGTCTCTGGCCAGCCTGGAAGCTGCATGTCTCTGCATGTGTCTGTAAATGTCAGTGTTTGTATCTGTGTGCCCATATGTGTTTGTGTATCTATGTGTGTATGTCTGCATGTGTGTCTATGTGTGCCCGTCTCTGTGCCTATGTGTGTCTTTGTGTCTATGTGTGTGTGTCTGTGTGCCTGTGTGTGTTTGTATGTTGCTATGTGCCTGTGTGTCTGTGTATGTTTGTGTGTCTATCTCTATATGTGTGTCTCTGTGTTTTGGGGTTTAGGTTTCTGTGTGTCTCTGTCTCTGTGTTTGTATGTCCATCCGACCCTGCTGGCTGCATCTCTCTGGCCAGCCTGGGAGCTGTAGCTCAGGAGGAACTGCTTTTCCAAAGCCGCAGGAGGCCTTTCTCTTCCCAGGCCTCTGGGATACTTTCCAGCTCCGGCTCTGTTTCCCAGCGACCCCCCACCCCCTCTGATCCCAGGCCAAAACTTGGCTCCAATAATAACAAAGAGGCCCAAAAGATGAAAAGCTCAAGTCCTTTCCTTTCCAGCCGAAACCAGGTGTGATGCTGGCGGGGAGGGGTTCCAACTTGGCGGAGCCAGATGAAGGCATGTGAAGGCAATAACCCGAAAATGAGCCCCACGTGGGGCCAGATGCCCACACCTTTCACTTATTTTGCTATAAATGAGTTTCCTGGGGCAAAATAACTTCTTCCTTCAAAGAAAATCTTAGAGGCCAAAGAGAAGGGGAGGGGTGAGTAAGAGGGTGGAGAGAAAGGTGCCAGAGGAGGAACCTAGTGGTCTGTCTTCAGAGCTCCACAAAGCTGGGCCAGGCCCATTAGGACTTCCCTGGCTTACTGACTGGTGCTCTGCTGTCTGTAATGGCCAGAAGCCTTGCAGCTTCAGCCAGCATGTCCCTTCCATGCTTTCCCAAGACTGGAGACAAATCTTTGGGATGGCATACTGACTTTTTGGAGGAACAACACAAGGCCCAGGTGGCGAAACCTCCCTGGTCCCTGGGGACTGGCTCCCAAAGGATATGTCCTAGTCCCAGGATAAGGTCTGAGGTGGGGTGCAGACTTTAGGCTGAATTTAAAAAGCTGCCCCAAACTTCCTCAGTCCTTAGAGGTGCTCAGATGCATGAACTTGGAAGGCAGCCTGTAGCCCGGCATGGCAGAACACTATCAATCCTATTTTATAATCACAGAGTCACAGACACTGAACCTCAGAATGGAAGCCAGTACCATGCCAAGTTGTTTCTGCCCAGCCATTGAGAGTGTATCATTTACAGTGAACTTCAGGTTGAGTGAGAGCTAGTGGGGTGGATGCAATGGATGCTTTCTATAGTGGCCAGAAATGGGGCAAGGGCTCCCAAGACTGGAGCTGTCATCTTGAATCTGAACACTCAACATCAGACCAATCACTGTGTTCAGGATCAAGCTCTGAGGCCCTTTGACTATTGGTGTTCAGCTGAACAGGAGACAAAGAATTGGACTTTGGGGATGGAAATAACTCAAAGGAAGGTCAATGGAGAAGCTGGGCTATGGTTCACCCAGTCCATTCTCCTTGTGTGCAGTATGCTCACTGGCCACTAGAGGCTAGAAAGCTGAGGCATATTTTTTTTCTCTCCATCTCCCTACAGCTCTGCAATACAAATTCTCTCAGGACAGGACCTGATAGAGTCTGTTGTGGTCCCCAGCAAGTCTAGCAAGGAACTCATTCAGCGTTTTCTGCCCTAATGAAAGATCCAGAGGGACCCTAGCTCTGTGAGTATGAAGAGGCTGGGAGAGGGCCCTCTTGGCCTGTCAGAGACTGGCTTCAGCAGGGACAACATACACCTAGAGCCAGAAGCTGTGATGTGGCATGCCAGCCCTAATAGAGGCTGCAAGCTCCTGTACTCCAGAGCTCCAAGAGACTTGTCTTCAAGCCCAGATAAGCTGGCTCAGCTGTGCTTCCCAGCTTTCTAAGGGTGCGCCCTAAAGATTTACACGCACCCAGCTCTTTCCATTATAGCTACATATCTGTGCAAGATACTGACATTAAATTCTTTTATAGGCAACTGATCCTCAGCTGAATCTGAAAGAAAGGGAAGGAAGCGGAGCTGCTCAGTTTACAATGGGGTCGCATCCTGATAAATTCATTATAAGTTGAAAATAGCACTTGCTACACGAATTAGCCAAACATCGTAGCTCATCTTAGCCTACCTTAGATGTGCTCAGAACAGTCCATTAGCTTACAGTTGGGCAAAGTCATCCAACAGTCTATTTTTAAAATATCAAATATCTCATATAATTTATCAAGTACTTGCATCCAAAATATGCTGGCACCACAGTTCACTGTAGATTGTGGGTTGTTTTCCCTCATGACTATGTAGCTAATGGGGAGCTATAGCTTTCTCTGCTGCCCAGCATGGAGGAAGAACTGTGGTAAGGCCCGGCATGTAGCCCACTCTTGTGATCCAGTACTGGGGAGGTGGAGACAGGCAGATCCCTGGAGCCTGCTGGCCAGACAGCCTAGCCTACTTGGCAAGTTCTAGGCCAATGAGAGACTTTGTCTCTTAAAAAATGATGGGACACGGGGAGGAGAATGACAACCAAGGTTGTCTTCTGGTCTCCAGAAATACACACACACATACCTGCACACACATGTGCATCTGCATATACACAAACATACACACACATACACATGAGAGTAATGTGGCATGTATCAAAATTCAAATTTTTAAGTATATTTTCTATGGTATGCATATTGCTTTTGCAACTCTGTTTTGGGCATTTTGTTTTGTTTTTAAACTATTTATTATTTATTTATTTATTTATTTATTTATTTGAAACAGGGTCTCCAAGCTGGCCTGGAACTTGTTATGTAGGCCAGGCTAGCCTTGAACTCACAGAGATTCACCTGCCTCTGCTGGGATTAAAGGCGTGCACCACCATGCCCAGCTAGTACTTAATGTGTATGAGTGTTATGCCTGTAAGTATGTAAATGCACCCATATCACGTGCAATGCCCAAGGAAGCCAGAACAGGACACTGGATCCCCTGGAACTGGAATTATGGACTGTTGTTAACCACCATGTGGGTGCTGGGTTCAAACCTGGCTTCTCTGCAAGAGCAGCCAGTGCTCTTAACCATTGAGCCATCTCTCCAGCCCTGCTTTTGCAGCTCTATAAAGTTGGAATATTGTGAGTTAAACCACTATACCTTGGGGATTGCCTTTATTCAATTAAAGAGTAGCCCATGTGTCATACACTGCAGAAAGGTTAAGATGAGATTAGGAAGGCACTGTGAATTTGACAGTATGAAGGCATTCAGCACCTTGATTTCAGTAATTCAGTAGGGGGCTGGGAGTCTGAATGGTTAGGGAGTTAGATGAGCCAGTCATGAAAGGAAACTCTTTTGAGAAGTTCTGCTGATAGAGGAATAGAGAAATGATGTTACAGCTAGCAGGAAAGTTGGGCTCAAAGAGGGGTTCTCAATATGGGAGTCTGGTACTTTGCCTGCTGAATGGATGCTTTAGAACGAGAAGGAAGTTAATAATATAAGACTAAAATGCAGGACTAATGGGATAACCAAGGGAGAAAAGTCCTTGAAGACAAAGAAACAGAATCCAGAGTGGGTGGAAGCCTGAGCTTTTGAAAATAACAAAGAAACACCCTCCTTCATAATCTCCTGCCACTCCAAAACAGGGCAGACCAGTTGGGCCCGAGGGCTCATGTGGGGGAAATGGTTGAGGACTATGGTTGAGAAAACAAAACGAAGCCAAGTTTCAGAGTTTCCGATGCCAAACCAAGGAATTCCAACCTCCTGCTGAGATCTGGTAAATGTTTCCAGCTAGAACATGAGGCAAAACCAAACAGCTAAGAGAGCCCAACTGAGTCCAGAGCTAGGGAAACCCTGGGCAGCATAACCAACTAGGTGATTGCCAGGTGACTGGCTGGCATCAGGCCAGGGTGGAGTCAGGGGTTATGCAAAGGGTAGATGATGTAAAGAGTACTGTTTTTGAATCTGGATTAATCTGGGTTCAAATCCTATCCCTTATAGCTGTGAAGTGTTCTACTTCTCTGAGAATGGGCAATCCTGTTGGAGTTGGTGTTGTAAAGATTATGAGATATTATGTATTTTACTGAGTCCAAAGTAAGTGCTTAGTGAAGAGCAGCTACCAGATCAGGATCCCTGGAAAAGGGGTTTATTTTTAATGAGCCCAGGAAAGTGATTCAGTGTCAGCTCCTGGAGCCTGCAGGAAAGCTTGTCTTGGGTTCTTCCTATGACCCAGCAGATACTAGGGGATTGAGAAATGTGTCGAGGGGCTGGAGAGCTAGCTGAGTCCATAAATTACTTGCCATTCAAGAATGAGGACCAGAGTTCAATCCCCAGCACTCGCCTAAAACCCAGGTATAGTGTTTTGCACCTGTAATTCCAGTACTAGGGGCAGTGGTGGGGAGACAGGAGAATCTCTGGGATTTGCGGGTCATCCAGTGTAGTCTAATCAGTGAGTCCCAAGTCTCAATGAGAGACCCTGTCTCAAAAAAAAAAAAAAAAAAAAAAAAAAGGTGGACGGCTGTCCTGAGGAACAGCATTCAAGGCTGACCTTTGACCTCCACACACGTGCACACATGTGCATGCACACACCCCCACACACATGTGCACACATACATGTACACAAAATGTAAGAAGTATTTGCTGAGCTGGGTGCAGTGATGCATGCCTTTAATCCCAGCGCTCAGGAGGTAGAGGCAGGCAGATCTTTGTGAGATGGAGGCCGGTCTAGTCTACATAGTGAGTTCTAGACCAGTGGGGGGGCTAAAAGGAAACCCTGTACATTTTATCTGAGGAGAATCATTTATTAGGGTCCTCTGTACAAAGAAGTAAAAAGAGAATCTGCTGAATAACTCAGTGATAGATGCCAGAGTAGGTAGGTAGGTAGGCAGATAGATTAGATAGATGATTGATAGATAGATAGATAGATAGATAGATAGATAGATAGATAGATAGATGATTGAACATAGATAGGTAGGTAGATAGAACTGCCCATAAAAATTTAGCCTTAATTAGAACATTACAATTAGAACTTTCTTTAGATCTTACCACCCTCCTGTAAAATAACGAGGCCACAGCACGTGAGTCATTTTTCTTTTTAGAGAAGAAGCCAAAATGAGGGCAGTGATCACACACTCTGACACCAGGCCAAGCCAAAGGAGCCAGACTAACAGCTCACAGACTTATCTCCTAGTAGGGCCCACCAGGGTTTTCAGCAACATGCCGGCAGAGCTGGTCTATCTAAAACAAACTTCCTCTGGAAGCCAAACAATTCCATTGGCCCTAATTACACTGAATCCACTTCTGGATTGGATTCTTCCTTTCCATCCCCAGATAGTACAAATTTCAGACTACAACCCCACACCACCCCACCCACCTTACCCTCAAGTTCTCTACCTAACAGAATCCCACCAAGGTCAACGCTGACTCAGACAGGAAGAATCGCTCTCCAGTTGGCCCCTTGAAGGTTCTCACCAACGCCTTATCATCCACCTAATTTATTAGTGTCTGAAAACCAAAGCTTTGAAATCGATCTCATTTAACATCTTCTTCCTGCCTGCTTGGAAACTCTCCTGAAGTTTAAATAAGCCAAAATTTAAGCGTGTGGGGGCGGATGGGGGTGATGAAGGAAGAAAGTCCAAGAAGGAACAAAAGGGCTGCCTGACATTTTCTTTCAGGAGAATCATTTATTAGGGTCCTCTGGCTCCTTCCTCTGCCTCTAGGTGACTGTCAGTTGGAATATTTAGCTTTCCAGCAGCTGGGTCTACCCTGGATGCCTCTTTCCTTCCTGCAGATCAGGAATTTTGAAAGGTCAATGACAACCAGGCTCAAATTACAGCCTCTCAAGGGTTCAGAAGCCAGACTGTACCTCCAACCATATCGCTTCCAGCCAGAGGAAATGTCCTGTGGTAGCTGAGCCTCTTGCCTTCCAGTGCTGTAGGACTTTGTAAAAAATATTTTCAGGGAACCTGACATTTTGAACTCAGAGCTGGGATATTAATAATGGAGATCTAAATGACTGGAAATTTACAGACTCAAACTGGAATGGCAATTTTTCTTTCTTCTTTTTTTTTTCTTCCTGCTGTCTCAGAGTGCCAACGTATCATAAGGATGATAGAATATATTTTATGATGAGCTCAGACAAACTAGCTGGAGTCCTTTTGAGATAAAGCTTCACAATGTTTTTCTATTTTTGTTTGAGGGTGACAGCCCAACACAGTGTAAATGACAGGTTGGAATCCTAGCCTGTCCATGCACCTGCAACACGGCCTTGGGCTGGGCTTTGTGACCCTGAGCTGTGGGACCCTGGGGTGTGGGACCCTGGGGTGTGGAACCCTGGTGAAGCTGTTTTCAGCCCTCTGCACCTCAGTGTTCTCATATGGAAGCGGGTAATGACACCTTCTTTAGGCGAAGCATCAGAAATCCAAGAGACCCTAATGATCCCTGACCCGTGGTAGCTACTCAGTCCCAGTTAGGTCTGCTCCTCTGCCCCTGACCTTCTTTCTAGGTGCCCAAAGGTCAGAATGGGCTCTTCTCAGAAGACACCCATTGCTCAGAGCAGTTCCATTACCAAGGCTTTGTCCCTGCATAAACTCAGCTTCCAACACTACTTTGTTACCCAATAGAGAAAACATTTCTGTGTTCTCTCCTATGGTGACAGCAAGTTCAAGATCAACTCCTTACTCTTTCATAAGAGAAAACATTGGAGTTTAAGTCTCTTTTACTGCCAAATGATAATAAACAGAAAGAACTGTTTGATATATTCAATTTTTTAACTTGAGGGACTTCGTTTGTTTGTTTGTTTGAAACAGGGTCTCCCTGTAGCCCCAGCTGGCCTGGAACTTGCTATGTAGACCAGGCTGACCTCAATCTCACAGAGATCTGCCTGCCTCTGCCTCCCCAATGCTGGAATCAAAGACATGTGCTTCCATACCTGGCCATTTTGAGGGGTTTCTTTTTCTGACATTGTAAATGAACTGCAACAGCAAATGTGTTTTTTCTGTATGCGAAATTTCCGTGCAGAAAATAAATAAATAAATAAATAAATAAATAAATAAATAAATGTCTATTTCTACATATTTTTGTTTTCTCTTTCCTGAAAAGACCTCTACTCTTGAAATGAAGAATGCAGTCAGAGGGCTGGAGAGATGCTTAATGAGTAAGAGCAGTGGATGCTCTTGCAGAGGACCCAGGTTTGATTCCCACCACTCATGTTGGGTGGCTCACAACCAACTGTAAGTCCACTTCCAAGAGCTCTGACACCCTCTTCTGGCTTCCACATGTACCACACACATATACCCAAACCCACACACAGATGCATACCTGCATACACATAATCATAAAAAGAAAACATGCGATCAGTCGCTTTCCATCCTGTTCCTGTGCCAAGATTCCCTCAGGGCCACCCACCCACACACTGCTCAGACCTTACTAGCAACCACCCAATAGTGATTTTGTTTTATTTATTTATTTTTTGGACATCATTTTATTCTTGTCTTAAGAAGCATAAGTACTAGGGGCTGGAAATATCAGTCAGCTGATAAGAGTGCTTATCTAGCATGCACGAAGCCCTGAGTTCCATCCCCAGCACCACATAAACTGAGTGTGGTGACACATGCCTGCAATTCCAACCCTTGAAAGGCAGAGGCAGAGGATCAGGAGTTCAAGTCATCCTTGACTACGTAGCTCAAGGCCAACCTGGAAAACATGAGACTGTCTGTGAAATGAAATGAAAAAGAGACATAATACCAGTATTTTGAAAATCTTTTCTTCAGCCCATGTATAAGTTTCATGTGTACTGAATACCAAGCTCCACAGATGTGGTCTGCTTCCAGGTTCCTGTCTTCAGTGTATCCACTTGCCCATGAGCCACGTGGCTTTCATTTTCATGGTTTTCATGCTTCCAGAGCTTCCTGTCTGACACATCAATATCTCCCTTTGGACCCTTGACCTTCAGTCTTCGTAGCTTTGTGGGGACTTCTAGCCTTCTCTACAAACTTTAGATAATGTTCTCATACCTCTTCAAACACTGTACCTACAGCCAGCCCCTACAGAAACCTTGAGACACAGCTGTAGCTGCCCCAATCGTTCTACCTAATGGGATTCCTGGATACTAAGTTAAACATTAAGTTTCTGTTCTTGAGAATTCATTTTGCACCATAGCAAGAGAAAAAAATGCCAACATTTATCTGGAAAATACATAAAAGTCAATATGTTTGAAGTGCTTCTGAGTCCCAGTGCCCAGGATCAGATGTGTAAGAAGAATGCAGGGCTGGAGAGATGCCTCCATAGCTAAGAGCACGTGCTGCTCTCGCAGAGCTCTCGCAGAGGACCCAGGTTCCGTTTCCAGCACATACCTGGTCACTCACAACCATACTAACTCCAGTTCCAAGGGATCTGACACTCTGCTCTGGTCTGTGTGGGCATCGCATGCATGGATGCATTTACGTACACGCAGGCAAAACATTCATACACATACAATATAAATAAGTAATGTTAAAGAGGAATGCTTCAAGCTTGCACTGCCAGCACTTGAGAGATAGAGGCAGGAGGATCAGGAGTTCAAGGTCATCTTCCAGTACATGATGAGTTCATGGACAGCATAGGCTGTGTTAGACCCTGTCTCAAAACACCACAACGACAATAACAACAAGAACTGCTTCCATTAGTATTCTAAAACTATACTGAACTTCTCTTGGGTCCCCTGTGCTGCTGGGGCAGCTGCTTGATGAACTTCATTTCAGTTGCCATGGGAAATGGAACTCTTCCCATTGCCTAGGATGGCATTTGAGTTCCAAAGAACTTATGGAGAACCCTGGCTTCCATACTAAAGGAGACTCAGAGCTAAAGGTCCAGATGGAATCAGAGGTCAGTAAAACCAGGAAGAGTCAAGGACACAGATGAGGTCTGAAGACAGTCTGCTGGAGAATTCTGCTGAGGAAGACTGATCTCTGTGTTCTAGTCAAGCCTCCAAGGGATTAGACAAAGTCCGCTCACATTATGTAGTGTGCTCTGTTCTAGTCAACCAATTTCCAAAACACCCTCACAGAAATACTGAGAATGATGTCTGATCGAGTATTTGAGCACTTTATGGCGCTTCCAAGTTGACACACCATTTGTCACTATACTCAAAACTTGAGTGACGCCATATGGTCAGCCAGTCAGATACTTCAATGCACAAGATTTGTATGTTAGATGAGATTAAGATGTAATTCCCCACTTCTGGGGTCTGGAGAGATGGCTCAGCAGTTAAAAGAGTGCTTATCACTCTTCTAGAGGACTGGAATTTGGTTCCCAGCACCCACACAGGGTGGCTCACAGCTGCCTATGACTCCAACTCTAGGTTACCTAACACCCTCTTCTGGTCTACACAGGGAACACACACAAACACACACTCACACACACACGAGAGAGAGAGAGAGAGAGAGAGAGAGAGAGAGAGAGAGATGCATAAGTAAAATAAAATCTTTTAAAATTTAGCCTTCTAAACTGGGCTTCAGTGTATTCACAGGGCGGTCCAGCCCTACTACTATCTAATTCCCAAACATTTCATAATCAAATATCTGAGACTGGGTACTTTGTAAGGAAGAAAGGTTTGTTTGCTCACATCTGGATAGCCAAGAGCATGGCATCACTTCTGACTGACTCTGGTGAGGGTGGTGGAGAGTGACCTCATTAGAGCAATAGTGCCTGTGGAAGAGACTGCGTACTGAATGGGGAGCCTGAGACGGCCAGCGTAGTTCTTTTATGACAAGCCTCTCTCGCAGGGACAACTGAGATCACAGGTAGAATTGCTCTTGACCGCTTTCAAGGGCAGCACACTTAATGACCTAATCTGTACACCCTAAGCCCTACTGTCTTTTCCATGTTTCATGTGGTGGGGGCAGGGTGTGCGTATATATGTATATACATATTTTTGCATGTGTGTGGGGACATTCCCGTGTCCATGCATGTGGAGGCCTGAGGCTGGTGTCAAGAATCATCTTCAATCATTCTTCTACTTTATTCATCAAGGGTGGAGTTCTCAGTCAAGTCCAGGGCTTACTAGTATGACTAGTCTCGATAGCCAGGGAACACACATGGCATACATGTGGTCCTGTCTCTACCTGCTGGGGCAGGAATGGCAAGCCAGCTGCCATGCTCTCCCCCCAGGACTTACATAGGTTTCTGGGGATCTCAACTCTAGTCCTCACACTTGCCTGACAAGTGCTTTAACCATCCCCTCAGCCCAACTTCTTAAAGGCTACACCTCTTCATAATCTTACCACACTGAGGACCAAACTTCTAACGCATGGCCTTTTGGGGGACACATTCAAACCATATCCAAGCCAAAGCAGGTATCAAGTCATCAAAGGACTGAATGCCATAAGAGAAACAGCAGTGTCACACATGGCAACTGTAGGGGACAGCCTCCACCCTAAAACTCTGGACACAAAGGAAAGAAGCAGGGGTATTGAACTAGGACCCCAAGAGTGGCCTCATAGAACTTGGACACTGATGTCTCAGAAGGTACCAGTCTGCTGGTGTTGGTAGGCCTGCATATGAGTTGCTTTTCTGTTGCTGTGGTTAAACTCTATGACCAAGGCAACTTCCAGAAAAGTTCATTTTGGCTTAGGTTTCCAGAGGGATAAGAGTCTATCACCGTGGGGAGGCATGGCAGGAGGCAACAGGCATGGAAGCTGAAGGCTCACATCTTCAACTGCAAACAGGAAGCAGAGAGAACAAACCAGAAGTAGGAGGAGACTATGCACTCTGAAAGCCCATCCTCAGTGGCATACTTCCTCCAACAAGGCCACACCTCCTAGACCTCTGCAAACAGTGCCAACCAGGCCAAGTGTTCAAATATGTGACCTTATGAGGGACATTCTCATTCAAACCACCACACCCTGCATGTTAGAAAAAGAGTCTCAGAGAACTGGGACCCAGACATCTGAGGAGGGGACAGGGCTAAAGGCTGATTTACTGCAGGAGCACCAAAGGAAAGTCTCTCTAGGGTAGGACTCTGCCTTCCTAGGAGGACATGCTGCTGGATATTGCTGGTGCTTCTGATGGGGTCTGGTGGGTCCACTGTGGGAACTGGAAGGCCAAAGCAGTACAAATCTTGCTCTTAACCTGTGTTTGGTCTCTGTGGCAAGCACTCCCGAGGTAGCTATCTCTCCTTCCTGGTCTACATGCCTGTTAGTCTGGTTTTAGTGAAGCTGGGTGACTAACCTTGTTCTAGCCCACTGCTGTGCTGGACTGAGCCGTGTGTAGAGATTGGGCTGTTTAGGCATGGGGAGCACAGGGTGGTGGGAAAGAACTGTTTTTCAGTAAGTGAACTAGATTGAACTGCAGTGCTTGGTCTACCCTAGTTACTGCAGTCTTCCTCTGGTTGACAAAGGGCACCTGGCTCAGGTGAGGTGGCCCTGGTACATCATCTCACTGACCCACTGCAGAACTGCACATGATTTAAACCTGGAAGTATCTGTCTTAAGGACAGCCAGTTGCAGAAGTGAGAACTGCACTCAGCTTTGCATCTAAGCTGGCATGAATGGTGCCTTCCCGGTGGACCTCACAGAGGTCTGATGAGACCCTCGCTCAGGCCTTGTCGTGAACAATTGTGAGCAGATCGTGTGTGTTCCTCTTCCTGTCTCGGATAATGTTGCTCATCTCTCTGCCCCATCTCCTCCCTGCATGGCCTCCTCTGTTGACTTTAGGTAAGCAAACACTGTTTAATTTACCCAAGTGATGTCTGAGTCTGGGTTTTCCTTTAGTCCGAGTCCACTGTTGACATTTATACATACAGTACAGCAGTTATATAATTTCCCCTTATCTGAAAAGCTTAAGTTCTGAAATGCAAAAACAGGGGTGGTATTGGAAAGCTTTTCTTTGCATTTTTTCGTATCATCTCTCTAGAAGGAATCAACACACACTGGCCTTGTAGAAAATAAAGTGAAGATGCTGGGATGCTGGGGAGGTGGCTCAGTAGGTAAAGTTCTTGCTGCACAAGGATTGAGATCCAAGTTCAAATCCCCAGATCCCAAGTTGAAAGGTGGGCATCCTGTGACCCCAGCAGTGGAGGGGTGGAGACAGGCAGATCCTCAGAACTCACTGGCCAACCAGTCTAGCCAAACTGGTAAGCTTCGGGATCAGTGGGAGACCCTGTCTCAAAAAATAAGGTGTGGCGCACACCCATAGTCCCAGCACTTGGGAGGCAGAGGCAGGCAGATCTCTGTGAGTTCAAGGCCAGCCTGGTCTACATAGTGAGTTCCAGGACAGCTGGGGCTTACAGGGAGACCCTGCTTCAAAAAGACCAAAAAAATAATAATAAGGTGGAGAGCAGTAGAGGAAGACACCTGACATCCACCCCAGACCTCCATATGTGCCTGCACAGACACACAAATACACAAGTGCGCACACACACACACACACACACACGTGCACAGAGACACACAAAAGATGAAGGTCAAGTGAGGAAGAGCTGTGTTACATTTGCTTTGAGTTTTGTTTGAATTTTGTTTTATAATTTGGCTTTGTAATATTACATATATCCAGTTCACAAAACAAACACAGGCAGCTACAAAGTGAACATTTCTCCCTGCAGGTATAGCCATCCTGCTGACTTGGGCTTTGGACTGTATCCACTTGGCTAAGCTGCTATCAGACTTCCAGAATCCCAGAGTTACCTGTAGAATAACTCAGTCTTTGCCTCTCTCTCCCCATTCTTACATAATGATTTTTTTCACCTTGAACTTTGGAAAACAAAAGACAGCTGGTCTTACTTTATAGAGTTGGCAAAGTAAGATATGATGACAGTTTGTTTTGAAGCTATTTCCTCCAAATTGAAACTTTTCCTCCTAAAGAGAAGAGGGAGGGGATGTCAAGAAGTTGAAAAAAAAAAAAAAAAAAAAAAAAAAAGCAAGGAAAAAAAAAAACCATACAAGATGTTCCTGAGACTTACAAGATTAAAAGGCTTTTCCTAAGGTTATGTAAGTGGTAACAGTTGCCAGCAGAGGGCACTGTAGCCAGGCAACGGACTTGCCTGCAAATTGTGCAGTGAGCTTCAAGGAGTCCTCACCATGCTGGGATGGGCTTTCCCACAATGCAACAGACTTTGAATCACCCAAATTCCTGGAAGTAATCCTTCACCCTGCTCCTATAAGTAACCTTAGTAACCTTGTTCGTTCACCAAGCTAGACTTGGGTGGGATCATCTCTTGGATCTGCTGTCTGGGATGTCTCTCCTGGAAGTAATACAACTGGTGCCTAAATAAGGACTGAGAAGCAAAGATGTGTTGAGAGGAGTGGCTGCAAAGCCCCTGTGATGGGTGATGCAACGTGTAACTGAGGCTGATCTGTCTGAGGATGGAGTAGCTGCAGGGGTTTTCCTGGTATGGCTTCCTGTGGTATGGGATGGTGTGCCTCCTTGCTGTAGGGATTGCTTGCATGCTCCCTGTAATTTGTGGTAAGATATGCAACTAAGGCCAAGCCATCTAAAGGAGTGTCCTTTGGGGTGAATTCCAGGTTGACTGTCCTGCCTTCCTTTGCACAGTATAGGGAGGCATGCCTCCTTGATGAATGGGATCTACGTCACAAGGATGAGTATCCCCCAAAATGGCTGATGACTTGAGAATATTGCAATACCTAAAAGCAAACCAAGGAGACATAGTAGGCTCTGATAGCTATTACATAGCCTTTGCTGAGGGTGATGACATGAAACAGAGACTGAGCTGGCTTCCCAGAAAGAACTTGCCTGTGCAAGGGAAGAATCACCATGGGAAAAGACATGCAGTTGCTGTCTTTCACATTAGCCCCTGATTTGGCAAGAAAAGTGGAAAAAGGGAGGATGAATTGGAGGTATTGGCTTGCTGGTTTTTACATCTGGCAGGATGGAAGAAAGATTACAAATTAGGTCTGTACTAGAGTCCTTCCTGGGATCCAAAAACTTGGAACCCTTGGGAAGAAGGAGAAAGTGAAGGGGAAAGGAGGGAGGGAGGAGTGACAGATGACACCCCTTAGGTCCAACCTTTAACACAGAGGAAGGGAAACATCCAGGATTCAGTATGGAGTCAGGGGCTTTCACAATGGTCCAATACAAGAAACTATGATAACTAGGGAACATTCTGCATCAAACTGCTTGAATTAGGAAAATATTTCAAATTAGCAATGAAAGAGCCTCTCCCAGCCTGGCTCATGAAGCTGCGAGATGTGGGGATGGATGGGATCAGTCTGAGTCAAAATAACTGTCATCTCTCTTGGAGACAAAGGCTACATAACTTGAGGCAGTACAAGAGGAATCCATCCCTAATAGACTGACAAGAAGGACCTGAAAGAAGGAAGGGTTTTGGCTTACACTTTAAGAAAGGATGTAGGCCATCCTGATGAAGACAAAATGGTGGCAGTAGCAGGAGGCAGCTGGTCATAATGCATTGACAGTCAGGAAGCAGAGAGCAGACAGGAAGTTGGGCCAGGCTATAAAACCTCAAGGCCTATCCCTAGTCACCCACTTCCTAAAGGTTCCACAATCTTCTGAAAACAGTACCACCAGCTGGGGACCAAGTGTTTAAGCATATGAGCCTGATGGACATTTAACATCCGAAACAACACCTCTATATCCAACACTGATCTTTCAATGAAACAATTTATCCAACTGATAGGGTTATTTGGGATTATTTCATGCTGTATTGGGCCTTGCCAATGGTTCCTTTTAAGTATTCCCTTAGCCACCAGAGGCCAGCAGGCACTTACATATGCATGACAGTTGGCCTTCAGAGATCCTGCCCACCCTCTGCAAAAAGCTTTCATTATATAATGCTCACCCTGGAGTGTCTTACAGATTTAGTAAAACATCTAGAAGGATAGTAAAACTAGCAATTAAGGAGTTTGAATAAAGGCAGCCTGAGCAAGTGGGAAAGGGAGAGTTCCGGGAACCATAAGATTATTGGGTGAAAAGATCCCGGTGCCTGGAGTGATCTACCTCCCTATGACTGTTGGCTAGAGTTGGCCCTGAGATCCTACAATCTATAAGTCTATTGTTACTGCTGGTGGCTGCATTTCAGAACTAGATGGTAAGATCCTTGTGCTGGGTAGCTTTAGTGTCAATTTGACACACCTAGGTTGAAGGAGCCTCAATTGGGGAATTTGCTCTATTGGACTGGCCTGTGGCCATGCCTGGGGGGCATCTTCTTGATGAGTGATGTGGGAGGGCCCAGCCCACTGTGGGTGGTGCCATCCCTGGGCAGGACGGCCTGTGTTGCATAAGAAAGCAGGCTGAACAGAGGCCAGGGGAGCAAGCCAGTAAGCAGTGTTCCTCCATGGCCTGTGCTCCAGTTCCTGCCTCCAGGTTCCTGCCCTGAGTTCCTACCTTGGGCTCCCTGGTGAACTGTGACCTGGGAGATGTAAGCTGAATAAACCCTTTCCTCCCCAAGTTGGTACTGGATAGAGTATTTTGTCACAGCAATGAAGAAACAAACCAGAACAGCAATTGGTACCAGAGAGTGGGATATTGCTATGACAGACCTGACCTTGGTGTTTTGGGGAGGACTGTGGAAGTGTTTAGAACTTTGGGCTGGAAAAGCCATTGTGTGCTCAGAGTTTGTTGCAGTGGAGCTTGCAATAGCTATGCTGAAAGAGTTGTAGACGATGGAGGCCTGGCTTGTGAAGCTTCAAAGGGAAGCAGAGGCTATCAGGGCTGTTTGTGTGATATTTTGGATTGAGAATCTGTGGGTTCTGGTCAGCTGGGGCTGAAGAATCAGCTATGATTGAGAAGAGACTGGAACCTGAAGCAAAACCTTTGCTTTGCTGGGACAATTGATGCTGGTTAGCTGGGCCTGAAAAATCAGCTGTAAGTAACAAGAGACCAGCATCACTGTGGTGGAGTCTTCTGGAGGGGTATTTCCTCAGGGTCAGCACACCTCTATCTCAAGCTGGAAACAGGACTTGGTAATGTGTAAGAGTCTCCTGCATGGTTCTGGTGTTGAAAGCGTGAAGGGGTCATAGAGAGCAACTGAGGCTTGGCACTCAGAGGCCAGGAAAGGCCATAGGTGAAAGTGCAGCTTCAGTTGCAGTTAAGACCCCAGGACTGAAGGGGTCGCACCTGGAGAGGCAAGAAGAGGCCATTGGTGAAGGTGTAGCCTCCACTTTAGTGGAGACCCCAGCTTTTTGGAGATGCCAAGACCCTGGATGAAGGCGTAGCCTCCACTTTAGTGGAGACCCCAGCTTTTTGGAGATGCCAAGACCCTGGGACAACCACCAAGGACCTCAGTAGGTGTAGAATGGAGCTGGCCTGGGTCTGTGAGACAAGCTGAGTGTGCTGTGGACTGCAGAGTCAGAGCAGTGGAGCTGCCAGTACCCTTTGGAGCCCAGAAGATCGTGAGTGAATCCCAGATGTCTAGCCTCAAGCTACTTTGCTGATCTATGGTTTTGCTTAGGTGTGCCCAATTCTTCCCTTTTAAATAAGACAGTACTCGTTTTGGATTTTACAGAAGCCCACCCACAGTTAGACTATTAAAAGACACTATGGACTTTTAAGTGTGTGGATTTTTTAAGGACTGTGGGTTTTTTAAAGGTTGTACTGTCTTATGTTGTGATATTAATGTTAACATTATATCTTGGGGACAAGAATTGGAAAGGTTATGGTTTAACAGTGATGTGTTTGTGTGTCAAGATGACAAGGGGTCAGTAGCTTTAGTGTCAACTTGACACACCTGAGTTGAAGGAGCCTCAGTTGGGGAATTTTCTCTATTGGACTGGCCTGTGGCCATGTCTGAGGGGCATCTTCTTGATTGTTGAGTGATGTGGGAGGGTCCAGACTACTGTGGGTGGTGCCATCCCTGGGCAGGTGGGCCTGTGTTGCATAAGAAAACAGGCTGAGCAGGGGCCAGGGGAGCAAGCCAGTAAGCAGCATTCCTCCATGGCCTGTGCTCCAACTCCTGCCTCCAGATTCCTGCCCTGAGTTCCTACCTTGGGCTCCCTGATGAACTGTGACCTGGGAGATGTAACTGAATAAACCCTTTCCTCCCCAAGTTGGTACTGGATAGAGTATTTTGTCACAGCAATGAAGAAACAAACCAGAACAATCCTATTGCTGAAGACACTGCACACTTTGGCTATATAGGACATGGAGAAACCAGGCTGGGACTGAGCCAGACGCTCCCTCCATTATGCTTGGCTTGCTTGGTATTGGAAGGTGCTATGCATACTGCTGGGGGGAAATTGTCACCTATAGTCCTACTCTGTTGGGAACCCCAAGTGCTACAGTACCAACATGCCAGGGAAGATGTGTCTACTGGTACAGTAGTGGAACAACTGTTATGGGTAGAACCAACTGCTTTCTGATGTCTGGCACTGCAAGCTGAAACAAAAGCCTCGGATGTCATAGGTGCCAGGGAGAAGCAGTGCTGATAGTTTGTTAAATGGATGTGATGTGCCTGTCAAATTTGCCTTCTAAACATCTGTACTTATGCACATAGATTATAGCGGCTGCCAGCCTTAGTCAAGGAGAGAAACTTCTTTCCTGCAATGGGTGGTGCGCTGCAGAGACTCATAGCTGGTCAGGCTGCTGCTGTGGCATAGAAGCCAATGTTTTGTCATAGATGGTGGGAAATAATCAGACATCTGTGATATTGTCTTGCCAAGACTCAGGGGCTATCACAGAAGCTGGGAGTGATATAAAAGCCAGAGGAAGGAGTGAAGTGTTGTACAATTACGTCCTACTAATTGAAATCTTCTCTTCTGGAGGGAAGAGGAAGATTTTTAAGGCTGAGGAAGTAAACAATATTGACAAAGTCCAGGAGGCTCCTGAAACTTCCAAGACACCACAAGGTTACACAAGCAGTAACAATGGGAGGAGGGAAGACACTCTCCTGCTGGCCAGCTGAGTTGCCTGAAGATGTGTAGAGAGTTCTAGGGGTACAGCTTTCATGTCATCACTCATGCTGGGGGTCTGGGGGGCTTCCCAGAAATGCAACTGCCTTTGAGTCACCTAGGCAGTAGAAAATAGTCCCTCACCTTGTTTCTGTAAGTAATCTCAGTAACTCACTGGTTCAC
Source organism: Nannospalax galili (assembly GCF_000622305.1). Classification (NCBI taxonomy): domain Eukaryota; kingdom Metazoa; phylum Chordata; class Mammalia; order Rodentia; family Spalacidae; genus Nannospalax; species Nannospalax galili. Next base: position 11,045,779 of record NW_008341028.1, read on the forward strand.
CAAAGTAGACTTGGGTAGGATTGTCTCTTTGGTCTGCCATCAGTATTCTGTCTGGGGTGAATAAACATTTGTTCATGTGTCCCCAGGAAAAGTCACACAGTACAGTGAGACCCTGGGAGACCCGCTCTTGTCTTCCTATGTTTACACCCATTTCTTTTTTCTAATGCAGTCCATACTGAACCAACAGTGACCACAGCTCACAACTGGACATTCAACTGCAAATTCTCACCCATGGTAGCTATGAAGAGGCATAGCCTTCTGACTTCCTTCCTCCACCAGCAGCTCTTCACAAGTCTTGCAAGGAGTTGGTTAGAAGGTTCCCTTTGTATCTTGACCCTTTTCTAAATTTATTCTTCCCCAGCGTCTCCCACTACTGTGGAAGGTCTAATCATTCATTCATGGAGTTCCGCAACCCTGATAGAACACAAACACACAGATTTTCATGGTAGTCATTTTGTTCCTTGTCTTTATAGTGTTATTATCAATTAGGCATGCATCCTTAAGCACAGCAGTTATGTCTGTTTCTTTTTAAACTAAGTAGAATTGAGTTTGTTTTATTTGTGTCTAGCTTTATTTACTCAACATTGTGTTTGCAAGTTTCATCCACGTTATGAGAAGCTATAGTTCATTTTCTTTGCTAAGAATTTCTTTGTATGAATAGCTCACACTTAATTGTTTTCATTCTTTTGTTGATGAACATTTGGGCTGTCCATTTGGGCTCTAGGACTGATGCTGGAGTAAGCATTTTTGCATATGTCTCTGTGCACCTGCGTACTCTTGTTGAGTTCATTCATACATGAAGGCAGAATCGCTGAGTCATGGAGTATGTGTCTTCAATTTTAGGAGATAAGAATCAAAACTGATGGTTTAACCAGTTCACATTTCTGCCAACATCAGAACTGGTATTCTTTTTTTTTTTACAAAAACTTTTATTGAGAATTTCATACATGCACATAAGGTGTTTTGATCAAATCCATGCCCACTCCCTCCCCTCCAACATTCCCCCCCT